>NC_069106.1:5324366-6011212 GCF_947172395.1 Bicyclus anynana | reverse complement strand
CGGGCGCCCTCTAGTTTGTGTATAATCTACTATTACATCTTATAGTATTAAACAAAGCCTACTCGTAGTTACTTACTACACTACTACTTACCTATTACTATAGGTAACTTATGTACCATTAATTAATTACAAAGACCTTGACCTCTTTTTTTGAAGCCGGTTAAATACTTTAAACCGACTTCAAAAAGTCGTCATCTTCACATAAAGTCAGTAGAGCTATGAATGAAAGATGAATAAAAATAAAATGAATATATATATAAAAATAAAAATTAGAATGATGAATACACGTAACATTGACTTTTTTTTTATTCTTTACAAGTTAGCCCTTGACTACAATATCACCTGATGGTAAGTGATGATGCAAATTAAGATGAAATCGGGCTAACTTGTTTGGAGGAGGATGAAATCCACACCCCTTTCGGTTTCACACAACGTCGTACCGGAACGCTAAATCGCTTGGCGGTACGTCTTTGTCGGTAGGGTGGTAACTAGCCACGGCCAAAGCCTCCCACCAGCCAGACCTGGACCAATTAAGAAGACCTCAATCGGTCCAGCCGGGGATCGAACCCAGGACCTCCGTCGCCACGGAGGCCGGCTGAATCGACAATGTTTAATTACAAACAATACTCGTAGATTACAAATAAAGTGTGCATAAATGTATGAATTTGTCCCATTTTCATGGAAAATTGGAAAATAATAAATTTGTATCATATTACGAATATATCCGGTAAAGCCTTTTATAATTTATGATTGGCTCACGCTTTTGAATGACAGCAGTTTGGTTGTGACCAAATTTAATTAAGCCATTAAACCACAAGCGTTTAAGTTTGTAATTACTGGTTAAAACTGCCTAGTGGGAATGGTATTCCGTAGATTCATTGTGTTCACATCTATACTAATATTATAAAGAGGAAAACTTTGTTTGTATGTTTGTTTGTTTGTAATGAATAGGCTCAAAAACTACTGGACCGATTTTAAAAATTCTTGCACCATTCGAAAGCTACATTATCATATCACAAGTAACATAGGCTAAATTATTATTTTGGAAAAAATAGGGTTCCGTAAGATATTTGGGTTTTTCGGACACAAGGTGTAAAAAATCAACCAGAAAAGTAGGGTAGGGGTAGGTAGGAGTAAGGCTGGGGTAGGGGTAGGCTAGGGGTAGGCTAGGGATAGGGTAGGGGTTGGATAGGGGTAGTTGAAAGTTTACATCGAGTTTCACGCGGACGAAGTCGCGGGCGTTGGCTAGTATTTTATATTCTAGTTTGATGCACTCAAGAATCTATGTCTAGGGGTCTGTCCGTATTAAAAGACTAACATATTAAGACCATATTAACAGAGAATGGTAGATTCGTAGATTCATTATGTTCACATTTTTTATATTCTAGTTTTTGATTTGGGCACTCAAGAAAATTAAGAAATGTATGCGAATGATTTTATTACTTTTTTTCTTTTAAAGGAATAAGCTCGCGCTTAACCACGATCTGATGGTAAGTGTAGATGTGGCCTAAGGTGATACGCGCTTGCCTAGAGAATGCCTATTCACTCTCATTATAAAGATTACCTAGCCTAAGATAGCTAGGTTGTAAGAATTAGGAAATACTGACTTCGGCAGAGAGTTCCATATCCTAGCCATGCGTATAAGAAACGAAGAGGCAAATTGCTTCGTACGTTCTAGGCTTTCGAAGCGACAGCGTTTGTAGAAAGAGAAACAATGTGCCACATGGCTACCAGCACAGGAACCAAGAAAAGGACACGTGTAATATAATGATAGTTATTCCGGGGTAGCTCAATCACAAACAACCTTACGACTATTAAATATAAAACATATTTTGGCTGGTGGGAGGCTTTGGCCGTGGCTAGTTACCGCCCTACCGACAAAGATGTACCGCCAAGCGATTTAGCGTTCCGGTACGACGTCGTGTAGAAACCGAAACGGGTGTGGATTTCATCCTCCTCCTAACAAGTTAGCCCGATTCCATTTTAGATTGCATCATCACTTACCATCAGATGAGATTGTAGTCAAGGGCTAACTTGTAAATAATAAAAAAAAACAAATATAAATGGATTTCCTAACTAAAAATAAATAATGTAACTCAATTAAAACATCTTCAGAACTCTGTAACACGGTCGTTTCAAACAAGCAATCGTCCCATTTAAATCGAGTGCAAATATAAACTTCGCTATTTATTAACCGTAATAGTTATTTACCTAGTGTTATTGATTCTATACTGCTGTACTGTATTAGAGCTTGCGTACACTGTTTGTAAATTCAATAGGGTAGTTAAAACATATCAAAGGAGATGGTCCAAAATAGTATGGAGCCCAGGATCAGTCATTGTACCCTAACGGAAATAAAAGAAGATAATATTTTTTTAAACTATTTTTGATTACGAATTTACTTTAATTCTTTCGAAATAATATTAATTGTCTCCCAAGAAATGCAACATTAATAAGGATAATAATGGCGGATAAATGACGTTTTCAATGCAGTAATCGATTTGACGTTTGCTGTCAATTGTCAAGTCATAGTTGCTCTATGGGCGCCATCTTGATATAACTCAAAAACTTGGGTTTTTATTTTATTTATTTATTTTTATTTAGTTAGATTTATTCACTTTAATAAATTTTAATAAAATCCTTGTATTTTTAAATTTTAATGATACAGGAGTGGACCTGAAATGGACCATCTCCTTCAGCCAAACCCGATTTAAACATACAAACACAAACTTTCGCCTTCGTAATAAATGTTCCTTTAGTAACGCATGTAGGCAATAAAGATAAGTTCACTTGCTAGTAATGTATTGTCGTTTATCTGATGCATCCCTTTTTTATTTTACGAAACAAAGGAGAATGGGGAGGTTACATGTATTTTGGGACTAGTAGATAGAAGTAGCATACATAATGGAAACCCATTAATAGTTGTCAATCGTGATTAAACTAAGAAAAAAGCAAATGGTAATCAATCTTGAAAACCAGGGAGAAAAAAAAAAACCTTAAAATTAAAAGGTACCCTATCCAGGCATACGAATAAATGTGAATTTTGTACTGGAAAACGCCACCGGTGACATACAACTGCGTGATTGCTCTATAAATACGACAAGGGGTTTCGGTTTCAGGCAACAAATAGAACAATTTTACTATGCTAAGTATAGAAGTAATCTTGATTCCCGTTCTGTAAAATCTCAATATTTTTTTTACAAGCATCTTATAAAATAATAGTTTTAGTTAATACAAATGTATGAGTGTACGACTTTTCTGAGTGTGACTCCCACTTTCGCCATCCTCCTTTATTTAAATAACCAACGGATGCCTGCGACTTCGTCCTCATGAAATTTAGTTTTTCCACCAGAACCATTATTTTTTGCGGAATAAAAAGTAGCCTAAATATTGTTCAATAACTTTATCTATCTTCTAATTGAAAGCCTATTAAAATCGCTATATTTACTGTAGTGGACCTTAAACAGGTTGATGATGATGAAGGAATGAGAATCCCTGTTGTAAACTAAAAACTTGAGAGGTGACAAGGGACACCCAGATAGAACGAAGTTCGCTATAGTATCGCTATCGCTATCTCTATAAATATCGCTATAGTATCGTTATTGCTATAGATATCGTTATCGCTATCGCTATACCCTCTTTCTTACGCAGTCAGGTAAAAAGTGTCGTTACAACTTTTTGGTCTTAATATTTTACCAGACCCCTTTCAAAACGCGCGATAAGGAATTTCGTTTCAAAAATCTTGCTCCGCCAAACTCAAATCACAGAACATTAGTATGCGTAGGACTTTACCAAGTATGCGGTGTCCGCGTCGCTTTCAAACATTTTATATAAGAGTCGAGATTTACATTACAAAGATTAGTTTTCTGCACCGTTACATTTGTATCTTTATTTTTCGAGATCGAGCTCCTGTCGTTTTATCGGTTGGCTTGTTTTGTTTTATTATAAGGCGACCCTAAGCCCTCATTCGCACGAGAGTTTTTTTTAACGGACGTTAAACAAGCGTAATTATTTTTTAAATATTATTAGGAATTAAACTCTGTAGTATGGTAGGGGGTAATCTCTACCAAACTGATTTTGAAAATTCATACCTTACTAGAAAGTCACGTTATTTGCGAATTTTATACGCTATATTTTATCTTTCTATAGTCACTAAGAAAATAAGTAGAGGTAGTTGTCTCGCCTGGGAAATTAGGTACTACGACGGCCTTGCAATTTTTTGACCCCGTTTTTTTGCCAAACTCTGCCACCGTAATAAAAGCTAAAGAATACGTGATGATAGCCCAGTAGATATGACCTCTGCTTTCAATTCAGAGGGTAAAGGTACGAATCCGGTCTAGAGAATTCACCTCCAAGTTTTAAGTTATGTGCATTTTATAAAATTAAATATCATGTTTCAAACGGTGAAGGAAAAACATCGTGAGGAAATCTGCACACCTGAGAATTTTCTTAATTCTCTATGTGTGTGAAATCTGCCTGAGCTTGGTGGACTAACAACTTTCATTCTGAGAGGAGACTCGTGCTCAATAGTGAGTTGAGTATAAAATAGAATATAATATATTTTTATTTGTTCACACACAAGTAATAAAAGAAACAAACAGAATATACATAAATATGTATGGTCGTGGCCAAAAAGGTATCCACCTCAGCACGATGGCACAACGAGCTGTGGCGCTGGTTTCCAGAACCCTGGTGTGTTCATGGACTTGTCTACGACCATGGCAATTTTAAAACAATATGGGTTGTAAATGAATGAATGAACAAAAGCTAAAACTAAACAATATTTTTTTCTGAATCAACGTCATTCACAAAGACCTTAATTGCCGTATAACTTTTTTTTTTAAAAAGTTCGCTAGACCTCTCGTTGACCCGTCCGCCCCTTCAGCTATCACTAATCCATTACCCATACCCACTCCACTCGTGTCACGTTACCTAACGTTCGCCATGTTATTGATGGCTAGCTTATTAGTTCTATGTACCTACACCATTGTATGACATGGATGATTTGTGTACAGGAATATATTCAAAGAGCAACTAAGCTATTACTCGTATCGTCATCAACCCATATTCAGCTCACTGCTGAGCTCGAGTCTCCTCTCAGAATGAGAGGGGTTAGGCCAATAGTCCACCACGCTGGCCCAATGCGGATTGGCAGACTTCACACACGCATAGAATTAAGATAATTCTGTGGTATGCAGGTTTCCTCACGATGTTTTCCTTCACCGATTGAGACACGTGATATTTAATTTCTTAAAATGCACACAACTGAAAAGTTGGAGGTGCATGCCCCGGACCGGATTCGAACCCACACCCTCCGGAATCGGAGGCAGAGGTCATATGCACTGGGCTATCACTGCGCTAAGCTATTACTATTGAGTAGCAAATACCATTAGCAACCCATCTTCTTCTTCTTCTTCTTTTCTTCCTGGGCCTTATCCGCACTTGGCCACTAAGGTTTGGCCGTTGTACGTAGGTCCCTTCGGTGCTGGTCCCCGCCGGAGTCACTCCAGCCAACCGAGCTCGCTCCAGAAGCTTAGCAGGCCGCCCAGGTCGCCGAA
The DNA here is from genome assembly GCF_947172395.1 of Bicyclus anynana. Classification (NCBI taxonomy): domain Eukaryota; kingdom Metazoa; phylum Arthropoda; class Insecta; order Lepidoptera; family Nymphalidae; genus Bicyclus; species Bicyclus anynana. The sequence goes on along the minus strand of NC_069106.1, from coordinate 6,005,654 downwards.
CGCCTCATGGAGTGTTGCTGGGGATCCAATGTGTGCTGCGCGTTGTTCAGATACACCTCTGCATCTAAGCATAACATGTATCGGGGTTTCCTCTTCCTCCATGCATGCTCTGCAAAGAGGGCTGTCGGTTATACCTAGAACCGAAAGGTGTTTGTTTAGTGAACAGTGTCCTGTCATTAGTTCAGTAACAGTTTTAAGTTTGCTACGGTTTAGTTTAAGTAGTTTTGTGGTCAAACGTGAGTCGAGTCTTGGAAGAACCTGTTTTGTGTGTTTGCATTCATTAGTGTCTGCCCATGACTGATCGTGTGACATTCGTGTCTCCTTGCGGAGCCATGTTTTGTACTCACTGTAGGGTATTGGTACCATTGGAAGTGGTCCAGCAACCTTCAGTGTTGTGCCTTTGCGTGCCAGTTCGTCTGCCCTGTCATTACCTGTGTTGCCGTTGTGACCCTTCACCCATTTTAGTGTAACGTTGTTTGTTTTTGTTAAGTTGGTTAGTGCTAAATGACAGTCTGAGATAAGTTTTGAAGAGGTCGTGTGCTTTTTTAGAGCTTTTAGTACTGCCTGACTGTCACTGCAAATGTTAATGTTAAAGTTTGTTACCTTTCTTGCGTTCATTGCTATGGCCGCAATTGTGATTCCAACGCACTCCGCCTGGAAAACGGAGTTGTTCTTACCCAATGCTTGTGTGATGTTTATGTTGAATTCTGGGCAGTAGACTCCAGTACCTGTTCCTAAATTTGTTTTTGATCCATCTGTGTACACTTCTACTGTGTTCACATTCGGTCTTGTTTCCGCGTCATCTATGATGATTTTGTATTTCTTGTCCATCAGGTGTTGTTTTCCCGTTTTGTCGCATAACCACTCTAATTGTGGATGGTTTGCCTTTTCTTTCGTTAATAGGCTTGCGTGGCCTGTGTTTGTGTCTTTCCATTGCCCACTAGATTTTAGCCTGAGGGCTGTCAATACTGCTTTCTCTTTGATGCGGAGGTGAAGGGGTGGTATTCCCAGTATTACCTCTAATGCGGTTGTGGGTGTTGTACTCATGCTGCCTGTTATTGCTAGACATGCTTGCCTCTGGAACTTTTGTAGTTCTTGCTGACTTGTTATTAGGAGTGTCCTAGGCCACCAGATTACGCAGGCATAGGTCATGGAGCTTCTTACAACTGTTTCGTAGAGCCATTTCACTATGTGAGGTTTAAGGCCCCAGGTCTTCCCTATCATGCGTTTGCATTGGGTCAGGATTGTAGTTGATCTTTGAATCTTTGTTTCTATGTGTTTTTTCCAGTTCAGTTTTTGATCCATTATTACCCCTAAATATTTTACCTCAGTGGATAGATTTAGGGTTGTATTGAATAGTTTTGGTAGTCTATTGAGGTCGGGCTTCCTCTTGTTTGTGAAAAGTATCAGTTCCGTTTTCTTAGGGTTTACAGATAGCTCGTTGTCTGTGCACCATTTTTCTATTAGTTTGAGTGCATTTTGCATTATGTTGCACAGTGTGTTTTCATGTTTTCCGCTGATAAGGATTGTTATATCATCAGCGTATCCTATCGTGGTGTACCCTTTGGCGTTTAATTTCCTTATCAGGTCGTCCACCACCATGTTCCACAGGAGCGGCGATAAGACGCCACCTTGGGGGCAGCCTTTGGCCACTAGGCCGTGTGTTTTGCCGTTTATGTCTATTTGTATAATTCTTTGTTTTAGGAGTGCGTTTATCCATCTCCTCAGAGTCAGAGGTACTTTGTATCTTTCCAAGGATTGGTCTATGCTCGTAAAAGTTGTTCTGTCGAAGGCGCCTTCTATGTCAATGAAGGTCGCCAGTGTCGCCACCCTGTTTTCTAGGTTATGTTCGATTTTGCTCACTACAGCATGTAGTGCTGTTTCCGTCGATTTTCCTGTGCTGTAGGCATGTTGGTTATTGTGAAGGGGCGTTGAGCTTAGCACCCCATCGCGTAAGTATCTGTCTCCCAGCCTTTCTAGGGTTTTCAGTAGAAACGATGTTAGGCTGATTGGTCTGAAGGATCTTGGGTTTGTGTAGTCAGTCTTACCTGGTTTAGGTAGGAAAATTACTTTAACCGTTCTCCATGTTTGTGGGATGTATCTGTATGCTAGGCATGCTTTAAATAGTGCCGCTAGCAGTGGTATGAGGTGTTTTGACCCCCACTGTATGAGCGCAGGGAAGATTTCGTCCGTTCCTGGCGATTTAAAGGGGTGGAAGGAGTTAATTGCCCATTTTAACCTGTCGTTTGTGACAACGTTGTTAGCTAGGTCCCAGTCGTCATCTGTTGGTGGTGCTTGGTTTTCATCATTCCATGTTGGACTACTTATTATACTGCAGCCCGGGAAGTGTGAATCAATCAAGGTTCTACTTATTTCTTGATCTGTGTTTGTATATGTACCATCTGCTCTCTTTAGTGAGCCTAGTGTAAGTGAGTGGTCTTTTATTAAGATTTTCCTCATTTTATTTGTGTTGTCATAGGATTCGATGTTTGTGCAGAATTTCCGCCACGCTTTTGTGTCTTTCTGCCTTACGATGTGTTTGTATTCATTCTGGTTGTCTTTGAAAGAGTCCCAGTCTGTGGGTTTCCTAGTGTTTTTGGCTTTGTTGTATAATTTCCTCAAATGTTTCCTTCTGTTTTCCAGCTCTGGGCCCCACCAGCTGTGTAGTGGGGTTTGTTTCGTTGAGTGTATCTTCAGAGGGCACGCCTCTTCGAAACTGCTTCTCATTTGTTTCGTTACTTTGTCAACTAGGTTGTTTATTTCATTTGTACTGTTTAATTTTGCCAATGTCACGTTGGCTTGTGTGCCAGTTAAAAGGCGTTTGTAGGTATGTATGTTTGTCTTCCTTGGGTTTCTCCATGGGGTGTCTTGTTTTTTGTTAAGGTTTATTTCAAAGCTTATTCTGCGGTGGTCGCAGAGTGATAGCTCTTTACATACGTGCCAATTGTTTACTCTGTCTTCAATGTTGTTTGATGCAAGGGTGATATCCACAATTGTTTGGTATCTGCTTGAGACGAAGGTTGGTTCCTTGCCCCTGTTTAGAATGTTAAGATTAGTGGTTAATAGATATGAGATTAACTGCTCACCTCTCTTGTTGTTGTCTTCACTGCCCCATAGGGAGTGATGCGCGTTTGTATCCACAGCTATTATGAGGTCAATGTTGCTCTCTACACAGTATTTGATGAGGTCCACGACCTGCTGTGGTGGTAGTTGTTCTTCTATTGGTAGGTATAGCGATGCCAGGACAAGCGGCCTGGCTGACGCCTGCGATGGTTGAGGCGTTCCATTTTGTATTCTTACTGTTGTTAGGTCTCTGTAACAGTATTGTGTTAGTAATGTCGCCGCAATGCAGCGAGGTATATATATGCATGTTCTAGGCTTTTCGCTTTGGCTGTTATAGAATAACTTACCGCTGCAGTTGCTGAGTCCGCATACAGTGTTTCTCCGGATCCACGGCTCTTGGATCAGGGCTATGGTGTCAGCGTTGACCTCCAGCTGTCGCCGTAGAGCCGCTACAGCCAGGTGTTTGTGCTGGAGGTTGGCCTGCAGCACTTGTATGGTACTGAAAATGAGATCAGTTATGGTGGGCCCCAGGGGCCCACTCTTGTAAAAGGATGTTTAAATGGCTCGTCAAGCTGTCCGAGTCATCGGAATGCACCTCCTCCGACCCTCGGCAGCCTTCCCATGGTGTCCCATCCGAGGGGGGTGGTGCACTAGGTCCGGGTGCCGCGAGGTCGGGTTCCGTGTCCGTCCCTTGGCAGGTCCTGGCCGGGGCACACCTGTGGTTTGGCTCGTCCCCGGACGTGGGGCGACAGCCTCCGCGGGTGGGCAGCCACCGGATGTCGGCTGCTGCCCAGTCCCGCTTAGACTGTAAGGGCCCCCCGTTCGGTTATTTCCGGCCACCTGGGTGTCCCTGCCTGGACCTGTCAAAGGCCTATCCGACGCCTCCCCTACTGCTAATTCTGTTTGTCCGTCTGTCCGCTTTGTTTTTCTCTTCTTGTTTTTATTTTTCCGCCTTTTGTGCCTGGGCACCACTTGGGTCCAGGCGGAGTCAGGGATAGAAGACGGGAGAGCGACAGCCAGTGAGGAGGTGTTTATGGTCGTGTCCAATTTGTCGGTCGGGGTCTGTCGTGTGGGCTTAACTTGTGGGGTCCATTGTTCGGGTGTTTTGGTGGGTTCATTGAAAGCTTGTCCGTCGGTCCGTTGGGCATTGCAGGGTTGTTGGGCGTGCAGAGCACGAGGCGGTACCTTGCCCCCCCCAGAGTACGTGGGGCAGACCGCAGCCGCACTTCCAGCCGAGGCCGGTTGTGACGGCGCGGTGAGGGACTCCCCGTTTCCGGGACCCTCCTGGGTAGGTTTATAAACATTGGGTGCCGTCTCCATTGTGGTTTTTTAGGGTGAGTAGATTGTGTAGTATATTGTGTGTAGCAGTGTGTGAGTTATAGCGAATGTGTTATGATGGGGACGTAATAGATGGAAAGGATAGAGGTTATTTTTTTCGGCTTAGGTTTTTAGTAGGATCATGGGATTGGGTTATGGGCACCTTGCCAGAGTTGGGGGTGTTCTCTGGCCCGACCGTTACGGATCAGTCTTTTAGAGGCGATTTAGACCTCACGGCCACTGGTTGCCGCTTCATTGGCTCGAGAGCCAATGGTGTGTCAGGTTATTTACCGCCGCCTGAGGATCGGCGTTGACCTTTTACAGCAGGTGGGTCTTCTCCTGCTAACCCTTCTCCTTTTGCATCCGGGCTTGGGACCGGCATGGGCGGAGTTAGTTAGTAGCAACCCATATTCGGCTTACTACTGAGCACGAGTCTTCTCTCAAAATGAGTGACCTTAGTCCACCACGCTGAACCAATGCGAAAAAAATGAGAAAATTCTCAGGTATGAAAGTTTCCTTACGATGTTTTCCTTCACCGTTTGAGACAAGTAATATTTAATTTCTTAATGCCCCGGACCGGATTCGAACCTACGCCTTCCGTATCGAAGGCAGAGGTCGTATCCACTGGCCTATCACGTCTCGTCTCGTATTATAATTCAAACAAGTTACTATTCAATGTCAAATAAGGAAACAGTAATTGTAATTTAAAATTAAATCAAAATTAATTTATTTCAATTAGGCACTTTCAAAACGTCACGTAATAATATTATTAGATAATGGTGATGATAATAAGTTGAAAACTTAAAATTAAAGATACGAGTGCGAAGAGCCGATGGACGTTGGGGTCCCAAAGTGCTGGAATGGCGACCCCGCACTAGTAAGCGCAGTGTTGGCCGACCCCCCACCAGGTGGACTGACGACATCAAGCGAGTCGCAGGGATTCGCTGGATGCAGGCGGCTCAGTATCGTGATGTTTGGAAGTCCCTACAAAAGGCCTATGTCCTGCAGTGGACGTCCACTGGCTGATATGATGATGATGATGATGAAAGATACGAGGGTTCCGAACGTGCCTTGGTCGGAGTAAAGCCCACAACAAACTCGACCAGGATTTTCCTTTTTCTAATTTATCGCTATTTAACAATATGTACACTTGAATAGTAAATAGTAAGACTTGAAGTATTATCGAATCAAAATCGAATCGAATCAATCATCGACATAGCTTAACGTGTCGCGAAGTTGAAGTGGCAATGGGCGGGGCACATTAAATAACACGTGTGTTCCACGGTGAAGGAAAATATCGTGAGGAAACCTGCATACCAGAGAGTTTTCTTAATTCTCTGCGTGTGTGAAGATGGTGGACTATTGGCATAACCATCTCATTCTGAGTGGAGACTCGAGCTCAGCAGTGAGCCAAATATGGGGTTAATGATATGACAAAAAATTTGCTAGTAGCTGTAAGTTATTACGGCTAAAAACAAGAAGATTTTAAAACTAACCATATGGCTCGACGAGTCTTTTCCAAGTCCAAAAAGTCCTAGAAGTCCAAAAGACTATGTCTTTCATCAATAAAAAAATTAAGCTTTAAAATTTGTCCCATAACAAGCTTAGTCTAGCTAAAAATTAAAACAAGTCTTTCCCAGTTTAAGTCTTTCATCACTATTCTGTAGTGAGTAAATACAAATTACAGGCTCCGATTATAGGATACTGGCTAAACAGTGCCGCACAAACGGTGCGATAAACACAATTAGTTAATTAGACGGAAGGACAGATCGCCTGCCATCGCTGCTGGGATGTCGAGTAATCACGACCGGTATAGTCTAGGAGTCAGTGACCAAAAGTATTTAAGGAAATTTTTTCTTCTTCTTTGTCGTTACACTCTTGACAGAGTGGTCGTGGTCGTCATTTGGGTGAAGTGGCAAGCCTCACTATCCGTCGCCATTCCTCCCGTAGTGTGGCTCTCCTAGAACATTCGTGAATCGATCCAAATTTTTTATGTTCTTATAAATTTCTTGTAAATAAAATGTAAAAAAAAAATTGGTCGACTCTCACCAACCCTTTTGTTTAGTATTTGAAGCATTAGCGATCGTAGAAATAGAATCGAAATGCCACTTGGCTAGAGGGGCAGGTGGACTGACGATATCAATCGAAGCGCAAGGATTCGCTGGCAGGCGGCTAAGGATCGTGACTTTAGGAAGTCCCTACAAAAGGCCTGCAGTGGACGTCCATCGGCTAATAAGATGATGATGAGATATTAAATTTAAATTTATTTAGTTCATTAAGGAATTTTATATTTAATTTCTCGTGATAGATATATCACAGAGATGTAAGAAGAAGAGTTTGGTAGAATCTTTACAAATAGTCAACTGACGTGTCAAAAATGCTTGTAAACTGAGTCTACTTGAAATAAATTAATTTTAAATTTTGAATTTTTGTAAAATGCATTGACACATAATCAAAAGCTGTGAATAAATAATAATCATAATATAATTAACTAAAATAGGTCAAATATTTTGATTCGCACCTGCCTGAATGAGTTCATTTTATTAGGCAATATTAGGCTAGTACATTTAATCGCCTAATATCTATACTAATATTATAAAGCTGAAGAGTTTCTCCGTTTGTTTGTTTGATTGAACGCGCTAATCTCAGGAACTACTGGTCCGATTTGAAAAATTCTTTCAGTGTTAGATAGCCCATTTATCGAGGAACGCTATAGGCTATATATTATATATCCTACGAGAACGGGAACCACGCGGGTAAAACCGTGCAGTGTCAGCTAGTTGCCTAATAAAATGAACTAAATAGAACAAATATATTTTTTTACTGTTTAAACTTTCTAAATATAGAATTTTTTTCGTTTAACGCTATTTACGAGTATTACCTATAGCTTGACAAGTTCGTTTATGTCACTCCCATAATATGCGGGCGACGGGGGGAAAGACTGCGCGGGTGTGAAATCGTGCGTGCGGAAAAGTGAGGTCCATCAGTCGTGGGTTTTTCATTCATCGCTACACGCCCCCGGCATGCGCGGTCCATCGCGAGTGTTACGAACGAATTTGCCAAGCTATATGCATTCCATTATTTTTATCGTTGATTACAAAAATATTTTTAATGTTCTGCTAAAATTCTTATGTAACACTGCAACGTGATCTACGGCTTATTACTCATAAAATGGAAAAAATTATTACATAACTGAAATTGTAAAAAATCAAATTAAATTACGATTGTGCTCGTGACTAAGTTTTTATTAATTTGCTTTTATTTTTATAACAAGTAAGCACTTTACTGCATTTTCATTGATATCACACTTCACACTAATATTATAAAGGCGAAAGTAAGTAAGTAAGTAAGTAAAGAAAGTAAGTTTGTTCCTCTTTTAGGAAATAGATTTTACTCTGGATTAACATAGACTACTTTTCATCCCGGAAAAATCCATGGTTCCCGCGGGATTTGTGAAACACTGAATTACACGCGGATGAAGTCGCGGGCGTCCGCTAGTTCATAATATATCAATAAAATTGTTTGTCTGTGATTTCATAATGACTGGATTTTTTCAAGTGCCTAAAGATTTTATTTACTTGACACTAAAACATTATCAAGCTCTTTTTTTTGTCTGTCTGTCTTTCTGTTTGTCAGGGCTAATTTCTGGATCGGCTGCACCGATTTTATTAGGACTTACACAGGATTATAGATGAGGTTATTAAACAACATATAGGCTACATTTTATCCCGAAAAAATATACGGTTCCCGCGGGAACAGACATACAGATTTTACGAAGTCACGAGTGCAGTACTCGTAGTAGTAGCTTTTTGTGGCAAAGTTAGTCCGTGGATGTACTACCGCCATACTAAATATGACGCCAAACAGCATTGCTGTGATGCTTGAATATCCTGAGACGTGTTGTTCTGTTGGAGGCGATCGCATTCTTCTCGACATAACTTTTCTTATACCGACAATAAATAATTATTAAAGTAATCAATGGCACGGGGAAAAAATCGATACTGCTAAACTATTTTGGTACCCACACCTAATAGCTTTTCCGACTAATTGGAAGGAAACGGAGATAATGGTCATATTAAAAACATTTTCAAAATTCATTTATTTGCTGATTACATCAAAATAGAATCAATGCATTCTACCATACGATTTAAATTAAATTAAAATAAAGTTAGTAGATTAAAGACATAAGTCGATTTTACTAATGTCTCTTGGACTACAGCCGCCGGCTACTCCTGTGCTATTAACCCAGATAAGCCTGAAACTATTTCTGTCTTAGAAAGTTGTGATTTTTATATATATTCTTAATTATTGCCTCAGTATTTCAGGAAAAATAATAAAAAAAATTAGTGTTCCTCGGAAAAGCGGGAAAATGACATCCCATATATGGGTCGGTCGGCAAAACATATACTATTTACTATTAAATGTTGAACAACGTATAGAGGCATAAATAAAATACTTTTTATTGCATACAAGTATTATTTATTATTGTTTTAGTAAAATTTAAGTTTTTGCGACAATTTTATACTGAATGGTAACTAAGAAAACACTCTTTAGGATGCAAACGTATATCATTTCACGCAAATATAATTGCAGTTTCTTTTACATACTTTGCATTTCAGAATCTTGCATAGCTTATTAGGTGACCGATGTTATCATGTCGTACATTTACAAGGTGACCTTTAGGTGCAGGACAAGGTCCACGTTTTTCACACCTTCTGTATGTTTCCAATAAGGCTCTTGTAACAGATCTGCGAAAACCCAGGTGATCAAGTTCTCCACCATCAACACGAAACATTTGCCAAGAATTATGCAGCGCCATATCAATACTATGACAAAATAAAGGGAAATACCATTTTTTACCCCTGATGCTGGTTCTGTATAGGCCTATATTCTGGTCGAAGCGATCCATAAACCCTCCCATATTATCGTTGTATATTTTAACAATATGTGGCTGTCAACATATACATATTTTTTCAAATGTTGAGAGAAATGTCTTGTTTTTAGTAAAGGCTCAACATATTCCACATTTGACTCAACGGTAACAACACTGTTATCGTTCCATTTGCAAACAATTAGTATCTGTTCTTCTAAACTTGCCTTGTAAGCAAAACTTCAACGGTCAGTTTTTTTGAATGTCTGGTTGGATGGCAAGGGGCAATTGGAGAAGCATACAAATTGGTATATTCCACAATCATATTTATAACTTCGTCATTGAATAATTGGTCAAAATAGTTTATCGGAGAACGTAAAATATTTCTGGGGCCTTCTAAGGGCTGGAAACTAGGAAAATCATTTGGTCTGTCAATGCGAGATCTTTTTTATAAACTAGCCAACGAAATCTCCTCTTCACTCTCCGATTCAGAATCAGTCTGATTGGCATAAATAGCTTCAGCAGGTGCACGTAAACTTGAACCAGGCAGGTTATGTATAACAATATTATCCTCTTCTCCTGAATCTTCATCAGTATTAGCGTTATCTGGTGGTTCAAATGTTATGCATTCTGGGACCGGGCTATCATCATTCTTTAACTCGTTCAAAATTTCATGTACTGATAAAAGTTTTGATCTAAAACAGGAAAAAATAAAATATTCAGTCAAAACTTTCAATGTATTATGGTTGTGCCGACAGACCCATACATGGGTTCATAAAATTTGTGGCCATATAAAAGTGACAAAAAGTTAGGTTTTTATTATTTTATTTTCAACATAAATACTCAAATGTTACTTAGTTTCTATTTTTACTTCTATATTTTTAAAATTATAACAATTAGTATATTATAAACTTACCTTTTTGAGGACATATTTTACAATATCCAATAAAAATATATTCAATCACGTGAAACACTAAGAAAATAATTAATTCACTGCGTCAGTTGTAACTACAATTAACAGGTATCTTCTAAAGGTTCTAAAAAAATGTGTAACTTGGTTTAAATAAATCAAATAATGAGGGTAGATTGTTTTATTCTTACGAACCCATGTATGGGTTGGTAGGTTTATCTGGGTTAAAGTGCACGAATTGGACCTATCGAGAGGCGGCCATGTCGAACACTGAGCTGAATGAATACTGTAACTATTTCACGTTAATTACTATTATACTTGTACATATAGGTAATACGATTAATACCATAGATTTAAGAGTCGGTACATATTACCTAGATCTAAGATTTATAGACAAAATAAATAAATAAATAAATAAATATAAATGTAAAATCATCAATCACACACACACACCCGCAAATGCACACACACACACAAATGCACACACACGCCCACATAAACACACACAATAACACCAACGTACAAGGGCATATTTTATGACAATATTTATAGGATTGGAAATTAATATTTTTCTATTGTATTTATGTTTCATGATTTCCTTTTTTGTGTTTTGCCAAATAAAAATCTTTCTTTCTTTCTTTCTTATAATTTTTCGTCTAATTTAGGAAAGATTTTTTTTATTCATACGTGAAGAGGCGCCTAAAGAGAATAGAGTGTTGACATTATTTAACTATGGTTCCAAGGCTTTGTCGGTAACTTTCGGTCTCATAAGAAGGCATAGAGTCACACTGCGATGGAATTAGCTATGCTCGTGGTTTCTCTGGATACCCGGAGTTATCAAATTCTTTAACCCCTAGAAAGGCACGTTATTTGTAATTGTCATAGGTTATATTTTGTACCCATATTGTCACTAAACCGGGAACGCGGGTGAAACTGCGGGGTGACAACTAGTCGTTAAATAAAAAGACATCGGAGTTGTATATCGATATTCGTATTGAATTATTGCAAACTATACAGTCTGCTCCGAAAGTGTACAATTTCGTGTGTCGAAACTTGTTATTATCAGCATCAAATGCAATATATTTTGGTGCGCTGTCTCTAGTTTCCGTCGCAAGCAATTTCGCTATACTCCTAGTAGATCGAGAGCCTGCAATAGCCAGACTTACCTTATTTTAGGAAAGCTGAAAGTTTGTTAGCCCATGTTTTTACCATAGGTAAGCATGGTAGCTATGTAAAACATAATCTATGTAAGACAAAATATTAATTTGTACAAACGAAAAGGAGATTTAAACCCACGTCTTACTAGACACGGGCATAAGTTAGTTACTTCTGCATATCGTCTCCAAAGAGTAAAAAAATCTTTTGTAGGTTTGGGTGTACTCTTCTATAATAAGATCCCCAAGACTGTGATGGACCTGCCAATGCATAGCTTTAAGCAATGTACTACTCAATTGATGAGTTCCTTAATGATAAAGTTGATTGGAGGCCGTTGGATCAGCTTCCACCTTCACACAGGAAGTAAAACTATAAGAAATTGTAATGTTGTCATCAATTGTAATTATAATATTATTGTATGATTTTTTTTTAAAAGAGCAATTGTTGAGTTTCTTGCCGGTTTCTTCTCAGCAGAATCTGCCTTCCGAACCGGTGGTAGAATCTTTACAAATAGTCAACAGACGTATCAAAAGTGCTTGTATACTGAGCCTACTTGAAATAAATCAATTTTTGATTTTTTACTTGAGCCACTTATGGAGTTTAGATAGTAGTAACATTGGTACGTAGAATAGAATAGAATAAAATGATCGTTTATTTCATCATCATCATAATTATCAGCCGATTGACGCCCTAGGCCTTTTGTATAGACTTCCAAATACCACGGTCTCGGGCCGCCAGCCTCCAGCGGCTCCCTACAACCCGCTTGATGTCCTCGATCCATGGAGTGGGGGGTCGACCAACACTGGGTTTTTCAATGCGGGTTCCAGCAGCTTGGGACACCAAAATCCATCGGCATTCGGGCTATGTGACTAACAAGTTAGCCCGATTCCATCTTAGATTGCATTATCACTTACCAGGTGGTATTTTAGTCATGAGACAACTAGTAAAGAATAAAAAAAAATCGATTACTGTTACATTATTGCAGCCAAACGCTCGCTTATACATATAATATTGGACAGAAGCAGGCGTTATTTTGCGGAAGTTCGTCATGAATAGATAATAATTTATTTATTTTGCTATCTTCCGCGAAAAGCTGACGAAGTTTTGCAGTGTATATAGGACCTCTCGCGTAGTTAGATCGGGAGGACCGTCTCTACGGGGTAAGCCGGCGCGCGTGGGGAGCGTGAGGTTTTTCGTTACGGAATTTCTGGATTCGGTCCCCGCACTCAAGGCCCGCGATAGAAGCTATGCAATAGCTTAATTATATGTATATACATTATATATACATTATATATAATGTAAAAAAGTAGGTCTCGCTACTGCAGGCTTTGGTTCATGTACTAGGAATACATGGATGGAGTAGGAGCTGCGAGCGCGTTTAGTTTGCGAGGCTTTCACCTAACTTTGAACAACGGAATGAAGTTCTCAACTTCAGTTACAGGCTCGTGTTATTATTGCCAATAAATTTTTGTTAAAACTACCCGACTGCTTCATTCACTGCGTCCCAGTTTTTAGAGTGGTTTGAAGGAACAACGAAGTACTAGTATTTTAATAGAATATAATGGAAAAAAGTCTTTATTCTTGTTTTATGATTATTACTATTCTTTCTTATTATTTTACAAGGGCAGTAGAATCAAACTATTTAACAAAAAACAAAATGTAAAAGACATTAACAAATTAAAGCTTGTTTTTAGTTTTTTTTTTTTGATATTTCGACAAAAATCCGCATTGAGCAGCGTGGTGGAATATAAACCTAGATCAGAATAACATCATTCTGAGAGGAGACTCGTGCTCAAAAGTGAGTCAAATAAGGGTTGTTAATCGTACTAATATTATAAACGCGAGTATGGATGTTTGTTACTCTATAATGCCACTACTACTGAAGCGATTTGGCTGAAATTTGGAATGGAAATAGATTTTACTCTGGATTAACACAACTTTTCATCCCGGAAAAATCCGCGGGATTTGTGAAAAATGAATTCCACGCGGACGAAGTCGTCGGCGTGCGCTACTGATAAATAATTAAGCGATTGAAAATGAGATAGTAATTTTATTCTCGTATCGAGTTTTTTAGTCAGGAATATACAAACAACATACATAAATAAACATACACTCGGATTATTATTTTTATGAAAGCTTTCATACTCGTGGGAGCTCGTACGTGCAATTTGTTCTATTTATTTTAAATAAAAAAAAATAGTGGCAGCGCAAATGGATTTCGATTAAATTAAAACGTCCTGTATCAACTCATCCCACTGCAATCAAATATAAAATCATTTATATTCTGCAAATACAGAGTATCCAGAATGAGTCTTTACAAGCGACGTAAAGTCTGTGAAAAACATTAAAAAAAATACAAACGTCACGCTTGACAACCGCATATACAAACTTTTTTCATAATTTGTATTTCAAAATTTAACACTAACAATCACATAATTTAATATAATAATCAATAATTACCAATAAACACTCCATCTTATTTATTTAGTTTTTGTGAACAGTTTTAAAATATTTAAAAACTTAAGACGCCATTTTTCTTTAATATTATTGAAAATTACTGATGCGACGGTTCGTGTCATACTGACTCGAGAATGTATTACTTTTGAATTTTGTATTTGGAGCGGCTACGACACCGTCGTACGCGAACAAATCAAACAGTTTTGCTTTAGTTCTCATTTTTATTCTGTTGTTTTTCATTATTTCTTTCATACTCTAAAAACCTGTCCATACACCTCCTATTTTTCTAACAATTTATTTTCTTGTTGATTCTTCCATTGTCATTGTTTGTCCTAGATATACATACTCTATTGTAGTATAATTGCTGGATATATTTATTTTATTCTATTTTAGTCGCAGGGATTCGCTGGATACAGGCTGTTCTTTTCGTCCAAAATTCCTCAGTGCCTGAAGACGAAAGTCTTCGAACAGTGCGTGTTGCCAGTGATGACATACGGATCCGAAACTTGGTCGCTAACTATGGGCCTTATTAGAAGGCTCAAAATCACTCAGTGGGCGATGGAGCGATCTATGCTTGGAATTTCTCTGCGTGATCGAATCAAAAATGTGGAGATCCGCAGACGAACCAAAGTCACCGACATAGCTCAGCGAGTCGTGAAGCTGAAGTGGCAATGGGCAGGCCACATAGTTCGAAGAGCCGATGGACGTTGGGGTCCCAAGGTGTTGGAATGGCGACCCCGCACCGGAAAGCGCAGTGTTGGTCGACCCCCCACAAGGTGGACCGAGGACATCAAGCGGATTGCAGGAAACCGCTGGATGCTGGCGGCTCGAGATCGTTATGCTTGGAGGTCCATGCAAGAGGCCTATGTCCAGCAGTGGACGTCCATCGGCTGAAAATGATGAATGATGAGGCGGCTCAGGATCGTGATGTTTGGAAGTCCCTACAAATGCCCATGTCCTGCAGTGGACGTCCATTGGCTGATATGATGATGATGATGAATGTCTCGAGCCTTGAAATCTGCTGCCTTCCACCACAGCTTAATTGGCTACCGTATTTACCTGTGGTAGGAGTACTGACAAATTTTTAAATAATCAAAAACAAATCTATACTACTGTTTTAAAGCTGAAGATTTTGTTTGTGTGTTTGATTGAACGCGCTAATGCAGGAACTTCTGCTCCGATTTGAAAAATTCTTTCAGTGTTAGATAGCCGATTTATCGAGGAAGGCTATAGGCTATATATTATACTCGTATTCTTACGGGAACGGGAACCACACGGGTGAAACCGCGCGGCGTCAGCTAGTGAATTATATATCTGACTATCGCATATTCTTAATCCAAAAACTGAAACTGCACAAATAAAATGAATAAAAATTCAATACACACGTTTTATTATATTGAATGTTCAATAAAAGTAATTGCAAAATCATTTTTCGCCGTATGTTTGTGTCGAAAGTAATTAAGAGATTCAATAAAAGTCCTCTGATTGGATACAGTCGTATTTGCTTTCTGGCTAAAGGGATTGCTTTATGTACTTTATTCTCCTTTTTTAGGGTTCCGTACGTTAAACAGTCACTTATTTTAATGGATCGATTTATCGTCCGTTAGTATATTTGTCTGTCAAGAACGTGTGAAGGTATCAAGTTGTAATTTCATCATCATCATCATGACAGCCGATGGAAGTTCACTGCACATATGCCTTTTTTGGGGACTTCCAAACATCAGCGAATCCCTGCGACTCGCTTGATGTCGTCAGTCCACCTGGTGGGGTTCGACCATCACTGCGCTTTATAGTGCGGGGTCGCCATTCCAGCACCTTGGGACCCCAACGTCCATCGGCTCTTCGAACTATGTGCCACTTCAGGTTCGTGACACGTTGAGCTATGTCGGTTCTTTGGTTCTTCTGCGGATCACCTCATTTCTGATTCGATCACGCAGAGATACTCCTAGCACAGCTCGATCCATCGCTCGCTGTGTGAGTCTGAGCCTTCTTATGAGGCCCAAGGAAGAAAAAGACCAAAGAAGAGATGGTTGGAGTACGTCTGCCTATCAGTTAGTCAAGACTTGACATACGGTAAAGTGTGGAGGTATCAAGTTGAACTTTAAATAATGTTTTTTATTTTATTGAATAAAAGTTATGAAGAAAGAAGACAAATCATAGGGTATGCAGTACTTTAATGCATGTATGAAGTGCACTCCACTAGTAGGAAAGCCAATGAAGAGATGAGATGTGTGTGAAAGAAGACATATGTGTTAAAGGAGTTAGTGAGAAGTTGATATTGACATGATGCGAATGGCAAAGGATGACATATTGTGTGCGACCCCACTTAAGTGGGATAGGGACAAGATAACTTTCCCTATCATAAATCCATAGAGTAGGCAAACAAATGGATAACTTTATGCCAGAAAGCACTAACTGATAGGTATTTAAAAAATTACGAAAGGGACTCGCACATAAAAGCGTTCATGTGCGAATCGGACTCGCCCATGAAGGGTTCCGTAGCAGCAAGTAACAGAAACTTCTTGCTCATTAATTACATATACACATTATATATATACATATTACTTATTATAAAAAAAAACTACTTACAAGATCTCGTTCAAACTAATTTCCGGCGGAACTTTGCATAATAATGTAAATGTATCATATATTTATTTTATTCGTTATTATTTTTTGTAAACACATCAATTCAATTTCTAATAATGTTAGCGATAAATCACTTTTCAAAATTAAAACAAAATCACCGTTTGCTTTTCATTAAGTACACATAATCGTCGTTTAATAATTCAAATTCACAGAAAATAAACTAAATCATCGAATCCTTTCCATCCGGTCTATTTAAATGTTCAAATAAAATTCAAATATTCTTTGCTCTCAAATCTATTGGGAGCTCTTAGGGTCCTATTCCATTATTATTTTATAATTGGAAATGCCGACGTTCTTAGGTATTACAATGGTTGGATAAAATACGATTTTATTAACAAAAAATTCATTTTAGCTAGTACATATTTTTTGTTGCAAACTATTAACCCATCCCGATTTTGGGTAACTATTTAAATATATTGATATAATGTGGTTTAAACATGTACCTAATGTTTCATTTAATTTAGCAACTGCAGTGCGAATTTCACGTCCGTCCCATGTTTATCTATTTAATAATTTCTTTGATTTTTGTAGAACTAAAATCTAAAAATTTAATCACTAAAATCGTTATTAAAAATGGGGTCATTAACAACCCATAATTCCACTCAATGCACGAGTCTCCTCTCAGAAAGACAGAGGTTACGCTCCACCACGCTGGCCCAAAGTGCATCGGCAGACTTCACACATAGAGAATTAAGAAAATACTTTGATAGGCAGGTTTCCTCACGATGTCTTTTCTTCACCGTTTGAGACACGTGATATTTAATTACCTAGGGGGAGGGGTAAGATGATGAAAAATACTTTACTACCTATTGCTAATAGTGCTAATAACAACCAAACATACAAAAATAAAAATATCGTGCCTTTTAGAGAATTTTATATTTTAGTTTATTTATAAACCTCGCAAATAAAACTGACGAGAATATCTATTATTCCCTTGGGTTCCAAATAATCATTTCACATTTTTAAACAGCTTTTTAGGGTTTTCTTGATACCGAACTCTTTAAAGAATAACCCCATTTAACTAAGTAGCTATTTAAGTATATAATATACAACGGATCGCCGTCCTACTTCAAGACCCAAGAGGGACGTAAAATATCAAAACAGCACCCTTGGGAGCGACATCGCCGAGACTGTCTCGTGATTTACAAAACAAAAGAAATGGAAAACGAAGCAAAATGTCGGCTTTTAAATAAACATTTGATCGCTAATCGTGTTTTGATGGAGAAATAACAGTATGCTAGTGAGAAATAACGTTATTATGGGTTCAGTTAACCTTCAATGTTTTATTGTGTGTGTAAGTGGAATATTAAATTTTTTATACTAATCGTCGTTTTTCGTCATCAACCCATATTCGGCTCACTGCTGAGTCTCCTCTCAAAATGAGAGGGGTTAGGCCAATAATCCACCAATGCGGATTGGCAGACTTCACACACGCAGAGAATTAAGATAATTCTCTGGTATGCAGGTTTCCTCACGATGTTTTCCTTCACCGATTCAGACACGTGATATTTAATTACTTAAAATGCACACAACTGAATAGTTGGAGGTGCATGCCCCGGACCGGATTCGAACCCACACCCTCCGGAATCGGAGGAAGAGGTCATATCCACTGGGCTAACACGGCATGATATCATATTTATCATTGCATTGTCAAATATCACTAAAGATATAATGTACCCAAATATACCAAATTTGAGTATATTTTTTACTTTAGCTAAAGCCAAATATACATTATTGTAAAAATAAACAATATTACGTTAGCTTAAACGTCAATTTGGCTTTACTAGTTTAATAAAAATCGCGTTCTAAAAGCACTGTCCAATAAAACCTTCGCAAAGGCTACCAATGACCATCAATTTCGGAACGTCGGGACGTAGTAAAGCAAAAAAAAAAAATCGCGCGTTTCCTTCACCATTTCCCGCGTTTTCCCACATAGCTCCGACTTCCCAGGCCAGTCGTCTCCGCGCTGCCGCGTAGTGCGCACGTACTGCGTCGCCGTCGAAAATAATGAAGGCGTAAAAATTTGTCGCGACAGACAACTATTTTTGTCGTCCGATCCAAAGCATTCAGTGGATTATGAATTAATGGTGACAGTGGGGAATTTCGTCGAATGTTCTAGTGTTTTGTGTTAGTGCTAACCAGAGGGGATAATTTATATGTGATCGTATTTATCCTGCAGTCAAGTAAGTTTTAAAAGCATTTTATTCAGTTTCAGCTTCTAATAAATTAATTTATTGTGTGAGAATGTCTCCGAGATTGAAATATATGTGTAATTTGAAACCATTTTTTTTATAAATGTATTTTAGTTTTCAACCTGCGTAGAGAAAATGGTTGCCTACACGTACATTATTGCATTTGCATTATATATACTATTACAAGTTAAAAGATATAAATAAATTTTATTTGTAATGTAGAATTGGATACCTAATACGTCTAAATAATAAATATCATATCCATAAAAATTATAAATGAAATGTACTTACTGACAGTCTTAAGATAATTTATTTACTAAAGATTTCATTGATTTTCATTTTATTCATTATATCTAAAATTTTAATACTTGTCTTTATGTCTCTAAGTTGACGCCTTGTCTAAAAACCGTTTACTGTGATATTCTTATTACGAAAATTACGTTTTTAACACCTAAATACGAATAACAGGCCCCTAAATGTCTCCTAAATGAATATTTATTTCTTTGGTAATCATTTCATGAACCATATCACAGTTGGCAACGTCTTAGAAGACAAGAAAAGGATCCTACATTCGATTTCCAGCATGAGTGAAATTAGTATATTTATACTAACCTGGTGGTAAATTTCAGCCGTGACTAGTATATTTATTAATTTATTTAGTGCTGTCAAAAATATAACTATAGCCTTTCTTGATAAGTACTGTTTTAGAAATGAAGGTAGAAAACGCATTTCATAACTTATTTATTTTAAATTATGTATGGTTTGTTTATAAAATGTTATAATAAAATAATGTTTATTTATGGTTTAAGTATATTCATTGTATATTCATTTTACATGTACCGCAAAACGATTTTATAAAGCAGTTAGTCTCATGTTGTATCTACCGCGTAGAAGCCTGTCATGGGTATACCTATGTAGTTTTGTACCTACGTACAGTAAATAAACCACACTGATTTCAATTCCGAGCGTAATCATCTTAGTTCATCGCTACTTAACCCATAAAGGCTACAATGGTCTATCTTGTATACCATTATAACTATAATGGGTGAAAATACATCCGGTTTTAATTATTTTAATAAATTATGTAAATAAACATATTTTTATTTTTTTTATTACATGTATTATATTATTATAGTATTATATTTATTGTATTGGTTTTGGTTTTTTGATAGAATACACAAAATATCAAGGCTCGTAATATTACGTAAATATCGTAATATTACGTAATAAGTGTAATCGCAGACAAACGTTCTATTGTTATTGAAAAATATTCATTTCTTCTTAAAATCTTGCTCCTTACTCTACAATATATCCCAGTACTCGGAAATCTTAAGTAAAGCAGTAGATCAATAAAGATATTTTGTTTCTTTCTTCTTTCTAGATATATCAAAGTGTATAAGCCATATTTTTTTTTGATATTTTAAGTTGTTTCGGCAACGATGCATTAAGTAAATCTATGTATCGAGATTTGTGAAATTCTTCACTAGCAACATGTCAAGAAATGACTTAATTATTGACTTTTCAAAAGTCAATAATTCAGTGTCGATTCTCATGTTAGTCACTCTACCACCGGTTCAAAGGAATATTCTTCCCTGAAGCGTCTGCAATATACACAGCGGGTAATCTTTTAAGGATCGGTATACAAAGTCTATGGAATATAGAGGTGGTTATGGAGCAAAATATGGAGCAGGACTGGTAGCTTTTATGAATCTTTCTCATTAATCTATTCTCAGAAGCAAGAGAAAAACTAATGATAAAAAACACACATACAACCAATCGTAGAACTTTTTTGGAAGTCGGTGAATAATATGACTATTTCCATGATAATCCTACTAATATTGTAAACGCGAAAGTTTGTATGGATGTTTGAATGTATGTTTGTATATTTTGTTATTCTTTAACGCTGCTACTACTGAAATTTGGAATGGGAATAGATTTTACTCTGGATTAACAAATAGGCTACTTTTTATCCCGAAAAAATCCATGGTTTCCGAGATTTGCGAAAACTGATGATTTTGATGATATAAATGTTTGTTACTCTTTCACGCCTCGACTATTGAACAGAATTAGCTGAAATTTGGTATTGAGATATATTATAGCCTGGATTAACACATAGGCTACTTTTTATCCCGGAAAAATACATGGTTCCCGTGAGATTTGTAAAAAACTGAATTCCACGCGGACGAAGTCGCGAGCGTGCGCTAAAAATATAAATTATAACAAAAAGCGGCCTTCATAAAGATTTAAGCCTCTTGTTAAACAAAATTTGAGGGTATAAAGGTTTGCGGCTAAAAATTGTTGTGACACTTAATTTTAAAACTTTACGTTCAATGGACTTAAGAATAAAGGTCACTTTTAATGTTCAGGTACTTATTATAATACTTTTAAATTTGAAAATTTGTTTGTAAAGGTGCTAAGGGTGGTTTAATAATGTGGTTTATTAAAGTGCCACACCCTTTTCAGGTTAACGCGTATCAGGGAAAATAAAGCTCAATACTGAATAACGTATAAAATTCGGATAACTCACAGATTTTGTACTAATACTTACATGAAACCTTAAACTAAATCAAAATGAAACGGAATAAAAAAACATTTAAGAAGGTACTTATTAGAAATGTAAAACATTTTCAGTTAAAATATTTTTAAGTTAATTTAACTCAAAAATGTTTGTTTCAGGATTTTGAATCAAGATATTTGATATCTCTATCTAAAGTTGCTATATATTTTGAGCAATTTAGGAGTCTAAAACCCTAGATAATTTTGAAGATCGGTTTGAAGGCAGAAACAAAATTAATTTTAGTAACCTCTTTGGCATAGCAAACCAATCCGATATACGATGTAATTTTTCACTTTTTAGAATACTTAATGCATGTTTAAAGTCAGTTAATTTTTTTTGCTAAAAACATTTTATAGTTCATAGCAAACTAGCGGACGCCCGCGACTTCGCGGGAACCATGCATTTTTCCTAAAAGTCTATGTGTTAATCCAGGCTATAATATATCTCAATACCAAATTTCAGCTAATTCGATTTAGTAGTCGAGGCGTGAAAGTGTAACAAACATTCATTTCATCAAAATCATCAGTTTTCGCAAATCTCGGAAAACCATGGATTATTTCGGGATGTAGCCTACGTGTTGAGTAAAATCTATTTCCACTCCAAATTTCAGCCAAATCGCTTCAGTAGTAGCGGCGTTAAAGAGTAACAAATATCCAAACATCCATACAAACTTTCGCGTTTATAATATTAGTAGGAAGTTGAAAAGTTGCCTTTTAACTTGCCTTTTACGTATGCAAACTTCTGCGTAGGTTTTTTACCAATGCACACGTTATGGTAAAGGCAAACCAGGCAAACCTTTCATAATTCGTATTGTTTGCCAATGATATTGAATTTAAAATGCAAAGTTTGTTAAGGACCCTTTTTTATAGCGCCATTAAAAATAATTTCCAATCCAGTGAGTCATTAAAGCCCGCTTGAGTCTCCGTGAAACGGCGTTATTTTAGATTTTCTATCTGATTAATTCGTTCGAATTTAAACGACGTCGCCTCTAAAGCTTTGACAAAAAAAAATCAATTGAGAGGCAATTTGATTTTCTTTTCGAATGCAATTAAAATGATAAACACGCGGCGCGGTATCATGACCGTTTTGACGTTTGTAATAGTCATGTCTGTGGTTTTGTTAAAATTAAAGACTACGGTTGAAAACAATATTTTTATACATTAATTGTAATTTATTGTGCATAATGTCGTGAAAAATTGTAATTTATATAAAATATAATTTAAAGACATAATTATACCTACAACTTACCTTCAATTTTAATGGCAGCTTCCTGGTACCAGTAGGGATTCCCGATTAGTATACGGTATATATAGTATATTTGATTTAGCTCTTTTCTATCGAAAATCTTCATCAGTTTATGATGTTGGACACGATCAAACGCTTTTTCGAAGTTTACACACAGCTTAGACTTTTTTTTTATTATTTACAAGTTAGCCCTTGACTACAATCTCACCTGATGGTAAGTGTTGATGCAATCTAAGATGGAAGCGGGCTAACTTGTTAGGAGGAGGATGAAAATCCCCTTTCGGTTTCTACACGTCATCGTACCGCAACGCTAAATCGCTTGGCGGTACGTCTCTTTCAGTAGGGTGGAAACTAGCCACGGCCGAAGCTTCCCAACAGTCTAGACAGACAATTAAGATAATCTCAATCGGCCCAGCCGGGGATCGAACCCAGGACCTCCGTCTTGTAAATCCGCCACGCATACCACTGCGCCACGGAGGCCGTCAAAATTAATTATAAAAGACCAGGGCATTTTTCTACACATGACCGCCAAACTTCAGTTTGGCACCCGCCTTATGATGATGATAAATCTTTCTATAGTGTATATCTACTTATACGTGAAATTTTATATAGCAAATTCTTTTTTTTTTTCATAACTAGCAGACCTAACTTTATTAAATGCAATCGTCATGAAACCAAGCATGTATTTCGTTTCAGTATTAATTGTTCACTTTACCTATGAACAAACACAAACAAATTATATCTCTTCACTTTCCTACGGTAGGCAGAGGCTATGTGCTTCCATGTGCTACGATTCTTGCATTTTCCATTTTCATCAATCCTTCCATACAAGTTCGTCGGGTTAGTGTACTATTTACCTGACCTTTATTAAGAATGTCCTGGCTATGGTCCAGGAACGTTTGCCTTGGCCTTTTCCTTCCAATATTTGCATTCACCCTCTTCTTATAAGTGAAATATATATAGTCTCCTTTCATTCATCCTCACTACGCGCCCAAACCATGCAAACATCTCGATTTTAGTCACTACTTTTAAAAAGGAGCGTGGTAGGTTATACGCTCCATAGCCTCTAACCAATTACCTTCTAAAGGACCTGCCTCGCTAGAAGTTACCCCTCTGACAAAAGCATATGATCATGATCTAACGTGGACATACAGACTGCGTATTTTTGTTATTTACAAGTAAGGCCTTGACTACAATCTCACCTGATAGTAAGTGATGATGCAATATAAGATGGAAGCGGGCTAACTTGTTAGGAGGAGGATGAAAATTCACACCCCTTTCGGTTTCTACACGACGCCGTACCGGAACGCTTGGCGGTATGTCTTTATAGGTAGGGTGGTAACTAGCCTCTCACCAGCCAGACATTAAGAAAACCTTAATCGGCCCAGCCGGGTATCGAACCCAGAATCTCCGTTTTGTAAGTCCACTGAGCATGCCACTGCGCCACAGAGGCCGTCGAATCGTCTATAGAATCGATGTTCTATTGAGTTAAAATAACACGTGTGTGTATTACGATTTAAAAATTTTAGCTGTGTGTAGTGTAAGAACACATAATATATTTAAATATGGATGTTAAATATTTTGGATGTGTGAGTTTATCTCGTCCACTCATACAATTTCAATAGAAGGTAATTTGTCTGAGTCTAGCCCTTTTCCTTTAAGGAGGGAAACCTGGCCCTGTTGTAATTCCTTAAAAATTGCTTAATAAAAATCGTATTTTATACCACTGCAGGCCAATTCATTATCTTTGACGTATGCTAGTTGACTTAAACGCAATTGAGATTCTATGTAACAAAAAAACATACGCGTTGAATTGAGAACCTACTCCTTACTTTTACTAGTGTCTACTATTGAATATCACACAGTAGGTAAATGACAACTTGAATATATAATAATTTATTTATTTTGCTATCAACCGCGAAAAAGTCGACGAACCCATGCGACAACGTCACCCAGGTCCGACAAAATATTCTCTACGTACGTTTCATCCGAAACCTGAGCATCCTCAGGAGATGTAAGTTTTTAAGTTATGGTGATAATAAATAAATAAATAAATGTTGAAAATACTCTCTACGTACGTTTCACCCCGAAACCGGAGCATTCTCAGGAGATGTTGACTCTACAACGTGCAATTGCAAAGAACTGACGTTGTCGCATGGGTTCGTCGGCTTTTCGCGGATAAATTATATTCATGATGAACTTACGCAAAGTAACGGCTGCTTCTATCCAATATTTATATGACATCTTGATAATTGATTTTATATTTATTTAATAGGTTGAAACAAACACTAACATAGTAAATAGGCCAGATGGTCTAATAAGCTATTTAAACGGTCTTTATACCGTGTCACAGATTAGCTTAGGAATATTTTTTATATTTATTTTAATAGGTTGTGAACAAAGACTAACGTAGTAAATAGGCCAGATGGTCTAATAAGCTATTTAAATGGTCTTTATACTGTGTCACAGATTAGCTTAGGAATATTTTTTATATTTATTTTAATAGGTTGTGAACAAAGACTAACATAGTAAATAGGCCAGATGGTCTAATAAGCTATTTAAATGGTCTTTATACTGTGTCACAGATTAGCTTAGGAATATTTTTTATATTTATTTTAATAGGTTGTGAACAAAGACTAACATAGTAAATAGGCCAGATGGTCTAATAAGCTATTTAAATGGTCTTTATACTGTGTCACAGATTAGCTTAGGAATATTTTTTATATTTATTTTAATAGGTTGTGAACAAAGACTAACATAGTAAATAGGCCAGATGGTCTAATAAGCTATTTAAATGGTCTTTATACTGTGTCACAGATTAGCTTAGGAATATTTTTTATATTTATTTTAATAGGTTGTGAACAAAGACTAACATAGTAAATAGGCCAGATGGTCTAATAAGCTATTTAAATGGTCTTTATACTGTGTCACAGATTAGCTTAGGAATATTTTTTATATTTATTTTAATAGGTTGTGAACAAAGACTAACATAGTAAATAGGCCAGATGGTCTAATAAGCTATTTAAATGGTCTTTATACTGTGTCACAGATTAGCTTAGGAATATTTTTTATATTTATTTTAATAGGTTGTGAACAAAGACTAACATAGTAAATAGGCCAGATGGTCTAATAAGCTATTTAAACGGTCTTTATACCGTGTCACAGATATAGCTTAGGAATATTTTTTATATTTATTTTAATAGGTTGTGAACAAAGACTAACATAGTAAATAGGCCAGATGGTCTAATAAGCTATTTAAATGGTCTTTATACTGTGTCACAGATTAGCTTAGGAATATTTTTTATATTTATTTTAATAGGTTGTGAACAAAGACTAACATAGTAAATAGGCCAGATGGTCTAATAAGCTATTTAAACGGTCTTTATACCGTGTCACAGATATAGCTTAGGAATATTTTTTATATTTATTTTAATAGGTTGTGAACAAAGACTAACATAGTAAATAGGCCAGATGGTCTAATAAGCTATTTAAATGGTCTTTATACTGTGTCACAGATTAGCTTAGGAATATTTTTTATATTTATTTTAATAGGTTGTGAACAAAGACTAACATAGTAAATAGGCCAGATGGTCTAATAAGCTATTTAAATGGTCTTTATACTGTGTCACAGATTAGCTTAGGAATATTTTTTATATTTATTTTAATAGGTTATGAACAAAGACTAACATAGTAAATAGGCCAGATGGTCTAATAAGCTATTTAAATGGTCTTTATACTGTGTCACAGATATAGCTTAGGAATATTTTTTATATTTATTTTAATAGGTTGTGAACAAAGACTAACATAGTAAATAGGCCAGATGGTCTAATAAGCTTTTTAAATGGTCTTTATACTGTGTCACAGATATAGCTGGTGATTCTTTGACGGTACAGTCGTACTTTGAACTGCTCGTTCAAATCTAAATTGTTAATTTGGCCCCGTCAGCAAGGCACTGTTGAATGGGACAATTAAAATGTTAAAGTTGAACTCGTTTTAAATTGTCCTACTTTTTTATCTAAAAAAAAGTTAACAATGCTTAAGCAATCTTTGTGATATGTATCTAGGGATACCTCGTACATATAATGACAATACTGGACATGGAAAATGATAAGCAATACTAAAAAAACTCGAAACAAAACGCCATTTTTTATAGTTATTTTTTTTTTTTTATTGAGAAAGAATACAATAAAACTTAACGCATACCGCATTCTGATGAAACTGCCTAAATATTGTAGCGCATCGGGCATGTTTGTCGACGCCCGAATACCAGATTATTTTGCTATCGTGAGATCGCGAATTGCGTCTTTTTGGTCCCGTATCCGGAATTGTCGTAATGAAATCCTCAGTGTATGCTCCGAGTATCCTGAAAACCCTATTCTAAAATATTGGCTTACCGCGACAGGAACAAGAAATAATAAAAAAATATGTTTGCTCTCAGAAATGTCTATAGATTTATTATTTAATTGTTATATTTAATTATTATCTGTACTTATTTATGTATACTTTAAATGGGTGTATAACCTGAAGTAAAATAAATTATTATTATTATTAACTTATCCTAATAACTTTACAAATCATGCCCACGTGGAATGGTGGCAAGAATACTAGCTGCATTTCCTCTCTGAACAGCCAGGCTATTATATAGGTAATTGTATCTATATAGTTTTCGAAACTTCGTTTTCGAAGAAACTAGTGTACAATTGGCAGTCTTTCAAGAACTATCGCTTCCAGACAACCAAGAAGAGAAAAACGTAAGCACAGATTCGATATACGTACACAAAAAATAAGACAAAGTAATTTAATATAAATACATATTCCTAAATACATAAATAATATACATAATACTACATACATATAGACTATACTTAAATACATATATACATACTCACAAACATAAATGAAAACCTGCATAGCATAAAAACAAGTCGGCATTTAATGTAAGGCTAGGATTTGTGTGTGTATAAGTGTGTTTGTTTGTTACTCATGCAAGGCGCAACTACTAAATCGATTTGTCTAAAAACTGGAATGAAAACAGTGTATGCCCTAGATTAAATTAAATAGAGATACTTTTTATCCCAAAAAATCAATGGTTACCATGTATAACAGGATTTAAAGAATAGAAGAAAGAGCTAAGAGAAAAATAAAAATGTTCATAATAAACTTCCACAAAATAACGCCTGCTTGTATTTATTATTTCACTGACGCCGGACGGACATCTTTGGCGCCGGACGGAAGTACTGGACAACCATTAGGGTCATCTCTTTAGAATAATCCGTCAATAAATATGTGTAGGTATTTGCTTTATATGCATCACACTAGTTAAGTAAAATTCAGTCACATCCTATCTTTACATTTATTAGATCATCATTATAAGCCTTTATAGCTAGGCAACTATATGGCTAGGCATAGCCATATAGTTGACTAGCCGTATAGTTGTCCTTCTTGTATTAGAGCCACTGAAAGACGGGTTGGCAATCTTTGGTTTTGTACCGATCCCTTACTTTAGTTATTACGTCACTGGCTTGGCACCGCCTTCAAAGTGATAAAAAGGTAAGCTAAGCGATGTTATTTTTCGCTTTTTAGTTTATTTTGTGATTTTGGAGTCGGTTCAATTTTTTTGTTAAAAAGATTTTATTGTCTATCTATATCTATACTCTATACTTTTTTTTATTGTTTACAAGTTAACCCTTGACTACAATCACACCTAATGCTAAGTGATGATGCAGTCTAAGATGGAAGCGGGCTAACTTGTTAGGAGGAGGATGAAAATCCACACCCCTTTCGGTTTCTACACGTCATCTTACCGGAACGCTAAATCGCTTGGCGGTACGTCTTTTTCGGTAGGGTGGTAACTAGCCACGGCCGAAGCCTCCCACCAGCCAAAATAATACTTATAATAAAACTGGTCGAATACTATACACTTACTCGCAATTTGAGATTTTACTTATACCATTTGTAACAACAAATGTTACCGTAGCATATAGTACTACTAGCGGTAACTAGAATCTAAACTTATAATACGAATTATATACATTTTGTACATTCTGTACGTTGAAGATATTTTGTAATTTTTTGTCGGGGGCATTATATAATCGATACTGAAGCTAAAAATATTTTTTTTCGATTTTTTTATCTGTCTGTGTGTCTGTCCGTGTTTATTTGTTATTCGGGTATCACGCTGAAACTACTAAATAAATTCAAATGAAACTTGGCATGGTTTAAGATCATAATACTGAAAAGGTTATAGGAGACTTTTTATTGCGAAAATAAAATAAGAAGGGGGTGAAATAGGGTTTGAAAGTTTGTATGGAAAGTCAAATTAAATTTTTCAAATTTTTACAGTTACAGTTTTAAAAATTTGTTCGTAAATCATGAAAAAAATACAAAATTCAAAAATTTTTAAAACTCAAATTCTAAAGTGGTGGAGCAGGGCTTGAAAGTTTACATTGATATCCACGCGGACGAAGTCGCGGGCGTCCGCTAGTTTGTAATTAACTTCTTAACTATTGCCTGCTTGTATTCATCATTTCACTAAACATATCTTTGGCGCCGGACGGAAGTACAGAACGACCTTACGGCCATCTCTTTAGGGTAATGGACTAATAAATCACATTAAATAAGATATGAATCTGCTTTATATGCATCACACGAGTTAAGTATTATCCATTCGCATCCTATGTAAGGTTTATTACATAGTGGTTGACTATTAATTGCCTCATTATTATAACATTGGTGCTCATTGAGTTCTTGATTGAAAGTGACGTCATTTGCAACAACTCAGTAGCTCCGCTCTCATATCAACATCATCATATCAGCCGATGGACGTCCACTGCAGGACATAGGCCTTTTGTAGGGACTTCCAAACATCACGATACTGAGCCATCTGCATCCAGCGAATACCTGCGACTCGTTTGATGTCGTCAGTCCACCTGGTCAGTCGACCAACACTGCGCTTACTAGTGCGGGGTCGCCATTCCAGCACTTTGGGACCCCAACGTCCATCGGTTGTTCGAACTATGTGCCCCGCCCATTGCCACTTCAGCTTCGCAACTCGTTGAGCTATGTCGGTGACTTTGATTCTTCTGCGGATCTCCTCATCTCTGATTCGATCTCGCAGAGAAACACTTAACATAGCTTCTATCGCCCGCGCTCATATGGCTGGACTAAATTCCGAAGGTCCTAAGTTCGATTTCCGTCCGAGGACTATATTGTCTTATCCATCCCTAGTACATGATTTTCGTATAGTTAAGGGAGAAAGTTGGCTATGTTTAAAATAAAAGACTTGTATTATATTCTATGTAAAAAACGGAACCCCCAAAATCGCACACTCGCAAAATCCATTCTTAGCGAACGTCTACTACAGTTAATTTCATGTAGGATGGTGCGGGTGACAGCTCGTTTCACTCTTGAAAGAGTGCCGCGATTCACGATTATAGTACGTATTATGAACGTCATACAGGCGTCTGTCACCGTACCCATGCTATCTGGATAACACTTTAACTACAAACTACCTCCCTGCCTGCTTCTATGCAGGTGGTCGTTCAAAAAATAGAAAATAAAATCAATACAGGTACAAAAACTATAACAGAAAAATACAAAAATAAAATAAACTACAATATTTTACTTTAAAACTGTAAAACATTGCAAACTTATCAGTTCAGAAATTTACTATTTTCCCAAATTAGTTTTCCCGATGAAAACTAAGGCGTCTCGCGGAACAAAATGCTAACTTTGTACTGTACAGAAACTTTTCACCGGGAAAACTTTTCATTTGAGTAGTTACCATAATTTCAATGAATGAAAACTTCAACGAAATTGTAAACAGGTACACAAAGCGAGATAGTTTTCAATAGCGGATTGTTAGCACACCTACTTTATGATAAACACTAGCAGACGCTGCGCGGTTTTACCCGCGTGGTTCCCGTTCCCGTAAAAATACGGGGATAATATATAGCCTGTAGCCTTCCTCGATAAATGGGCTATGTAAAACTGAAATGATTTTTCAAATCGTACCAGTAGTTCCTGAGATTAGCGCGTTCAATCAAACAATCTCTTCAGCTGTATATTATATATTACAGAAATAAAGAAAAATAATCTTGAAAACTTCAATAAAAATTTCAATTTTGTAGTCCTACGGTACGTACTAAAAATATTAAAAATCGCAATTTTATCGACAGATCAAATGTAATAAAAATGTTTGCAAACAATAGTGTCGAATTCAGAGGACAGTAGGGATGGCAAAAATTTAATAGCCTACTGAGGGCAGTGAAACTAACACGACTTTTGTATATATATAATTATATATGTATATATAGATTGCATTAATGGTGATAATCTATACTCTATACTAATATATAAAGCTGAGGAGTTTGTTTGTTCGATTGAACGCGCTAATCTCAGGAACCACTAGTCCGATTTGAAAAATTCTTTCAATGTTAGATAGCGCATTTATCGACAAAGGCTATAGGTTATATATTATCCCCGTATTCTTACAGGAACGAGAACCACGCGGGTGAAACCGCGCGGCGTCAGCTATTGATAATTAAATTCCTACAATAATAGCCCACGGGAAAACTGAAATACCAAGCCGACAAAGTTACACAAAACAAAATAAAACAATAAAATAATACACCAGAATTTTACGAATTTTTTAAAAAATGTCCCGATATCTCGTGACCGCGTTCCCAAAAGACTGGCATTCCTCTTCGTTTTCGATTCATTTAACTTTTAGATTTTCTCATTTTGCACTATTAATTTCGAATGCAATTTCTCGTTCGGATTCGTATTACAGGAGATTAGCCAAGGCGCGACTTGTTTCGTAAAGAGTAGGGATTTAGAGAGGGGTAGCGATCAATTGGCGGGAACGACTTGCGTTATAAGGTGCTCGACGGCCGGTTGGTGTTCGAGGCGACCACATTTCTTGTTGTGTAATTCTTTATGTATTACTTCTTGAGTGGAAAATGGGAGTGTTGGTTATATGTAAGAGCACCCTTAACCTTACACACAACGTTCACAAGTGCAAGATTTCCTCAAGGTCATTCTCTGCCATTCTAGGGTCTTATTTTGGTTACAGTTTCATTAGTCAATTAATTTGTCCTGACAAATGTTGTGAATAACCCTTGTTCGACATTAGTTTTTTTATTATTGTAACCACTTCTGAGTCTGCTAAAAATATGTTTAATAATATTAATTAACCCACCAGAAGAAACAAACTCTGCGTAATATCCTCCCATCAAATACTCGTCGCTATGATTTCCATTAAAAGTTTTTCTTAAAGTATCATAAAAGATATAATAAAAGTTTTCCTCTTTCAGCAAGATTCCTTCACCGCAAGTGTTCCAAACTGTAATATTAATAATAATGTTATACCTTAGTAAAGCCTTGCAATATAAAGAAGATGCGCAAAATCAAAGTTTGCAAGCAGCAGATTGGATGAAAATTAACTTATACTAACTTTAATATTGGGTATTGGAATATTACTGTTGAGATATTTTTCATCTCTATTATATTATGAACCAATAACCTCAGTATGTTTACTATCTAGCAAATTTAATATTATTTTAATATAAGTAAACTTACCTTATTACATACTAATAGATTCCAATCTATAGATACTTATAGAACCTGTACCTCTAACTCCACCCAGTTATAGTTGAGAACGCTGCTCTCGAAATTGTGGACGAGTACATATACCTAGGACATATGGTTCAGTTAGGTAGGTCCAATTTTGAGAAAGAGAACCGCCGAATCCACCTCGGCTGGACAGCTTTCGGGAAACTCCGCGATACCTTTTCGTCCGAAATTCCTCAGTGCCTGAAGACAAAAGTTTTCGAACAGTGCGTGTTGCCAGTGATGACCTATGGTTTGAGACTTGGTCGCTAACTATGGGCCTCATAAGAAGGCTCAGAGTCACACAGCGGGCGATGAAACGAGCTATGCTCGGAATATTTCTGCGTGATCGAATCAGAAATTAGGAGATCTGCAGAAGAACCATCGCGAAGATGAAGTGGCAATGGGCGGGGCACATAGTTCGAAGAGCCCAAGGTGCTAGAATGGCAGCCCCACACTAAAAAACGCACTGTAGGTCGAACTCCCACCAGATGGGCTGACGATATCAAGCGACTCGCAGGGATTCGTTGGATGCAGGAGGTTCAGGATTGTGATGTTTGGAATTCCCTTCAAAAGGCCTATTCGTGCAGTGAACGTCCATCAGCTGATATGATGATGATGATGATGATGAAACTGTACATATAGGTAGCAATACATTGTATAGGCATATCGGCATATAGTACATAACGTATATATTAAGTAAAATGTAGGGCTAAACTAGTAACGTGCAACTAAAAACCAATTTATAAGTTTCAAAAACGGAACGATAACTAATATAGTTTGCGATGTTTTAAAACAGTTTTCAGTTTTGCTTAACGTTGAATGCAAATTGGAAAAGTGTCGTTCACCATTGATTTACGTAAAATGCACAACGGAGTTGAATTAGAGTTTTGCGTTATTTGAATTGTGGTTTATCCTAGTGGATTCTGAAATGGTTACTTATTGTTTTTTTAAACTATAGTGTGGTTAATAAACGGAATAATGTTAATAATAGTGCTAGAATGTTTAAGTATTAAGAGTCTTAAAACAAAGTTAGCTATCGTTTAATACTCGCCTAATGTCAGCCACTGACGATCAAGTAATCTCACATGCCTGCAACGCTAACGGCTTGAAGTCCGATTAAACTGATCGTGTATTGGTCGCAATGTGCATGACATAACATGACATGTCAACACACCCAAACCTAACGAACCCCTAACATAACCCCTATGATTCTGAGAGGAGACTCTCAACAGTGAGAAGAATATGGGTTGTTAACGATGATGAATGACGAGATGTGACGAGTGACTAGTGGGAGGCACCACCACCCTACCGGCAAAGACGTACCGCCAAGCGATTTAGCGTTCCGGTACGATGTCGTGTAGAAACCGAAATGGGTGTGGATTTTCATCCTACGCCTAACAAGTTAGCCCGCTTCCATCTTAGATTGCATCATCACCACCATCAGGTGAGATTGGGTCTCAAGTCAGATCAGTCAAGGGACTTTTAAACAAAAAAAAACAAAACGATGATTATAACATATACTAGGTCTGGTCGAATAGAGATCATTTTTTAGATCAGTTAAAAATACTGTTCTAATACGAAATGTCCTTTTCGTAGTCGGTTAAACACTCTTCATTAGTGCATAAAAATATTACACCTACATAGTTACACACCGCATGGACTTGTGTTTCCTTTGTTTATCTGTCCCACTTTGGACTATAAAATGTAAATTCCGAGGCATTCTCTGATGCTCCACTTTTTCAAATATGCTAGCATTTTTTAAAACATTGACATTGTCTTAGTTTTTTTATGCTGTAGTCTACAAGTTGCTTACACAACCAACCGAGTTACCAGCGAGAATAACTTTATACTCTTTTAGAAGCTAGTAATGTTTTAACTGTAGTTTGAAACAGAAATTTGTTGTTTCATTTACCAACATATATTCGGCTCACTGCTGAGCTTGTCTCCAGAATGAGAAGGGTTAGTCCAATAGTCCACCACGCCACCAATGTGGATTGGCGAACTTCACACACGCAGAGAATTGAGAAAAATCTCTGGTATGCAGGTTTCCTCACGATGTCTTCCTTCACCGTTTGAGACACGTGATTTTTAATTACTCTTAAAATGCACATAACTGAAAAGTTGAAGTTGCATGCCCCTGACCGGATTCAAACCCACACCCTCTGGAATCGGAGGCAGAGCTATTCACTGGACTATCACAGCCCTCGTGTTGTTTAAAGCAGAATTTCTTTGATTATTCAATGGTTAATATTGAGAATTTCTTTTTGTGTTGGATAGAGTATTGGTCAGAAAAGGCTACCTCTACATGATATAACATCCTGCTACGACCAATAACGGAGCATCAATGAAAAATTCCCTTGCAGGCGATTCTTCTACGCTCGGAAAAACTCGGAAAAACCCATCCAAAACTCAACGTGACGCCGCTGAGGTACCATTAAGAAGCTTACGGCATTTATACATTCAAAGATGTGGCAAAAACGGGAATATTTTTCTAAATTACACTAATATTATAAAAAGTTTGTGTGTAAGTGTGTAGGTATGTTTGTTCCTATATTACGCTGCGGCTACTTTGCGAAGCCATTTGGCTGAATTTGTAATGGAAATAGATTTTACTCTGGATTAACTATAGGCTACTTTTTATCCCGAAAAAATCCATGTTTTCCCGAGATTTGTGAAAACTGATGATTTTGATGATATGAATGTTTGTTACTCTTTCAAGCTTCGATTATTGAACCGAATTAGCTGAAATTTGGTATTGAGATATACTATAGCATGGATTAACACATAGGTTACTTTTTATCCCAGAAAAATCCATGGTTCCCGAGGGATTTGTGAAAAACTAAATTCTACGCGGACGAATTCCGCTAGTTTTTTTTTTTTTTTTAATTAAAACGAAAGTGTAAACAATGAAACAAATATTTTAAGTAGTTCCTATTCCCTTGTCTATCGTAATCACAGTTTTATTCGTCCAAGTTTGTGTTACAGGTCCCAACGCGACTATAGTTTTCAAGACAATTGCAGAAAAGTCTACAACTTTAGTATTGGACGAAATACTTTGTTACTAGTTTTCTTAACAAGCTCTTAGTTGTTTTATTACAAGGTGTTAATATTGAGTTGTGTTATATACAATCTGTTATATACACCGCAAAAAGTAATCCGAATTTAGCTATTCTAGATTTTGCACTATTTTTCGATTTTGGGGATAAAATATGGATGGGGTGAAACTTTGAATGAAACTT
This sequence comes from Bicyclus anynana, assembly GCF_947172395.1. Taxonomy (NCBI): domain Eukaryota; kingdom Metazoa; phylum Arthropoda; class Insecta; order Lepidoptera; family Nymphalidae; genus Bicyclus; species Bicyclus anynana. Next base: position 5,970,391 of record NC_069106.1, on the reverse strand, counting down.
TTTCAATTTTAAACTGATCGGTCTGAGACTTTGCACGCATAAAACTACTATGACGTAGGCATCTCCTAAGAAGGGATTTTGATAATTTCCACCCCTAAGGGGAAAAAAGGGGATGAAAGTTTTAATAAATCTTCTTGGATTTTCGACTGATTGAGCTGAAATTAAAGATTGAAGCTACTATGATGAAGACGTTCGCTTAAATAGGATTTTAATAAATTCAACCCCCATGGGGATAAAATAAGCCATGATAGATCTCCTTTGTACTGCGGCTACTGAAGCGATTTTGCTGAAATTTGGAATAGAAGTACCTAGATTTTACTCTGGATTAACACATAGGCTACTTTTCATCCCGGAAAAACCCATGGTTCCCGCGGAATTTGTGAAAAACTGAATTCCACGCGGACGAAGGCGCGGGCGTCCGCTAGTTGGAATATGCAGAGTGCTCGGGAGTATTTCCCATAACTCTAGGGTTATATTCTTTAAGAAAATTAATTATACATAAGGAACATATTGTGTTCTCAAATGAATATTTTCGGAGTAAAAAATATTTCTTCTCAAATTGTGACTCTTATATCGCATCCATATAATATGATCTAGCCAAACTTATTCATTGATAAATATAATGAAGTAGCTTACTAGTGAAGTGCGGAGTACCAGATGCTATATCTCGTCGATATCGACAGTCTAAGCACTACGATTACGTATTTTAAAATGCAAAGATAGATAAAGGCGTGTGTTACATGGATAGTTGGAATTATTTCAATTACTTTATATGAAAACATAAAATCCTTTTTTTTCATGTTAAAAAAAATTAGTGCAGTTCGGCTCCTATAAGTGGACTTGTCAACACCTTGGAGTTATGGGAAATACTCACGAGCACCATGTATAAGTAACTGTGGCTATAGGGAGTTTTTTAGATTTTCCATCCAGCGATAGTAAACCAAATAAACGGCACTCGTAAAAAACTTTCACAGAAATCTTTGCCACTGTAAAAAGGCTTAAAAACTTCGCAGCCCGACCACCTCTTTCCCAGTGAACGAGTACAACCTTTTTCTATTTATGGACTTTGATATAAAAGGGGGAGTTCTAAAAGGGGACCCCTTTTCCTAATGTCAATTTGAGCAGACGGACCTAATGAAAGGGTCAGGGCGGGTATATTCAAAGGGTTGTGTTATAGTTGCGGTGAAATTATTTTGAAAATAATTCAATCCCACCCGTCGCGGGAAATAGGATAAATGCATTTTGTTTTATTTTTTTTATTCTCTACAAGTAAGCCCTTGACTACAATCTCACCTGATGGTAAATGATGATGCAATCTAAGATGAAAACGGGTTAACTTGTCGGTACTTGTGTACGTATTTGTCGGTAGGGTGGTAAATAGCCACGGCCGAAGCCTCCCACCAGCTAGACCTGGACCAATTAAGAAAATCTAGGACCTCCGTCTTCGCCACGGAGGCTGTCAAAAAGAGGATTTCGGAAGGCAGATTGATAGTAAGTTATTAAGGAAGAGCCGGCAACAAACTCGGTATTTCGTATCATCATTTATCAGTTACAATACTTAACTAAGCATCGTATCCTAATTTAAACAACAAGCCCTCATTCGCACGAGAGATTTTTTAACGGACGTTAAAAAAGCATCCATATATTGTATGAAGTGAGATGAAGGTCTATTTCCAACGCCCAAAATTGAAAATGCAACACTGTTCGAAAAAAACTCTCGTGCGAATGAGGGCTTAGGTAGAGTGACTAAGCATTTTAGGCAAGCTGTCCAGCTGTGAACTGTCAAACAAATCTACGTACTTTCACAAGTTTCTGAAAATTATTACTCTCTAGTTTCAGTATTGTAGTAAAGCAAGGGATTTATATTGTCCTGCTGTTGAATTGCAATTCGCTTCTGCTTGAAATGCTAGAAACATTTTGTATCCGTGTACCATAGAATAAGGAATTATACAGAATGAGTCTATACAAGCAGCGCGGTGAACTTAAAAATAAAACAAACTGCACGCGTCTCCTTGACATCCGCTTATACAAACTTTTTTTTTCAACTTTTCTTTTTTTTTAATTATTATTACAAGATTCAACACTAACAACAATTACGTAAATTGATATCATAATTGACTAATAATCAATAAACTACTCTATAAAAAATCATATTTTGTCAGTTTTTGTAAAACAATATTTAAAACGACATTATTTTAATTTATTAAAATGTAATATTGAAAATTACTAATGCGACGCTTCGTGACGTACTGACGAGAATGTATTAGTTTTTAAATTTGTATTTGGAATAGCCTCATCCCTGCCGTGTTCCATAAGCTCTATCTGCTTATTATGCTTTAATCTGTGCCGGGCACTGTGTCTGCTCTTAGCTCTGGGCTACATTGATGATTGGACCGGTCTTTGTGCATTGGCCTGGATTTAGCGAAATCGGATTGTCAAACACCACTAACGTGGGATAAAAATATGGTTTTTCGGGTGGATTTGAGTAAAAATAATAATAATAATAATAATAAAACTCATTTATTCAGCTTAAGACTGGACAGAAATAGTTAAAACTAAATTAACTTAAAAATTAAGATAATTATAACTAAACAAAAAACACGACTGCACTTCTGGGCAAATAGTGCCTCCCGATGTGCAGCCTCTATGTTATTCCATTCAATTTATTCTCTATACGTATAGTCTACCTAATACAGTTTATATTTAAATATATATATATTTTTATCTCAGCTGAAAAGGTCGCTGCCTCAGCATGGTGCTGCAGTGTTTGCAACTGCAACGCTGATTTTCAGGCATGAACCTTGGTGGCGTCACGACTCGACAGGGAAACAGTTATAAAAGAGAAAAATAAAATAAAAAAGCAAATAATAAAATACACAAATACAGAAATAAACCAAATGAAAGGAAAAATAAAAAACATAGTATAAGTCAAGAGTCATCCAAACTATTTATAAATTAAGAGTATATGGTAGGCATATTATTAAAATGAGACAGCTTAATACAAAATGGTGAAATAGTAGGTCGTCTAGGGTTACAAATATATATTCTTTTTTTTTTTTATTCTTCGTGCCTATTTTATCTCATAATGTAAAATATATACTTTACTAGCAGACGCCCGCCCGCTCCGCGTGAAATTCAGTTTTTCACAAATACCGCGGGAACCCTGGACTTTTCCGAGATAAAAAGTAGCCTATGTGTTAATTCAGAGTAAAATCTATTTCCATTCCAAATTTCACCCAAATGGCTTCAGTAGCTGCAGCGTAAAAGAGGGACAAACATACACACTTACACACAAACATTCGACTTTATAATATTAGTGTGATTAAGTTTGTGGTAATGTAGTGGGTAATCTTTGAATCTGCTGAACCGATTTACCCGATCTCCGTATTCTCACAGAAACGAGAACTACTCGGCTGATATCGTTAACTATATATTGATACACCGAAACTTGGCAAAGATTACTATAAAATACCCATAGGCAAGTACAGAACAGCCATACTTTTCAATATAAATGACAAGACCAATTAGGAAAATACTCCTTTATATTTAGCCATCAAATCCACTTCAATATCGTAAATATTCTAGCATACACTATTATACTTAGTATCTAGCCTACTCAACATTATTGAATCTATACTATTTTTTTTTGCGTTTGATTGAACGCGCTAATCTCAGCAACTATTTGTCCGATTTGAAAAATTCTTTCAGCGTTAGGTAGCCCATTTATCGAGGAATGCAATAGGCTATATATTATCCTCGTATTCCTACGGGAACGGGAACCACGCCGGTGAATCCGCGTGGCATCAGCTACTTTGACATAAGACAAGTCTTGACATACAGTAAACAAAGCTCCTTTTCTCTATTGATGCAGGTAGTTAAGCTGTTTTGTTCATCTGTCTGCATGTTACAATTAACCGTAAATGAAATAAAACAATGCAAAAGCTTTAGCGATTTTATGTTCTGTGATATTAAATCTATACTAATATTATAAAGCTGAAGAGTTTGTTTTTTTGTTTGCTTGAACGCGCTAATGTAAGGAATTACTGGACTGTTTTGAAAAATTATTTCCGTGTTAGATAGCCCATTTATTGAGGAAGGCTATTGGCTATATATTATCCCCGTATTCCTACGGGAACAGATAGATACCACGTGGGTGAAACCGCACGGCCCGTCAAACAAACAAACTATTTAGCTTTATAATATTGGTATAGATATTCGAAGAATAATTTGTACTGAACCCATCTGGTAAGCGAGCCCGACTCACACTTGTCCTGTTTTAATATTGCACACGATAAGAAATTCGCTGGCGGGTTACATATTTTTGTCGTGTAACAGTCGTTGAGCAAATATTGATTTGTATTTGTGCCAACCCACAGGAAAAAGCTTATTACATTACGAACTGAGGGCCTGCGTGGCCAGACATCCCTCATTTTATGAAGGCTGAAAGTTGTTCAGCCCATGCAAGTTCTAGCGGACGCCCGCGACTTCGTCTGTCCGTAGATCTCTTTAATCCAGCCTTACCGTAAAATACGTTCTTAGCGGACACCTACTAACTATAAACTGAATTGGTCATTGTTAAAAAAATGAGTTACTTTTTCAGAAGAGACAAATTTGAAGAGTTTTGAATCAATATTGTATAATATATTTGTGTTTGCCCTGTGTAGTAGTTAATATATGCAGCCAGCCATAATGTACACTTTTTTGAATTTTCATAATGTGTAAGTATGTTTTTTTTTTTAATTTCGTAATTGTGGGGTTTTGGCAATCACCGATTGAATTACCTTCCTGTCTAATTTTATCTTTGTACTTCGAGCGGTTCTCGAGATTTTATAATGAGTGACCTTTTGCAGTTACATATTAAGATAACTTTCAAAGTTCCATACTATCAACAGTTTACGTACAAAGGAAATTTTTTTGAATATTTTTCTTGTCATATTATGAGAAACCATGTCCCCAATCACTTCAATCAATCTTCGCGGAAACTCTTTGAAGAATTCCATTTATGAATTCAAAAATTCAAAATTCAATTATTTTAAGTAGGTTCAGTTTACCAGCACATATGATCACGTCACTTGAATATTTTTAGAAATTCTACCACCGGTTCGGAAGGCAGATTCTGCTGAGAAGAAACTGGCAAGAAACTCAACAGTTGCTCTTTAAAAAAAAATCATTAAAATTTTGAGCGTTCATAAAATGCAGTAAGTGTGGCTGTTGCAGTATTTCGTTCATTATTTCGTCATATTATTTCGTACATTTTGTTATAAATTCGTTGACGTTAATCTGACACTGCGATATAAGTTTTGCGTAGCTACATGATATTTTATTTTATCCACATTCTATCTATACTAATATTATAAAGCTGAAGAGTTTGTTTGATTGAACGCGCTAATCTCAGCAACTACTGGTCTGATTTAAAAGATTCTTACAGTGTTACATAGCCCATTTATCGAGGAATATATAGGCTATATATTATCTCCATATTCTTACGGGAACGGGAACCACGCGGGTTAAACCGCGTGGCGTCAGCTAGTCTTTTATAAATTCTGTAAGAACAAAATCCGATTGCGGAAACCATGCCAAAGGTTATCGAATGATAACCTAAGGCTCTGTAATAATACATTTTTCGATACGCTACTCGTAAATGTATTTATTAAAACAATGAGAATCTCCATTGATTAATCTATCGTATGTTATATTTCAGTCTTTTGATATTTATTTCTATATTATTATTTTATTTATATTGATAAGTAGCCGACGCCTGGCAGTCTTACGCGCATAGTTTCCGTTCGCGTCAGAATACGGGGATTAAATAAAGCCTATGACACTCACAAATAACGTGGCTTTCTAGTCCAATACCACAAAACCTCTTTATAAAATTAATACAGTTAAACGAGTACGAGTATATATTGCTGCGGCGATTAGGTTTTTTATGGTAAATTTTGACAAAGTAATTTATTATATGTTTTAGTATGTTATGTTTTATTAAAGTAGTAAATATTTATTACGGGCGACTTTTGTGGCGTTACCCGGGTCTCAGCTGAAAATCAGCGCCAGATATTGCATTTTTTGCAATTCATGGCATAAATGCTGCGCTGCCCATTCTGTTTGGTGTCACAGACAGTCATATTCTAAAAAAAAAGGTTGTTATGTGACAATAAATGTATTTTCTTTACATTTATTTTCTTGATACCTTTCAGTTTTTTTAAATACCTGAAAAACTAAGTTGTGATATTAAAATCATCAAAACGGCCTTCTTGCCATGTCATACATAAAATCTCTTGTGAAATTGAAAGAAAGAAAGAAAAATGTGTTTATTTCAAAATTATGCCACACATCACAATTATCTCTAGTACACCAGGACATCCACGACAATACCCTGCGATGTGTGGCATAAACCAGAAAATGGCCCCAGCTCAGCATAATGTTAAGTGACCATTTGAATTTGGACACGTAGCGCTGATTTTCAGTTGGAACCACAGATTGGGTAACGCCACGAACACAGCCAACACAACCTTATACAAAATAATTGGATACAAAACTATCATCATTATCATCATATATCAAACCATATTCGACTTATTGTTGAGCCCAAGTCTCCTATCAGAATGAGAAGGGTTAGGCTACTAGATTCGTAAAGATTGGCAGACAACATACTCGTACATACAGAATCAAGAAAATTCTCAAATATGCAGGTTTCTTCACGATGTTTTTCCTTCACCGTTCGGTTCACGTAATATTTAATTTCATAAAATGCACATAACTGAAAAGTTTGAGTTTCTGGACCGAATTCGAACCCACGCCCTCCTAGACAGAGGTCATATCCACCGAGCTATCAAGGTTCGTATACAATACGCTTCACATTATCTACGCCTCAGTACATACATTATTTACGATAAATTTCTTTACTACTAAATACAATAAATATTGATTACACATATTTAAATTTTGTAAAGCCTCAGTATTTGCAGGTATTTATTTATACAAATTGGTATTTTTCCAAACCATAGAATAGTTGTGATAATAACATTTGTTAGTTCAGCTGAAATTGTGACATACCAAAGAATATAATTACAAGGTCTAAAATATACTTACTTAAGATCATGGGACGTTTTTAACATCCTTTTTAGCCTAATTAAAAAAAAGATGGTATTCAAATTAACGCGTATTATTTATATGTTTATTTTCACGCGAAAGCAGTCAAGGGCATTCGCAAGTGTTTTTAATGTAGGGTTCCGTAGTCCAGATTACAAATTTTGCTATGTCCTACTGTTTGTCATTCTCTCCGCGGTTTAACTCAGAGCGTATTACTACTAGAAAGCTGTAATAAAGCAAGACAGGCAAGACATTACAAATATTGACTAAGTCGTAAAATAAATATTCTTAGGGTAGGTACCTCCCTTAAATGTAAGGTGGGGATGATTTTTTTTACTCCTGAGGTATCGTTGTCTTGTGGGCTACCCTACTCTACCCCTACCCTACTCTATCCTACCCCTACCCCTACCCTACCCCTTAAATTTTATAAATTTGTTCTGTCATAAGAACCGTCTCCTGACAATATCAAACACATAAAAAACAGTGAAATCGGTCCAGCCGTTCACGCGTGATGGCGTGATCATGAAATCATTTCAAATAATCATATATATAATATAATATAAATGTAGAGCCGTGATAGCCCAGTGAATATGACCTCTGCCTCCGATTTCGGAGGGTGTGGGTTCGAATCCGGTCCGGGGCATGCACCTCCAACTTTTCAGTTAAGTGCATTTTAAGAAATTAAATATTACGTGTCTTAAACGGTGAAGGAAAACATTGTGAGGAAACCTGAGAAACCAGAGAATTTTCTTAATTCTCTGCGTGTGTGAAGTCTGCTAATCTGCATTGGGCCAGCGTGGTGGATTAAACCATCTCATCCCGAGAAGAGACTCGAGCAGTGAGCCAAATATTGGTTGATACCAACAACAATATCCAAAGCAACATAGAAATCGGGTAGTCGAAACTTATCGACAGCCATTACTCGTACATTAGAGCAGGTGGGAGCTTAAAAGCTTTCAGTTTTACGGGCAGGCCTTTTAGCATATTGTAATTTTGCGAGTTCGAACTAACTCAGTCGGCCGTTTTGCGAAGTAATTAACTGTAAAATTATGTTTCGTAGACCTGCACGTCTATATCTATAATATACTTTTTAATAATATTATAAAGATATGGCAATTATTCTTTTAAAAAAAATTATAAATTATAAAAACTATACTACAGCCTTTCTTAATGAGTACAGTTTATCAAAAAACAAATTAAAAATGAGGGTATAAATCGCTAGTAATTTCATACCTAATAATAATTATAATTAACTTTTTCTTAAATTAATGAAAATAAATTTGATTAACAAGCTTAGAACAATTAGATATGGTTAATATATTTTATATAACATTTTATAAACAAACCATACATAATTTTAAATAAAAAAGTTTTGAAATTACATGCATTTTCTACCTTCATTCCTAATTTCTTTGTTAGTAAACAGTATTCACCAAGAAAGGCTGTAGGTGCATTATGTGGTGGTAAATCTCAGGATCCACTAAACCGTTTGTGAAAATTCTTTTACCAATATAAAGCCACGTGATTTGTGAATGTCTATCTAGAAAAGGAAGAAAATTAATTTATTCCAATGTAAGAGTTACAGACAGTACCCTACCCTACCCTAATCTACCCATGACATCCTGTCATGTAACCCTTAAAAGGAAAGGGTGTACAGCTCAGCATATGCCGTGCACTACATAGAAGAAATTTACTATATTACCCAATGATGTTAGAAGAAAAAAGAGGTAGATAGGTTACACAAACCTTATTCGATGTTACTGGCATACAAAAATTATTTCAACGGTGTTGTCAACGACTCAGGTTTGCTAATTAGCATAGTTTTAACGTGCCACTTGTAGTCCGCGTATAACCTATCTACCTGTTTTTCTTCTGACATCATGGATATTATCCGTATTCCCAAGGGAACGGGCACCACGCGAGCGAAACCACGAGATGTCTGTTAGTCTTTCGATAAACTAAATTAGAACATCCCTAGTAACTGTAACAGGAAACAAACTATTCTGCAGTATCGTTTAACTGTTATTGCTAACTTTACGTGCTACGAAAGCTGGCAACTAATGTGCATGCATTAGTGCATGTATTGCATTCGGAAAACTTTTTAATAATTCGTATCTAGGTAATTATAAAATATTAACCGTGTAAGGATTCTAACATAGGTAATTGACCTATGTTAGAATCCTTTCACAAGCTTTATGACCGTGAAACGTTAATACTATGGAAGTAGCTAAAGTACATAAGTCTAGCAGTGCCTGTGTCAGTCATATGACGATTTCTTTAACCGCATATGCAGCTGAACTAAGTCTGTGCGATAGATTATTTACATGCGGGCCCCACTGTAGCTTATCATCTAATGTTTCAGCAGCTAAAAATTAAATTTAAAATTTGAAAAAACACAAGTTTAAGGAACAACCCCTAAAATATGCAGCACTTTTATTCCTCATTCGCACGAGAGTTAAAAAAACGATACGTTAAAACCCAACATTGGCGCTTTTATTACCGTTATCAATTTCCAACGCCCAAAATTGAAAATGCAACACTGCTCGATAAAAAGTGTCGTGTTTTAAAAACGCTGTCGTGTGAACATTTACTTTCGAATACATTTGTTGTATTTAAACACTTTTTTTAACGTCCGTTAAAAAACTCTTGTGCGTATGAGGCCTGAATCAAGTAATGTTTACGTCGTTTTGGAAAACTGCTGAAACTCTTACACTAACTACTGAACCGATATAAAGTAACCATAGCTAAAACCTACCGCAATAAAACTGAGCTTTAAATTTAAAAAAAAAACTTCGAAATCGGTCCACCCGTTTTAGAGCTGCAATGACATAGACCATCAGGTGAGATTGTAGTCAAGGGCTAACTTGTAGAGAATAAAAAAAAATAAAAAAAGACCGATATCGATTTCAAACTTTTTGCTCCGCGGGTCATAAATGGAATCTAACTTTATTACAGCGGTTTACAATATCATTTTTCTATGACTCAAATCGCACTTAAATAAATATATATATATACTAGTCGCAAATGCGACAGGTCATGTTTTTAGGACAGCGGTCTTTTTATGGTTCTGAAAGTACGTAGTACAAAAACGGAACCCTTATAATTTCTTTGTTAGATCCAATCCTCTATTTTTGTTGAAGATTTTAAGTGAATTAAAACAGCTCGGACGCAATTCCCAAATACTTTGAGACGTTTATTTTTTCGTAACCCAATTCATTTTATACGAGTAAAATGCTTTAGACATTTTCGAAATCCAATTCATTTGTTCGCAACGAAAATTCTTTACAGTAATTCCCCTTTTATGCCATTATAATTATTATCTGACTTGTGTTGGCTCAGTGAATGGATTCATTGCTGTATTTTGTCTTCTTCTGTTAAAAGCAATCACACTAATATTATAAAGGCGAAAGTTTTTGTGTAAGTGTGTAAGAATGTTTGTTCCTCTTTTACGCTGCGGTTGCTGAAGCGATTTGGCTGAAATTCGGAATGGAAATAGATTTTACTCTGGATTAACACATATGCTACTTTTCATCCCGGAAAAATCCATGGTTCCCGCGGGATTTGTGAAAAACTGAATTCTACTCGGATGAAGTCGCGGGTCCGCTAGTATTATATAAAATTCTTATATAGACGTATTCTTTTCTTCTGCAAGTAAATAAGTAAAAAATACGTCTTTTATTCCGCATTGAATGTCCTATCGTTTATTTATTATTCCTCTATTATTACGAATTTTTACAGCTTTTAGTGTCCTTTAGTAATTACAAGATACTTTTATTGATTTCGATTGAATTTTTTCTTTTACTCATAACTTGGGATCTACTAAACCAATTTTGAAAATTCTTTTACCAATAGAACACCACGTTATTTGCGAGTGTCAGAGGCTATGTTTTACCCCCGGATTTCCACTGGAACGAGAAGTACGCAGGCGATAGGTACCGCTGGGCACACCACGTATTTATTAATTTTAATAAATAAATAAATATGCGGGGTAGTTTTCTTCCAACCGATCATCCAGCCAGGGCTACGTCCGATATTGTCTCACCAATTAAACTCCTCCAGCATGGTTCTTTTATTAACTTCTGTGTTATAATTACCGTTTAGAGATTCAAACATTGTCACATAGAGCCCATATTATATCCTTCCCATATTGTATCCTTTTAACGGAGAAGTATCATCATCATCATTACTAAAAACCCATATTCGGCTCACTGTTGACCACTAGTCTCCTCTCAAAATGGGTTTAAGCTCACCCACCACGCTCGCCCAATGCAGATTGGCAGACTTCACACACGTAGAGATTTTTTTCAAGTAAGCAGGTTTCTTCACTATTTTCCTATCTATATAACCTAAAAGTTGGTACATGTAACGGACCGGATTCGAACCTACGTCTTCCGAATCAAGCAGACGTCATATCCACTAGGCTGCGGCACTCAACAAATGTTATAATTATGATGATGACACACTCGGGCCCAAAATGAGTCGACATTCCTCATCAGATGTGGACCCTAAAGTTATCCAACATTTCTAAAGCCTGCTTCTTCCTCATTAATAAACAAAACAAATAATATTTATCTCGGAAAAACTCCATCCCTGGAGCCCCGTTCAAAACTTTTTTGATAAAGATAAAATGAAATGGAATGGCTATTTAATTATCATTTTTATTTCGTCTGCACCTAATTTTTTGTCCGTTTTTTTGTATGTATTACCCAACTGGGTGCCTTTTTATATCTTACGATTATCTAATGTTAGTTTAAGATTAATTTTGCGCTGAATAAACTTTGTTCTTTGTTTACTTTGTTTAATTGTGTACCTACAGTTTTAATTAGGTGTCTAAAAGTACAGTATTTAATGTATTTTTTTATATGTTTCTTTTTTATATTTTTGTTGTTTATTCTAAAATTTTTATATATTTGTAAGCAGCTAGGTATGTCAAGAAATTCTTATTATAAATTGTAGTAATCTAGATGTTCAAGCGAATAAATAGATAGGTAAGTTTTGTCTATTATACAAATTATGTCTAAAGTCTATATTAGTACCTATATGCAACGTAATTTAGTATAAATATCGTTAGGGTTCCATCCCCGGCTGGGCCGATTGAGATTTTCCTAATTGGTCTGGCTGGTGGGAGGCTTCGGCCGTGACTAGTTACCACCCTACCGAGAAAAACGTACTGCCAAGCGATTTAGTGTTCCAGTACGAAGTCGTGTAGAAACCGAAAAGAGGTGTGTATTTTCATCCTCCTCCTAACAAGCCCGCTTCCATCTTAGACTGCATCATCACTTACCATCAGGTGAGATTGTGGTCAAGGGCTAACTTGTAAATAATAATAAAAAAATCGTTGCTAGGTGTATAAAATTTCTACCTATGTCGCCTCGCTCGCCTCGATTTTACCAATTGTATTGATTTACTTTGTAACGGGAAGTCCAAAATACCTAGAAAAGGATACCTTTGGAGGATTTTCTCTAGGATATAACTCCAAAGGTAAAAAAGTTATAGTTAAAAAAATAAATAAACAAGTTTGCTTGTTCCAATATGTTTATTTAGAATAATTGCTGATGAAAATGATTATTAATTCTCAATTTAAATCTTACGTAACTTTACAGTATTTTCAAATGAAAATTAAAAGAATTTTGATTGAAATATCGATTAGATAAAACTGTCCAATTAAAACTGTGCAGATAAGCTGAACGTCTGTAGCGAGGATAAACACAAACATAAATAATATTATGAAAAATATAGCAATTCTAATATATTACTTTTGCAACATATAAATTCTAGTAAGAAGATACCGTATGATGTCATAATGAACATTGTTCACAATATCAACTGCATCAAAGTACGCCATTGTCCAGATACAATGTAAATTTAATACATATGACGAGGTTCGAAGAATCATGTAGCTCGCTCTGTCGTGTCTTGAGTGACTGAACAAGTCTCAGATCCGATCATCACTGGGAATAAACACTAATCAAAAACTGAGGAAATATGACGAAAAAACGGTATCAATGCATCATCATCATCATATCAGCCGATGGATGCCCACTGCAGGCCTTTTGTAGGGACTTCCAAACATCACGATACTGAGCCGCCTGCAGCCAGCAATCCCCGCGACTCGCTTGATGTCGTCAGTCCATCTGGTGGGGGCTTGAGCCACCTGCATCCAGCGAGTCTCCGCGACTCGCTTGATGTCGTCAGTCACCTGGGGGTCGACCAACACTGCGCTTTCTAGTGCGGGGTCTCCATTCCCGCACCTTTTAATGATAACCCATCATAGTATAGTGTATAGTGCTAGTCGATCGGTCGGTGCGTCGTGCAATAATTGTTGATATCGTTCCACATGACGATAATATAGTCAAAGCCGGAAAGGAAAAAGTATCAAAATGCTTGGACCTCGCTCACGAGATTACCGCCATGTGGAATGTTGAATCAACTATTATTGTTCCGATAGTTGTTTCAGTCAATGGTCTTATAGCGAAAAGCTTCGACCAACACCTTAAGAAGCTATCGCTTAAATGATGGATCAAGAGTCGGATACAGAAGTGATTCTTGAAACGGCGCGTACTGTGAGGAGGTTCCTCACTCTGGAGCCCTGACCACTGGTTGCTTGGGCACTCAAATATCCCTCACCGGGAGGGTTAATTTTTTTTGTAAGTTATTAATAGTGTTTTTTTATATTTTGTATGTATAACATTGTTAAAATTTAAAAAAAAAGGAGAAATAAATAAATGAAAGTAAATAAATCAGTGCATACTTGTAAATAATCCACTGGTCCATGAGACCGTATTCAGACGAGCACTTGGTAAAAGACGTCCTCCAAGACATTTTTTTTTAAATATACTTAAACAATACACATCACTATCTAGCCCAAAAGTAAGCATACAGAGTAGCTTGTGTTATGGGTGCTAAGATAGTTGATATTATAATATCAATATACAATTATATACTACATATATATAAATACTTATATTATGAGTAAATACACACATACACTGGAAAACACTCATGCTCATCACACAAATATTTTCCAGTTGTGGGAATCTAACCCACGGCCGTGGATGCAGAAAGCAGGGTCACTACCCACTGCGCCACGCGGCCGTCAGATTTCATCAGAGCCTGTCTCAATTAAACATCTCTGTTATTTACTAATATTAGTTACCTAATTAATGCGTATTGCTTCATTAATACGACCATAATTCATCATACGTACGTACCTTTGCTACGTACACGCGTAGTTGACAAGTTACGAGGGGTAGTTAATTAAATCCGCGTATATTAAGATTTAGCGGAACTGTTGATTTATTGCTACGACACGTTATGTGAGTAATGACTACACATTCATATGGTAGTATAACATTCAGTAGAACTTCGTATAGATATACTTTTTGAGTTTCTTAATGAATTTATCATTTTATTTTTATTAGGGGTAGGGATAGGGTAGGTATATGCTACCTTAAAGTAGACAGTCATATATAGTAGTGGTGTTAATGATGGATCATATGTTTGATGATGATGACTATGATTGTAGTCAAAGGCTAACTTGTAATGAAGAAAAATAAAATACGTCAAAGTTAAATTAAGTTAGGTTAGTAGGGAGTAGGATTGGGTAGAGGTAGGGTAGGTATAGGGTAGGGGTAGCTTGGGTAGGTATGAGTGGGTGGGTTTAACACCTACCTCTTCGCAATAGGGAAATCTCCCTCCGACAATTGCTACTTCTGTGCAAAAGAGGACACTCCGCGACATGCCATATTCGAATGCCCTGCCTGTGATAATCTGAGAGGGGCGACACATGGGGTAAATGGCCATGTAGACTCCGGTAGCCTGATTGCTGTCAAGCGAAGGCGAGTGGCAAAAATATGCACAAATGCTCAGGAAAATAATAATATTTCTTAGAAGAAAAGGAAAAAGAGGAGAAAAAGAAATGGGAAATACCCTAGAGGCAGTTAGCCCGATGTACTGCCATGCAGTTCCGTGCTAACTCTGACGATAATAATAAATGAAAAAAAAGGTATGAGTGGGCAGGGTAGGTATAGGGTAAGAGTAGAGTAGGGTAGGGTAAGTGTAGGGTGGAAGAAAAATAGGATAGGGGTAAGGAATGGGTCAAAGCCTCGTGCTAGTAAATATTATAAAGAGGTAAAATATTTGAGGAGGTAAATTTTTTGAACGATATAAAGCTACTTAATTGTGAGTGTCGTGGGCTATATCTTTTTTTTCCCGTATTCTCGCGAGACGACCTCCGTGGCGCAGTGGAATGCGCGGTGGATTTACAAGAAGGAGGTCCTGGGTTCAATCCCCTGTCCTGGGGCGATTGAGGTTTTCTTAATTGGGCCAGATCTGGCTGGTGGAAGGCTTCGGCCGTGGCTAATTACCACCGTACCGACCAATACGTACAACAACAAGTTAGCCCGCTTTCATCTTAGATTGCATCATCACTTACCATCAAAATCAAATCATTTATTTCAAGTAGGCTCAGTTTACAAGCACTTTTGACACGTCAGTTGACTATTTGTAAAGATTCTACCACCGGTTCGGAAGGCAGGTTCTGCTGAGAAGATACCGGCAAGAAACTCAACAGTTGCTCTTTTGAAAAAGTCATACAGTATTATAATTCACAATTGATAACAATTACTGTTTACATTTCTTATAGTTTTACTTCCTGTGTGAAGGTGGAAGCTGATCCAACGGCCTCCAAGCAGCTTTATCATTAAGGAACTCATCAACGTTGTAGTACCCTCGACTAAGTAAATGTTTTTTAACACATTGCTTAAAGCTATGCATTGGCAGGTCCATCACAGTCTTGGGGATCTTATTATAGAAGAGTACACCCATCAGGTGATATTGTAGTCAAGGGCTAACTTGTAGAGATTTAAATAAAAAAACCCGTGAGAATGTGAACTACGCATGTGAAACCGCAGAACCTCGACTATTTACTAAATAAACACGAACTGCAAAACGTAATTTTGAATTGTAATATGGACTAAACATAAATATTGCAAATAGGCTGCATTGCGAATCTAAATATTGTGTTCACAAACTCCAGTTCATTATATAAAGCAAAGTTTCGGTAACAGTTGTTCTACTGGTCTCCCAAAATAGTCTAAAACTGTTTCTATTTTAGCGTATAATTCATTCAGCTACCATTTTCCAATTTCGACATTTAGTAGGAAATCGTGGCTATATTACGATGATTGAACGGAATTAGATTTATCTCGTATATCTGGGATATAGTTCAAAATAACTAAATTAACTTTACCCATAATATCGGCCAGTTTCGACAGGATTGGGTTCGATTCTTGACCATTGAATTATTATTATATAATGATTTATTTATTAGACGGCCGCGTGGCGCAGTGGGTAGTGACCCTGCTTTCTGCATCCACGGCCGTGGGTTCGATTCCCACAACTGGAAAATATTTGTGTGATGAGCATGAGTGTTCTCCAGTGTCTGTGTGTATTTATACATTATATAAGTATTTATATGTAGTATATAATTGTATATTAATATTATAATATCAACTATCTTAGCACCCATAACACAAGCTACTCTGTATGCTTACTTTGGGGCTAGATAGTAATGTGTATTGTTTAAGTATATTTATATTTATTTATTTATTTATTTTGCTATCATCCGCGAAAAGTCGACGAACCCATGTGACAACGTCACCCAGACGTCCGACAAAATACTCTCTACGTACGTTTCACCCCAAAACCGGAGCATCCTCAGGAGATGTTGACTCTACAACGTGCAATTGCAAAGTCATGTCGCATGGGTTCTTCGACTTTTCGCGGATGATAGCAAAATAAATAAATCATTATATAATCATGATGAACTTCCGCAAAGTAACGCCTGCTTCTATCCAAGATTGAATTATTGTCACAACCGTTACAGTAGTGCTAACATGTGACCAGGTGCAAAGAAATAGACAAAATATCGTGCAATAGCATCCCATTTGTTTCGTCCAAACACAACTAAAGAGATAGCGGTATTCTCGGTAGCACCGGGATTGGTTGAAAGCCTCAATAGCTCATCGATTAGAGCGGTCGGACTCATCACCGATGTGGTGGTTCGATTCCCGCCCCGTTGGTCTATTGTCGTACCCACTCCTAATACCGGACTAGTTAGAGGGGAATGGAAATATTGGTATTTATAAGATATGGCAAATTATTCCCTTTTTTTAAAAAAAAAAGAAGGCCCACTTTTCAGAACAATACAGAGATAAAATATCTTGTATATTCTACTAGATTACTACATTAGAATCTTAGCCGAAACAATATTCGACAACAGAGAAAAGAAACTGATTTCATTATTTTCACACCGATCCAGCTTTCCAAATCCATAAAGGTTAGTAGATCTCCACGCGCACGACTTCATACCCGCGCAATCCTTCACTCTGCCTCGCGCGTACGACTTCACACACGCGCAGTCCTATAGCTAACGGACACCCGCGACTTCGTCCGCCCTTAGACCTCTTTAATCCGGCCCTCTTGCAAAATCCGTTCTTAGCGGACGTTTACTAATAAGCTGCCTAGTTTTTGAGATTTCGTGATGAATGACCCTACGTATTTATGTATTAAGATATATGGTAGGTAAAGTATTCATTCTAAATATCAATTTTATAAAAAATATTTTGTTACTCTTTCTTATGCCACGTTCAAATGATTTACATTAGGTTACAGTACGGAAGTAAAAGGTCGTATATGCCAAAAGTCTTCAACGCGACTTTCTTTCTTCCCTCAAATAGTATACCGTGGAGAATCGTGTGTACACAATATTCAATGGAGGTTTTGTTTTCTGTTTTCGAGTGCTTGCGTCTTTCTCTACACGGTGGCTTGATTTTGGCTCATTTGCATGACCATTGTTCACGTAGAGTGGCCATGATTTAGTAATGTATCCATTTTCAGAGGTAAAGAAATACAAGATACATACTATTTTCTCTCATTATAATAATTTCTTTATGTAATTTTGAACCCGACCTTTTTTCCATACTATGTATTGTAAAATTAGAAATCAAGAGATTTTTTTTGTTTTTTGGGTGATGATTAATTTTTGTCTAAATAAGTACTTGTAATTTTTAACAAAATTATCCACAACATCATTTTTATCATAGTTTTAAAAATAAAGCGTTAAATATCTTTGGAACTAAATAATGTGCAAATAGTTACAACAAGTATGTAAGAGATTAAAGCTAATTAAAATTTTTCAAAAATTTTTCCTTTACATTGACATCTATACTAATATTATAAAGCTAAAGAGTTTTTTTGTTTGATTGAACGCGCTAATCTTAGGAATTACTGATCCGATTTGAAAAATTCTTTTAGTGTTAGATAGCCCATTTATTGAGGAAGGCTATAGTCTATAATATATTATCCTCATATTCCTACTGGAACGGGAACCACGCGGGTAAAACCGCGCGCCGTCAGCTAGTAATTAAATATATAAGCATCTACTACATAATACAATAATTAGCACATAAAACGTTTATTGCGTAAAATTAAAATTTCCATCGGTTTCCATTTATCGACATCAAAAGTGTCATGGAATTTATATTGCGTGATTTTGTTTGAAAAATTAATTAAAATTAATTATTAATTAACAGATTGATTACTTCGTAATCGCTTTGTGACTTCCAATTAAAATTACAAAGAGAAAAAGTTAATAATAATATGGTGTTCGAACTCATTAATTGCGCCTATCTGGGCAGGTAATAATTCTTGACTCTATTCTTCTTTTATACATACAATGTAATGGCTATTGTTAAAGTATACCGCTCTCGGTGCATATGACGATATTAAGGAGTGAACCAAGAGTAATTTTAAAGCCAGTTGAAAAATGATCGGAAAAGTTTTCTCCCTCTGATCGCCAAACTTCAGTTTGAAAAATAGAAATTAAATAAATAAAAAAATAATAAAAGATCTTTATTTTTAAGTAATGCCACATATCACATTAAATCTAAATTATAACATATTACGGCTTAACTGTCCACTCAAACAGTGGAGCACTAAATAATGCCCTGTAATATGTGGCATAACCTAGAAAAAGGCCCCAACTCAGCATTTTGCCGCATACTTTCAATAAAAAAGGATGCAGCACTGATTTTCAGTTAGGACCTCAGACTAAATACATAAGGACTAGTATCGCACTCAAATTCACGAACAAAATTTTCTGCCATTTTCTAAGGAAAATGAGCTTAGATTTCATAAATATCTTATACTATATATACTATAATAACTAGCAGTTTTTGTTCGTTTTTTACACCATTTAACTACACAAAAAGGTATTTTTACGGAGGTTTTTAACCGACGGACACGATTGTAAACTATGAAACATCGATTCTATAGAGACAGTGTTTATAATCGCATAAGATCGTTGATCATATACTTTGTCAGAAAAATAATGTCTTGCGAGGCTAGTCTTTATCTAATTAGTCTGAGGTTAGGACCCAGTTCCCAGTTCAGGTGCCACCACGCACACAGTTCAACATTTTATGTAAACTATTAAAGACAATTATTAAGAACTAATTAAAACTAACTAGGTAGGTACATTGAAAAGGGTACCTGATGATGACGATGATGATGATGATGATTATAATGATGATGATACTCTGAATACCATTAAAGGGTTAATCCAATAAAGAGAACAATTAACTAGGCCATACCACACAGCTTTGTTAGCTTATATTGACGTAAATCGCCCTGTTGTTTAAGCGAATTGTATAGCAGGTAGTTCACATAATGAGCGTTTGATATGAAAGCCATTTATTCAGATTACCCACTCGTATCGGTGAACCGCTTTTGTGTAAAGTGTATTGTAATGTTGAGTTCGCAGAAAACCTTGTTGACTCTTTGACTATTATACTGTTTCGTCATTCTAATATTACAGTGTTTCCCGACTAGTTTGAGGGAAATGGGAATATTGGTCATATTTAAAAAGATATGGCAAATATTCTTTAAAAAAAAAATTCTTCGTTATTTTAACAGCTTTTTATCCTGATATTCTAGATTTGAGTCAGCTTTGAAGAGTCAATTTAGTACTACTGATGATCTGTGAAGAACGAAAGCGTTCGACATCATAAAAAAGCTGAAAGTTTGTCAGACCATTACTCCAAGTACGATACTGGAGTTTAGAGCACAATATGTAATGTATGTAATAACACTAAGTTTTATGCCATAAGATGGCTAGCAGGTATATAATATTTTTCCTAAAGCGAATACACAAAACACTTAGTTTGAAGAGCCAATAGACGTTGGGGTCCCAAAGTGCTGGAATGGCGACCCCGCACTAGAAAGCGTAGTGGTGGTCGACCCCCCACCTGGTAAATTGACAACATCAAGTGAGTCGCAGGAATTCCCTTCAGGATCGTGTGAGAAGTCCCTACAAAAGGCCTATGTCCTGCAGTGGACGTCCATCAGCTGATATGGATTTTAGGTAGATTAAATCCGATTCAAAATATCAATTTCAACCAAATACTAATTTTGAACAAATAATCTGTTAATACATTCACAATATAAAAGCAATATTAAATTGTGGAGCCATCATCAATATCTAAATTTATTATCATGAAAGTGATATTGTGGTCCATATAAAATAATTAATCGGCTTAATATATCGTTGCACCGAATATTACAATTACCAGCTTATCTCTTTCACTTCGTTTAATATAGATTTAGTTTCATTAACTAGCTCTAATAGCTCAACGGTAAGAGCGGTCGGACTCATCACCAAGAGGTGGTGGTTCGATCCCCGCCCCGTTGGTCTATTGTCGTACCCACTCCTAATACAGTCTTTTCCGACTACTTGGGGGGAAATGGGAATATTGGTCATATTTAAAAAAGAATATGGCAAATATTATTAAAAAAAAACTAAGTAGTGTATTTTTATGTTATCAGTAAAGTAGGTACCTACGTTTGTTCGTACATCACACTAATGTTATAAATATGAAAGTTTATGTGAGTGTGTTTGTGTGTGTGTGACTTTGTATTTAAATATTTTGTTCCTCAGCAGGAGGAACAACTGGAGCGATTGGTCTGATATTTGAAATGAAAAAAGATTTTACTTTGGATTAACAATTAAGCTACTTTTCATTCCGGAAAAATCAATGGTTCCCCCGGGATTTGTGACAAACTGAATTCCACGCGGACGAAGTAGTGGGCGTCAGCTAGTAATATATATAAAAGATGCTACCTGAGTATCATCATACCCCGAACTATACGTGTTTCTTTTTTAGAGTACCTATACCTATTAAGAAAGAATTTTTGGAAAAGGGTTCAGTGATTATTGGCTTTAATTTTACGAATTATTAATTAATACAATTATGACACTATGAGTACCAGTTATAGTTGAGAATACTGTACTCGAAATTGTGGACGAGTATATATACCTAGGACATAATTAGGGTCCAGTTAGGTAGGTTAAATTTTGAAAAAGAAGTGAACCGCCGAATCCAACTACGCTGAGCAGCATTCGGAAAACTTCGCGATATATTTTCGTTCGAAATTCTTCGGTTCCTGAAGACTAAAGTCTTCTAACAGTGCGTGTTGCCAGTGATGACCTATGATTCCGAGACTTGGTCGCTAACTATGGGCCTCATAAGAAGGCTCAGAGTCGCACAGCGGGCGATGGAACGAGTTATGTTCGGAGTGTGTTTGCGTGTGCATTCGGAAAACTTCGCGATATATTTTCGTTCGAAATTCTTCGGTTCCTGAAGACTAAAGTCTTCTAACAGTGCGTGTTGCCAGTGATGACCTATGATTCCGAGACTTGGTCGCTAACTATGGGCCTCATAAGAAGGCTCAGAGTCGCACAGCGGGCGATGGAACGAGTTATGTTCGGAGTGTGTTTGCGTGTGCATTCGGAAAACTTCGCGATATATTTTCGTTCGAAATTCTTCGGTTCCTGAAGACTAAAGTCTTCTAACAGTGCGTGTTGCCAGTGATGACCTATGATTCCGAGACTTGGTCGCTAACTATGGGCCTCATAAGAAGGCTCAGAGTCGCACAGCGGGCGATGGAACGAGTTATGTTCGGAGTGTGTTTGCGTGTGCATTCGGAAAACTTCGCGATATATTTTCGTTCGAAATTCTTCGGTTCCTGAAGACTAAAGTCTTCTAACAGTGCGTGTTGCCAGTGATGACCTATGATTCCGAGACTTGGTCGCTAACTATGGGCCTCATAAGAAGGCTCAGAGTCGCACAGCGGGCGATGGAACGAGTAATGTTCGGAGTGTGTTTGCGTGATCGAATCAAAAATGAGGAGATCCACGAACTCAACGAGTCGCGAAGCTAAAGTGGCAATGGGCGGGGCACATAGTTTGGAGCATAGTTTTTAGCGCATTCATTTTCATGGCGACCCCGCACTAGAAAACGCAGTGTTGGTCGACCGTCGACCCCCCACCAGGTGGACTGACGTCATATCAAGGGAGTCGCAGAGAGTCGTTGGATGCAGGCGGCTCAGGATCGTGATGTTTAGAAGTCCCTACAAAAGGCTATGTCCTGCAGAGGACGTCCATCAGCTGATATGATGAAGATGAAGATGATGATGATAAAATATAATAGAGTTTTAGACACTATAACGTCGCGTCTTGTAACGAAAATATATTTTCTCTGAGCATTGCGGTTCTTGAACCAAGGAAAAACAGTAATGGCCGACGTAGACGTTTAGGTCATAAATTATTGTATAACCGGTACGTAAAATATGTGATTTATGACGTAAACAAATCAAGTTACTACAAATTAACAATAGTAAAAACTTGTATATTTAATGGAACTTTAAAAAATTCATAATTATGCTAATAACTCATCAGTTTTTGGTGGTATTTTTTGCCCTTAAATCATAGTTTTCCTGTTAAATTCTGATGAATGCTATACCTGATTATTTGTGAATTATTTATACATTTGAGAGACTGTTTCACTGTTCCAGGAACTCCTTTGAGTATCAACGTTTTGATTACTGAGTCTAGTCAAAAGATATTTGATTTTACTGCTAACATAAATCTAAAGATCAACCCGAACTTAGGAATTCATTGAAAATTACATCGTACTCCTGAGACCAAGTATAGCTTAGGTCTTGGTAAGTATTGATCCACGGTAAAGGGTTACTCATTACCGAGAGGTCGTATATTCAATCCCCGCTCGCTAAACGGGTGTATACAAAATTTATTTTAAAGATAATGCAAAATATATTTTAGTAGATTGTTATACAAGGGGCTAAAAAGACCCATTATATACGAGGTATATTTAGGGCACGAGCCGTAAACTGAGGGTCGCTAAACTGAAACCGATATTATAATGGGTTGAGCCCCGCGTGTTACACTATACTTTTCACTTCGATTGCGAGAAAATAAAATGATACAGTACAGTATGCAATGTTCTCAACTCAATATAAATCAAATAAAAAAAATTACGCATGCCACAGATAAGAACACTGCATTTTTTTTCCTAATCAAGTGATAATCGGATACAGATTTTACATTATAATTTTCAGCGTTCTGCTGCATATAGAAAACAGACAGTTTTCATCCAGGTAAAACAACTATTCAGGTAAAATCTGTTAAATAATAAAAAAAATAATAATAATATAGGTATACGATCGAATTGAAAAACCTCCTTTTTTTGAAGTCGTTTAAAAATAGGTGAGCGATCCAGCACATAAGCTATACTAGCACCTACATTAATAAATGTTTATAATATTTTAATTGTTTAGTTTGGCTCTGAGAACAGTTTACTCAAAATCATGGTTACACCAAACAAAATGATCGCAGCTGTCGTCTGCTGTTACCATCATGTACTACTGTCGACAGTCGCTGACAACCGTGATGATGGATAGTGTGGAATAAGTCATAAGAAACTAGCGGACGCCCGCGACTTTATCCGCCCTTACACCTCCTTAATGCGGCCCTGTCACAAAATCCGTTTTTAGCGGACGTGTGCTATTAACTACCTCTCTGACAAATTTCTTCTTTGTACGTCAAGCGGTTATCAAGATTTCGTGATGAATGCTTTCGCATTTATACATTAGATATACATTTTTTAAACTTCACTGAATCAGAGTTTGGTACTCGTGTGTAAGCTAATTAAAAAAAAAACCGCTAACTGACCTACTGACTGACTGGTATGCGCGTTTCTTATAATAAGTATAATACATTTTGTTTGTCTTAGTGGTATACAAAATATGTCCGTTCATGTCTTATGCCCATTCTTTATTTTGATTATAAAACAACGTGCTTTAACATAACCGACTTCAAAAAAAGGAGGAGGTTATCAATTTGTCGCAATCTTTTTTTTTATGTATGATTACTCGAAGACGCCTGAACCGATTTGTAAAATTCTTTTTTCGTTTCAGAGAGTACTTTCCAGTTGGTCCCAAAGTAATCATTCATTTTTGGTTTAGTTAGTCAAGACAAGACTAAAATAAATGGGCCAACATAGTAGGGTGGTAAAAAGCCACAGTCGATGACTATCACTAGACTAAATCTGAACCAAATAAGAAAACATTTTTTTTTTTTTTTTTAAAAAAGAATATTTGTCATATTTTTTATAATATGACCAACAATCCCATTCCGGTCTAACAACTTCACGGGAAAGACTGCTAGGACTGGGTACGACAATTAGACGGGGCGGGGATCGAACCACCATCCCTCGGTGAAGAGTCCGACCGCTCTTACCGTTGAGCTATTGAGGCTTATTAATAAACCCGAGCTGAGAAATAACACAAACACCAGTGAGGTAATAAACCGCACTCTCTTATGGTTTGCGCCACACATTCAAGGCTACGTCCAGTGATTTTAGTAACGTTGTCTCAAGTAAAGACTTTGTTTTTGTAATTTGCTCGCGTATTGTCTACTTCGTTTAGTTTTTACTACACGGCCAATCATCATACAGGTTATGATTTATGATCATTTTTTTAAATGAATCTTCTTGATGTTTTACTTCCTCGTTGGTCTAGCGGTTGTTATTTATCATGAATACTTGAATCGGATAGAAAGATACTAAAAATTTTGAGTTTATTTAGAAATTTGTACAATAACATCTATACTAATATTATAAAGCTGAAGAGTTTGTTTGTATGCTTAAACGCGCTAATATCAGGAACTATTGTTCCGATTTGAAAAATTCTTTCAGTGTTAGATAGCCCATTTATCGAGGTAGGCTATAGGCTATATATTATCCCAGTATTCCTACGGCAACGAGAACCACGCGGGTGAAATCGCGCGGCGTCAGCTAGTTTTAAAATAGAACTACCGGATGCCAGGCTATTTCGTACGAGCAAAATTTATTTTTTAAAAATATCAATAGATACCCATAGATATTTCCGGGATAAAAAGTAGCTTTTATCATGTTCAATAATCTCTTCGATCTAATGATAGTCCAGTGAAAGACCCATTAAAATCGGTCCAGCCTTACCAGAGATTAGACCAGACAAACAAAGAGACAGAGAGACAATAATTAAAAAAGCTTGTTTGTGTTTTGGAATCGTGTAAGTAATACAAGTATTTAAGGAGACACTGTTATTTTTAAATCACAGACAGACATAAATTTTATTTATATATGTAGGTTTTTGTTACCAATTTCTCAAATTCAAGCATTTACTGAGAGTTTTCTGGCAAAAAAAAAACTAAAAAAAATCGGTTGTTTGTAAAGTAGGTTTACTGACGACAGTTTAACGTGACAACGTCATAAGAAAATACTGACGGAATGATTGCGTTTTTCAAAAAAACATGTTCGTTTTTCTAAAATACTGTTTAATAATAATCTTCATAGACCAAAATATACTTTAATTCTTGTAAAAAAAGTTGACAACCCTAGAGCGAGGGAACGACGCATGACGTCATCGTCTTTCGAGTGTGCAGCCGGCTTCATTGAATTATAAGACGTTGTCACGTCAAAAAAGTACTTCCTAGCGACGTACAATTTGAAAACACAACATTACGTCATCAACACATATTCGGCTTACTGCTCAGCTCGAGTCTCCTCTCAGAAAGAGAGGATGGCAATGCAGCTTGGCAGACTTCACACACAGAGAACTAAGATAATTCTCTGCTATGCAGGTTTCCTCACGATGTTTTTCTTCACCGATTGAGACACGTGATATTTAATTTCTTAAAATGCACACAACTAAAAAGTCGGAGGTGCATGCCCCAGACCAGGTTCGAACCCACACCCTCCGGAATCGGAGGCAGAGGTCATATCCACTGGGCTATCACGGCTCAGCACAACATTAAAACTAATGAACTACGAAATAGCATCCAAAGGCGACCTTATATAAGCAATCACAACCAGGCAACCCTGGACGAGAGGAAAAGAAATGATATCTGTTGACATTGAGTTATTGACTGCTGAACATCGGATGCCCTATAACAAATAAGTTGTAAGTAAGCTCGCGACTCAAACAGCGAGTTAATCTCGCGTCGGGCCTGTAAGTGAGTGGCACTTCGGACGAGCCGGCGAAATTGGATGACACAGAGTACTCGGTCAGTGGAATCGGATTATTGTCCAAAATCTATTACTAGGGAGTAGCTAGCTGACTTGACAGATATTGTCTCTTATACTTATAATAAAACTTATATATTATGTGTACTTATAGACTAGGTGCTTTGGGGTATTGAGTGTACATAATTCAATACCCCAAATATAACACTATGCATATCTATATCTATACTAATTTATAAAGCTGAAGAGTTTGTTTGTTTGAACGCGCTAATCTCTCCATACTGGTCCGATTTGAAATATTCTTTCAGTGTTAGATAGCCCATTTATCGAGAAAGGCTGTAGGTTGTATATTATCCCCGTACTTCTACGGGAACGAGAACCACGGGGGTGAAACCGCGCGGCGTCAGCTAGTATGGTAGTAAAATCGCTCTGTTTTTCTTTACTCTGTGATAGTGTATGACTTGAATCAACAACTCTTGACCTCCGAGTGACATGGGTCTCAAACCCGTACAATATTATTCAACTATTGATCGTATTATCATCTCAAGTTCACAATTACTTCATCGTTTCACCACTAAAGTATGCTTGTATAAATATATATTTCTTTAAGAAACAATAAGACAAGAATCGTTTTAAAACTCAGCGATCGTAATATAATTTATTATTATCGTACATTGAAAGCCGTGATAGCCCAGTGGATATGACCTCTACCTCCGATTCCGGATGGCGTAGTTTCGATCCGGTCCGGGGCATGCACCTCCAACTTTTCAGTTGTGTGAACTTTAAGAAATTAAATATCACGTGACTCAATCGGTGAAGGAGAACATCGTGAGGAAACCTGCATATCAGAGAATTTCTTAATTATCTGCGTGTGTAAAGTCTGCCAATCCGCATTGGGCCAGCGTGGTGGACTATTGGACTAACCCCTCTCATTCTGAGAGGAGACTCGAGCTCAGCAGTGAGCCGTATATGGGTTGATAACGACGATGATCTGATTATCCTATCCTACTTCCTACTAATATTATAAACGCGAAAGTTTGTATGGATGTTTGGATGTATGTTTGGATGTTTGTATGTTTGTAACTCTATAACGCCGCTACTACTAAAGCGATTTAGCTGAAATTTGGAATGTAAATAGATTTTACTCTGGATTATCATAGGCTTTTCTTTATCCCGAAAAAATCCATGGTTTCCCGAGTTTTGGGAAAACTGATGAGTTGATGATATGAATGTTTTTTACTCTTTTACGGCTCGACTACTGAACCGAATTAGCTGAAATTTGGTATTAAGATATATTATATACTGGATTAACACGTAGGCTACTTTTTATCCAGGAAAAATTCATGGTTCCCGAGGAATTTGTGAAAAACTAAATTCCACGTGGACGCCCGCGTCCGCTAGTTTTTCATATTATCATAAGAGATCACTGTCTACTAAGAGACTTATATTGTATAAAATGTGTTTAATGTGGAACAGCGTTTCTGTGACCCATTTTCCCATCTCGCGATCCTACTTCGTTTGAAATATCATTCCACAATAGCTAAGCTCGGCTGCATTCATTTGAGAACAGCAAAAAACGTTTCATAGGGCTGCCAACTTTAACGCTATCAATATACATATGAATAAAATTGAAATGTCAGTTATTGAGTTCAAAATAAAAGCTTTTTACCAAAAAAATTAAACCGAATTCAAAATCACAAAAATAAGACTGTGTCAGGCCACGGGAAAGAACTGTCCGTAAATCTTAAAACTTCATAATTTAAATAGCTTGAGTTCCGCTCACTTAGCGTTTTCGCTCTTTGAGCGTAACGGACTCAATACTAGGACGTCGTGGACTATCTTCTTACCCACTCCTAACATATTCCTTACGACTTATTGGAGGTAAACGAGAATATTGATCAATTAAAAAAAATATAATAATATGACAAATAAAAAAAAAATCTGCTAAAGAAATTTTTATAAGACTGGCAACCCTGCGACTGTATAGTGAAGTGGGTTCATAGTAAAGTTCTGATTACTCACTGAAAAGGTTTTCATAAAAAACTTACTTCGTTACAAACGTTTTACGGCCAAAATAAAATGTAAGAGAGAAACACTGTTTTCGTGTCATCATTATCAGTATTAGGGCCAGCGCACACTTGACGAAGAGCGGTGAAGTTTGTTATTGTCAAACTATGATTGTCATATATCTTCTACTTTTATGAGTTACTACAGTGCACTGGCTTCCATCATCATCATCATCATCATCATATCAGCCGATGGAGTCCACCAGCGAATCCCTGCAACTCGCTTAATGTCGTCAGTCCACCTGGGGGTCGACCAACACTGCGCTTTCTAGTGCGGGGTTGCCATTCCAGCACCTTGGGACCCAAACGTCCATCGACTCTTCAAACTATGTGCCCGCTGCGTATCTCGCTCCATCACTCGCTGAGTGACTTTGAGCCTTCTACTAAAGCCCATAGTTATCGACCAGGTCTCGGATCCGTAAGTCATCAATGGCATTTAGAGTTCGAAGACTTTTGTCTTCAAGCACTGAGGAATTTCGGAATATTTCCTTTTTTAAATTATCTAGAAAATGTTTATTTGGAGATTTGTATTTAGGTAATTTACCGATTTTCCGTCTAACAAATTTTGAATTATTCTCCTTTCGTTTCTGTATCGTACAAAAGATCATTAATATTCATAAGATAGTCTTTCGCCAATTACTTATTTTAGTTAAACACTTTCTTAGCAAACGCGTTATATTTTATATCACTTCTACACTTACAATCGGGCGATATCATGGTCAAGCGCGAGCTTATGTAAAAAAACTTAGTCGGAATTTAGTTTTTAGTCTTTTATTACAGGTTAACAGTTTTAAGTTGGTATAAATAAATGAAATAAAGCATTTACTGCAGAAGTACGTAACTAAAATAGACAGAGTATATTGGTTTTACAATATAATTAGACATATTTGAATCAAATAAACCATCATAGAGCCAATTTACTCGATATTTAATGGTAGATATTCGTGTATAGAATAAAACATGGCATTATAATGCTATGTGATATGATCAATATCCTTTGTTATCAAGTAGTACGTTGTTGTAATGAGGGTAGACAATGGAACAATGGCCACCTGTAGCCGATGGCCTCGATATAGCCTGCTACCCCAGTACTAGTGTGTACCTACCTTAAAGACACTGACAATTATAGTACAAGTAGATTCCGTATTAAGTACATCGATCTATAGAGGTTCACGAGTCGTGATAGCCCAGTGGGTATGACGTTTGCCTCCGATTCCGGAAGGGTAGGGTAGGGGTAGGGTAGGGGTAGGTTAGGGGTAGGGAAGGGTAGGGAGGAAAGAAGCGCACATTAGTCAAAGCGAAGCTTGAACGGGTCTGCTTGTGGAATTATAGGGCATGCACCTCCAACTTTTTTGTGTGCATTTTATGAAATTAAATAAAACGGTGAAGAAAAAATATCATGAGGAAACCTGCATATCAGAGAATTTTCTTAAATACGTGCGTAATTTTCTTAAATAGAATTTTCTTAAATACGTTTAATTCTGCGTGTGTGAAGTCTGCCAATCCGCATTGGGTCAGCGTGGTGGACTATTTGGCTTAACCCCTCTCATTCTGAGGGGAGACTCAAGCTCAGCAGTGAGCCGAATATGGGTTGATAATGATGATGATGATGATGATTAAGCCAGCCCACCACCAGAGGATCCTCGAGTACTTCTGTCACATTGCAAGGAGAGAAAGAGATAACTTAGAGAAACTTGTTCTTCTTCTTTTTCTTTTTTCCTGGGCCTTTTCCGCACTTGACTACTGGGGTTACCCGTTTGTACGTAGGTCCTTTTGGTACTGGTACCCGCTGGAGTCACTCCAACTAACCGAGCTCGCTCCAGAAGCTTAGCAGGCCGCCCAGGGGGAAACTTGTTTTCACTGGTAAAGTGGAAGGGAAGAGACGAAGAGAACGTAGCCTGATGCGTTGGTCAGATCAAATCAGCACACGAAAGCCGAACCGCCGTGACATCGTGCGAGAAAAGGTCGAGAAAAAGTTAGGTGATAGGGTTCACGACTCTCAGTAATGACACGACGCAGAGAGAGATGATTAAGTAGGACATCTGCGTATTTTGTCCACTACTATATTAAGAAGTCTCTAGAATTTTGAGAGTAGAATGCTGCATGAAACATAAGTGCCGAAGTTCAAGATTGATAGCTGCCCAAGCAGGCGTGTCTTCTATTCAATTAAAGTCGATGATTGTTCCCGTTTCATTGTAGTTCAGCTTGACTGTACTCGAGCAGAACTTAGTTTGCGCTCGCCATACAGTTTGTAAGGTTGCTGGTTATTGCAGCGCCGATATAAAGGGTATTGTGTGAAGTATCTATAGTACAATATGTAGTCCAAGATCCGGTATTAGAAATATATACCCTTATTTGATATTTATCATCGATAAGAAATAAATACTAGATAATATTTACAGTAACACATTGCAAATAGGTTACCTAGCTAAATTGCGACCAGGCACATTTTTCATATAAAATCAACGAAGGCAACCTTTACTTTTTCAATTAATCTGTGTACTTTCTATTAACTTCTGTACGATTTTTTAATCAACCAATGAGTGAAGCAGATTTGTTGTCTGATAGTTAAACGTGACAACGTCTTAAGAAAATACTGGTGGAATGGTTGCATTTTTCAAAAGAAAATGTTCCTTTTCTAAAATACTATTTAATAATCTTCATAGACCAGAATATACTTTATTTCTTGTAAAAAAAATTGTCAACTCTAGAGCGAGGGAACGACATACGCATAACGTCATCTTTTATCGAGTGTGCAGTCGGCTCCATCGAATTATAAGACGTTGTCGTTTCTTATTATCTATTTTATTTTCGTCAGCACTTTTCGAGTGAGGGGGGAAAAGAGATTTAATTCTCAACCATTTGATGTATATCACTCTTAACGTTTAAAAGATATTCATCACACAGTGCTGTGGGATTATAGTCTTTATATCAATGCAAGAAGGACTGACAGGGGCATACAAATTATTGTATACCAGCATTTAACATGAGTTAAATGCTGGTTCAATCAAAATCAATCAAAATAGTTTCTATAAGTAATGAAGCAATTTTCGACCGAGCAAGGGAAAAGAGATTTTGCTAAAACCATATAGCTTATTTCACTTATAACCCTTTAAAAACACCTACCATACAGTGCTGTGGCTTAATAGTTTTTATATTAACACAATAAGGACAGGTAGGAGTATACACTCCTATTTGCTAACTCATTCAAAATAGTCACCGATTTTTATATCTGTTTTGCAAAAAATAACCTGACCAACGTTTTATAAATAATGAAGCAATTTTCGAGCGAGCGGGGGAAAAGAGATTTATTTCTCACGCTACGCTAAAACCATGTGGCGTATTTCACTCATAACGCTTTAAAGACACCCATCATGCTGTGTTATGGCATAATAGTCTTTATTCCAACGCAGTAAGGACTGGCAGGAGCATACAATCTCCTCGACTGCTAGCTCAGCCGCACACAAGCATTGTGGAGCGGTACCACAATGCAATGGGGACAATCACCGCAACGTATTGTGTCGGTAAGGACATTTTGCTGACGTACGCATCAAAACTGAATTTGCTCGCTGTTTGCATAATGTTATAGACTTTTTGTGTGGGGAAGCGTTTGCATTTGAAATGTATACGTTGGCTGCTTTTTGTTGGTCTGTTTACTTTTTTGGATTCCGATTTTTGGGAAAGTTATGAGGGGTGCGTAGTCTATTAATAAATCTGATCTTTCGTAACTGAGTTCTGATAACATTTCTTATAAGATAACTTTTAATTTATATAAGTTAGCCCTTGACTACAATCTCACCTGATGGTAAGTGTTCATGCAATCTAAGAAACAAGCGGGTTAACTTGGCAAGAGCAGGATGAAAATTCACACCCCTATCGGTTTTTACACGACACCGTACCGGAACGCTAAATCGCTTGGCGGTACGTCTTTGTCGGTAGGGTGGTAACTAGCCACGGCCGAAGCCTCCCACCAGCTAGACCTGGACCAATTAAGAAAACCTCAATCGGCCCAGCCGGGGATCGAACCCAGGACCTCCGTCTTGTAAATCGCGCCACGGAGGCCGTCAAACTAATAACGCGTTGAATCTGACAAGGAAGTCATAACTAACTCAGCTGGCTCAACTATTGTATAACCGACAATGTAATCCTATGCAAATTATGATGAAACACAATACCTAGTTGGGCAAAAGTTTCCGGAACACCGGCGCAGCGATGCAAAATGCTCCCGAACTCTGTGCAAACGTATTACGAACTTTACACATTAAACGTCCGATACTCATGACAAAGGAAGTTGTTACGTATACCTATTAAACTTATTTGTTTAATGACTCTTGTGCTCAGCGGACTGCGAGAGCCTGACATACCACATTTTAAGAAGACTAAAAGATTTATCTTTAAAAAAAAAAGAACATTTGCCTTATGATACTTATAATAAAACTGTAGCAGGTCCAATTTTGTACATTGAAGATTTTTTGAAAAATTTTGTTGGGGGGGCATTAAATAATCGATACTGAAGCTAAAAATATTTTTTTATATTTTTTGTCTGTCCGTGTTTTTTTTTATATTCGGGCATCACGCGGAAACTACTGAATGAATTCAAATAAAACTTGTCACGGTATAAGACCATAATACGGAGAAGGTTACTTCTGTATAATACTTCTTATTGCAAAAATAAAAGAAGAAGGGGGTGAAATAAGGGTTGAAACTTTGTATAGAAAGTTTAGAGTTTTAAAAATTTGTTCATAAATCATAAAAAGAAAAACAAAATATAATGAGATTCAAAAATTTTTAAAATTCGACCCTAAAGAGGTGAAATAGGGCTTCAAAGTTTACATTGATTTTCACGCGAACGAAGTCGCAGGCGTCCGCTAGTGTTTTAAATATGACCAATATTCCCATTCTTCTCCATCTAGTCGGGAAAGACTGTATTACGAGTGGTTACGACAATAGACCAACAGGGCGGGAATCGAACCACCACCCCTCGGTGATGAGTCCGACCGCTTTACCGCTGAGCTGTTGAGGTTCTAAGTTTGTCAGTCTATGCTACTATGAGTAATACGGTAGACCTTATAAAGCTCGGTTCTGAAAAGTACCAGATTTCAAACTCTACCATCCAAGTATCTTACTAATATTTTAAACTCGAAAGTTTATATAGATGTTCGTTTGAATGTTTATTACTCTTTAACGCCTCGACTACTGAATTGATTTAGCTGAAATTTGGTATTAAGATATATTGTAGCCTGGATTAACACAAAGGCTACTTTTGATCCCGGAAAAATCTATTTATATTCTAGTTCCCGAGGTATTTGTGAAAAACTAAATTCCACGTTGACGAAGACGCGGGCGTCCGCTAGTATCTAAGTATATAAACTTTCGCGTCCATAATATTAATAGAATAGGATATTGTATTGTGGTGTACAAGTACATACAATTATATGAAATTGTTACACAGTATAATTAGGCTAAATTAATTATAACAGTTGACATAATAACTACTCTCAAGCCGAAACTGCTTGAGATAGGAGATATTAATTGGAGTAAAACGCAATGGACCATGCATTCCATACATACTCGATTAATTGAGTAGATCATTGCTCTATATTCGTTTAACTATGTGTTAGTACGCAACTAACACACATACACACACACAATTCAGTTTTAACCATTCGCTGCCCGCGAGTATTTTAACAAAAAGCCCGTCTGCGTTGAAGAAGCCGACAGTCAGGGAATGCGGTTTTAATCCACCGTTGTGAGCCATTTAAAATAAATCTTTATATTCCTCTATCGCGCGGAGCATGATACTGTGCTCGCCTATTGCCCTAAGTTTACTTTATATTTTTTTACATGTCACGTAACGGATACGATGAGCGACCGGTCGTCCATTTAGGAGTCAAGAGGTTAATGACAAGAGTTTTCTAATAGTTATCTGAGGGTGATTCCGTTGATTATACTCGTCGATGTAACATTCGCCTATAAAAAGTTTTATAAGAACTTAAGCTCTATGAGATTCCAAAAATAGAATGTTACTAACAACGAATTTACACGAAAATGAGCGATGTCACGTCGCTGTAATTTTACAGAATGCAGAAGCTTGAAGCACGATAGGCCTTGCCAATTTGAAAACGGCAACGCAGGACACAACCTACTTTTTCTCGAAGCGATTCGTAGTATTATTGAAACCTTTTATATTATTCGGTATGGATAGTATTAGCAACTTCAAATCTTTCGGATATGGCGTCACTAGACTACCTAAACAAGATTTCAAAAATCGTGTATAGCTTGGCAACTTCGATCGTACCACTCAATCGTCAGCGATGAATGAAAACCCCACGGTTGTTAATGTTATTAAATGGAATTACAGCCAAGTGTTGGCCTATAAAATGTAAAAAAATGTTACTTGTTAAAGTATTTCATCCTGGAAAATTTTCTGTAACAAGTACCTAATGCAAAATACATTCGCTAGAATCTCGTCCTAATGTGACCTGCCCTGCGAACGTCAATATATTTTTCATCTCACTGACTCAGAAAGGTTACTTCTGGTCACGAAAATCTGGAAGCAAAAGTTTATACTGCTTAGGGTTTTCAAAGGCAAACTATAGATGTAATTTTCCTTGTTGATGGTAAGATTGGTGGGAAGTGAGATGGTACGATTGTTTCGCCATTCAGCAAATTTACCATAACTCTTAATGTCCTCGCGACGCTCAGGATTTGTTTTTCTCAATCTTCTTTAAATTATTCGCTTAGTCGACTAGTAGTCAATACGCACTTACACAAAAAGTTTATTTTCTATCTAGCATAACAAGTGACTACTTGTTTATTACATTAACTAGATAGTCTTGTAATTTCACCGACAAAGGGTTCTAAATCAAACGAACAAGCTCAAGATTAAGAACTTCGGATACACTCGTAATTGGTCGGAAATGCACGTGAGAAATAATAATATTGAAACAAACTAAATACCAATTCCTCCTATTACAGCCAACATCTTAGCCCTTATTATTTCTAGAGAAGTGCTGAAGTTTGAAATTTGTCTCATTAGTGAATAGCCGGCTTTATTTCCCACAAGTTAGAAACAAAGCGGATATTGTAGGAGTGCACAGAGTAGTTTTGCAATAGACTCATTTTATTATTTTTATTTTTTCACTTCAGTATTATAGATAATAAATTTCGTGCTTCCGCAAACCCACGATTTTAAATTTGACTAATTTATAGGAAACCTATATTGTTGGAACTGAATTGGATTTATTTAGATGAGAAAAAAAGTCTGAATAGTAATATTTAGTATTTGACGGCCTCCGTAGCGCAGTGGAAAGCGCGGTGGATTTACAAGACGGAGGTCCTGGGTTCGATCCCCGGCTGGGCCGATTGAGGTTTTCTTAATTGGTCCAGGTCTGGCTGGTGGGAGGCTTCAGCCGTGGCTAGTTACCACCCTACCGACAAAGACGTACCGCCAAGCGATTTAGCGTGCCGGTACGATGTCGTGTAGAAACCGAAAGGGGTGTGGATTTTCATCCTCCTCTTAACAAGTTAGCCCGCTTCCAACTTAGACTGCATCGTCACTTACCATCAGGTGAGATTGCAGTCAAGGGCTAACTTGTAAAGAATAAAAAAAAGTATAGTTTATTTTGCACAAGATTAACT
This sequence comes from Bicyclus anynana, assembly GCF_947172395.1. Lineage (NCBI taxonomy): Eukaryota > Metazoa > Arthropoda > Insecta > Lepidoptera > Nymphalidae > Bicyclus > Bicyclus anynana. The sequence continues at coordinate 5,934,171 of NC_069106.1, read as the reverse complement.
ATTTTATGTAAGTTCAAAAAGAAAAAGAAACGTCAAATTATTACAATAATGATTATACCAAATACCAATACCAAAATGTTTTTCAGCTGCTTCTGCAACGACTTAATAACATCAGTGAGAAAAAGACAAAATTATTACGTCTACGGAATTGTTTAAAGCATGCACTCTACGTCCCTGCCGTGTGAAAGTTTGTGTCCTGTATCCAATCAAAAAACTATTTCAAAGCGACATTTCTTTTAGACCCAAAACGCAAGCAACGCAACGTAAACGCACGAAGCTATGCTTGATAAAATGCACTCATTGTTTTCGAACAATTCTTAAACTTTATCAAGCAGAAGATAATCTATGCTAATATTATAAAGCTGAAGAGTTTGTTTGTTTGATTGAACGCGCTAATCTCAGGATCTACTGGTCCGATTTGAAAAATGCTTTCAGTGTTAGATAGCCCATTTATCGAGGAAGGCTATAGACTATATATTATTCCCGTATTCCTACGGAAACGGGAACCACGTGGGTGAAACCGCGCGGCGTCAGCTAGTACCTAATAAATTACTTAAAGCATTCTGCATGTCTGTTTCCTGAGTGAAAGTGTGAGTCCTGATCCAATCAACAAACTATTTCAAAGCGACGTTAGACCAGTCCACCGAAGCGGAGTGAGCCAGCGGAGCTGAGAAACGGAGAAATATTAACCAATAGGATTGCACGAAATCTTGGCTTCTCTTCAGTGGACAGCGACTTGCGAGCTAGTTTAAAAATTCATATAAAAACGTAAGTGGAGCGGGGAGTCACGTCTGCAACTTGGCTTCGCTTTACTTTCTCATTCCGCTCCGCAGCCTCGCTCCTCTTCGGTTAAAAGACACAGTAAGCAACTCCGCTACGCATTAGTCCGTTTCTCCGTTCCACTGCCTCGCTGCATTTTAGTGGACAGCCAGCCTTACTTTGGGACCCAAAACGCAACCTTGGACGCAACGTAAACGCACGAGTAGCTGGGCTCGACAAAATGCATCCATTGTTTGCGTCCAACACTAAAACGTTCCCAAGGTCGGAGCTTTTAAATGACATTGTCTGCGATGAGCTGTATAGTTGATAATGGACGCTTTCTGAATCCGTCAGAATACTTTCGCTTCAAATTGTTACACTTCAGAAACACTAGCTTTGTGTTGTATTACACATTTCTTTTCAATATCTAGAAATGTGCGCCAAGTTTTGTATTGAGACATTCTTTCTCGGAATATTTTATACCAGCATATTCCTCGAGAACTGTAGTTATTTTTAGGTGATTATTATAAACAGTAAAACATTATAAAAATATAGTATTTTTATCCCAAAATTATAGGTGGTTTAGATTTAAGGCATGCTAATAAATGGCCCGACATGCATCATTGTCGTCGTTATCAACCCATGTTCGGGTCACTGCTGAGCTCGAGTCACCTCTCAGAATGAGAGGGGCTAGGCCAATAGTCCACCACGCTGGCCAAATGCGGATTGGCAGACATAACACACGCAGAAAGTTAAGAAAATTCTCTGGTATGCAGGTTTCCTCACGATGTTTTCCTTCACCATTAGAGACGCGTGATATTTAATTTCTTAAAATGCACACAACTGAAAAGTTGGAGATGCATGCCGGAACGGCACACACACCACACCCTCCGGAATATGAGGCCTATAGTTAGCGACCAAGTCTCGGAACCAAAGGTCATCACTGGCAACACGCACTGTTCGAAGACTTTGTCTTCAAGCACTGAGATTACTTTTAGGTACATGGATATGGTTTTGGTGTTATTTGATTTTGTCATGTCGAAACACAAACCTACCCGTCGGAAATAGCAGCTTATTGAGAATGTGATATTGCATTGTCATAACAATATTCTATTGCCGAGGCAATTATTTTTGGCACGTCACAGTGTGACGCGTCGACACTTAAATTGATGCCAAACAGTATCGTTTGACGATCTAATTCATCTCAATAGCATTATAATTAACTATTTATTACTCTTTATTAATAGCACAGCGTGGAACACAATGTTTTATACGGTTTGGTGAATAAAACCGCGTATTTCTATTGTAAACAATCCATCTGTTGGCACGATGCAATATTAAAATGTTTATATTGCATCTAGTTCGATCCCGGCTGGGCCGTTTGAGACTTTCCTAAGTGGTCCAGGTCTGGCAGGTGGGAGGCTTCGACCATGGCTTTTTTATTTATCAACTAGCGGACGCCTTCAACGTCGTCCGCGTGGAATTCAGTTTTTCACAAATCCCGCGGGAACCGTGGATTTTTCCGGAATGAAAAGTAGCGTATGTGTTAATCCAGAGTAAAATCTATTTCCATTCCAAATTTCAGCCAAATCTCTTCAGTAGCCGCAGCATAAAAGAGGAACAAACATATTTACCACACTTACACACTTTCACACTTACACACAAACTTTCGCCTTTATAATATTAGTAGGAAGTATGATTTAGCGTTCAAAATTTAACATTAAGAATTTATTATTCTTTGAATTTTAGTTTTAATTTATTTTAATTTAATTTTGAACAGGATTAAATTTATTTTAGTGGTAAAATCAATAAATAAATTAACATTTAGCGTTCTGGCACGTTTACAAATTGAAAGGGGTGTGGATTTTCATCCAACTCCTAACAATTTAGCCCGCTTCTGTCTTAGATTGCATCATCACTTACCATCAGGTGAGATTGTAGTCAAATGCTAACTTGTAAAGAATAAAAAAATAAATAAATAATTCTCAGTGGAGAAGCTAAATTCGAACCACTTTTTGCGGGTATTTTGTAGGCATTACAGTAGGATTTTAAAATACATACATTCAAATAATTATACAATAAACCAGATTACCAGATAGATAAATATAAAATATTAAAAATATGTAACATAATAAACTAATATATACTTTATTAAGCCTTGACAGTAAATATATGCATACTTTAAAAAAAGTTCCCTTTTTTCGATTTTTTTTTTAATTTAGCTTCTACACATTCGTTGCTCTATGGCTCTGAATTCATAGGAGATCTCATTTGCTCTGTCAGCAAATCTGGTTCCCGTCGCTCGAGACGATGTCCCGGTGTATTTGATTAGCGGTGCACTGATGAATTCCATTGTTATGAAACTCTATGATGAATATTTTTACTAACATTTCTCAAACAGTCTCTTTACAAGTAAAGAGATTTAAAGAGAGATAAGTTTGTCTACTTATTATCAAGTTTATTAGAGTGTAATTATGTGAATGTATGTATTTTATTTTATTAACACTACCTGCATTCTCGTGTTCTCGAATTTTCCTAAACCCAAGGTTGCATGATCGCTACGTAGCGATAAGGCCGCCTTTTGATTCCAACTTCTGTACTATAATTTTTCTGTATTTTTATTAGTTTTTCCTTATGTTATTGTGTACAAATAAAGTGTAAATAAATAAATACTTTTGGAACCGTTAGTCCTTGGATGTTGAGGTAAAACTGGCGTGTTCTCAAAAAATCAAATAATGAGGAAAATTTGCATGTCAGTAAGCCATCATTCGCACAAGACTTTTTTTAACGGAAGTTATAGTATGAAGTTAAATGAAGGTCTATTTCCACGACTTTTTAATGATGAGCTGATATCATGATGATATGTTGTTATCTTGTTCATCTGCTTTATTAGCCTTTGTAAATAAATTATTGATTGATTCAAAAAAAGTCAAAACACATCAATAACTTCATTCATAATAATTTTTCAATATCATCCAAAAACTAGAACGGCTTCATAAATTTCATTTCAATGTTAGCTGACGAGATATTGAAATATCAAAAAGTTAGTGGATCAGAAATTTTAATTCACTTTTGCGCGATATTCATCAAGGGAATCAGAGACGAATCGCCCTGACGCGGTGCCGGGTGCATTTTATTAACTTAATTTTGCTAAAGTTGCTTCCTCGAAGTTTCCCGTTATAATTCCAGTTTGAAATTAACGTAATAATATCAACGCGGAAACTTCGTGGATTCATGGATTATCATCATCATCATCATCATATCAGCCGATGGACGTCCACTGCAGGACAAAGGCCTTTTGTAGGGACTTCCAAACATCACGATACTGAGCCACCTGCATCCAGCGAATCCACAGAATCAGCAGTGGACGTCCATCGGCTGATATGATGATAATGATGATGATTACAGAAATATTATCTACCCCAAAAATATTAATTTTAGAACACATGTTCCTTAAAATGCAAGGATATCTGAAGGCGTGTGTTACATGGATAGTCGGAATTATTTAAATAACTTTGTATGAACACATTAAACTCGTCAACACCATGATGCTGTGGGAAATACTCCCGAATAACCTGTATATAAATAAAAATGAAATTTCTGTCTGTAATCAATACTAATATTATAAAGCTGAAGAGTTTGTTTGTTCGATTCAACGCGCGCGCTAATCTCAGGAACTACTGGTCCGATTTGAAAAATTCTTTCAGTGTTAGATAGCCCATTTATCGAGGAAGGCGTTAGACTATTTATTATCTCCGTATTCCTACGGGAACGAAAACCACGCAGGCGAAGCCGCGCGACGTCAGCTAGTTTTTAAAATAACTTGTAAATACGATACCAAACACAACTTTTTTCAAAAATTTTGACTGTCTGTTTTCTTAAAATGGAACTTAACTTTGGAACTGCTGGACCGATTTTTAATGGGACTTTTACTAGAAGATCAAGGAAGTTAGGAGTAAAGGATACTTTTTATCTCGGAAAAGTCCATGGATCCCGCGGGATTTGTGAAAAAAAGGTACAACGGCTTCCGCTAATTTAAAAATATTTCTCTACAACATCATCATCATCATTATCAACTCATATTCGGCTCACTGCTGAGCTCGACTCTCCTATCAGAATGAGAGGCGTTAGGCCAATAATCCACCAAGACCAATGCGGATTGGCAGACTTCACACACGCAGAGAATTTTCTTAATTCTCTGATGTGCAGGTCACCTCACAATGTTTTCCTTCACCGTTTGAGACACGTGATATTTAATTTCTTAAATGCACACAACAAAAAAGTTGGAAGTGCATTCCCTGGATCGTATTCGAACGTCGGAAAATCGGAGGCAGAGGTCATATCCTCTAGGCTATCACGGCTCATACTCTCTACTACCTAGGTTACAAAAAACTGAGCAGTGAGCAGTCATAAAACTTATTCAAAGAAATAAACTTAATGAAATCGGAAGAAAAAGAGCAATTTATTTAATCACAGTCATTCCCATTGCATTACTGGAGTGCTGTGTCAGTTAATATCTCCTTAAGTGCGCTAAAACTTTGAAACTGCAACTTGAGTCATCATAAAGGCAGAAGGACGGACATTTTAATTCATTTCAGCAATTAAAATCCCAAGTTCATTACTTGGAAGCTTGAAACTGTTACAAAAGATATTCATCAAGCCAAGATTTATATTTCTGCTGGCAGTCGGGTGGATTTTATTAGTTTAATTTTAGTGGAGACTCGAGTTTCAAGTGGATCTCGAAGTAATAAGATTAAGCTGTTTATAAAAATGAAAAATTTCTGTACAGTCACATTTTGTAAAAGTACTATATTAAATACAGTTATATATTTTATACAACTGTGTACAATATTATTAAATACAGTTTTTCAAGGTTACCTAAAGTCGTAACACGGTTTAAGTCCTAATGCATGATAGTATATTTTTAGCCTATTTTTAGGGTTCCGAACGTATTTTAGCCAATATATTATGTTGTCAATAATATTGAGCCTTGATTGCCCAGTGTTTATAACCTTTGCCTTCGATTAAGAGGGCGTAAATTCAATTCCGGTCCGGGGCATGCACTTTTTAGTAATGTGCATTTTAAGAAGTTGAATAACACGTGTCTCAAACGGCGTAGGAAAACATAGCGAGGAAACCTGCATACCAGAGAATTTTCTTAATTCTCATTGAGCCAGCGTGATGGACTATTGGCCTAACCCCTCTCATTCTGAGAGGAGACTCGAGCTCAGCAGTAAGCCTAATATGGGTTGTTATAATGATAGTCATCAATTGACATTATAGGCAGTCATCTTTTATTTTTCATCTATTTTAAATTTAATGGCTTACTATAGGTGTATTTCCTTATACCTAGGACATGGTTTAGAAAGTAGACCCACTACGCTGCCCCAGGCTGCAGGTTGTTGAATTTTAACATTTTTAACCGACTTCAAAAAAAGGAGGTTGTTTTCAATTCGACGCGTATGTATTTTTTAATGTTTGTTACCTCATAACTTCGTCATTTATTAACTAATTTAGATATTTTTTTTTTAAATGTAGGTCCCATTTCATTTTCATGAAAATCGGTTTAGTAATTTTGTGTTAAAATCAAAATAATTGAAATACGTGTTTGAAGTCGGTTTCATTTTTATGTTAAAAAGATTATTATGATTTTCAACTGAAATACGTCTTTGAAGTCGGTTCCACTTTTATGTTTAAAAGATTATTTTATGTTATGTGTGGCATAATTTCGAAGTAAACGCATTTTATTTAATATCTAGTATCTAGTCATATTAAACGCAAAATATAGCAGGACAGACGACAGCATAAGAAGATCGATCGTCCAATGCAGGAATTTCATTTACGCCCCGCTATGAGACGTCGTGTCACCCTGCAATGTACATAAATCAGGCCGATGGTGTTATCAGCGGTGGATTTCAGGGAACATTTTAGTTTAACTTTCCAAAGGACAGTATAAAAGTGAATATATATTATAACCTAACAAATGAACTAACTAAAAATGGCTATGTGGTTAGTCTGTACGCCGTAGAAGTAGGTGCGAGAGGATTACCAGCGAAATCTCTATAATTTATTAACATGAGGTTCTGACGACCTTCGTGGCGCAGTATGCGCGGTGGATTTACAAGACGGAGGTCTGGTCCCCGACTGGGCTGATTGAGGTTTTCTTAATTGGTCCAGGTCTGGCTGGTGGAAGCCTTCGGCCGTAGCTAGTTTCCATCCTACCGGCAAAGGCGTACCGCCAAGCCATTTAGCGTTCCGGTCAATGTCTATGTCAATGTCAATAACCGAAAGGGGTGTGGTTTTTCATCCTCCTCCTAACAAGTTAGCCCGCTTCCATCTTGCATCATCATTTACCATCAGGTAAAATTGTAGTCAATTGCTAACAAGTAAAGAATAAAAAAATAAAAAAAATCTTGCTCAAGGACCTTAGCTTCTCTAGAACTACAGCAAGTTCTGTATTAGAACGGGTATCCAAAGCTGCTCTAATACTTCTTACCAAAGGCTAGGCAGGGAGAACAACACGAGCGGAAGAGGGGAGTGTTAATCGATTGTCAAGGAATTCCTTAATCCTACATCAATTGGTCACAAGTCCTGGACTCTTTTGGACTGGAGATTTTTTCTCTGCCACACGATTGGCACCCGCACGGTAAATCCATGGGTTGCTAAGATATTTGTCTGACAAAAATTTAATACTTGAAGCCTCAACTCAGTGGTGAATCATCACCGCGAGGTGGTGGTTCGATCCATGCCGCCTGGAGTATTGTCGTAACCCAACACAATCTTTTCCGACTAATTGGAGGGAAACGGGGAATTTTGACCATATTTAAAAGATATGGTAAATATTATTTTTTTCTGTAGAAATGCAGGCTTGTAAATGTATTCTGAGAAGGTTACGCTAGGTTTTAGTAGGTAGGTACTAATAAAACCCAGCGCAACCCTCCGAGTCCCAAATGATGCAACATCGGAACGAATGAAACATTCCACTATGAAATAAACACACCGACGTTACATAAAACCTAAAACAACTGTAAGAACCAACCTAATCAAAAGAAAATGACCGAAATCGGGAAAGAAGAGAAAATTCTCTTAAAAAGGTGGGCGGTACCTCAAAATGTACATTTTTTATATGTACTATAAAACAAAATAGGTACACGGAGAACAAATTCAAAGTCTCTTTGACGTTATGTTTTAAATTGCACAATAAATATCTCTTAATTCATTATCTATGGACAAATTCAGTTGCTTCAGAAAATGGCGGCACATGTCAAATAGATGTGTCAACTAGTACAGTAAAAAAGCAATACATGTTTTAAACGTACGATAAAATAACGTATAACCATCACGAACGTCCTTCCACGTAACTCTACATTTTATTCGTCTCACGTGTTAACAATTAAAAACATAATTGCCCACACAGCTGTACAAATAAAAAAATATGTGCATACGATTTTGACACGTCAAACTTAGGTGATTACGTCCTAATTTCCCTTGTATATTTAGTGATTTCGTGTCAAATTTGTTTAGAAGCAACATTATCGTTAACAAAATCTTTTCTTACAACACAATAGGGTATATGCGTTGCCATTATGATCGTTAAATTATTACGTATCGTTAGTTGAACTCATGAGTGGAAAATATGAGATGAGGTCCGCGGAGTTGTGGTACTATTTATATCTAATAGGTTAATGAATGATACTCATGTTTATATTGATCTGATGAGCGGACAAGGATGATTCAGGTAGTGTATGAAATATGATATCATTTTCCTTCGTTCATTTGTTCTTGGAAATCTATACAGTACGTACTAAACCAAAGTCCTACAACATCTATATACTAACTAGCGGACGCCGGCGACTTCGCCCGCGTGGAATTCAGTTTTTCACAAAGTAGTGAAAACGGGATGAAAAGTAGCCTGTGTATTAATCCAGTGTAAAATCTATTTCCATTACAAATTTCAGCCAAATCGCTTCAGTAGCCGCAGCTTAAAAGAGGAAAACATACTTACACACTTGCACACTTTCACACTTACACACAAACTTTCGCCATTATAATATTAGCACAGAATATATTTTACTGGTGGTTTTTCGGGATAATCTCTGAATCTACTGAACCGATTTTGAAAGAAAGCCACTTTATTTGTGAGTGTCAAAGGCTATGTTTTCTCCCCGTATTCTCACGGAATCGGGAACTATGCGGGTGAAACCGCGGGGCGTCGGCTAGTATCTATATAAAAACGAAAGGTGTACTTATGTTACGTTAGACTATTTATATCTAATAGGCTTTAGTTATTACGTCACTGACTTTGCACCGCCTTTAAAATGATCAGAAGGTAGCACACACGTTGTTACTTTTCATTTTTTTTATTTTGTTTTTGTGATTTTGAAGTCGGTTTAATTTTTTGTTAATATTTCATTATACTATGGGAACTCGAGGTGTACCTCAAAATGAACAGCCACTGTGAAAAAAATACAGAAGAAAATTCATCCACATATTTGTTTCATTTTCAAGCTAAAACTTCCAAGCCGAGATATATTACATCAAAAAATTAATAATTAAAATAAACACGATAAAAAATAAATAAGCTGCTAAAATCTTTATGAAATGCCTTTCCGTACTGGACCTTAACATGAGACCAAATGACCTATTTCGTGAAAAGAAATAGACAAATGGGGCGTAACCAATAGGGTGTAATCAGATTTTTTTAATAATTGCGTTGTTATAACAGAGATAGGACTGGGACTACTCCGCCGCTATTGGTCGATATTTTGTCTATTTCTCTACAAGAGGTTGCATTCTAGGCATCCTGGACCTTAATTGTGATCCATAACCAATTTGATTAACCACAAGACCGATATTGCATACATTAATATAAATTACAATAATATTTAATACAGAAAAATGGTTCGTAGGAAATATTTATTCGAACGAGAAAATTCGCTTTTCCATTTATTATAATCCCAGCTCTATTGAGGGAAAATTCCGGTCAAGTACTTGTATTAAGTTTCGTGGTCTAAAATTCTGGTTAGTTTTGCTCGTAATTTTGCGATATTATTTTAAGTATAACCAACCACATTTTCGATAACTTTATTATTAAATACATTTTGTATTTGTAACCGACTTTTAATAAGAAGAAGGTTCTGTGTTCGGCACGTATGATTTGATCAATATCAGCATGTTTTTAATATTCAGCCAATGGTGCAAAACTAAATAACATCTACTTATCCAATAGTAAGTAATCAAATGCCCTTAATAATTTAAAAATTGAAACTATCCTGAGTGTTATTCATATTTATTTATTTATTATGAAACACGGATAAAACCATTAAAACGTCGGAGTATGCCCGAATAGTTTCGAATCCATACAGGACTCTAGTCATGAGCTGGTTCTTGCAACATGGCATGAACCCAAGTTATTAATACCGTAAATATTGGTAATGACTAAATAAGTAAAAAAATATTGTTAAACGTTAATTAAAAATTAAAAAAAAAATGTTAAATTTATTTAAAAAAATGTTTTTCACAAAAATTTAATATCGAATTCGTTTTTACGTATTTGTTACCCGGGCTACAGACCGTCAGTTTAACCTGGATAGTTTTTCTAGAATTTAATTTAATTTAAATAATAATTTAAAAAAAAGAATTTAATTGAAATTTCGATTAAATAAACTGTACAGTTAAAACTGAAAGTCTGTAGCACCTCTTGTAAATATTTTCTACATAAAAAATATATCCTGCATACATCAACATGCCAATATGTACGCTGTCAAATATTCTTATCTTGTACAATTTATGGCGCCAATACACGCCCTGTCAAATATTTGTATGCAAATTGATATCAATAAATCTTTTTTCGTCAATATTGCTGGAAGTTGATGGGATCGATTCAGAAAAATGTTGCATTGCAGCTGCTGTCAAAATATCAACTTAATTAAATACACAATAAGAATAAAATTACTTAAATAGAATTTTCTATCGTACTCACTTTATCTTTTGACGGCCTCCGTGGCGCAGTGGTATGCGCGGTGGATTTACAAGACGGAGGTCCTGGGTTCGATCCCCGGCTGGGCAGATTGAGATTTTCTTAATTTGTCCAGGTCTGGCTGGTGGGAGGCTTCGGCCGTGGCTAGTTACCACCCTAACGGCAAAGACGTACCGCCAAGCGATTTAGCGTTCCGGTACGATGCCGTGTAGAAACCGAAAGGGGTGTGGATTTTCATCCTCCTCCTAACAAGTTAGCCCGCTTCCATCTTAGACTGCATCATCACTTACCATCAGGTGAGATTGTAGTCAAGGGCTAACTTGTAAAGAATAAAAAAAAAAAAACTCACATATGTTCGTTACGTGCGTATCGTATTGTTTTCTATTTCATTTGTATAGTAATGAAGTCTATACACGACTCAAACTCACATGATTATTGTGGGAGTAGGCCCGACTACTTTCGAACTCATATGAGGCTATTAGTCATGATCTTGTTAGTGACCTTAGTGAGTTAGTGATTTTATTATAGTGTTAATGATTATATACATGATAAAAAAGCTTGGTGTTAAACTGTATTATACGACTGTGTGCTTAGTTTTAAATAAGTTTGTGAAATGGTGGTAAACAAAAAAAAAAACCTAGGCTGAGTTTGTTGTGGGCTCTTCTCGGACCAAGGCGCGTTTGGAACCCTCATAACTTCAATTTTAAGTTTACCACCATTAGATCAAATTAAACTATGACATAATCTTGACATTTCAAAAGTGCTTCTAAACTAAGCCTAATTAAAATAAATGACGAATTTGAATTTGAATTTAATTTTGACCAACTTCAAGAATTTCTCTTTAACGACGAATAATAAATATTAATTGGATTTGATATTGGATTACTAGTACATATTAATTCTAAGAGATTTGATACTCGCAGTCTGCCCACAACTCAGCACAAATTCAGTACAAGTAAACGCTCTAAAAAAAACTAAAAGTTTACCTCGATCAAGTATCAAAGGTATTCAAACTCATAACTCATTTTTACAGGTAGTTCAAAACATCATCGGCTGAAAACCCCGCGTTCCAGAGTTTATGGTGAGTTAAGAATATATTATAAACTTAACCTGATATCTATCTTTCTACTATATAAAAATAAGTCGGGTTTTCCTTCCTGACGCTATAACTCCAGAACGCACAAACCGATTTCCACGGTTTTGCATTCGTTGGAAAGGTCTCGGGCTCCGTGAGGTTTATAGCAAAGAAAATTCAGGAAAAGGTAGGTTAGGGGTAGGGTAGGGTAGGGGTAGGGTGGGATAGGGTAGGGGTAGGGTAGGGGAAGGGTAGGGGTAGAGTTGGGTAGGGGTAGTTGAAAGTTTACATCGAGTTTCACGCGGACGAAGTCGCGGGCGTCCGCTAGTTTAAATATAAAATACTACTGATATAAAAATACATGTATTAATATAAACCGACCTAATTATAATATTAAACATGATTGTTAGCTACTCACCATCCAATAACTTCACGTGCCTGCAGCCCAACTGCAGGACATCCGATAAAACTGATTATTTGTCGCGATCTGCATAATGTCATGCACATACACGATCAGTTTTATCGGCTGTCTTGCCGTTTGCGCTGCAAAATTATGAGTGTATTGGATGGTCAGTGGCTAGCTTAAGAGAACACACTAGCCTAAAAAATATAATTGTAATAAATTCTTTGAAATTCACAAAGATTTATTTGCAAAGCTGAAGTGGCGACAATGGACAGGCCCCACAGTTCGAAGAGCCGATGGACGTTGGCGTCCCAAAAGCGCAGTGTTGGTCGACCCCCTACTAGGTGGACCGAGGATATCAAGCAGGTTGTAGAGAGCAGCTGGATGCTGGCGGCTCGAGACCGTTGTGCTTGAAGGTCTATGCAAGAGGTCTATGTCCAGAATAAATATGATGTAATGCAACTGCCTCATTAGTTTAGTGATTACTTTGTTTGGCTTATATCATGAGGTCCAGGGTTTAATTCCAGGTTTTCTCCCCAAATATTCTTAGTAGGTAGCTCGGAAGTGCTCTATCCCATGCATTAGAGAGTAGGCCTAGCCATTGGTACCAGTTATTATCTTTCACTTGCGGAGGCCTGTGACTTCGTCCGCGTTCAGTGTTTCACAAATCCCGCGGGAACCATGGATTTTTCCGGTATAAAAAGTAAGCATATGTGTTAATCCAGAGTAAAATCTATATATTTCCATTACAATTGCAGACAAATCGCTTGAGTAGCCACAATGTAAAGGAGGAACAACCATACACATTTAGGTACACACAAACTTTCGCCTTTATAATATCTAAAATTGATCGTTAAATTTAGAAACTTGCAGCGGACCGAATTCGAACCCACACCCTCCGGAGTCAGAGGCAAAGGTATATCCACTAGGCTATCACAGTTCAAATATAACATGGGTATATTTACGAGTAAATCAAGAGTGAATACTGAATAGTCATCTTCATCATCAGCGAATAATTAATAAGCGTCTATTCAAGCGCGTTTTGACCATTGACTGACTTACCATCAAGCATGGTTGCAATCAAGCGGTTGTCATGATCATTCGAAAAAAAAAATTGTGAAGTAAAGTCAACATTAGTAAAAGTCAACCATTAGCCCTTCAAACCAACCCTTAAACCACAGAGCTATGGGGATCCAATTAAAAGCATAATTTAAAAGTATAATTTAAAAAAAAAAACATTACTCAAGTAAAGTCAACATTAGTAAAGGTCAACCATTAGTCCTCCAAACCAACCCTTAAACCACAGAGTATCCAATTAAAAGCATAATTGTAAAGCTGTAATGACAGGCAAATAGTATTGGTCGAATTTAATCCCAAGCATAGATTAAAGAGCTATGCATAGATGCCACCGACACAACGGCCATGTCGCATTGCAGTAGTCGAAATACCCCAGATATTAAAACAGTAAAACCTGTTTATTATTACCAAACGGAATAATTATAATGGAAGAATGAATTTTTTTGACGGGTTTAAATTTAAATAACAAGGGAAGCATTCTTTTTTGTAAATTAATTACGTAAACGGTTCAACTCAAGTGAATTTTTCGGAATATACTTTACCAGGTTCGAATCAACTGGGCTTTTTTAACCATTACCAGTTTATAATACTGATATTAAAAAATAAACACTTCAATATGTTGTCATCTAAATATAGCCGCGATAGCCCAGTGGATATAATCTCTGCCTTCGATCCAGGCGTTCGAATCTCTACTCTCTCTCTAAATCGAATCTGGTGCATGCACGTCCAACTTTTCGTTTATGTGTATTTTAAGAAATAAATATCACGTGTCTCAAAACGGTGAAGGAAACACCATTGTGTAAAAACATCATGAAGAAACATGCATTCCTGGGGAATTTTCTTAATTTTCTACGTGTGTGAAGTTTGCCAATCTGAAGGCAGACTATTTAGTCTAACCCCTCTCATTCTGAGAGGAGACTCGTGCTCAACAGTGAGCCGAATATAGGTTGTTATAACACGAATATGTGACATATTCGTATAAAATCCTTCCCTACATCTCATACAATGTATAAAACTGATATCGTTGTCTGAACGCACTCAATCGTCTTGAGAGTCACACCCAATATTGACTCGACGTTTGGAATAGTTTTCATAGCTATGAGAAGTTTTGTTCATATATCCAGGACCTTGGATACTATTTCAAAGCTTTTTACTGGTGTAATAAAACTTGTCGATATCAAATAGAAAGGAAATTGGTGAATACTAAACCTTTGTATTACCTTAAAGTTTAGAATTAGTACCTCCAGTTTTTTTTTGTCATAGATTGTCATGTCAAAAATACTAACAGACTAGGTGACACCCCACGGTTTTACCCGCGTAGTTCCCGTTCCCGTAGAAATACGGGGACAATACGTAGCCTATAGCCTTTCTCGATAAATGGGCTATCTAACACTGAAAGAATATTTCAAATCGGACCAGTAGTTCCTGAGATTAGCGCGTTCAATCAAACAAACAAACAAACAAACTCTTCAGCTTTATAATGTTAGTATAGATAATAGGAGTCTATTATAAAAAAATAAAGGATACACTATAATTTTTTTTATTATACTCCGCGCCACGAAAGAAGTCTCGCGGCTAAAATCTGAACTGAAATTGACAGCGCCATTACCAAATGACAAGCCGCATCTACGAGACTTGTTTCGTGGCGCGGAGTATATCATCATCTTTATTAGCCTATTTTAACCCCACTATAAGGCCTTTAGTAATTTTTAACGCACGTCAAAAAAGCCTACAAATGTAGTATGAAGTTAAATGAAGGTCTATTTCCAACGCCCAAAATTGAAAATGCAACACTGCTCAAAAAAGCTTCGTGTCACTGCATTTGTTGTATTTGAAAGCTTTTTTAACGTCCGTTAAAAAAACTCTCGTGCGAATCGGGACTCAGTAGAAATAGCAAAGAACGGAACCATTCAATGAAGTCGATCAATCTCAGGCACCGTGATTGTGGCAGGGCTGCCCGACGAAATGAAAAGATTGCCCGATCAACGGAAGATTTGTAATTGGCAATCTGCGTAGTGGTTCGCAACGCAGGACATGTAAAGACCGTAGTGAAACCGACGACGACAGATTGTACGAGTATTTCACCAGTACTCCGATTTGTGGTAATTGGATTCCTTTGAAAATTTCTGACTATAGATATTTTAGAACATAGTTTTGACTTTGCGATAGCGATACTTACCTCATTTTAAGAAGGCTGAAAATTTGTTAACTTTTGCTCTTCCCAGGTAAGTACGGTAGTCAGTGATGGAATCTTTGGAAGATAGCAAGTTTCAATGGTCCAGATCCACAATTGTCCTTTGCATTAAAGTTCTCTATGAAACAACACTATGAAATGAAAAGATTGCCCGATCAACGGAAGATTTGTAATTGGCAATCTGCGTAGTGGTCCGCAACGCAGGACATGTAAAAACCGTAGTACAACTGACGACGACAGATTGTACGAGTATTTCACCAGTACTCCGATTTGTAGTAATTGAATTTTGAATTGAAAATCTCTGACTATAAATACTTAAGAATATAGCAGAATTATGGCCTGCGATATCGAGATATTCCTCTTTTTTTTGCTGAAAGTTCGTTATTATTTGCTCCTACCATATAGTTAGAATAGTAGTCAATCACAGATTAGTGACTGTTTTGGCTTTGGAAGATTGCAGGTTTTAAGGGTTCAGCTCCTCGTAAGAGATTCGTGTCAACCCTTCGCTAGATACATTTAAAAATCTCTTAAAAACACCAGTGATTTTTGTGGCAGCAACCCGATGAGATGAAAAGATTGTCCAGTAGTTGCCCATTTTTCAGTAGTGTGCATCCTAAGAAATTAAATATCAAGCGTCTCAAACAGTGAAGGAAAATCATCGTGAGGAAACCTGCATACCAGAGAAATTTCTTAATTATCTGCGTGTGCGAAGTCTGCCAATCCGCATTGGGCCAGCGTGGTGGACTATTGGCCTAACTCTCAATCTGAGAGGAGACACAAGCTCAGCAATATGCTGAATATGGATTTATAATGATTAAGATATAAACTCTACCATTGAACCAACGACGAAATAGTCACTTAGCAATGTTACAGTAATTAATATTATTAGATATTATCAAAGGGGCAACCGACCAAATTTTGTCCGATTGATATTCAAATCAATAATTCCTATTACAAATTCAATTGCAACTTGGTGGGTGCTTGCGGTACGGTTCGATTACATTACGGTAATTGTTCGGAACACAATGCTGTGAACAGCTTATATTCTGCCCGTTGCATTAAACATTGTTTACACCTCTTCGGAAGTCAGAAGTGTTAGTGTATTACTTCTATAAGTAATATGAAATGATTTGAATCACAATATCATACTAATATAATAAAGGCGAAAATTTGTGTGTAAGTGTGTATGTTTGTTCCTCCTTTGTGTTGCAGCTTCGAAAGGGATTTGGCTGAAATTTGGAATGGAAATAGATTTTGCTCTGGTTACACATAAGTAACTTTTCATTCCGGAAAAATCCGTGAGAGATTTATAAGATTACCACGAGATTTGTGAAAAACTAAAATGGGCGTCCGCTTGTATCTATAATATAAAAATGAATCGCAAAATGCGTTGGTAAGCGCATAACTCAACAACGCCTGGACCCATTTGGCCAAATCTTTTTTTAAAATGTTCGTTGAAGTTCTAGGATGGATTTTACGGCGAGAAAAATTCGAATAATTGCCGGAAAAACCATAAAAATGGCCCTTTTCTTTTTCCCATACAAATTTTTTCTAACTAAAACGTAGTAATTGAGCTTTATCGTTATTGTATAAAGTTCATATTAATAATAATTAGAAAACGGGGTAGGGGCAGGGTAGGTGTGGGGTAGGGTAGGGTAGGGGTAGGGTAGGGGTAGGGTAGGGGTAGGGTAGCGTAGTTCGTAGTTGAAAGTTTACATCGAGTTTCACGCGGACGAAGTCGCGGGCGTCCGCTAGTTTTATAATACAAAATTTTGTAAAGCCCCCAAACGTTATGAAATTATGAATTACACTCTCGATCACTCTTTCAGATCGCTTTCATTTGGGACCCACTCGAGTATATTTTCATATTGCATACATTCGGTTATTCTTCCCCACTTTCACCCCCAATAACTTTTAAACGGCTCAACAGATTTTCATCAAACATGTCTAAGAACACTCTCGTATAAGTCACCTTTAATACAAAAGAAAACTAAATTCCAATCGCCTAATCCGTTCTGGAGTAATGGTGCCATAGACAGACAGACTGACTGTCAATCTTGTAAATCAAAAATCATTATTCTTAAAGTTGTATTTCCTGTGTAGAGGTGGAAGCTAATTCAATAGACTCCAAGCATTTTTATTATTAAGGAACTAGTCAATTGTGTATTAGGCAACCTTGACTAAGTAAATGGGTTCTTAACACATTGACATATTTTTATACTCTTAAATAACTCTGGCTTCGAAGTAAATTCAGAGTTATAGTGGCAGTTTTCATACTATGACAGTCGCGTAATATACTCGTAAACGTGAAATTCTAAATATTTGAAACTTTCCATACAAACTTTCAACCCCTATTTCGCCCCCTTCTTATTTTACTTTTGCAATAAAATGTATCCTATAACCTTCTCCGTATTATGATCTTAAACCTTGCCAAGTTTATTTGAATCCATTCAGTACTTTCAGCGTGATGCCCGGTCAACAAAATCACGGACAGACACAAAAATCGAAAAAAAATATTTTTGGCTTCAGTATCGATTATATAATGCCCTCCAACAAAAATTTTCTAAATATCTTCAATGTACAGAATTTGACCTGTTAAATTTTTATTATAAGTATTTTTTTTTTCTTAACAAGTTAGCCATTGACTACAAGCTCACCTGATGGTAAGTGATGATGCAGTCTAAGGTTTTGTAAATCCACCGCGCATACCACTGCGCCACGGAGGCCGTATATTTTGTATTGATTGATTGATTGATGCTTGTTATTTCTGTACATCGAGATCAACAGAATAATATGATTAAATTTACAGAATTAACGGATTTGTTTGATCTGATAAAAGTGGTTAGAGGTGAAAATTTAGTCGGAGTACACTACAATATGCATTATACGATACCCTTTAGACCGTGCATTTAATCTCTGCAAATGGATTTCCGATCCGGGGTTACGTGTTTCGCCTAATTGGATGATTCAGAAAAGTCCATAATCCGTCGATTGAAAATTTCCATATTAATATTGTAATAGTTTGTTACTCAGTTCTCGTTAGCTCCATATAAAATAGTTTGGCTGTGTTAAAAACTGTGTTGTGCAAATTTTATGTATTTTCTGCGTACATAACTGACGTATTTTGATTCCATTGAATTTTGCATGTTGCTTGCATTAAATTACATTTGACGTAGACGGCGTAGCTCTTTAACATATTCGGCTTACTATTGAGCACAAGTCTCCTCTCAGAATGAGAGTGATTTGACCAATACTCTACTACGCTGGCCCAATGCAGATTGACAACCTTCACACACGTAGAAAATTAAGAAAATTTTATGTATGCGGGTTTCATCACAATGTTTTTCCTTCACCGTTCAAGACACGTGATAATTAATTTCTTAAAATACACATAACTGAAAAGTTAGCGGTGCATGTCCTGGACAGGATTGGAACCCACGCCCTCCGAATTAAAGACGAGATCATATCCTGTGGGCTATCACAGTTCTCTAGACTGGGTTAGGTGGCGTACTTGTAATATAGACGGACAGCCCGTGAACCCCAGACCTTCGTCATTTTATAAAAGCTGCAGCAGCCAAGGAGTTTGAACCGTGCTGGCTTTGGGAGGTAGCAGGTTTAAAGATCCAGACCCTCAACCATTTAAGTAGGTATAAAGTGCAATTTTTCATATTTTCCTCGGCATAATATAAGAAATGATATTCCCATTTGCCAAACATGGCTTCATGGCAACCCTTCGCTAGAAAACCCTTGAAGTTTCAAATTAAATAGTGTTATTCGAAGAGCCGACGGACGTTGGGGTCCCAAGGTTCTGGAATTGCGACCCCACAACTGAAAGCGTAGTGTTGGTCGAACCCACACTCGGCGGACCGAGGATATCAAGTGGGTTGCAGGGAGCCACTGGATGCTGGTAGCTCGAGACCGTTGTGTTTTAAAGTCCATGCAAGTGGACGTTCATCGGCTAATAATGATGACAGTGATGATGATGCGTATAGTGCCTACCCGAGTTAATAACCTTGTGCACTATCGACCATGTGTCTCCCAAGTGTCCGCGTTACTCAACGATCGCGGTGTATTGTGTTTGTATGCGGCTCATGTATTATCTGATGACGCGGTGTTATGGTGGAGCAGAATTCACAGGTATTGTCGCTGTGAATGAGATAGGAGCTCATTGGAAGGAGATTTATTTCACGTTTATTGTATAACTTACGTTTGTGACTTCGTCTGCGTGAAAGTTTTTAGTATATACTTTTAATCCTTTGAATAACTTTAACCTTTAACAACGCTATGAAAGCTAAGCTAAGAAGTTTAGCACGCTACAATCTTTTACCGTGATAGCCCAATGGATATGATCTCAGCCTCCGATTCTTGAGGGCGTAGGTTCGAATCCTGTCCGAAGAAATTAAATATCACATAGGTATCTCAAACGGTGAAGGGAAATATCTTGAGGAAACCTGCATACCAGAGAATTTTCTTAATTCTCTGCGTGTGTGAAGTCTGCTAATCCGCATTGGGCCAGCGTGGTGGACTATTGGCCTAACCCCTCTCATTCGGAGAGGAGACTCGAGCTCAGCAGTGAGCCGAAAATGGGTTGATAAAGATTCTAATACCTAATAAATATTCAACCGATGATGTAGCAAGCGAAAAATAACATACTACTTTCTATCTACTGATCGGTTTTCTAGGCGGTGTCTTGCTAAGTAGGTTATTTTAGGTATTTTGATACTAAATCTAAAATAATTAGAATATTTGGATTTTTGAAAAAATAAAAATCCACTTAGACGAAGTTGCTGGATCCAATACGAGTATTACAAATAATATTATAAACGCGAAAGTTTGTATGGATATTTGTTACTCTTTAACTCTGCAACTACTAAACCGATTTGGATGAAATTTATTTAAGACTACTTTTTATCATAGAAAAATCAAATTACGTGTAGGTACATACTTATTTTTCGGTGGTAACACAATAAACTGCCTGAAATACCTACATAAATATTAAACTTTAAAATAATGTAACGTTAATTCGCTTTTTTCCTTTTTGCTTTTCGTTTGCCTTTGTACTATTAAAAATCCATTAAATAACTTACGTCATCAACCCATATTCGGCTCACTGCTGAGCTCGAGTCTCCTCTCAGAATGAGAGGGGTTAGGCCAATAGTCCACCACGCTGGCCCAATGCGGATTGGCAGACTTCACACACGCAGAGAATTAAGATAATTCTCTGGTATGCAGGTTTCCTCACGATGTTTTCCTTCACCGATTGAGACACGTGATATTTAATTTATTAAAATGCACACAACTGAAAAGTTGGAGGTGCATGCCCCGACCGGATTCAAACCCACACCCTCCGGAATCAGAGGCAGAGGTCATATCCACTGGGCTATCACGGCTCATTTAAAAAAATTAACGGTTAAATAACTTAACTCCAGTAAAATATCTATTCCTAGAAAAAATAATCTAAAATAGATATTCCTTTATCACATACACGACACGCATTTCTTTCCCATTGTGGATAAAAACGCCCTAGGGTACACAATTCGCAATTACAATTCAGGAAAATAATATTAAGGAAGCTCAATTGTAATAAATTATATTCTTTACAAAATGAGGAAACGCCCTGTGACAAATTGTACATTTTATTTGTAAATAACAATTTATGTAAATTAACTTGAGTAATTGTTATAAAGTTGGACAAAATGTGTTTTCATATTGTGTAAGAAACTCAAAATATTAATGAACATTGTGATTTATTGCAACATCTACACTGATATTATAAAGCTGAAGAGTTTGTTTGCTTGTTCGATTGAACGCGCTAATCTCAGGAACTACTGGTCCGATTTGAAAAATTCTTTCTATGTTAGATAGCCTATTTATCGAGGAAGGCTATAGGCTAAATATTATCCCCATATTCCGACGGGAACGGGAACCACGCGAGTGAAACCGTCGGCGTCAGCTAGTGTTTTAATATACATTAACGGGTGTTTCAAAGTCGAGGTCATGGGAAAAAGGCGGAGGTTCTCTGTATATCTGAAATCGTATAGCTAGAAATCTGCATACCTGTGGATTTTCCCCATTTTCTAAATGTGTTAAGTCTGCCATTCCTCGTTGGGTCAGCTTAGAGACTCGTGCTCAACAGCGAGCCGAATATAGGTTGTTAATGAAGATGTGTCATGTGTCAATCTGCGCGTGGAGAAATTAAACAAATGTAACAAGCCCATAAATAAATTTCAAATTAAATATCACGTGTCTCAAACGGTGAAGGAAAAACATCGTGAGGAAATCTGCATACTAGAGAATTTTCTTAATTCTCTGCGTGTGTGAAGTCTGCCAATCCGCGTTGGGCCAGTATGGTGGACTATTAGCCTAACCTCTCTCATTCTGAGAGGAGACTCGAGCTCAGCAATGAGCCAATGGGTTGATAATGATGATGATGAACAACCCCTACTTACCTACTATCTATACTTAAAATAAATCTGTAGATGGGTCAATTCTGTACATGAAATATATTTCCAAAATAACCATCAGGGGGTGACTAGTCAATACTGATGCCACAAATGCGTCGCGGGCGTCCGCTAGTAATACATAAAACCTTAGCAAAAATAATTAAATCTATACTAATATTATAAAGCTGAAGAGTTTGTTTGTTTGTTTGATTGAACGCGCTAATCTCAGGAACTACTGGTCCAATTTAAAAATAGTTTCTGTGTTAGATAGCCCATTTATTGAGGAAGGCTATAGGCTATATATTATCCCCGTATTCCGACGGGAACGGGAACCACGCGAGTGAAACCGCGCGGAGTCAGCTAGTGGTATAATAACACACAAGGGCCTTTTATTAAATTAGACCTGAAACAAAAATCTTATATACGGTGAGTATTTGCTTAGACTCAATCGTAAAGCGTAGGAGGGTGGGCTATCTCTAAGATATCTCATACATAAAGGTCTTTCCTGCGTTTGCGTTTTCAAGAGCCATGTTCCGTTTTTGTTAGGGATAAATCTAAAAGGTTTTCAATGTACATAAATCATTGGTGTAGGAAAACACGAATCAATAATAAAAGTGTTATAAGTGACGTTATATTTGATGGCCATCATCACTTACAATCAGGTGAGATTGTAGTCAAGGGCTAACTTGTAAAGAATTAAAAAAAAAAAAAAGTTAAGAAAATTATTATGTCACAGCAGATGCCACGCGGTTTTAGCCGCGTAGGTCTCGTTCCCGTAGAAATAAGGAGATAAAAAATATATGGTATGTGTCTGACATGATAAATTTCTATAGATATAAACGGACCTTTATATTGTTAAGGCGCTGTAAAAACGTACATGTGACAAACACTTATTTGTAAACTGTAAAGTTGCTTGAAAGGTTTTTATATACCTCTCTGGCGCAGTTGATACTGTTGTGTTTCTCAATAAAGAGGCCCTGGGTTCGATTCCCAGCTAGGTTCAATTTAGGATTTTATGTTGGCTGAAGTCTGGTGGTAGGTACCTATCAGCCTTGACTGCCAAAGACGTACCGCTAAGCGTTCCGGTTCGATGCCGCGTAGAAAACGTCAGAGGTATGGGTTGAATAAACAGTTTTTGTTACTTCTAAGTCCATCTTTGTATACAGCTTACCTCTTGTCCTAGAAAAAAAAATGTGATAAAAAACTATGACGTATTCGTATTACGCAATGCACTTTATTCGTTAGAGAATTAACATGGAAATTATTCAGGTGCATTTCCAGTTATCAAGATTTCCAAACGCCAAAATCCCATTTCTGAGCGATTTCCAATAAATCAAACCGAATGTAGGCCGTCCCGACGTATATCAGATGCAATAAGTCTAATTGCTACTACATCAATGCTTTTCAGTTGTGAATGACTCGACATTTTCGCATACAATATTTCAGAAATTATGTCGAGAGGCAGTGGGCAATTATGAAGGGGTGTTTGATGATAACGCTTAAGAAGAGATATTTTGGCTGGTGGGAGGCTTCGGCCGTGGCTAGTTACCACCCTACCGACAAAGACGTACCGCCATTCGGGTACGATGTCGTTTAGAAACCGAAAGGGGTGTCGATTAGATTAGTGTCATCTTAAACTGCATCATCACTTACCATCAGGTGTGATTGTAGTCAAGGCCTAACTTGTAAAGAATAAAAAAAAAAAAGATATTGTAACTTGTACAAACTTTCCATTACTATTTGGGAGAGCTTCTCGGTTAAATTACTTATTGATTGATAAGTGATTTAGTTCTTGGTTGTAACTCGAATAAAAATGAAAGATAAAGATCATAATACTAACTTATGATTACTTTCCAAACTCTCTCTCTTTCGCTCTTAACATCTACATGGTACGAGTATCATATATTCCAATGAAGCAACTCATATATTAATGATCGAACTTCACTTGGAAGTTCGTTTGATCATATATTATATTTCGTTGCATCATTATTCATATATGATACCATGTAGATGTTAAGAGCGAAAGAGAGAAACTTTGGAATTAAATTTGAGAATTTATTTTTATTATTTATTTTATTAAATTAAATTACTTATCTACCATAATACAATATTGGGATTTTATGAATATGGAACTAGCATGGAACAGTAGATTCCGCTTCGTCTAAGACTTTCCTTTTGTAAAATCGGGCAATAGAGAAGGATGATCTGGTCTAGCGGTAATCAGCAGCTGGTGACTCAAGACCGTGTTGTTAAGACGTCCTTTCAGGAGACCTAAGTCCAGCCCCCCTAGCACGATCTTTTTCTACGATCGCTAACGCTTAGAAATATGTATGGGAATGACATTTGCTATCGATAGGTCACATGATCAAAATCTGTCATTCCCATACATTTTTCTACTTTTCGAGCTTATCGATAGCGATCGTAGAAAGAGAATCGACGTGCCACTTGGCTAGAGGGCAGGAGTATTTATTAATAATGATGATGTTGTTTGATAATTGCTTGTTCAAAATTGGACTTTATTATTTGTTTAACGACAACTGACCTCTATAAAGTGACGATGCATTGTAATATTATGGTTGCAAATAATCTGAATCTTGTTATTCATTGTTTTTATAGCTCGGTTCTTATTATTTTATTATACTTATATAATAATATATAATAAGAATTGCATGGTATTTTGTGGAAAAACCTCAGATATTGGACAAAGTCGCGTTGATTTACAGCTGGTTCAAAAAACCAACGCTTTCTACTTCAGCGAGATGCTACGTCTTATTTTACATTGTACTATCAAAGCACCACTGTTTAACAACTTTTCGGCCTTTATGAACCACCCCCTACAAAATGTCCGTTCGTTCTTGGACTATAATGGTTAATCAGATTTTATCGACAAACACGTGTGTATCTGCATTGAGTTTATTGAAACGTATAAATCGGTTGTGCTGTTCTATTTAGTTCTTTGTCTGCGAAAATATGATACATTAATCAACAAAAAAATTCAACCAACTTCACAAAAATAAAATTAAAAGCGACAAATAACATCGTATGTACTACCTTCTGTACACTTTGAAAGCGGTGCAAAGCCAGAGGCGTATTAATTAAAGCCGTTTTTCAAAAAAAAACACGGGAAGGAACTGTCTGAAAATCCTAAAACTTTACGATTTAATCGGCTTCTTTCAAACAAAAAAATAATTTTGATAATTGCTTAAGAAATGACGAAGTTATGACGTAAAAAGCATTAAAAAATAAAAAACTTGCGCGTCGAATTGAGAACATATATACTAACGAATATTTTTCTATTATTTATAAATCAGCTTTTTACAAACAAAAAAATAATTTTGATAATTGCTTCAGAAATGACGAAGTTATTAGGTAACAAACATTAAAAAAAAAGCAAAAAACATTCGCGTTAAATTGAGAACATATAAATAAACGAATATTTTTCTATTGTTTTTTAAAGAAAGCAATGTGAATATCCGAACGCCCAGTATTTCTCAGTGCATGAAGACAGAGAATTAGTGTGTTGCCAGTGATGCCTTACGGATCCGATTGGTCGGTAATTATGGGCCTAAAAAACCAAATGTTAAATGTTAAATGTTTGTAATTACTTGATAATTAGTTTAAGTAAACCAAAATGTAAATGTTTGAAATATTTAGCCGAAATTATTGTTATCGCCGCGTTGCAACGACTTGCTGTACGGACAGCATCAGTGTGGTCGTGGCGTTCAAGCCGTCCACATCACTTGTTGTGTAATTCTTTATGAGTTACTTGGGATAGGCGGGGAGAGTGACTTGAGTGGTAAATGAGAGTCTTAGATATCTATCAAAGGCGCCTTAAACCCTACACACGACGTTCACAAGTGCGTGACTTCACTCAAGGTCATTCTCTGTCATTCTAGGGTCTTATTTTGGTTACAGTTTGATTTGTTAATTAAGTTGTCCTGACAAATGTGAATCATAACCTTTGTTCGACATTAGTTTTCTTATTTTTGTAATCACTTCTGTGTCTGCTAAAACTATAAATCGATAAACTAGAGAACGTAGTTTAAGGCATCGCTTTATGGAGCCCTAATTGCTCTGCACTTCAAAAAGCTAGTCGATTTACTTAACATTCACGAACGTGAACTTATAAAGCGAAAGCTTAGCGCCTCGCGTCAATACCTTTGTTCCGCAACAAACAGTTTACTAAGAGTTTAACATGATCAAATAGCCTGCTTTAGTGCTTAATACAGCACTTTATTAGATTATAAAGTGCTGTAGTACATTATTATATTACTTTTCTTTTCTTTTCATTATTATTTTGTCATTATCATCATCATTATCAGCCAAAGGACATCCACTGCTGGACATACACCTCCTGCATGGACCTCCAAGCACAACGGTCTCGAGCCGCCAGCATCCAGCGGTTTCCTGCAATCCGCTTGATGTCCTCGTTCCACCTAGTGGGGGGTCGACCAACACTGCGCTTTTCGATTCGCCATTCCAGCACCTTGGGACCTTAACGTCCATCGGGTCTTCGGACTATGTGGCCTGACCATTGCCACTTCAGCTTCGCGACTTTCTGAGCTATGTCAGTGATTTTGGTTCGTCTGTGGATCCCCTCATTTCTGATTCGATCACGCATAGAAACTCCAGGCATAGCTCGCTCCATCGCCCGCTGAGTGACTTTGAGCCTTCTAATAAGGCCCATCGTTTCTTTGTAGCACTTCATAATTTAACATTATTTTTTATATTACATTTCTTAGTAGCAATGGCTTGCGGTTGTTTAATTAGTTAATACAAAAACGATGGTTTGCAATTAATTATTATAATTAGAGTTTAGAAGCCTAATTTTTCACAGAAGTAGGTGTTTGATTAAAGGCATAAAATCTAACTATCAATAAAATAAAATAAATATAACTCAAAAAGCTTTTACTAGTAATTTATATAATAATGAAATAGCGGGCAAAATTAATTTTCCATTAACCACAAATTTAATTAGCTATTATCTGCGGATATCAGATACCTACCAGTAAATCGCTTTGCTGTAATGACATGAAAATATACACTATAACTTGAATATTGAATATAAACAGGCATTTCTTTGCAGAACTTCGTTATGAAATGTTATAATTCCCCATTCTCATTGACAGCTGACTTAAATTTCAATATATTAATATTGACAATTTTGAAAATTAATTATTGTTTTTTTTTTGGTTTGAAATTAGCTAAATTGGGGAATCACCACCCCACTCATGTGCTATTGAGAGATTTTTAATTTATACCTCTTAAAGTACAGTACATACAGTACCCTCCAGGGTAGGTACTCGACCAATAACTGTTTAAGATGATATTCTAAAGTTGATCAACAATTTTAATACCGGGAAGTTAGTTGAACAATTTACATGTGCGTGGAAGAAATGAACTTGGGAATGGGGGATTGTTGTTTGTTGACAACCAAGCATCTCAACCGTGAAAGAGGAATAAATAAGACCCTTATTTATTCCTCTTTCACGGCTAAACTCCTACAGTCAAATATACCTGTAGTGTTTGCCCACACTATCTGATTGGTTGATCACTCGGATTATCCCATCCAATTGGTTGAACACTGTATCTACTCAGTACCTCGTGGTACGTACTGCTGTGGCACAAAAGTGCAACTAATTCCCCCTCTTGTCCGAGGCTTGTATTTATACTCATCAATTGACAGTCTAGGCTGTTGACATCACCCATATTTAACTGTAGGAGTTTAGGCGTAAATCCATCAAATTTCACAGCGGAGCAGAGTTATAATTGCATATCTTATAACGCCTCCAAGAGTCTCAAACAAGGGAATAAAACACAAAACAACGACGAGTAATTAACTCAGCATTTTGATCAGCTACATAATTGTATAGAAGCTTCGGGCGTCTAAACAAGTTCGTTTACTTTATAGGGATGCGCGTGAGTGTTAGCGGAAGCGGACGCGGTTTTCAGTATAAATATTTCAGTGTGTGGGTATACCATATTTAATGAAGGCTAAAAATTCAGTCAATGGTCCTATGGTAAGTATGAAATATATGAAATACCAATTAAGAAATTTGGACTATGGTGTCTTTTGAAGTTTTTTTTTATTCTTTACAAGTTGTCCTTTTACTAAAATCTCACCTGATGGTAAGATGAACTCGGGCTAACTTGTTGGAAGTTGATGAATGTAGGATGAAAATCCACACCTGTTTCGGTTTCTACACGACATCGTACAGGAACGATAAATGTCTTAACGGTACGTCTTTGCCGGTAAAGTGGTAACTAGCCATTGCCAAATCCTCCCACCACCAGACCTGGACCAATTAAGAAAACCTCAATCGGCCCAGCCGGGGATCAAACCAAGGACCTCCGTCTTGTAAATCCACCGGGCATACCACTGCGCCACGGAGGCCGTCAAACTATGTTGCCTTTGGAAGTTTCAAGGATCCAGATCCTCAATTGTTGAAGAACAAAACCTATATTATTTTTATGGTCTGAAGGATATCATGAGGAGTCATGTCACAGCTGTACTTCTTAGTTTCCATAACGTATAGCAGTATTGTTCAAAATATCATGACAATAAGAACGTTATTTGGAGCGACCTATGCTTGGAGTTTCTCTGAATGATCGAATCAAAAATGAAAAGATCCGTAGAAGACTCAAACTGATAGTGGCAGGGCACATCGTTCGAAGAGCCGATGGACTTTTGGTCTCAAGGCCCTGCATCGAAAAACGCAGTGTTCGTCGACCACCCACTTGGTGGATCGTAGATAATAAGGGAGCCGTTGGATTCTGGCAGCTCGAGGCGTTGGTATTTAGAAGTCCATGCAAGAGGCCTATGTCTAACAGTTGATGTCCATCGGTTTTAATGAATTAATGCTGAAGAATATTATTTATTTTACTAATTAAAGGATTTCGCCTATGTCCTATAAGCACACCCTTAAAACTTTCGGCACATCGAAGCGCCGCTTAAAACCGTCGACACATAAATTTAATTAGTTATTTGATTTAGATTAGAATAATGAGACTCAATATTATCACAGCGAAAGTTTAGACGTTCACTTTGAAGCTATTAAAGCGCTTTATTCTAAACTTGGACATAAACGTCTAAGTTTAAAATAAAGCGCTTTGAAATTCTTTACTTTGTTCTATCGGTGAAACAACTTGATAAACTGTTTTATACAATTCACATTCAACATCGATTTAGCTTATATTTTTCAGATACGTTTAGTTAGAAATGCATTAATTCTAGTATGCCTTTTATTATTTTAAATAGGTACTTGAATAAAAAGGCATTGTTATGAAGGATATAAAAAAGCTTTAATAAACTATATATTATAAACAGGAAAATTTTGATTGTTTGGTTGCATTGAAGGTCTGAAACTGCTGAACCAATTTGAGAAATTCATTGTTCAATGAAAGGTTAAATTATCAACGAGCAACATATGCTATATTCCCATGGGAAGTACGCGGATGAAACAGCGGGTTTCTGCTATTTTGAAATAAATATGTAATTAACATTAGTACATTCACTAGCTTTTCTTAGACCCGTACCAAACATTTCGTCTCAATGTTTCTAATTCAAACAACTTAAAGATCCCGACCCGCACCGCCTCGCCTCGTGTGGTTAGTATTCTTCGCATAGTTTTGTATGGGCATGCGCTCAATACATCAACTCCGTACCATCACCGGATCACCTCGCGAGGTGTCCGCGCGTGGATTGCGAGTGGACCACTCGATGATAGCTCGCTGTTAGCATGCTTGCCTCGCATGAAATACTACTCGGAAATTCGTTGATCACGCGAGGTTCAGTGGTGACAACGTGGCGTCCACCCGTGATCCAGCTTACAAGTGGACGCCTATAGACGAGTCGGTGCAGATCGGGTCCCGGGTCGCTCTAATAAGCGTTAAGTGTTAGAAATACCCTTCTGATCAGATCAGAAACTCAGAGTTTCTGATCTTCATCATAATAATCTAAGTGTTAAGAATACTCTTCTGGTGACTGAGTTTTCTGCCACAGACTATCTTCATCAGAATAATCAGCCAAGCTTACTATCTTAACACCTCAAAATAAAGAGTGTATGGGGCCCATAGGGCCTAGAAAGTGTCCATAGTATGGGCACTTTCTAGGCTTTTACAAAATCTTTGGCAATACTAAATGCTGGTGGCTAGTACTTTCTCAGTCAAGCCCCATTAAAAGCTCTACCAGTAGCACAGTACAGTAGTACTAACAAAACGGGATTCCCCCTAAATTTGCTCGCACGTACCCGATTTTTCCGAATCCGAGTAAAAGGGTAAATTGAAAATAAAGATTACACGGGCTTGGAACTTGTTTCCAATCAATACTTCAAACGGTTTATAGCCTCCGGCCGGGATTTAGAGCTGCGAATAAAATGAGGATCCCGGATATGTGCTATAGAGTCTTGGCAATTTTCCCCGGCTCGAGTGTTTGATCTGCCAATAATGTATCATATATCCTATTATTTTATTTCATTTTTGTCCCCTTTTCCCCCAAAAAGAGGTGCTTTCAACTCGACGGATGAAGGAGAAATACTCGTAAATCATAGTAATCAATACATTACTATCTATATATCTATATATTTATAAATAAAATCATAGTTACTATCAGTGATTAAAAAATAACAAGCGCATTATATTTTACTAGCGAATGCCCGCGACTTCGTCCGCGTGAAATTTAGATTTTCACAAATCCCTCGGGAACCATGGATTTTTCCGAAAAGAAAAGTAGCCTATGTGTTAATCCAGAGTAAAATCTATTTCCATTCCAAATCATAGCCATCCGGTTCAGTAGTTGCGGCGATCAAGAATAACATACATTCAAACAAACATCCATACAAACCTTCGCGTTTATAATATTAGTAGAATTACGAGATACTAAAATACAAACAATTTATTCGTTTTTGCGCTGAGTAAGTATAAGTTTGGAATCCTGTTTTTTTCATCTGTGATATGATTGATTGCCTAATGTACTAACCACACACACACATATCCACTTTCCAGACATATATGTGTAAACGCCCACATAGTAAATAAAACTATACTAGGATTACAGCGTCCATGTGTTTATTTTACGTGTTTTAACAGTCAGCGCTCATATTACGTGACTACAACTACACATACACACAGTTAGAGTAATTGACGTTAAGCCAAGCGGAACTGCAGTGGTCGCAGCGACATTGTTTAGCGAGTAACGCATGCGAGCGTCGCTGCTTAAACTGTTCCACAACAATTATTATTCAAATGTTCTAACACCTTGCTTACATTGTTCCAGTAGCGATGACTTAGTAAGTGGTCACAATTAACCGTCGTCATTGAACACTGAAGTGGGTAGTCTAAACTGAAAGTTGAAATACACTGAATTTTATATGGTAAACAACTGCTGAGAGTTTATATTTAAATAGGTTGATCCTTGTCGTCGTGTAAAACAATCATATTTTGTATGAATTAAAAAAAACTCATTAAATTACGCAACGGATTTTAATGAGGTATAATTTTGAACTCATATAATTTATGACTGTTTTACATACATCATCAGTTTGGGTGTTTGTTTGGATGTTTATTGTTCTTTAATGCCACTACTACTGAAGCGATTTGGCAGAAATTTGAAATGGAAATAGATTTTACCCTGGTTTAATACATAAATATCCATGGTTCCTGCGGGAAAAACTTAATTACACGCAGATGTAGTTGCAGGCGTCTGCTAGTTTAAAATAATGTTGCTCTTAGTGACAGTTATTGTTTTTAATTCATTCACAAGTTACATACATTTATTTATACACTGTTGACTGGGACCTTACCTCATTGTATGTAGTCTAGCGAGTTATAAGTTGTGTTAGGACCCCTAACAAGACGGCAATGATGTCATCTCGTTAGGGGTCTTAATCGGAGGCTGAGGTCATATCCACTGGGTTATCACGGCTGTATCACGGCCACAGCCAGTCCACTTAAGCAAGTCAAAAACCAAAAGTAGTCTAAGCATCATCCAAACCATACTATACCAAACCAAAGCCATTTTAGAAAATTTGTAAACCTTTATTAACTTACTTACTTTAACTTTTCCTTGCAGTATTTAACCCTTAACTCAAAAGCATCAAGCGAATAAAACAATGTAAACATGCCTTAAGAGCGTATGAAATTCGGAGTTCCTTTGACATACTGCGACTGTTAGTAGCAGCTTAAGGTGGCAACTTTATATAATTGAGATACCTCCGAGGGATGTGAAGCGTTTGATACCTGCGAGTACTATGTTTCAGTTTCAAACAATGTTGTAATTAGTCGTTTCGTGTTTTGCAGTTTATTAACGGTAAGCGAGACGAACACTTGAAACGTTAGACAATGTTTAAACGTAACATGGTATTTTATTTACGACGTATATGCCAATGTAAAATACATAAATCTATAATAATATTATAAAGCTGAAGAGTTTGTTTGTTTGATTGAACGCGCTAATCTCAGGAACTACTGGTCCGATTTGAAAAATTCTTTCAGTGTTAGATAGCCCATTTATCGAGAAACTTTATAGGCTATATATTATCTCCATATTACTACGGAAACGGGAACCACGCGGGTGAAACCGCGCGGCATCAGCTAGTATAAAATATTTATGGTTGCTATCGATATAGCATACCTAATACGTCCACGATTTTATCCGCTCATAGACCTCCGTAAACGTAGGCGCCCACATATCATATCACATATTTTGACGGCCTCCGTGACGCAGTGGTATGCGCGGTGGATTTACAAAACGGAGGTCCTGGGTTCGATCCC
The DNA here is from genome assembly GCF_947172395.1 of Bicyclus anynana. Taxonomy (NCBI): domain Eukaryota; kingdom Metazoa; phylum Arthropoda; class Insecta; order Lepidoptera; family Nymphalidae; genus Bicyclus; species Bicyclus anynana. The sequence continues at coordinate 5,901,471 of NC_069106.1, read as the reverse complement.
CGGCTGGGCCGATTGAGATTTTTTTAATTGGTCCAGGTCTGGCTCGTGGGAGGCTTCGGCAGTGGCTAGTTACCATCCTACCGATAAAAACGTACCGCCAAGCGATTTAGCGTTCAGGTACGATGTCGTGTAGAAAACGAAAAGGGGTGTGGATTTTCGTCCTCCTCCTAACAAGTTACCCGCTTCCATCTTAGATTGCATCATCACTTACCATCAGGTGAGATTGTAGTCAAAGGGCTAACTTGTAAATATTAAAAAAAAATCTGTGTACTGCGTACGTTTAATGAAACTGAAAGTTGGCGGTGCTTTCCCGGACCAAATTCGAACCTACAAAGCACAGGCAGAGGTCATGCCCACTAGGCTATCACAGCTCAGCTTTAATTAAATATCATTTACAAAAATTTGCTAGCAAAGAACATACAATCTGAATAAAAAGAAATAAGAGAGAAAGAAAAATCTTTATTACAGCATTATGCCACAAAACACAATTAGCTCATATTATCTTAAAATATTATCATATACCTAATATTTTCATATTATATAATCCTAGCGGACGCCTGCGACTTCGTCCGCGTGAAACTCGATGTAAACTTTCAACCCCTACCAAACTCTACCCCTACCCTAACCCAACCCCTACCCTACTATTCCCCTACCCTACCCCTACTTTACCCCTACCCTATCCCTATTTTTTCCTGAATTTTCTTTACTATAAACCTCACGGAGCCCGAGACCTATGCAACGAATGCAAAACCGTGGAAATCGGTTCGTGCGTTCTGGAGTTATAGCGTCAGAAAGGAAAACCCGACTTATTTTTATATATAATATGTCAGGACAATATCCTGCGATGTGTGTCATAACCCAATAAAGGGCCCCAACTCAGCATAATGCTACATACTCATTAAATAAAAAGAGAATGCAGCGCTGGAATAGAAGCTTGTAAAAAGTTACTGCGATTCTACCGCGTGTAAATAAATTAAACGATATCTCAGGCAATCGCAGTAAATAGAGACACATACTTTATAGGATAAGCTGGAGCACGGAATACAGGTCAGACGCCATATTTCTCTCGAGCGTCGTACGAATGGCCTAGAAACGGTTTAAGCGTCCGGCATGCTAAAGGCTAGGTCACATTCACGATCTCTCGCAGTTGTTTTTAAACGACCTCCAAAAAGGAGGAGGTTCTATGTTCGTCTGTATGTATGTTTTTTTTTCTATGTATGTCCAGTGATAATTCCGTCACTTATGGACCGATTTTGAAAATTCTTTTTTGTTTTGAAGGGATTTGATTCCAGGGTGGTCCCATTTTATTCATGTCAGGATCTAATGATGGCATCCTGGAGAAATTGAGGGGAACTTTCGAAAATTGTAGAAACCACTAGTGCGTTTGTTAGTGTTTCCATAAGGTATTTTAAACCACTACAATTTGACGAAGGTCTAGAGTTGGTCTGATCATGGAGCCGAAACACAGACGATGGAACTCGTCAACGATTTATAGCAGTTACCTTTTGTTTGGGCTTTCCACCTAGATGGGTTGTAACTAAATTAAACGATATCTCAGGCAATCGCAGTAAATAGAGACACATACTTTATAGGATAAGCTGGAGCACGGAATACAGGTCAGACGCCATATTTCTCTCGAGCGTCGTACGAATGGCCTAGAAACGGTTTAAGCGTCCGGCATGCTAAAGGCTAGGTCACATTCACGACCTCTCGCAGTTGTTTTTAACCGACTTCCAAAAAGAAGGAGGTTCTACGTTCGGCTATATGTATGTTTTTTTTTATGTATGTCCAGTGATCATTCCGTCATTTATGGACTGATTTTGAAAATTCTTTTTTTGTTTTGAAGGATTTGATTCCAGGGGGGCCCCTTTTTCATGTCAGGATCTAATGATCGCATCCTGGAGAAATTGAGGGGAACTTTCGAAAATTGTAGAAACTGCTAGTGCGTTTGTTAGTGTTTCCATAAGGTATTTTAAACCACTACAATTTGACGAAGGTCTGGAGTTGGACTGATCATGGAGCTGAAACACAGACTATGGAACTCGTCAACGATTTACAGCAGTTACCTTTTGTTTGGGCTTGATTAATTTGTATTGATGAGAACTTTCCACCTAGATGGGTTGTAAATAAATTAAACGAAATCTCAGGCAATCGCAGTAAATAGAGACACATACTTTATAGGATAAGCTGGAGCACGAAATACAGGTCAGACGCCATATTTCTCTCGAGCGTCGTACAAATGGCCTAGAAACGGTTTAAGCGTCCGGCATGCTAAAGGCTAGGTCACATTCATGACCTCTCGCAGTTGTTTTGTACCCAAAAAGTCCTGAATTTGACTTTAGCTCAAACCAATAACCTTTATATTGGTTACAGGATCCGTGGAGCATTTTTACAATAGATGCCTAACTTTTATATTTACTAAAGTTCTTGATTCTGGTAGCTAACTGGATTACCAGGTAATGAAAATTTCTGAGCGTCAGAACGAGAATATACAGTTTTGAATTAAGTTGTATGACTATTAATTAATTAACAGTAAAAAACATTTGGTTAGTAACAACTTTTGGTAAACTCCCGAAAAAACGAGATTATTAAAAGTTGTTACTAACCAGCTGTTTTTTACTGTTAAACAGTATCTCGTTTTGACGCTCAGAAATATTCAATACCTGGTAACACTTTTCGCTACCATAATCAAGAATTTTCGTAAACATAAAAGTTGAGCGTCTCTTCAAGATGAAGCTACCTATGCAGAATTACCTTGATAGTAATCAATTGTAAAAATGCTCAACGGATCCTGTGCTATAAGGTTTCATATGGATAAGTTCTTATTACCTCGTAAATCCAGTAATTACCCAATGTAGCTTCGAACCCCAAGGCCTGGAATACCTACTGAGTTTTTTTTTTCTTAAAAATTCTTTACTCGAGTTTGGAAGTACGGTAGACGTAGTGTTGTACTCCCGTACCTCGGTGAGCACGTTCCCAGTTATTATAGTTTACATCCGTTAGTGATCCGTGAGTTAAATTGAGCCTATACATCTCAATTTAAAGCATAAAAAAAGCTTATTATAGTCCGTATATTTGTGTAGAAGCTAAGCTAATTTAGATTTAAACCATTACATTTTACAATTCCCATTTCAATTAGATAATATATAAAAGTTATTATAAATTCATATTTTTTACAGGTACGTAAAAGCAGAGGCCAGTTGCAAAAAACACATTGTTAGTAAGTTATTATTAATAAAGATAGCGCTATTTTTTTAAGGAATATTTCATTTGTCATATGTTTTTAAATATGGCCAATATTTTCATTCTCCCCTCCAACTAGTCGATAAAGACTGTGTTAGGAGTGGGTACGATAATAGACCAACGGGGCGGGGATCGAACCAACACCCCTCGGTGATAAGCCCAACCACTCTTACCGTTGAGCTATTGTGGTCGTTTTATTGGTTAAAGGTCGCCATTGACGGTTAATTATTCTCACGTTTCTGAAAAGCAAACGGCAGTACCCACGCGGCATACTATACAAGTAATGTACGCAGTGACCAACACACGATCAATTATAGTCGTGGGTGCTGCAGAAACGTGAGAATAATTGATCGTGTGTGGCTAGCATAACGTTAGTCTATTTCTCTTCACAAAATATGTCGTTTTGCCGCATGTTAGGCCGCACAGTTAGAAATTGTGATTTGATTTGAGTTGATAAAGTATACCGCTACACGATAAGTATTCGCAAGTAACTTTTTAATAAAAACCTCCCATTCATAAATATAGTAGTCCCATTCATATCCAGGTATTGTCATAAACAAACTCTTTTAAAAATATTCATGTACTAAAATGGGACGTAAACCAGTTTATATCAAAGACAATTAGAGCGATTTCAGACTAGCGTATTTTTTTGCGCGTTTCAGCATACGCGCTTATACGCGCGCTAGATTACGCGCTTCAAAAAACCGGACACGCGTAAACGGATATATTTCGGAGTGTTTGCTTGAACCGGCGGTGTCGTATCAGTATCAACGTAAACTATTAGTCCAAGATCCCAGAGCGATCTGACATAACTTATTTTCACATAGATGAAACCTTACACTCTCAGTAGCGTCTCATGTGCTATGAATACCTGCGTGCGAGTGGAGCTCGCCGTGTGACACCTAGGCAAGTCAAATCGCTCTGGACTCTTACACTATATAAACGCGTCAACGCTCGTACGAGATTGTTATTTACCTATTTTACTAAGGATACCAGCCAAAATCGAGTCTAGGGATGCTTCGACGATACATACTCTTACCAAAATTATGATGAACAGGCGCGGTTCTTGCGTAGTGAAAACTTAATTAAGGTAGTTTATTACAACAACTACAACAACTATAATGAGTTTTATCGTCCACGTTAATGTATGAGTTGACCGTGTGTCAAAAGGCGCCTATACGAGTCTACATGCGCTTCCAAAAACGAGCACATACGCGCGTATAAAACGTTAGTCTGAAACCGTTCTTACTGTCTAGAGAGAATAGTGCTTGGTGCATTTTCCACGATACAAAGCCAGATGGCGCTGACTTTAAGACAAAGGCTTTTCCCTTGCTTTTCCACTGTAATGAGAAAAAGTTTTCCTTATTTGAAACAACTTATCACTTGCGAGAACTACTTTCGGGCTTTAAAGAATACCAAGAAACGTGGAGCTATAAATGAACTCTTTGGAACTTTTGGACCTTAATATTTTTAAACGTCGCGTCTGCAGTAATATTCGACTCATATACAGGACTAGCAGACTCCGCGCGGTTTCACCCGCGTGGTTCCCGTTCCCGTAGGAATATCGAGATAATATATAGCCTATAGGCTTCCTCGATAAATGGGCTATCTAACACTGAAAGATTTTTTCAAATCGGACCAGGTTTCTGAGATTTACGCGTTCAATCAAACAAGCAAACAAACAAATAAACAAAGTCTTCAGCTTTAAAATATTAGTATAGATGCTAACTATGGGCCTTATTAGAAGGCTCAAAGTCACTCAGCGGGCGATGGAGCGAGCTATGCTTGGAGTTTCTTTACGTGATCGAATCAGAAAAGAGAAGATCTACAGACGTACCAAAGTCACTGACATAGCTCAGCGAGTCGCGAAGCTGAAGCAGGCCTCATAGTTCGAAGAGCCGAGGGACATTGGGGTCTCAAGGTGCTCGAATGGCGACTGCACTGGAAAGCGCAGTGTTGGTCGACCGACTAGGTGAACTGAAGATATCAAGCGGGTTGCAGGGAGCCGATGGATGCTGGCGGCTTGAGAGCGTTGTGCTTGGAGGTCCATGCAAGAGGCCTTTGTCCAGCTGTGTCTATCCGCTGATATTGATGATGATGGTGATACAGGGTGCTGGGGTGTATTTATCATAGCTCTGAGGTTATATTTTACCTAAAATTCATTAAAAATGTTCAAGGAAAGCCAAGTTTTACGTATTTTAAAATGCAAGGATAGATAAAGGCGCTTTTAAAGTTTTGTCACAAATATTCCTAATTTTATAACGTGCCGATATACGTAGAAGTATATGATTAAATAGGTAAGACTACAAGCATTTGTAAGGAGTTGAAGGGGAGTTTCGGGAAAGGAGGGTCAGTTGTTGTTTATGACGCGGCTTTTGGGACACGCACAAAAGAGATTCCATTGTATTCACCCAGTAGCTTTTCTTAACAGTAAAGATAGAGGTTTGTATATTTATAGGATTCCGTACCCTATAAGAAAATGATGGAACCATTATAGGGTTGCTTTATTGTCCATCTGCGTGTCTATTTGTTTGTCAACCCTTTATTTTGGAAAAATGTGGAAGTATCGAGTTAAAATTAAAAAAATACTCAGGGTAACGTTTCTTTGAAGTTTTGAAAAAATCAATCTTCTAAGTTATCCTACGTACGCTTTTAGTTAAAATAGATTTATCCGGGACCTTTGGTATGCTATTTCGATTGAGACAACTTGTCCGGTTTTTCTGTCTGGATTTTTATAACTAAAAATTGTTATTTACACGATCATCATCACTAACTCGTCGTCGTCCACTGCTGGACATAGGCCTTATGCATGGTCTTCCAAACAAAACGGTCTCGAACCGCCAGTATCCAGCGGCTCCCTGCAACCCGCTTGATGTCCTCGGTCCACCTAGTGGGGGATCGACCAACACTGCGCTTCCCGGTGCGGAGTCGCCATTCCAGCACCTTTATTTACACGATACAAAATAATTAAATGAGAGATAAAAATTTTAATAAAAAAAATTTAACCGACTTCCAACTCAAAAATTAACCTAAACTAAAAAGCGAAAAATAACATCTTACCTATGTGCTACCTTCTGATCAGTTTAAAGGCGGTGCCAAACCAGTGTCGTGTTTTAATTAAAGCCGTTTTTGAAAGAACCACACAATTTTTGTGATTTGAACGGCTTGAATCAAAACATCACTGGCTTGGCACCGCCAAAAAAAAAACATACATACAGCCGAACGTAGAACCTCCTCCTTTTTGGAAGTCGGTTAAAAACTAAATAAAACAATACGAAGTTCGGTTGAAAAGTCACGGGCATCGGCTCCTTACGCAATATAATTCGTGTAAAAAACGTAATTGGTCATAAAGTCGTAACGTTTGTGCCATATGGGAACCGCATTCAACGAGCTATAAAAATTTAGATAGTTTGTTTGAAACTGTTTTTGCCATAAACTAGACGTTTTATTGATGTGTTAAGTTCGCCTGTCGATAGAAACTGCTTCGAGCTTCGACCGGTCTTTCATGTCGGGATCATATCCCTTTTCATGATCTCTTTGTTGTTGTTATATTTAATAGATAGAATGTGTTTGCGAAATATGTTTGCCACTTGTAGGATATAAAAATAGTAGCATATAGGTATATAACGGTTGCATGATAGGGGTTTATCTATACAAATCTGGCGGGGAGCTTCGGCCATGGCTAGTTACCACCCTACCTACCTAACTATGAAACATCGATTCTATTAAAACAGTTTTTATAACCGCACTAGTGGACCCGGTCAAGCTTCGCTTTGACTTATGTGCACTTCTTCCCTATCCCTACTTTACACTACTCTACCCCTACCATACCCTACCCCTTGACTCTTAAACGTTTGTATGGGAAATAGAAAAGGGTTGTTTTTATAGTTTTCCCGACAATTATTCTAATTTTTCTCACCTTTTAAACCTTCCCTATACCTCCACGAACATTTGAAGACCAAGATAAGATAAATCCGTTCAGCCGTTCTCGAGTTTTAGCGAGACTAACGAACAGCAATTCATTTTTATATATGTAGATTAGATCGTTGATCTTATAATTTGACAGAAGGGTAACGTCCAACGAAACAGGTTCCTATATAATTCGTCTGAGATATCAGCGGATGGACGTCAACTGCAGGACTTAAAAACAGCTTTCTTAAGCACTTTAATACTCGGTTTTGAGCTACATGTATCCAACGGCTACTCTAGAATATATTATATATAAATAAAACAGCAAAAATATTCATGCTGTTAATTTTTTCCGTAGATAACGTTTTCCACTAGTAGTTATAAAATATCAAACCTTACTCGAATGTTTCTGAAATATTCAATTTTAACTGAATTTTCGTGAGTAAAACTATAACTGATATAGATAAACTGAAACTGGCCGTCTAGTTTGCTCAGTTATAATATTTTCATACAAGTTTTATTTCATCAAAGGTAATATTCAAAGTTTTATAGATAAACTAGCGGACGCCCGCGACTTCATCGGCGTAGTTCTCGTTTCCGTCTTATTACGGGGATTAAATTAAGCTCATGTTACTCGCTGATAACCTGGATTTCCATCGGTAAAAGAGTATTATAAATCCGTTTTGTGGCTTAGCCGTGAAAGCGTAACAAACAAACTCACTTATTTCGTAATATAGAATGGATATGGATTCATAGTAGTACGAGTAGATACTAGAAAGCAAGTACCTATAAAGAATACTAGCGGACCCTCTCACTCATTCTCAGACCCTACACCTCCCCACCCTACACCTGGCCTACTCTACACCTACCCTACCCTACCCCTATCTTACCACTATCCTAACTCTACTCGAGATATGCGCTTAAGAAGAATTCAAGATTCATTTTTATATCATAAATAGTCAGATTCTCAGTTTATTTTTTTTTTACTTTCCATCAAATACTTTCCATTCCATCATCATTAACAACCCATATTTGGGTTTTGACTCACTGTTGAGCACGAGTCTCCTCTCATAATGAGAGTGTTTAGGCTAATAGTCCACCACACTAGTCTAAGTCGGATTGGCAGACATCACGAACCGTTTGAAACACGTAATTTTTCCGTAAATGATTAATTAAATCCCATCATTCACTGTACATTAATTTATTTTTTAGATAAACTTTGCCACTGCTCAGTGAGGTTTAACTAATAAACATAAAACGCTCAATGCCTATACACAAATCTCTAAAGTAAACTAAATTGAAAGTTATAAATTGTGGAACTATTCTTTAACATTATTCCCAAGGGAAATAAATAGGAGTTTAGTCATCTCGATTAAGGGTTTGAATGTATCATCATCATCATCATCATCATATCAGCCGATGGACGTCCACTGCAGGACATAGGCCTTCTGTAGGGACTTCCAAACATCACGATACTGAGCCACCAGCGAATCCCTGCGACTCGCTTGATGTCGTCAGTCCACCTGGTGGGGGGTCGGCCAACACTGCGCTTAATAGTGCGGGGTCGCCATTCCAACACTTTGGGACCCCAACGTCCATCGGCTCTTCGAACTATGCGCCCCGCCCATTGTCACTTCAGCTTCGCAACTCGTTGAGCTATGTCGGTGACTTTGGTTCTTCTGCGGATCTCCTCATTTCTGATTCGATCACGCAGAGATACTCCTAACATAGCTCGTTCCATCGCCCGCTGTGTGACTGAGCCTTCTTATGAGGCCCATAGTTAGCGACCAAGTTTCGGAACCATAGGTCGTTATCAACCCATATTCGGCTCACTGCTGAGCTCGAGTCTCCTCTCAGAATGAGAGGGGTTAGGCCAATAGTCCACCACGCTGGCCCAATGCGGATTGGCAGACTTCACACACGCAGAGAATTAAGAAAATTCTCTGGTATGTAGGTTTCCTCACGATGTTTTCCTTTACCGTTGGAGACACGTGATATTTCATTTATTAAAATGCACACAACTGAAAAGTTGGAGGTGCATACCCCGGACCGGATTCGATCCCGCACCCTCCGGAATTGGAAGCAGAGGTCATATCCACTGGGCTATCACGGCTATTATATATATTAACCATAGGTCATCATGAATGTATCAATTTCAATGTAATTATTAACGAGCAGTTCAAATTTTATAGTCAATTAGAGATCACGGCTATTATATATATTAACCATAGGTCATCATGAATGTATCAACTTCAATGTAATTATTAACGAGCAGTTCAAATTTTATAGTCAATTAGAGAACATGGTCAAGCTTCGCTTTGACTTAGGTTGACTTCTTTCCTACCCCTACTCTACCCTTGCCCCACCCCTACTTTACCCTACTCAACACATTTCAGCCAATTGCAGCATTCGTAAAGTAAGGTATATCTGGCTAATGCAGGCTGTAAAGTCTGTGATGGGCCTGCCAATATAGCTTTAGGCAATGTGTTAAAAAACATTTACTAAGTCGAGGTTACTACACCATAGATAAGTTCCTCAATGATAAAGATGCTTGGAGGCCGTTGGATCAGCTTCCACCTTCACACAAGAAGTTAAACAATAAGAAATTGTAATGTTGTACATTAATGTAATCAATTGTAAATTATAATATTGCATGATTTTTTTATAAGAGCAGGTTCTGCTGAGGAGAATCCGGCAAGAAACTCTTGCCGGTTTCTTCTCAGCAGAACCTGCCTTCCGAACCGGTGGTAGAATCTTTACAAACAGTCAACTGACGTATCAAAAGTGCTTGTAAACTGAGCCTACTTGAAATGAATGAATTTTGAATTTTTATTACATCCATGTTACTTTCTAGTTGTAATAGTCTCTGAGCTAAATCGCGGACACACGGCAAAACTATAAGGGTTCCTAGTTGACTAGAAAACCCTGAAAACGGAAATTGCCTAAGGGTTAACATAACGCATTTATTTACGCATTGGGGTTCGATCTCAACGTCACAGAGAAGGCTCAGATAGATGACGAGAAACTTAATCCGCGAAAATTAAACAATTCCTCTCCTTTGTAAGCCCACAACGCTTAAGTGGCATATCATTTTTCACGCCGCGAGAAAAAATGCCGCCGCCTCGATTCGGGGTTTTATGGCGCGACGGGATTAAAGTCGACTGTCTTAGATTGCTTTCAAAGATATTACATTAAAGATATATTTTAGACACTCTGAGGGACAGTAAATGTGATTGGGCTGGGGTTACTCGATTTGTCTGGCTGACCTTTTATCAGTAGTTTGATTGTTATGAACTACTAGCTGACGCTGCGCGGTTTCACCCGCGTGGTTCCCGTTCCTGTAGGAGTACGGGGATAATATATAGCCTATAGCCTTCCTCGATAAATGGGCTATCTAACACTTAAATAATTTTTCAAATCGGACCAGTAGTTCCTGAGATTAGCGCGTTCAATCAAACAAACAAACTCTTCAGCTTTATATATTAGTATAGATATGATATACTAGCAAACGCCCCACGTTTCACCCACGTAGTTCCCGTTTCCAAGGGAGTCATAATCATCATTACAACCCATAATCGGCTCACTATTGAGCACGAGTATCCTCTCAAAATGAGAGCGGTTAGGTCAATAGTCCACCACGCTAGTCCAATGCGGATTGACAGACTTCACACACGCAGAGAATTAAGAAAATTCTCTGGTATCCAGGTTTCCTCACGATGTTTTCCTTCACCGTTTGAGTGTGTTGAAAAGTTGGAGGTGCTTTCCCCGGACTGGAATATAACTCACACCCTCCGGAATCGGAGACATCATATCCACTGGGCTATCACGACTCATGATCAATTCAGCCGTACAATACGGCTATTGGACAGGTGCATTGGCCCCACCCGCCCGACCGTCCCTGGTGGCGACCTTGTCAGTGTCTCCCGAAATAATCTGTCCCCACATATAAATCCAACATGGCGCATCGCCAAGCTAAAGTGACACATAAACATGGAACCGTTTGAGAGTAAATGCAAGGAATGTACAATACGTTTGCATGCATTAAATATGCTTACCTTGCCTTATCAGCCGACAGACGTCCACTGCTGGACATAGGCCTCTTGCATGGACCTCCAAGCACAACGGTCTCGAGCGGCCAGCATCCAGCGGCTCCCTGCAACCCGCTTGATATCCTCTCCTAGTGGGGGTCGACCAACACTGCGCTTTCCGGTGCAGGGTCGCCATTCCAGCACCTTGGGACCCCAACGTACATCGGCTCATCGAACTATGTTGCCTGCCGATTGCCACTTCAGTTTCGCGACTCGCTGAGCTATGTCAGTGACTTTGGTTCATCGGCGGATCTCCTCGTTCCTAAGTCGATCACGCAGAGAAACTCCAAGCATAGCTCGCTCCATCGCCCTCTGAGTGACTGAGTCTTCTAATAAGGCATAGTCAGCGACCAAGTAAATAATTTATATAAGTATATTTTAACAGCCCACTAGGCCAGGCCTCCCTTATATGAGGAAATTGAAGTGTAAACCCACCACGTTTCTCCAATGCAGGTTGGCGGGCAAAATTCATTTATTTCAATTAGGTTTAGTTTCCAAGCACTTTTGAAACGTCAAGTTATGTCACGATTTAATTTAATAGTGGTAAGTAAAGTCGAAAACATAAAATGAAAGTTACGAGGGTTCCAAAGGCGCCTTGCTCCGAGAAGAACCCAAACGCAGCAAAGGTTTATTTTTTTTTTGTTGACGACCATTTACAAACTTATATAGTACTCAATATATAGTATCGTGCAGTTCAACACCAAGTTTTTTTATTATTTATATAATCATTGACATTATAATAAGATTTTTCTATGAACTTGCGTTTAATAAACACTTGAACTTTTTGAGAGACATGCCAGTGGCTTCATGGGGCAGTTTATTATAAAAACCCTTAAAAGAATTACAAATTTTTTGTAGAGTGGGGTACAACAATTTTATTTTTATTTCTAACATTGACGTCATTACATACACACGTTCTTATAAAAAAATAATTTTACGTTAATGTTAAACTAATTAACGACCAGTATCATATGATCTTAATTTAATCTCCATCAAATGAGGTATGTCTAGCTAATGCAGGCTCTTTAGTTCATAACTTATTGGCTATTTAATATATAACAGCACATTTTTAGGGTTCCGTAGTCCACACGGAACATTTGTAGTTTCGCCATGTCTGTCTGTGCGTCCGTCCGTCAGTCTGTCCGCGGTTTAGCACAAAGACTATTACTATTAGAAAGCTGTAATTTGGCGTAAGTATATACATTAAAAGTGTAGACAACCTCGTAAAATAAAATCTTGAAAAATATATTGGATAGGTCTTTAAAATTATAAGGGGTTTGTTACCATTATTTTTCGAAAACGTATTTTCATACGTTTGTGAATTAAAGCTAATTTTTGCTAGTTAAAAAACGTTGTCGAAGCATGAAAATTTATTACAAATTTTCGTTGTTAATTAATAAAATTTTCAGTTTAAAAAAAGTTAATTAGATAAAGTTGTCATTAAGATAACTCCGAGTCTGTTAAAACTAGAAAGCTGAAACTCGTCATGGATATGTATATTAATTACGTCCATAAAATGGTAAAAAGATTTTTTTTTGGGGTTCCTTCCCTGAGGATGATTTTTTCTCGTCTATCCCAAAGTGTGGGGTATCGCTACCAGTATTTTTGTGCATTATAAAGGCCTAAAGTGCTAATTTAATCTACGGAATCCTACACTACGCGTGGCTCGACACGCACTTGTCAGGTTTTTATATCCATTTAGTATTTGACGCTTAGAAGCAAACATTTCGCGATATAAACTCCGTTTGTTCATTTTAACTGCTTATTTCATATTAATAAGAATAAATCGCTCAACTTTTAAAATACACTAACATAACGGTGAAGTTTAAACTTTCCTTTTCCACTCGCTTTGTTAGAGTTAGCAACTTTTGTACAGACAAACTTCGGGCCGAGCTTGGAAACTTTAAAGTTTCACGTTGAGTCTAAGACTTTTGGTATTCTTCGATGCTCTCGGCTTAAATAGCTAATATAGGCAGGTTTTGGCAATTATTGTATGACAGAAGAGATAGGAAACTCTAGACTTTTCTCTTTGTATTTTCTACTCAATCGTCCAATGTTAAACCTCTAACCTTGTGTCATAATTTATTACAAGTTCCTCGATTGCAGTTTTTGTAGAATTGAGCTCAGTTGTTTGTTAGGCAGCGTGGATCCCGTCACGCTGCCAGTAGCGTTAGCGATTTTGTGCAGTAATGTTTTGTGTTGTAATTATTGATCATAAATTGTTTGGTGTGGGCATGGAAAACATGTTGGACAAGGTTTATGCAATAAAAAGGAATAACAATCAAAGCCACTCTCGTCAAGTCATAAATACAATTAAACAGACGTCCATTGTCACTTTATTAACATCAGCGCTGTTATGTTAACATCTCGTTAACATGGAATTTTGATTGTCATTTTATTATTTCATAATATTGATTACTTCTTCTGCTTTCTACTTAACCCATGATGCACATCATAAAAGCTAACATCTATAGTCCATTTATTAATTCGGTGGAATTCTGACATTTCTATTTCCGTTTCCGGCGTTTCCATTTGTAAAACAGTTCCCATAAAAAAGATGACAAATTCAACGTGGCAATAGCGATGATGACAGTTTTTTAAATTGTATATAAATTAAGAGATTGCTAATAGTAAAGCAATTTTGTAAAAGGAACAGGGTATCTGCGATCATTACTTTCGGAGCTACAGGGATTTAAAGGGTCAGATTTGCGGCGCTGCCGCGGATCCCTGAAAAACGCCCCATACAATATGGCACGAAGTAATGACGTCGTAGGCAATGTAATGATCGTTAGATTTATATGTGCGTTCAAACAAAATTACTAATATTATTATTGTTATTTGTGCGTTTATGTTTATATTTCATATATTAAAAAATGTCACATTTAATGTAAGGAAGCTAAAACTGTAAGAATTTTCATTTAATTACGATAAAAGATTTTTAATAGATTTTGAATTTTTATAATCTAATTTATTTTGCAAATATCCATACAATCTTTGCTTTTTATGTATAAATTAGTTAACATTGACCCTATTTACCCGAATGTATCATAAAAATCAATATATTCAAACCTAGTTATCATCCCCATTCTGGATATTTGTTAATTTATTTTTCTAATAGGTTAGGTAGTTATTTATAGTTAAATATTATTGTTTTAATTAGACAAAAAAAGTTAAACTAATTAAAATATCCTTGTCCACGTTTCTATACCATTTGGCTCGGAAGCAACGCTCGCTTCCCGTTGGATGCCAGAAGCCACGCGTTCATAAGCGTTGCATTTGGTGACGTCAGAACGAGCTCCAATAGTCGTTTGGCAATGCGTGCTGCCATTTAGATACGATTATGTTATCCGAATACTCGTGCAAATGTGTATTTCGATACAATATAGTGTTACGGCTTTTGTAAGGCTACCCTCCCATTAAATGGTTTGTTATAGATAAATCACTGAAAAACCCTGGCTGAGTTTGTTGTAGGCTCTACTTGGACCATTTTGAGTTTTTGACTTTACTTAGCACCATGTATATTTATGTATATAAGCTGAGGAATGAAAAGTGCTCCTAAGCTGAGCCTTGATATAAGTGAACTGTGACTTTGACTTGAGACCTTAAAAAAAATTACTTTTTTTCTGAAACATATATTTTGAATTTAAACTTCATTTTCTGGTATCAAAGTAACCTGTTTCGTATTTCTGTAAATTAAATACTTTATTTATTAATTGCAATTTACTAAGTGCTGCTTTATCGTGCTTTGATATTTCGCTCCAATTACTGCTTACCAGTTTGAAGTTAAACTTACGCTTAAAAATGAATTACAGGACGAATATTCATCATTGTCAACCCATATTTGGCTCAATGTTGAGCACAAGACTCCTCTTGGATTAGGCCTTAGTCCACCACGCTTGCCCAATTCGGATTGCAGACTTCACACACGTAGAGAATTGAGAAAATTCTGATTTTTCCTTCACCGTTTTAGACACGTGATAATTAATTTCCTAAAATGCACCTAACTACAATGAACCTACAACCTCTGGAATCAGAGGCAGAGGTCTTACATATCCACTGGGCCATCACGGCTCTCAGCTACTACTAATAACTCAAGTTACTATGTAATCAATAAAAGAAATTAAAAACCCTAGCGTATATACAAAATGGGTAGGAATATCAGACAACCGCCTTTGTATCTTAAGCTTAGCTTAATTAGGTTGCGAAAATAACAATATTATTATCTTGTTGGCGTGTAGAAAACATCCTAATACCGCTCTACACTCTCAACGCAAACGTCGGAAAACCTTAAACTCTGAGTTTGCGCCTTATTAGTTAATGCCGTTGCTCCACATTAGTGCCGTGAATTCACGTGCGGACTCTCGCCATGAATTCACGGCCCTTCACATTCAATGTACTATGTTCAGTGTATGCTCTCTACATTCACGAGATACTCGCAACCGTGTGAAACCACCCGTGAAATGGACGTAGAATCTGCTACAGCAATGAGTTTGTTTGCTGCATTTAGATGGGCCGTGAATGTGGACGTGTATGCGTAAATACCGAGCGAAGCAAGCGCGAACCCTTTGTCGAGGGACAAAGTACTGACTCTGATCGGGGAACAGACGTGAACGTGCGTGAACCCCGCGAAAACCGTCCACGTTCGTGCCTGTTCATGAAGCTTCACGGCACTAATGTGGAGCCGGCATGATGTCTTCAAAATAATATATTCGTGAATATGTCAAGAGTCATAAAGGCAAAGTCGAAATTAATTTATTTCAAGTACCTAGGCTCAGTTAACATACACTTTTAGGATGTCATGATACGTAAATAAGGTATTTAGTGAAGTCCAAAACTCAAAGTTAATTTTTTTTATATTATTTTCATAAATGAATTCATATTTCTTAAATGCAGTCTATTCTAGTTGGTGTGATAACCAAACCAAGATTTTTGAGAGTGTGGAGGGATACATTCTCATGTGGAGTCCTCATCGTGTTCGCGCTGTGAATTCATAGCGTGAATTCGCGGTGCGAGTGTAGAGCGGTCTTTAAACAATACAACTCCATTCAGTTCTAGTGGAAAGGCGCCTTTAAATTAATAAGCTTTCTGAATACCTGTCTGATTTGTAGCAACGAAGCTCTAAATAATGATGAAGATAATATTGTTATTGTATTCATTTGTCTGTATAGATTTTAGCAGATCTTATGAAGATACGTTTGAGGGAATCTTTACACTCGTTCTACTTTTTGCTAATATTCATTCAAGGAGAAAGATCAAGAGCCTGTAATAACCAGATCTACCTACTAGTATAACAATAAGATTTATCTTGAAAATTTTACAAATAAAATATTTTATACATGGACAAATAATCTATACTAATATTATAAAGAGGTAAAGTTTGTAGGAGGTAATCTTTGGATCTGGTTAACCTATTTTGAAATAAAACCAATTGAACCAAGTGATGAGACACAAAACGAGGCAACCGCAATGGGACATGTTTGTCCTATTCAATCACGACCTGTCAGAAACGCAATCTCTGAGCGGCCGGATTTTATGCAAGACCAATTACCGTAGGATTTGTATCGCACTCAAATTCACTAACAGAATTGGCTTTCGTTTTTTGAAGGGGACGAGATAAACGCAGTCTCTGAGCGGCCGGACATTAGTAACAATCAAAGCCGCTCGTCAAATAATAAATACAAATAAACAGACGTCCATTGTCACTTTATTAACATCAGCGCTGTTATGTTAACATCTCGTTAACATGGAATTTTGATTGTCATTTTCACGCGTGTCACCGTCACGTACGCTGACATATGTCACGTTTGTGTTTAAAGTTCGGAGTTTTGTTACTAAAATGAGAATTATACGTTTAATTATCATTGTAATTAGCGGAGTGATGTTTGTTTTTTGTACAAATTGTGTTTATTTCAGTGGCGCGTTTATGTAAACTGTTTTATAAATGAGGTCCAAGATTCGATTACTTTTTACCTATTTAAACTAGTGGTGTAGTAGACTGTAATATTAAAAATGTCAAAGTGATTTCATGACTAAACTACTACACTGATATGAAAAATTCTTTGACAAATAAGCTAGATTATCAGCGAGTAACATAGGCTATATTTTATATTCGAAATTCCGAAATTAAGCCTGGTTGTCTGCCTCTTACCTTTGCAAAGTAAAATGCTTAAGCAGTTTGAATGAAATTTAGTATAGGTATAGAGATAAATTTAACCATAGAGCAGGACAGCTACTTTTTATTTCGGAAAATCTGTTGTTCCCGCGGGATAGTGTAAAAGGCATCTCAGAAATGGTAAATTAAATAAAAATCACTAAATATATCACAATCACAGATTTGACCGTTTATTCAAACAGAAAATTAAAATCGCTAATCAATTACACAATAATTCATTATGTACGTATAATACGTATATGTATTAAACTTATGCTTTAGTTGTATTAAACATTAATTAATATTCACAATAAACCAACTAAAATAATGTGAAAAATAATATCACGCATTAGTTTTCACACTCCGTTCCTCTCTGTCATTCAGAAAAAAACATGGCGACCGACTCATAGATACAACCACAGACAACATAGAAATAGTGAGCAACACGGTACTGTATGAAGGTCGTGTTACAATAGTAAAATAAAAATAAAAAAAAATAAAAAAAAAATAAAAAAGCCTTTTATTTCCAGTACATAAATACAATTTAGTATGAATTACCTACTTTCAAAAAAACAATGTTTGTATGTAACTGTTTTATGGTATTTATTTAAAAAAAAACTATATTTTACTGGAACCCCTCTCAGGTAAAGGCCTCCTCCAAAGATTTCCATTTTTCTCGGTCTTTAGCGATTTGTAGCCATTGTGAGCCTTGTAGAAATCACTGATTCTGAGTAATTTTACGCGAAGAGTATCTTGGGTGTCTGCTAGTACAAAAATAAGACGCAAAGTAAAACATTGAAAGTTATATAAAAACTTGTAAAAAGACATAACCTTTGTGGGCAATGTTAAGGGCTCAGCCAGTTGAGACTTTCTCAAAAGATGTGACGACGGAAGAACTAGACTAGCATTCAAAGATAAGGTCAAGTGCACTCCTAAATTAACGCTGGGGGCACACGATAGTGAGGAGGAACGCCAAGTCTAAAGCACCTTGCACACTAGGCGGCTACGACCACGACCAATGATCACAATGACCAGGTTAACTGAAAAACCGTATAAACATTGTACACTTGGCTGGAGACCCGGCGGCCATTAAACTTTAACGCATTAAAAAAAATTAAAAATAAGAAAGTCTATATTCTAGTGAAATTTCAACTTATTAACTTGGTAATTGTGACTGTTTGTATTTTTTTCTTTTTTACTGTATGTATAATATTTGCAAACTATTAATTTAGTTGAATATTGTAAAGAACAATAATTCTTGCAAATAAATGATTATTATTATTATTATAATCTAACATTAATTTAAAAGAAACCCCTTTTCTGACGTCCTCTTTTTCTTTTTTCGCCCCTAGGCACCCATTCCTTAACCTTTTTCGTCCATCTTTCGTTCTACAATCTACAAATATGCTTCCATTTCCACTTCAAGGGTCGGATCCTTTTTAGTATACCCGTTAGTTGTGTTGTTTCCCTTATTAATTCATTTCTTACTCGGTACCTATAATTAACATCAAATCAATAACAACCGTATTTTTGTGGTTACAGCGTCAACTGGTCAATATAGTAGGCCCATTTGTACCTGTAATCCAATTTTATTCAGTAAGCATTAAATAAATAGTGAATACGAAATCACGTGATTTGTGAATTAGTAACAAGCTAGCTAGCTAGTTGATTATTTCATATATTATGTCCACTGATATACGTCTAAGTTAGTGAATTGTCTTGCTGGCCTGCACGATTCGTTGTTGCGACCAAGCTTGACCAAGCTACGTATAGTTTGCTATATACGGTTGCGCTAGTTCTGTGGTCACGACAGGTCGTTGTTGTGGTCGCAAATCTAGTTGCAGCTCGTTGCTTTTGCGACCACGGCCAACTACTAGTGCGCTAGATCCTTAGAATGGAGTGGGAGTTCAGTTTTATTGCTTTTTTATCTGCAACATTCCATTACTTGTTGCAGTAAAATTATTTATCTATTTGCATTATAAAAAGAAGAAATCGAGTGTCTGTACGTTCAATTAAACTAACAAAAAGCGAGAAGGGGTTATAAAAAAGATTCCGTCAAATTGAGAACCTTCTCCTAAGAAGAAATCATGAACAAAACCAAAGTAATTTTATTTCTCAGTTCCTGCTTATGTCAAGAATTGTCATATAGCTTGCAAGAATAATTAAAACGAAGCAAGCAAGATATAAGTTTCATTAAAATGGCATCTAAGGAAAATATAAGTAACCATGTTGGAAAATCGCTAAAATTGAAAAAATGTACTGGCTCATCATTTTGAATAGAACACAATTGAAAGATTAGTTAGTCCGCCAATCACATGAAAAATATCACAAGCATAAAAAAATATTATATAATAAATGGGCTTATAGTTTACAAAACTGAAGTCTGTACTGTGTGTTCTTGGCCTTAATTCTGAAGCGTTCTTGACCTACCTTATCTCTGCACAAGTCTGGCACTGCTGAAGGTTACAACGTGAGGTTTTTCTAATCGGAAGCACTTTAGATGAGATGTTATTTTTTTATTTATTCATAATAGACGTGCCTACTTAATATCTGATGGAAAACTGTGATAAAATCCAGATTGGACAGTATTCGCATAACAGGCGTACTGTTCATCACAAATATAATATGTATATACATTTTATATCTGCACTAATACGAGTAAGAGTATTATAAAAAAAAATAAAATTGTTTTTTGATTTGTAGTGAACAGGCCCCGAAACTAGTCAGTTTTTTTTGAAATTATTTCACTGATGGAACGAGTAAATTGTCTACATTTTTATCGCCATAATCGAATAGCAGTCATGTAAATTGTGGCAATATTGCATCCTTCAGGATGATTTTTATCTTTACATATATGGCAATATAGAGATCCGGCATAATAAATAATAATATAAATAATTAACTTGTTCTCTAAATTAATGGAACTCACTAGGTGGACCGAAGATATAAAGCGGGTTGCAGAGAGCCGCTGGATGCTGCCGGCTCGAAACCGTTTTGTTTGGAAGTCCATGCAAGAGGCCTATGTCCAGCATTGAACGACCATCAGCTGATAATGATGATGATGATGATGATGATGATGATATCTCGTCAAGCCGCATTGAAGCAGCTTGGGTCTAAGCGTCCCCTTTCTTTAAGAAGGGAAGCCTTTCCATTAGTGGGTCGAATCTATACTAATGTTGTAAAGCTGAAGAGTTTGTCTGTTTGGTTGAACGCGCTAATCTCAGGAACTACTGGTCCGATTTGAAAAATTCTTTCAGTGTTAGATAGCCCACTCATCGAGGAAGGTTAAAGGCTATATATTTTCTCCGTATTCTTACGGGAACGGGAACCACGCGGGTGAAACCGCGCAGCGTCATCTATTAAGCTTATAATTACTATGATGACGATAGATCTTAAACCAGTATAATATTTTTATAGATCTACAGATCTATAGATCTTTATAAATAGTTCGACACGCGACAGTGTCGTTGTGTCCACCTGGACCGATTCCAAAACCAAAAATAGATTACTTGTGGCATATAAAAATTGATGTTTATGATTTATGGTACCATCTCGCTTGTTTGTATAATTTATTGTAGTTCTTTTTTATTTCTTAGCGTTAGACAGTTTTTATGACAGTGTTCATAAATCGTGCCGGCGAAATGTAATTGGGTGATATTATTAAAATTAATACGGTCGTTTTGTCTAACGATTCTCTTTTGCGTTCATCAGGTCATCACTTGAAATACGAGCAGCTGTATGTAGCATGTTAAGAAATATTTTGTTGGACGACAGTTTCTAGTGTGCCACTAACTCACTTCAAAATCACAAAAATAACTGAAAAGCGAAACTAACATCGTATGTGCTATCTTCTGAACACTTTGAAGGCGGTATCAAGCCAGTGACGTATTAATTAAAGCCGTTTCTGAAAAAAAAATTATGTTTTAATCGGCTTTAGTTAATGAATAACTGAAATACGGGCCATTTCGTTATTTTCATTTTAACACAAAATTACTGAACTGATTTTTATGACAACACTCTCCACTCTGGAAGTATACTCTTTCAAACAAAAAAAAAGATTTTTTTTATATTGGTTAAGAATTTACGATGTTATGCGCTAACAAACATAAAAAATAACATACAGATTCCTGATTCTGTAAAGTTACAGCGATGTGACATCGCTCATTTCCATGGCAACTAGTGACATTTTAACCGTTAACCGTTCTTAGTGACATTTTATTTTTGATATCTCATAGAAAAAAAGTTCAAACTCTATGGCTTAAATGCGAATATTTCTTCGACGAGTATAAGATAGTGGAAACACACCGCAAACATTCAGCTTTCCTCAAGATGCTTTTTTCTTCACCATTTGAGACACGTGATATGTAATTTCTTAAAATACACTTAACTGAAAAGTTGGAAGGTGGGCGCGATTCGAACCCACTTGACTGAAAGTGGGTTCGAGTCGAAGGCAGAGGTCATATCCACTGAGCTATCACGACTTTATCTTAATTATATAAGGTATTTCCAAATTCCTACTTCTCAGTTATTTCTTGTATCACATACCTGAGAAACTTTATGTTGCTCCCAATATCTCAAACTAATCCATCAGTGACGTAAGCGATTATTTTTAAAAACAAACATCTGTGTGTTCGTGTATTAATAACATGAAATATTCGTATAACAAAATATATGTCACGTAGGCGGACGCTATACAGTGATATACCTACAACGAAATATAGGAGGGATTTCGTAAATATAATGTGGCTGAAAATAAAAGGAAATTATTAAAAGTGTCATAGAAAATCTAATTTAGACTTGTAGTACAGTCATTGTAGGCCAAATTTAGCCCCAACCTCCTATTTCGTTGAACCTCCATAGATTTAGATGAAAATTTGGGGTTAAAAGCACTTTTGAAACGTTAAGCTATAAAGACGAGACCATGACTAAATAAATAATTATTCGTATACAAAATTAGTCGACTATAAGTAGACATCCAACTAGCTAACCAATACACAGTTTGAACAGTATATGTACCGAAAGACAATCTCTAATTTGTTTCAGTCTATTTAATTTTTATGTCCATAACAAATCAATGTTTGCCAAAACCATAACTTCAAGAACAGTCGCTTAGAAAAATATTTACCATAACGGACGTCTTTTAGCTTATAAAATTTATTTACTTTCTTACTGTGCCCTTCCACAGTCTATTTAACATGATTATTTCAACTTATCTAAAAAACAAAAATTAATTGGAAGCAACTCGTTCCATCTTAGGCCACACTTAGCTGACGCCGCGCGGTTTTACCCGCGTAGTTTCCATTCCCGTAGGAATACGGGGATAATATGTAGCATATAGCCTTCCTCGATAAATGGGCTATCTAACACTGAAAGAATTTTTTAAATCGGAGCAGTTCCTGAGATTAGCGCGTTTAATCAATCAATCAAACAAACAAACAAACAAACTCTTCAGCTTTATAATATTAGTACCTATAGATTTATACTAACCATCATGATTAATGATTTGGCCAGGAGTTTTTGAGGCAACCTAATCGCAATGTATTTTTAACGTACTTTTGATGTAAAACACTATTCATCCATGAAACAGATGGGTGAAGGTCCTTTCTAATACTGATCTTAGACTATAAGGCTTATTATATTAAATAACTAACGGAAAAAAAATCAGTAAACATGCAATCATTAAAATATTTATTTATACACTTTATTTGTTCACCACAAAACAAGGAAACAAATAAATAAGAAGTAGGATACAAAAGGCGGCCTTATCGCTTCATAGCGATCTCTTTCAAGCATCCTTAAGTTTAGGAAAAATAAATAAAATATGCAATAGCAGATTGTTATACAAGGGGCTAAAAAGACCTATTATATACGAGGTATTTTTAGGGCCCGAGACGTAAGGCGAGGACCGCTAAATAGAAATCGAGTTTATAATGGGCTAGTGCTTGGCTAGAACTCGTAACAGACAAGAATTAAAAAAAAATTACTTTAGCCCCTAGAGGCTGAAATGCTTGTTTAGCCCCGCTGCGGAGTGGTAATACGGCAGTGTTTTTGAGCAAGAGTAGTGAAAATATTATTATTCTGTCATTTTAGTGTGTAACAGTAAATTATCTCAGTGGTAATAAAAATGTAACAGTCCGTTTATTTGTGCAACCAATGGATCATTAAAGACGAAATTTCGCAGTTTGGAAGCTACATAAATAAAACTTATGATGAGATCATCCATTTTCGTGAAACGCAAACGACTAATGTAATATAGTATTCTATTTTAGGAAGACATTTTGGCTTGGAATGGAATTGTAAGACTATTGTCGTTTGTGAGTTTTAACTTATAGACCAGACGCTGTGAGGTATTGAGTGTGCATAATCCGAGGACCGCATTCTTAATTCTTGTGTTTTTTTAATAGGTGAGCAATTAGTGTGATAATGTTATAATAAATAATTGGATATTGTTTTGTGTAGACAGTTAAGACATGATATAATTTAGAATTTAATTATGTGATATTTGACATTTCTTAAAAATAAAGATCATTCTTTTTTTCTTTATATTCTTAATAAAACAAACAACCAAAGTGATTTCTAAACATTTTTCCAGTCCACATACTCGATATCAAAGGGGGTATAGAGTATAACAAAAGAATGAATCAACAAACAATATGCAGAATCGAAATCTGAATGTATTTTCTAGTTTAAAACTGTAAACAGAATGCGGTCCTCGGATTATGCACACTCAATACCTCACAGCGCCTGGTCTATTAAGGATTTTCAGGAAAACATGTTTTCATACTATTTCTAGCGGATGCCCGTGAATTCATCCACGTAAAATTCACTTTTTTCACAGCCCATTCACAGCCTCTCTATACAGACAGACATATGAGTAAAATATAGTCTATTTTTCTTCCCGAAAAATCCATGTTTCCGCGGGATTTGTGCAAAACTTAATTTTACGTGGACGAAGTCGCGGGCTTCCGCTAGTGTATTGTTGTCACTGATATAAAAGTATCGACGGAGCGCAAATACAAGTAACTTTACCAAGAAATCATCCCCCGTTGTACGCATGAGAGATTATGTATCGACATGAGTGTTACAAGGGGATGAAATTTACTCGAGGAGTGAGAAGACTACTTTTATACCAAATAATATATTGTTTGTTGTGTTGGTATATAAAGGGCGTGTGTCCATGTGGCACGTCCATTTCTACAATCGCAAACGCTCTGCAATTTAAAAAATGTAAGGCAATGACATTTGCTCTTGATAGGTCACGTAATCGTACGTACACGTACCAAGGACAGTTCTACATAGCTGAGGATAATTTTAGTGCAATCTAGCGGCAGGAAGTAATTCTTACGTAGCTTCAAAGTTTTGACCCACTAATAGGATAAGATAAAAAAAGGTAGATATAAAAAGTTTCTAAACGATGTCGCCGTTATAAAAAGCCGTTCCCGCTGCGAAAGTTTCGAAATTTGGAATATCAGAATGCGGGAATCATAATAAAAATAAACATTTATTGAGAAATCGCCCTGTGATTTATAATAGTGTCATCGTGCGCACGATCTTTTTTTTAGCCTACCCGCTATTAATGTGGCTTCTTTCATTAATGTTGCGAAGCCAGTGTGGGCGGTGGAAAACATTTTCGTAGTACATTTAGTAGTTTAATAATATTAGCATTAAACTACCTACTAGTAGGTATATACATTATAAATATACCTACTAATAATAAGCAGAAATAATCGTGAAGAGAGTACTCTCGGTAAATGAGGTCCGACCAACGATTTTGTACTGTTAGACACGTTACATGCCTACAAAATCACCGCATAAAGTGATCCGAGTTTAGCTAACTAAGCGCACACATGCACAATGTTGTGTTTACTTCATTAGCAACCCATATTCGGCTCACTGCTGAGCACGAGTCTCCTCTCAGAATGAGAGGGGTTCGGCCAATAATCCGCCACTCTGGCCCAATGCTGAAACTTTCGCAAATGCAATTGGCAGGCTTCACACACGCAGAGAATTAATAAATTCCCTGGTATGCAGGTTTCCTCACGATGGTTTCCTTCACCATTTGAGATCATGATATTTAATTTCTTAAAATGCACACAACTGAAAAGTTGGAGATGTATGCCCCGGATCGGATTCGAACCCACGCTCTCCGGAAACGGAGGCAGAGGTTATATCCACTGGGGTATCCCGGCTCTTTGCTTACTTACATTACATATTTACGTATTGCAGTTTTTACCCAACCTAAACACACAACTCGACATTGTAAACAATATTTAGGCATAATTTGTTTAAATAACTTTCGTTGTTTACTATGCGACTAAATTAAATTAAGACAATTAGCCACCTTTATTCGCCTCAGTTTTAACGCGCTAGTGACATATTTAATAGTATAAAATCTTTGGGTCTGGTACAACAAACAAATTAGAAATGAGGTAGAAAACGCATGTCATTTCAATACTTATTTAATATGGGTTGTTTTTTAAAAAATGTTATCTATACTAATATTATAAAGCTGAAGAGTTTGTTTGTTTGAACGAGCTAATCTCAGGAACTACTGGTCCGATTTGAAAAATTATTTAAGTGTTAGATAGCCCATTTATCGAGGAAGGATATATGCTATATGTTATCCCCGTATTCCTACGGGAACGGGAACCACGCGGGTGAAACCGCGCGGCGTCAGCTAGTTTGAAATATAATTACTATATTATCTTTCTGCTCTAAGCGTATTATATTATTGAAATTATTTCCATTAAGTAGATTATGGTAGATAAGGTAGGCTATAAAATAATACAATTATTTCACCTTAAAAATAGAAATCTTATAGCAATAGTTGGGTGACCCAAAACGTAAAGAATTATCGAATTCCAGTCAAAACGCCTGTTTTTTTTATTCTTTACAAATTAGCCCTTGACTACAATCTCACCTGATGGTAAGTGACGATGCAATCTAAGATGGAAGCGGGCTAACTTGTTAAGAGGAGGATGAAAATCCACACCCCTTTCGGTTTTTACACGACATCGTAACGGAACGCTAAATCGCTTGGCGGTACGTCTTTGTCGGTAGCGTGGTAACTAGACACGGCTGAAGCCTCCCACCAGCCAGACCTGGACCAATTAAGAAAACCTCAATCGGTCCAGCCGGGGATCGAACCCTGGGACCTCCGTCTTGTAAATCCACCGCGCTTACCACTGCGCCACGGAGGCCGGTGCGTTATACAAGTCAATCTAATTATATGACGCAGATCTTATTTACAGTAGCGGCTGACGCAGGGCGGCAGGTGTCAGGAAACGTCAAAGGACTGTCACAAGTGTCACTTGTGTAAATATTTGTGTTTACGGAACCCTGCGTGGGATACACGTGCGAAGCGTCCGCGTGTTAATTTGGTAAAACACAACGATTCTAAACTGTTAGATATGTCGGCCCAGCTGGTGGACCGTCAATACTCTATACATTTAGCGCTTACCCTAGTTAAATACTTTGTGCACACCACTACAATTACGCGACTGAAATCGCGGACAGAGCTAGTAATAATACTCGTATATAAGTCCATTATGAGTCGTGATAGCCCAGTGGATATGACCTCTGCCTCCGATTCCGGAGGGGGTTCGAATCCGGTACGGGGCATGCACCTCCAACTTTTCAGTTGTGTGCATTTTAAGAAATTAAATATCACGTGTCTCAAACGGTGAAGGAAAACATCATGAGGAAACCTGCATACCAGAGAATTTCTTAATTCTCTGCGTGTGTGAAGTCTGCCAATCCGCATTGGGCCAGCGTGGTGGACTATTGGCCTAACCCCTCTTATTCTGAGAGGAGACTCGAGTTCAGCAGTGAGCCGTATATGGGTTGATAACGTATAAGTCCATTATACAATAGCTTATAATACTGGGCGTTGATAGTTTCATAGTAAGACTTTACACTTCACAACAATGTATTATTGTGAAACTATTAGGGGGCCATTTATGTACGCAACACAAACAGTTGAAATGCTCTTTTGTATACCATTTGTATCACGTATGACCTAATGTTATTGTTAGTAAAGCAATATTCCGATTTAAATACCGGTCAATGAACTCTATTATAAATATTAATTTATTATAAAACATGGCTAAAACTCACGTAATGCAACGTTGGAGTATGCCCGACTAGTTTCGAAAACATACGGGGCCCGTAGTCATGAACCGTCGGAGAGTGTAACGGAACCTTCACTCCTTACCACTCAGCCCATCCCCTAACGCGCGATGCGAGCGGCAGCGCGCCGCGCCGCCGCTTCGCAGTCTGGATCGTGCCGCGTTGCAAGAACCAGCTTACGACTAAGGACCCCGTATGGGTTCGAAACTAGTCGGGCATACTCCGACGTTGCATTACGTGAGTTTTAGCCGTGTTTTATAATAAATTAATATGAATAACACTCACGATAGTTTAAATTCTATTATATATAGGTAAAGATTGTAAGTTTGCGAGGTTTTATGGAGGATCTACTGAGCTAATTTTAAAAAGTCTTTTTTCCCCACTATCAAGCCACGTTATTTGTAAATATCACAGGCCAATTTTATTGTCGTATCGCCACAGGAACGGGAACTACGTCATTTGAGAGATGATGATGACTTGAACAATACACACACATCACTACTTAACTCAAAAGTAAGCGTAAAGCCTAAGCTATGAAGATATTAGAAAGCGCTAAATAGATACCTAACTATATATAAATTCACGCAGCGTACACTTATATTTTGTTACAAATACAAACGAACGGCGGGAAAGACTGCGCGGGAGTGAAATCATGCGTACGGGGAAATGAGGTGCATCAGTGGTGGGTTTTTCATTCATCGCTACACGCCCCCCAGCCCACGCGGACGATCGGGAGTGTTACAAGTGAACTTGCCAAGCTAAAGCATAGTAGGAGCGTAGTATCAGAACAACCAGCAGCCTACATTGGGTCCCCAGCATCCATGAAGCTATCAGCGACTATGGTGCCTTGATAAGCTTCTGGAGCTCGGCTAGCTGGTGTGACTCCAGCGAAGACCAGCACCAATGGATATACGCACTAAGTTCACGACAAGACCAAGTTCAGAAAAAGTCCATAAACGTAAAAAAAAATAATTGAACGTGACAACATCGTAAGAAAATACTGATGGAATGGGTTGCATTTTTCAAAAGAAAGAGCGAAATATACTTTATTTCTTGTAAAAAAAGTTGGCAACCCTAGAGCGAGGGAACGACGTATGACGTCATCTTTTTTCGAGAGTTGGCTTCATCGAATTATAAGATGTTGTCACTTCAAAAAGTGTGAACGTGCCCAAGAACTCGTATACAAAACGCGTGGTAATGATACAATATTATCAACAACTAAGCCTTTGTAGGGTTCAAAGGATAAAGTAATAGGGTTATTTGAATAAAATCCTCGCAAAGATATAAAGCTCTGCGCACACTAAGTAGCTTTTTGTCACCCATACGCGTCACGGCCACACCATGTTGTTTACCTTTTATTATTAAAACATAATATATATTTACGTAGTCAGGTTATATACAGAGTTAGGGTAGCATACAAAATTACAGGACAACAGCAAGAAACGATAACAAGAAAAACTATCAAATAGGCGCGTTTCTGGCGAGCGGTCGGCGAGGCGCGCGATAAACTTGTCTGCTAGGCAAGGCGTTTTCGTTACGTTTCCTAGGCGTAATAATGTGTTTTGACCTTAACAGTAAAATTTTTGAAAAACCCCCGACAGGCTTGAATTAACATTAAAAATTACTTTTATAACATGATTTTTTTTAACGGAAAAATATTGTAATATGTGAGCTGGAAAGAAAATTGTTCAATTGTACTCATGACGTTTGAGACTTAAGCTTAGAGTACATCGATCTCCTATTAAAAAGTGGATGCACAATCAGTGTACCTTACACTCAATCCTTAAGGTTGAATTTATTCTGAATTTGGGATTTTATTGAATATAGGCCTTGGGTAGGAATATTTTTCATAATGTACTTAATAAAGTTTACTTTTTCCTATTTAACAGTTTGGCCGATTTTAATATTTTACAAGTTTCAACCTTAAAGTTATCTGTTATGTGCTTAATCTGTCACAGACAAACGCACTTAAAACACCCCTTTTAAATCACTCAGAGTCCCTAAGTGTGCGCTAACCCTAAAGTTGTCAAATATGCAATATACAAAAAAGTATTACAGACAAATCCAATTTGAAAACGTCGCTCGTAGAACATTTTTATTCATCGCCCGACTTTAATATCTTCCACACAGGCTCCGTATTCCAGAAATTCCGTCCGTCTGGATTCCAACAATGAATAGAACGAAAATATTGCGTCGAAATGGAAAATTCCATTCGCATATAGCTTTCTCGTAATAGCTCAGGAAGTGGGACAATTGAAACGTCTCTTTAAACCAACTTCCGTTGTTAAAGAGGAATTTGTGGAGAGATAAATTTTATCGTGAAATTAAAGAAAAAAGTTTTATGAGGTATTTTGAAACTTAAGTTATCTGTGACCAAATAAAGTTTCTTTTGTTAAATTTAACTACGCATTTTACCCATGCTGAACTTTTTCAATTATAACGGATACAAAAGGCAGTGATTCTTGAGACAGCGCGTATTGTGAGGAGGTTCCTTACTCTGGAGCCCTGACCACCGGTTGCTTGGGCAGTCAAATGTCCCGCAGAGGGAGGGTTAAATTTTTTTTATAAGTTTTTAATAGTGTTTTGTATATTATGTATGTATAACATTGTTAAAAATAAAAAAAAAATTAAAAACAAATAAATGAGATTAAATAATAATATATTACGGAAATATTATATTATAATTAATAATATACATAGTGGAATGCGCAAACACAAACCTATATTCAGTCTCTTACTATATTTACGGCCTCCGTGGCGCAGTGGTATGGGCGGTGGATTTACAAAACGGAGGTTCTGGGTTCGATCCCCGGCTGGGCAGATTGAGATTTTCTTAATTTGTCCAGGTCTGGCTGGTGGGAGGCTTCGGCTGTGGTTAGTTACCACCCGACAAGTACCGCCAAGCGATTTAGCGTTTCGGTACGATGCCATGTAGAAACCGAAAGGGGTGTGGATTTTCATCCTCCTCCTAACAAGTTAGCCCGCTTCCTTCTTATACTGCATCATCACTTACCATGAGGTGAGATTGAAGTCAAGGGCTAACTTGTAAAGAATAAAAAAAATATATATGCTCGAAAATATAGACGTAGGAAAAACAGTTTTTCCACTACACTTTTAATGAATCTACTCTCTTGTTTATTTCTTTCTTTTTTACAAAACGATAGAAGGGAAGTAAAGATGTTAGAGAAGATAAATTGAAAATAACATCAATGTCGTAGTGCTAAAAAATTTCTCTGAATTATTTCACCACGGCTATATGCCTCGAAACAAAAAATAGTAGATTGTTATACAAGGGGCTAAAAAGACCCATTATATACGAGGTATTTTTAGGGCCCGAGACTTAAGGCGAGGGCCGCCTAAAAAGAAACCGAGTTTATAATGGGTTTAGCCCCACATGTTACACTCTGCTTTTCACTACGATTGCGAGAAAATAAAATAGTTTAGTTCAATATTCAATGATTTATTTTAATTGAAAATTAAATGTACAAAGTCTACAATTTTGGATATTAAGGGGGATGCTTTTACCCGGTAACATAATTTCCGACTACTGTGAAGATGAATAATGAGTATGTGAGGTAAACGTGGGAGATAATAGTTTAAAAAACTCCTTTCGTAAGTGAATCCATTCGTTGTTGTTTTCTTCACTTATTAAACTTTTTCGTAGGTAAGTATTTAAGTAAATGCGTCTGGACTTTGATGGTAACAGATTGAAAATTTCATCCATCTCCAAATTAGGATCACCATTCTCACTAGATGAAGACAACAATAAAAATTATTGTTGAAAAATATGTAAGTTACGGTCACAAATTTACAATTATTTTCTGAACAAAATCAAGTGTGTATTATTCACGCCAATGGTTTTTTAAATTCTCGCTTTTTAATTTTATTTTTTTTACATGAGAAAAAGGCAAAGGTATCACACCGTAAAGGATGTCCCATGTCTTCAAATCTCGCTTTATTCGCAACTCAATAAAAATTAAATGAAAAAAATGAACGCATTCCACTGACAAGAACGCTTCATTTCATTTTTTATTTGGAAAAATACTATAGTGTTTTTCAGATAGCATGGGTACGGTGACAGTTCGTTTCACTTTTGAAAGTTTGCCGCGATTCACGTTATGAACGTCATAAGGCAACTGTCGCCGTACCCATGCTATCTGAAAAACACTAGTATTTTTCCAAACAAAAAAAATATGTCTTGTACAAATTCATAACATCATTGGCACTACTAAATACTTTTGTTTCAAACCCATAATTTTCGACCGTTTAAGGTTAATGATATCTGTTTTTACACGAAATGGACATAATTATCCTTAATCCGAGCATGATTATATGACATTGTCGAGAAGGTTAACCTACTTGTCACCGAGCCAAGCTCGCAATGTTTTGTAAATAATGGGAGTCATTACAATTTGCGTTATATTGCATTTTGATTACATTACATTGTGGTATTTTAGGGGATTGGATGCATTCTGTTTCATATGTCACTAGTTGGCGGCCGCGACTTCGTCCGTATCCCTGAACAGTGATTGTGAT
Source organism: Bicyclus anynana (assembly GCF_947172395.1). Classification (NCBI taxonomy): domain Eukaryota; kingdom Metazoa; phylum Arthropoda; class Insecta; order Lepidoptera; family Nymphalidae; genus Bicyclus; species Bicyclus anynana. The sequence goes on along the minus strand of NC_069106.1, from coordinate 5,869,416 downwards.
GCTGGGATTTACTAAAACGTATCATATCATACGTAGGTACCAGTGGCGAAGGTTAGAATTTTGTCGAAGGTAACACAAAGAAAACAAAATTCATACTAAGTGTTCTCATATAACCATACATATTCATTACAATAACGAATATTAGTAGTAGTAGTTCCGGAGATTAGCGTTATTTAAGAAGTACGAGAAAAACGTGATTTTTCTCGTACTTCTACTGTAGCCCCAAGGCGATTGTTTAAGTAACTATCCGAAGCACTGAAATGTAACGTTGCTTCCAAACTCCGGGTACCGAGTCTATCTATGCTTTAATTTCCCTTAAATATAAAAACCTATAACTTTTACTTTATTTGCTTAATATGGATAGCACGTCACTTTGGTGTTTGCGTTGATAAATCTTTGAAGTTTACAACATGTAGTAATATTTTTATGGCATCGACTCGAGACTTTGTAGCTAGACAACTATGTTACGTTCGGTTAAAAAGATTAGAGTCACGTTTCATCATTATGACTGACTGACTATATAGACTAAAGGCTTTTATAGGACTCAAAGTGATTACAAATATAAGAAAACTAACGTAGAACAAAGGTTATGATACACAACACTTGTCAGGACAACTTAATTAACAAATCAAAATGTAACCAAAATAAGACACTAGAATGGCAGAGAATGACCTTGAGTGGAGTCACGTACTTGTGAACGATGTGTGTAGGGTTAAAGGTACCTTTGACTGATATCAAACACTCCCCTTTTCCACTCAAGTCACTCTCCCCGCCTATCCCAAGTAACCCATAAAGAATTACACAACAAGAGATGTGGACGGCTCGAACGCCACGAGCACACTGAAGCCAACACGAACACAACACGTCATATCCGTCACAGACTACTATTTCCAACACTAAACGGCGATAACAAGGCGGATTTACATTTGTCTGACGAGTCGAGTTGTGACGCGTCAAAACAGAATCCTAATCGAAAACCGGGAAGTGAGTCAAATTATGATTTCAAGATTTTCTTACATACATAGTTACAAGTAAAGCTAATATAAAGCGTGTAAAAAGCACTCGAAAAACTACCTAATACCGTACAATCCAGTCAAAGCTAATAACTAGCTTAAAGAAAATCTGCCTTTACGCACAAGGGAGATACGAGATTTCATTACGTACTACAGAGGTTCGGGCATAAAAGATTTGGTGAATTCGTACTAGTTTTGCAAAATCCACAAAGGAAATGCAGCATAGTCTTTTATGTGGCCATTTTTCAATCCTTTAAACTTCCAGTGTCACCCGCACTATGCGGGTTTTATCAGTGTTTCGCATGTGAAAAGGAAATTATGTCAGCAAAATGTTAAAATTGTTTCTTATTCTGCCTTGGGCTAATATTTTAACTCGGCGTTGTGGTTTGCTGCAAGCTTATGCTAAATAGTGTTCACAAATAATTGAGTTTTAGAGAACATTTGTTTCATTCTTTGTCAGAGCTTTTTACCTAACTCTAACAATAGGGTAGTTGACTGATATCACATTTAATATAAACAATATTAATATCGCATAGTGCATGGAATAACTTAACTTAAAAATTATGTATTTTTTCAAATTTTCCAAACTTCGAAAACGTTTTCGTCCATTTCGTGACGTCAGAATATTGACTAATATTTTGGTTAAACGCTCCGTTCGTAAGGAATTTGTTATAGTGACGTCATGAAACAGTTGAAGTATCATCATGACCAACAAACGTTTTGACTCGTATTGTAAAAAAAAATAAAAAATAAAATTATCATGTAATCACGTTTTAAAAAATTAAAAAAATTCAATTTAGTACGATAATGTCATCTAGCCTATGTATATGGAGACTAGTAGTATTTTAAGTAGTGTGCTTGTATGTGAATGAGTTCAAAACGAGTTATTCAGCGAAAACACTTGTTATTTAACAATTTGCGACAAATTTATTCTACCCATACTTCTGGAATGCTAAAAGGTTTGCTAGTCTTTGCCGGAAGTGTGGTAACTAACCACGGACTACCTCTAGGTAGTTCGTGTAACTAAGCATGGCCAATATCAAACACAAAATGCACAAATTTCTAAGCACTTTGCATCCTAAAACTTTCTAAGTTCAAGTATTCAATGTTCCATCTATTTTAAAAAATTGCTCTGCGGAAAGTCCCTGAAAATCCAAATATAATTAAACCATTAAGGCTACAGAATCTGTTTACCAATACGTCGGGTACGAACGTCGTATTTACTCTTACAGCAAATAAATTTGATGGATTTCATCAATCATCGAAGTTGTTTGATCTTCTGGTAATCTTGTGTATTGGATCGGTTAATTGGAATCATAAGTCATGTTACATGATGTTAATTACGTCTTGTAAGGGATGAAGTTAATTAATCAAACTTGTGTTATAAATGATGTGGTGGCCACAGTTTTTTATACTCGTGAAAGCTGAAGGTTTTATCAGTTCATGTTCCTAACTGTTCGGTCTAAGTCCCAAGGTGCTGGGATGGCGACCCCGCACTAGAAAGCGCAGTGTTGGTCGACCCCCCACCAGGTGGACTGACGACATCAAACGAGTCGCAGGTATTCGCTGGATGCAGATGGCTCAGTATCGTGATGTTTGGAAGTCCCTACAAAAGGCCTATGTCCTGCAGTGGACGTCCATCGACTGACATGATGATGATGTTCCTATAGTTAGGATCGTAAGCAAACTAGCTTTATAATTGCATTACATTTCTATATTCACGCTGGCAACTCTGTTTTTAAATCATCTCTCACTTGTCATTCTGTGATTGGTTGACGCCGTTTTGTCGCAAAAATGGCGATCGATTATTCTATGTTGAGCGAATCACGAATTAATAAACAGTTTTGAAACCAACATTTTTTGAAAAGAGCTACTGTGGAGTTTCTTAGCGATTCTTCTCTGCAATGTCTGCACTTCCGAATCGAAAGTAGTATTGAACCAACAGAAAGATCATAAAAGTATTTGAAATAAAGAAGGTATTCAACCAATCAAGAAGTTATCATTACCTGAATCCTGAGTTTACACTATAATAGATAGTGTTTACACTAGATTCAACCAGCCAGGTTGATCGGCAAAGACGTATCGCCAAGCGATTTAGCGTTCCGGCAGGATGCCGTGTAAAAACCGAAAAGGGGTGTGGATAGCCCGCTTCCATCTTAGATTGCATCATCACTTACCATCAGGTGAGGTCAAGGGCTAACTTGTAAAAGAATTTTTTTTTTTTAAATCGGTTGTCTGTAAAGTCGGATTACTGACGATAGTTGAACGTGACAACGTCATAAGAAAATACTGATTAAATGGTTACATTTTTCAAAAGAAAATGTTCGTTTTTCTAAACTACTGTTTAATAATAATCTTCATAGATTAGAATATACCTACTTTATTTCCTGTAAAAAACTTGGCTACCCTAGAGCGAGGGAACGACGCATGACGTCATCTTTTTTTGAGAGTGCAGCCGGCTCCATCGAATCATAAGACGTTGTCACGTCAAAAACTTATATAAAGTTTTAGGATCTGTGCTTTAAGTTATCTAACTAATTCAAGAGACTAAGGTGATGAAAGTTGTCGGGTCAAAACAATCGTTAACCAACTGAAATCGGGTGTAGCTTACTATTAACTTAGATTATATATTATGGTCACGCGATTGTGATTGTTATGATGTCTGATCACGCACCCTGAATTAGGGGGAGGAATTTTTTTGGAAAGTTTCATTAATTAGAAAAAGTTTTCGGTTTTGATTCATTGTATTTGTATTCAATGTTTTCGTGTATGGAAAATCTTTTTTTAATTGAGCTTATAGGTTTCTGTGTAAAGCTTCGGGTACACTTACTGTATGATTTAAGGTTAACTTCTTTTGATAATAGATAAAAGTAACCGGTTTGGTTTGGTTATTTTTTTTTACTATATAAAAATAAGTCGGGTTTTCCTTCCTGACGCTATAACTCCAGAAAGCACGAACCGATTTCCACGGTTTTGCATTCGTTGGAAAGGTCTCGGGCTCCGTGAGGTTTATAGCAAAGAAAATTCAGGAAAAGGTAGGGGTAGGGTAGGGTAGGGGTAGAGTTGGGTAGGAGTAGTTGAAAGTTTACATCGAGTTCCACGCGGACGAAGTCGCGGGCGTCCGCTAGTCGCCTATAGTAATTAGAAAGATAGACGGACAAACTGCGTACAAACGGACGGACAAACGGTAGCGGCGTCGCAGGCACGTTGCAACACGGTGTGGTGTGTTCGCAGTGCGGCGCCGGAGCGGTGTCCCACATACAAATATGAATGATATGATACTACTGATTTTTTATTTAAAACAATATTTGCCATATCTTTTTTCCCTCCAATCTAATTATAAGTGAATAAAGTTTTTTTTTTGTCGCCGATAGCATATTGGTCGCTTGCGTAGGTAACTGTACTAGCCAATCAGATAAAGTTGTCAAGTTGATTAAGTCAAAGCGAAGCTAGTAAGTCAGAAGACTGTGTGAATAGTTGTTTGACAATATTACCTACAGCGGGCGGGGATCGAACCCACGACCTCCCGGTGTGAGTCTAGCCCCTTTAACACAGAGCTATAGAGGCTTAATTTTTTTTTTAAATAATTGATATAATTTGCCATTTTTTTCAAATATGATCAATATTCCCATTTCCCTTTAACTATTCGTGAAATACTGTATTAGGAGTGGGTACGCGGCGGGGATCGAACCACCATCCCTCGGTGATGAGTCTAGCTTTTTTTCCGTTGAACTATTAAGGCTCTGCTACTGTTATTTAAGCATTCCGTATTTCAATGAAAGTTTTATCGAGATGCCAGTTAGAACACTTTTATGATATTTAGATAACACTTTTATGAACTAAATTGACCATAAAAATTAGCAGAGAAACCATATCTAACTGACGAGTATAATTACCGTTTCCAGGATCCATAAAACTGTATAAATTGGACAGATTAAAAGGGATAGAAGGGTAATTGAGGCATTAAACCGTGCCAGGGGACGGGTTATATCGATTATTGTTTTACCTCGAAACATCCCTCGAGGCGACTCGGAGTTTCCTTTGCTCGGACTTATAACATTTCAGCGATATTGAATTCCATTTATCTTCTTTAAGCGCGTTTTAGACACAACTGACAGCGTAGTTTTCTACGACATACATAAACATAACATATATACAACATACATACGATAAATAAAATTGAAGTGATCTGTAATATTAAAATAACTGGATTTTTTCAAGTGTTTAAACGATATTAAAACACAATATATTTTTTATTATTGTTATCTGTCTGTTTATCCAGGTTAATCTCTAGATTTGCTGCACCAATTTTGATGAGACATTCACTGTAAGATACGGGAGTTTATTTAGCAACATACAGACTATAAAGGCGTATACTTTCCAAGTTTTTTAGCACTATAATCCACATTGGACCAACATGGTTGGTTTAATATTCAAACTACTTCATCTTCTTGTGTTCATCTAAAAAGTCTATAGAGAGGTCAATTCTGTGCATGATATATATTTCCAAAATAACTATCAGTGGGTGATTAATGATCGATACTGACGCCAAAAATGCAATCAGTAAATTTTTGTTTGTATGATAATTATAGAAACAAAAACTACTCGACGGATTTTAACGAAACTTGGTACAATTATTCTTCATATTTCTGGGAAGGTTATAGTATACTTTTCATCGGTCTAAGAGCAGACGAAGTCGCGGGCGTCCGCTAGTTATTAATATTTATAATTACAAAAAAAAATGCTCAAGTTATTCAATTCAGTTAAGGCTTGTCAGTTAAAAAAATATATTTATCTTACCGAACCCTGAAAATTCACCGAAGTAGCTGCACAGAGCTCCAATATTGGTTCCGTTTTTAAATCGTCTTCATCGAACATGGTGCGTTAAATTAAAAATGTGCTCCAGTTTAAACGTTGAAGAGATTTCTCGATAATTGAAACACGGAGCATGATAATATAAAAAGTGCAATAAAAAATTAGAAAAAAATACATTAAGACTGAGTTTCGTTTCATATTATAACTAGATTCACCTTTTACCCAATGATAATTTTATACTTTAGATCGGTTACGTCCCTACAAAATCATCGCAAAAAGTGATCCGACTAATTGGCTACAACACTGAGCACACATGCACCATTTTGCCTTTTTATATTTATGTAAATAACCCTAGATCGGTTACGTCCCTACAAAATCATCGTAAAAAGTGATCCGAATAATTGGCTACAACACTGAGCACATATGCACCATTTTGCCTTTTTATATTTATGTAAATAAACCATAATATTAATTCCTTTTCTTCTACTACAATACTATGGTGGCGGCAGATCGTTCACATTACGGGTTGACTCGTATTTATTGTTTGATTTTTCCTGTTAATTTAGTTTCCCATGTATGTTAATTTTGTTATTTTTTTACTCTGTTCTTTTTTGTTTTTTGTTTCATTATTTTATTTTACTTAGTATAAATTATATAATATGTAATCATGTTTCAAGTTAAGACACGTCCGTGAACACACAAGGTTTCACCTGAAAACCAGCGCCACATCTCGCTGTGGCATCGTGCTGAGGTGGATACCTTTTTTGTCCACGACCAGATGTCTGTATTGTATGTTCTGTTTGTTTATTTTTATTTCATTACTTGTGTGTGGACAAATAGAGATTCTATTCTATTCTATTCTATTCTAAATATAGTTTTTACACTTCCTGAAAACACAACTCGACATTGTCGACGTTATTTTTATCCTTTTATTTATACGCTGCTCTTATCAAGATTTTTTGTTTTTGGTTTTTTATTTTGTGTTTTATTATCTTCTAATTTGAACGTATTAAAAGTATTTTGATTAGATTGTAATTATAACTGACTGTGTCGTCATTCGGGTCTCAGCTGAAAATCAGCGCAGGGCATTGCTTTTTTGCTATGAACGGCTAATGCTGAGCAGTAAACTCTTTCTGTTTGGTGTCACAGATAGTCATATAATATCTAAGATAGGATGTACTGTTTGTTACACTAAAAAATGAATAAACTTATTTTCCTTCTTTCTTATATTTAGGTATTATTTGTTTAAATAACGTTCGTTGTTGACCACAAATAACATTGAGTTGTGTATAAATTGCCTCTGCCGACTGCAGTCGGCAACCGCTGTCGACTGCCGCCGTGACGTCAGCAGCTGCAGTCGATTGCCGTTGACTGTCGTCGACTGCAGTCGACTACAGTCGTCAGTAGCAGTTGCTGCTCGTGTAAATGAACCCTAACTTGTACGATCATAATGACAAATGGTTTCTACATCAACGTTAGCCCTTTGATGACAGCGGGGACAAATGTGTCCCTAGCAGGTAATTAGAAATATTTTATATTAATAATTATAATAATAATAATAATTATACCCAATTTTTTTGTTAAAAGCATCTTGAGTTTTTTTTTAAATTTTAACATTATTTTGGTAATACGATATATTGACTCCAGTAAATCTCAGGCTAAAAGTTTCAGCTATCGCCCACAGGGACAGGTTTGTCCCAAAAATTTCCAAAAAAAAAAAAATTATTTTAATATAATGCAGTATGTTTACCATATGCTTAACTATCCTACATAGCTGTTATATACCCTCCCATTACCTTGATGTCCTGAAAGAGTTAAAATTCTGAGCGAAACAATTTGTTAATTGCAAATTTAATAAAGACATTCAAATTGAATCAACACAACCAAAAACCACATTAACGTGCGATAAATATAAAAAAACGGTTGATTACACTCACCTACAAATTATTCGGGAGCTTTTAATCAGGGAATCCGATTGCGTTGTACTGGGCAGATTAAAAATTTTACTCTTTAAATTGTTTAAAGTGAAAACGTACGGGCCATAATGGAAAATTGTGAAAATGATCGCTACATTTTTCCACTGCTTTTCAATAACATATTGTTTCATAATTACCTTGGTGAGTTTAATAATATTATTAGCCACCATTTTGTCACTCTATTAAAATATAATTTTATTTTTTATAGTTAAACTAGCGGACGCCCGGGACTTCGTCCGCGTGGAATTCAGTTTTTCACAAATACCACGGAAACCATGGAGTGTTCCGGGATGAAAAGTAGCCTTTGTATTAATTCAGAGTGAAATCTATTTCCAAATGTTCACGGTTTTTCTGTAATGTATTTAGTGTCAGCATTGCACCCGTGCGAAGCCGGGGCGGGTCGCTAGTTTTACATATAAACCTTCCACTTCAATCACACTATCTATTAAAGAAAACCGCATCAAAATCCGTTGCGTAGTTTTAAAGATTTAAGCATACATAGGGCCAGAGAAAGCGACTTTGTTTTACACTTTGTAATTTTAAGTGATACTTATTACCCGTTGGGTTACTTTACGATACAGAATGGAAAGGTAGTGTATACTAGTATACTAGTACAGTATATTGGTTTTCAAAAGATAAAGCTAATATTCTTTTTTTACACTGCTCTTTAAATTAGGAAAAAGACGTAAGTACCTTACTCCAAGCGATTTAACGTTCCGTTATGGGTAAAATAAATCTCTTCGCTTCCATTTTATACTGCATCATCACTAATATCAGGTGTGATCAAGTCAAGGGCTGTATTCAAATGATATCGAGATCCTCATTCATAATCTTGTTCTTGCAAAAAGCCGGTACATGAAACGATCAAAATGGCTGACAGTATGCACAACAGCTGGTTCTCAATATTTATTAATATAAGATGAATAGGGCACTGACAAACGGATGGCGTGCTAACTCATTAATATTTTAATGGTAGGTGTCCACAAATCCTCATCGTACGTATCGGACGCATCGCATCAAACGAATTTTTAGGATTCCGTAGTCCACAAGGAACCCTTATAGTTTCGCCATGTTAATTTTACGATAGACAAAATCCGTATGTTGCGATCCATGCGACACAAATTAGTGAACGCACTTTTGTGACTTTCTATCATCATCATCATCATATCAGCCGATGGATGTCCACTGCAAGACACAGGCCTTTTGTAGGGACTTCCAAACATCACGATACCGAGCCACCTGTACCCAGTGAATCCCTGCGACTCGCTTGATCTCGTCAGTCCACCTGGTGGGGGGTCGGCCAACACTGAGCTTACTAGTGCGGGGTCGCCATTCCAGCACTTTGGGACCCCGACGTTCATCGGCTCTTCGAACTATGTGCCCCGCCTATTGCCACTTTCGACTGGCAACTCGTTGAGCTATGTCAATGACTTCGGTTCTTCGGTGGATCCCCTCATTTCTGATTCGATCACGCACTCCTAACATAGCTCGTTCCATCGCCCGCTGTGTGACTCTGAGCCTTTTTATAAGGCCCATAGTTAGCGACCAAGGTTAGCTGACTTTCTATAGGTACAAAGAATACTACAATCCGTATGAGGTGATTCATCCGATACAAACGATGGGGATATGTGGACGCCTATCATAAGCATTCAAAAATATCTTACACAGTCACCCATCTAACCCAGTAATTCCCAACTATTGAGCTATATAGTTGTCTATGGAAATACCTTACCTATATTCTAATATCCGTATTAGAAAGAACCTTCACCCATCTGTTTAATGGAGGAAAAGTATTTTATATCAAATTAAGAACATTAAAATATATATATATATATACATATATTACAGCCTTCTAGTAGTAATAATCTTTGCCCTAAGCCACGGACAGATGGACGGCCTGACATACAGATAGACGGACAAAACTTTAGGGAGTTCTTGTTGACCATGGAACCCTAAAACACATACATAATATTTCAGGAAATAGAAATAGAAAATAGTCTTGGATTCGATCCCCGGCGGGGCCGATTGAGGTTTTTCTAATCCAGGTCTGGCTGGTGGGAGGCTTCCGCTGTGGCTAGTTACCATCGTACCGCCAAGCGATTTAGCGTTCCTGTACAACGTCGTGTTAAACCGAAAGGCATGTGGATTTTAACAGTTTATCTAGCTTCTATCTTCGATTGCATCATCACTTACCATCAAGTGAGATTGTAATCAAGGGCTATTTTGTAAAGTTGTAAAAAAAATGCATAGACGTAATACGATAATTTTCCCCTTTGGATGATGGTTAAAAATCAGGTCAGGCAGGTCATTATTTGCAGCTATCTCATCAGCATCGGATGACGAAAATCAATACTTTCAACCCGGCAACATAAACCTTAATATTGACTCAGTCTTTCTAATTAATACCACAATCGCGATACCACAGCTTTGAGGTGGAATTCTTATCTTTATCTATCTTCTTGTTAATTGCTAATTTATATTAAGTATTTTTTTTTTCTTTTAAACAATTGCTGAAGAATATCATCATTATACGGTTTTGTATTATGGAGATTATGAGGTTTAATTCCAGAGTAAGGCTATAAAATCTTCAGTTTTCTTTCTTCAAAGAAAATCGTTGACATCCTGGAATTTGGAAGTTAGTGGTGTTCTACCGTGCCACACGAGCACGTCATTAACATTAACTTAATTACGATAATGATCGATAGAGTCAACCATTATTAATTTATTAATGAAGCAGCGTGATGGGTCTAAGGTAGACAATCGTACTATATTATATAGTATTGTACTTTATTTCGGGTCTGCGTACTATATACTGTCGAAGAAATATATAGTACACAAAAGTACTATATTTTCAACAACTTTACAAAATTTTACAAACATCTTTTAATTTAAACTTTATGAACATTATCATAGAATCCAAACTTATCTATCTTATCGAATTCCGAACTTAAAATTAACGATTAAAAAAATTTAAAATAAGATATCTCTTATTTTCATGAGACAAAAATTCTCGAAAAATGCAATAAGTATAAATAAATATAGTTTTAAAAAAACAAACGTGCTTTTTTGCTTATATATTTTCTTAAAAAAATACTATATTTTCTTGAGAATTTTACCTGTTGTAATAAAAGGACGCACTGTAACTGTAATGTATATTAATGAGTAAATTTTGACGGCCTCCGTGGCGCAGTGGTATGCGCGGTGGATTTACAAAACGGAGGTCCTGGGTTCAATCCCCGGCTGGGCAGATTGAGATTTTCTTAATTTGTCCAGGTCTGGCTGGTGCGAGTCTTCGGCCGTGGCTAGTTACCACCCTACCGGCAAAGACGTACCGCCAAGCAATTTAGCGTTCCGGTACGATGCCGTGTAGAAACCGAAAGGGGTGTGGATTTACATCCTCCTCCTAACAAGTTAGCCCGCTTCTATCTTAGACTGCATCATCACTTACCATCAGGTGAGATTGTAGTCAAGGGCTAACTTGTAAAGAATAAAAAAAAAAAACAAAAATGTAACACTGCAATGTAGAAAATTTCACTTAAAAACCGGCACTTAGCTTTGTGAGTCTTTACAAACTGCGTGCTGAAGCCGGTGAAACAAGAAAAAAAAAGTCACGTGTCTCCTTGACATTCGCGACAAACATTTTTGAGAGAGACGAATATCTTAGCATTTCATGGATTCACCGTGCAGGTGCCGGGTCCAAATTGTATTTCAAAATTACGTTAATTAATATAATTATCAATAATAACCAATAAAAATACTCCATCTTATTTCTTTACTTTTTGAGAACAGTTTTTAAAACATTTAAATCATAAAACGCCATTTTTCTTAAATAATATTGAAAGTTACTGATGCGACGATTCGTGTCGTACTGACTCGTGAATGTATTCGTTTTTGAATTTTGTATTTGTGACGGGTACGACACCGTCGTGTTCCGTGCTCCATCTGCCTATTATTTATTAATCTGTGGTGTATAACAAGAAAATCTTTTTTTAATAAACTGGACGTTGATATTCGTTACTTTATTATAAGTGCTTATCCGGATATAATCCATTAGCATAATATCTGCACAGAACAGAGAAAGTTCTGTATTGGGTAAACTTTTTTAATTTGGCGCTTGAAGCAATATTGGCCAAGTTTAGGTCAGGCACCCACCCAAGGCCTGCGCTTTGCGATAGTTTTTAATATCCATAACTTCATAAATATTGTGCCTTGAACTAGATACGCTAGATAACAGACTAGACATAGAAAAAGAGCCTGAAATAGCCAGACAAACCTCATTTTTTGAAGGCTGAAAATTTGTCAGCCCATGCTCATAATATCATCATATCATAGGTTAAAACGGTAGCCATTCATTGAATTTGGACCGTGGAGGTTTTAGAAGGTAGCAGGATTTTAAGAGTTCAGTTCCTCAAGAGATATCACAAAAATATAATTTATACTTTCATCAATATCAACCCATATTCGGCTCACTGCTGAGCTTGGGTCTCCTTAGGTCAATAGTCCACCACGCTAGCTTCCCACACGCAGAGAACTGAGAAAATTCTCTGGCATTCAGGTTTCAGCACGATATTTTTCCTTCACCGTTTGAGACACGTGATAGTTAATTTCTTAAAATGTACACAACTGAAAAGTTGGAGGTGCATGCCCCGGACCGGATGCAAAACCACACCCTCCGGAATCGGAGGCAGAGTTTATACTTTAACAATAACGTATTAAAGTATAAATCGTAATTTATTGATATTTTCTACAAGATTTCATGAGAACCTCGCGAAACTTAGTGACTGACTTATAATTTTATTTATTTATTTATTATTTTACATTTAAAGAAGGCTGACAAACTTTCAGCCTTCATAAAATGTATGTAGGTATATCTAGCTACTGCAGGCCTTTATTCCACAATACATAATACAAGTTGTGAATAGCAAACAACCTATAACATTTTATCGCTATTGGAATTAGTTTGTAACTGTTGCAATAGTTAAAACTGTTATAGCTGTTAATTTTGTATTGTCTTGGAAAATGTATTGTTGATGACACTCCTATGATATGCGGGCGACAGGGGGAAGGACTGCGCGGGTATGAAGCCCGCTACCCCCCTCCTGCCCGCGCGCACCATCGGGAGAGTTACGAACGAATTTGCTAGACTATCTATAGTAAAATCACGATTTAAACATATTGATCAAAAATTTACAAAAAAAAATAAAATAAAATAGGTCAAACCATTTTCAACCAAGTACCAAGAACTCCTAATTAAAATAATAGTAAAAAAAATAATTTAAGTATAAAATCTCTTTTGCTTTGATATATCGATCATCATCATCATCATTACAGAGGCCTCTTACATGGACTTCCAAAAAGCCGCATCCAGCGGCTCCATGCAAGTGCAACTCAGAGACGTAGCTACCGTATCAGCCATATTAACACGTTCGCAGCGATACGAGGTTAATTGACCTCGTAAGTCCAGTCTCTTCAAGAGTTACGAGGTCAATGGACCTCGTATCACACATAACGTTTTAGTACGAGGTCAAAAAACCTCGTAACGCACCAGAGGAAAGTACAAAAAAATCAGTGCTAATGATAATGATACTGCAGAGCCCCCTTGTGTGTAAAAGCAAACATTAGTAAATTGCAATCCACAAAATCACATAATCTGGTGCTTCCCGGAAAAAAAACCTATGCAAACTAAAGAGTTTCATTTTAGAAATGACAAAAGTCAAAAAAAGCAATCTCTATTTTTAGGTTAAGCGTGCGCCCAAAAATACGTATTCACTGTCATGTTTACCTATTTACGCAAGCATTTTTGTTTATTTTGTGAGAAATCTTTACCCTTCAAGGGCTCCCAACTAATTTACAGCACTAAGACACGCTATGCCACTCATGCAACCAGATGTCCTCAGACAATATCTATCTAAGTATACATATAATAAATCTGTAGAGAGGTCAATTCTTTACACGAAATATATTTCCAAAATAACTATTCGGGGATGATTAGTGATCGATACTGATGCCAAAAATGCAATCAGTAAAATTTTTGTCTGTCTGTCTGTATGTTTGTTATAGAAACAAAAACTACTCGACGAATTTTAACTAAAGTTAGAACAATTATTATTCATACTCCTGGGCAGGTTATAGTATACTTTTCATCACGCTACGATCAATAGAAACAGCGCAGTGAAGGACAATATTGGGAAAACGGGAGAAGTTACTCCATTTATACAGCAATACTACTGTAAGGGCTGGATTAAAAAGGTCTAAGGACGGACGAAGTCGCGGGCGTCCGCTAGTGTATTACAAAGGATAACAATATTGTAATGTAATTTTCAAATAAATCTCTTAGTATAGTATCGCATTCACAATAGTGAGTAGACTTTATAATTTTTTGTTTGCATTTGCATAATTCGTTATTCGGATGGCCCATTTTAATTTCTTTCCGCACCTGGCGCCCAAACGAGGCCTTGCCTATAAATCCATGAGATGTTATAACCTCTAGAGCAGCGTTTCTCAAACTTTCGCCCCCACGAACTTCTGTTAAAATTTCAAAGTGACAGCGAACCCCTTACTAACTATCGAAACCTCCCTCCCCCCCCCCCCTCCCCAAAAAAAAATATTTGACTGTTGAAGAAATATTAATGTTATGTTTCTTGTCGCAAATGGATTCAATGTTAGTAGTAATTTAGGACAATTTTAACCTTAATTCTTACTTGGTATCAGTTATCAAGCCACCATTAAGTAAATCTTATCGCGAACCCCCTGTCGTCGATTGGCAAACCCCTAGTGGTTCCCGTACCCCACTTTGAGAAACCTTGCTCTAGAGCTTTTAAACCTGGGGTAAATATTCCTCCGAAGTTAAAACCACTATTTTTGATTACCACGTGATATTTTTTACAATACTGTCCTACCACCAACTATCGTCATATTTGAAGTAATTTATATACTCAAACCGCCTTCATAAAACACTATGTTTGGTGTTTTATGAAGGCGCACTTCACTATATTTGGTGATTAAAACCGCATGAAAATCCTATAACATATAGGTACCATGTCGATGAAAAAAAAATCTCTCTCTCTTTTTTATTTATTTCAGCTATTTTCAGCAGCTCTGTGCTTGTAACAGACTTCTTTAAAAGCTCGATTTTGATTCACTTTAAACGGTCAGATTTACTTTAAATTGTGTTCGAAGATATATTGAAATTGAAAAAAAATTTAAAAGTATAGGGTAAGTTATCCCAAAGAGCACCCGTTTTAAATCATCGCTTATCTACAATGCAAACTATCCAATTAAATCATATCTTGGCTTTCTTTTCATTCACACTAATGTTCTTAGTGGTTAATAGTGCAGGGCATGTAGCCATGTGGTACGTCGGTTCTCTTTCTACAATCGCTTCGAAAATTAAAACATCGACAGGTCACGTGATCAAATTATCGACCGGATTCCCAATTTCTCATACATATTTTTAGTTATCAAAGCGTTAGCGTTTGTAGAAAGAAAATCACGCAACATAGTATTACTGAGACGGGCAGCGTGACGTCAGGAATGTGTATTCAGCAATGAAAATTTTCGTATAGTTCCAACAAAGTGTATTATCACCAACAAAGATCGCGCTCGACTGGCCACCAGACGACAAAATAATTACCGACTATGACTCAAACAGTTTTACAATTCAAAATGGTCAAACTACTTTTTAATTATACAGTTTTACGGCTTAGTCTAACATTATGAAATTAATATCATTATAATATTTAAAATAATTATAAAATGTAAATAGTTTACTTTAATCCGAGTTTAAATAATAAAGCTAAAGATCTGAATCTTTAGGTTTAGTCAAATCAGTATCTAATAAACGAAAAACTGTAATCATGACATTGAAGAATTATTATCAGCAAATAACAGACAATGTTTATAATAATATATAGATAGTTTAGTATATTTATAGTTTGTTAGATGGAACTCGTAGGCCCTCGTAACAATAGGTACAGGACCAGAGAGTTATCTCATTAGACGTTCTTTTGCAATTAGGTAGTCTGATAGAGCTAAACCTGACACACTGGGCGAACTGCCAAGCCATAGCGGTATTACTTTTCTTAGAAATGAACTTTACCGTCCATTCCGGTTTATTATTCCACTTGATCTATGATTAATGATCACGAACTTGTTTGCATCAGTGCTTCGTCTGATAAATATAGTATTATGTAATTTAGCCCACCAATCAGTATTTGGCAAGCGTTGGGGTTTGCAATTTCTAATTCATCAGTATATATGGGGTATCTTCATCATCAACGGATTTTTCCTAAGTAATGTCATACGCCATATCTTATTTGTGCCGCCAGGCAGCAATGCTGTGTTAGATTCTAAAGTACATGGTACTGTGTAATTACAGGCATAAAATTCAAAATTAATTTATTTCAATTAGGCTTAGTTTACAAGCACTTTTTGATAGGTCAGGATTAAGTCATAATTTAATTTAATCAAATGGTGGTAATTATACTCGAAAACTTAAAATTAAAGTTACGAGGGTTCCAAACGCGCCTTGATCCGCGAAGAGCCTACAACAATCTCAGCCAAGGTTTATTTTTTTGTATACCACTGTCTTACAAACTTATTTAAAAGTAAGCACACAGTTGTATAATACAGTTAAAGCTTTTTGCACCAAGTATATGGGTCTTAACACCTACGCCTCAGGTTAATGGGCACAGGACCTCGATTTTTTTTTTAATACAATATTTGCCATACTTCTTTTTTTAAATATGACCAATATTTCCATTCCCCTCCAACTAGTCGGGAAAGACTGTATTAGGAGTGGGTACGACAATAGACCAACGGGCGGGGATCAAACCACCGCGCCCCGGTGATGAGTCTTGCATGCTTTGCGAAAGCGTTACCTACTCTGTTCATTATCGACTAACGACTTCAGTTTCCGCTACGTAGTGCCTCGCATCCGGTTCTCATAGGAATACGGAATTAAATACTTTATTTTTCGTTTTTTTTTTATTCTTTACAAGTTAGCCCTTGACTACAATCTCACCTGATGGTAACTTATGATGCAATCTAAGATGGAAGCGGACTAACTTGTTAGGAGGAGGATGAAAATCCACACCCCTTTCGGTTTCTACACGGCATCATACCGGAACGCTAAATCGCTTGGCGGTACGTCTTTGTCGGTAGGGTGGTAACTAGCCACGGCCGAAGCCTCCCACCAGCCAGACCTGGACAAATTAAGAAAATCTCAATCTGCCCAGCCGGGGATCGAACCCAGGACCTCCGTTTTGTAATTCCACCGCGCATACTACTGCGCTACGGAGGCCGTCAAGATAGACATAGCTCATGTTTTTCGGTGATGATGTAGCATTTTTATCAAAGGTTTTCTACTATTAGCTATGTTACGTGCCCACAAAAAGTGATCCGATATTAGCTAATCCACTGAGCGCACACTAAACAATTTTATTTTTATGTACATTATATATTTATGTTTATATAGTTTTTACACTTCCTGAACACACAACTCCATATTGTAGACTATATTTAGGTATTATTTGTTTAAATAACTTTTGTTGTTTACAGTGCAAGTAAATGAAATTAAGACAATTAGCCACTTCTGTAAACCTCAGTTTCAACTCGCTAGTGGCATATCTAATAGTATAAAATCATTGATTTTATAGTCAAAGAATTAAAAAAATAACCGATGGTAGGTAAATCATTCTAGATATACTCGTAAACTAAGATGTAATGTATGAAAGTTTGCTTAGAAGATACCTATTTAAAAAAATTAGACATGTCTTGAACAAAAATAACCGTGTTTTAATTTAATTTAATTTATTTAATAAAATATAATAAGTACAATGATACAATAAAAGGTGCGGACATAAACTTGTTAAAGTTTTTCTGCGCACCCTGCGCCGTTGACGAAGTATAATTAAATCTACTAAGAACTTAAAAAAATGAAAAAAAAGAAAAAAATCTAATGATACAGTTAATACATAAAACATGAAAAACACTACGTTTAACTTAAACAATAATTAAACAAAAACAGAAAAGGTGGGTATGAAGTGAATATAGCTGACATCTGAGTGATACTTGTACATAGAGGCTGTTCATACAATTATTGGTAATACTTATGTTCGTTCGTCATCAACCCATATTCGGCTCACTGCTGAGCTCGAGTCTCCTCTCAGAATGAGAAAGGTAAGGTCCACCACGCTAGCCCAATGCGGATTGGCAGACTTCACACACGCAGAGAATTAAGATAATTCTCTGGTATGCAGGTTTCCAACCCGGCTGGTCACCGTGGAAGATTATGACCAAAACCCTCCAATGTATAAAAAACATGATTTAAAAATTGCAACATACAACGTCAGAACTCTATCTACCACGGAAAAATACTTTGAACTAGTGCACACTATCCACAACATACACTTAGACATACTTGGCCTAGCGGAAACAAGAAGAATGGGATGCAAAATAGAGGAATATACCGACTACATTCTGTGCTACGTGGGCGAAACACCGGGTCAGTACGGGGTGGGATTTCTCATCAAGAAAGAGTACAAGAATAATATCGTAAATTTTTGGGGCTTATCGGAAAGAGTTGCATTGATCCAGCTACAATTCGGTGATACTGATTTGTCAATCATTCAAGTCTACGCACCAACGTCAGACTCAGACGAAAAAGATTTAGAAAAATTCTACCAAACTTTAGAAGAAGCTCACAATTTACTAAGAAATTGCAGGAATATTATGGTAATTGGCGATTTCAATGCCAAAATAGGAAAACCAAAATGCAACGAAAGCCTTATCATGGGAAAATTTGGGTACGGAGTTAGAAATTCAAGAGGAGAAAGGCTGGTACAATATGCTCTGGAATATAAACTTTCCATCATGAATACCTACTTCAATAAGAAAAACAGCCGAAAATGGACCTGGATTTCGCCAGACGGAAAAACGAAAAATGAACTTGATTTTATCATGTGTAATAACCCTAAAAATATTACAAACACAGAGGTTTTAAACAACGTAGATTTTCCATCAGACCACCGAATAGTAAGAGCAACATTGTCTCTAAAAATCCCCAAAAAATGCAGAAGAAACTTCTCAGACTCAATATCATCGCTAAAAACAGATGTAGAAATAAAAACATACCTTCGCAAACTGGAAACCAACTTTCCGGACCCAGCTAACTTCAATGAAGACAACATACAAGAAACATATAATAAATTCGAACTTCACTTGAAAAATAGCCTAAAATCAGAAGCTGGAAACAAAAACAAAACCAACGAACATACATGCTATTTCTTCAACGAAACAACCAAAGCTTTGATTCGGCGGCGCACCGAACTTATAAATACAAAAAACAAATCATGCGAATTAAAAAAAGAATTATCAATCTTATTCAAACGAATTAGCAAGTTAATTAGAAACGATTACAAGCGGCATAGGCAAAAAATCATAGAGAATAGTATAACACAACATAGAAGCGCCAAAAAAGCTTATAAGCAATTAATTACGCACACAGACTGGATCAAGAGCCTAAAGAACGGACAAAAAGAAACTAAATCTAGAAAAGACCTAATATCCTGCGCTACAAACTTTTACAAAGAGCTTTATTCTACTGAGCTACGCGACATGACTACGTCCACAGAAAGTGATAGCTTACAGACAAACATCAGTGACACGGCAATTATTAAAGAACTAGACGTCTGGGAGCATATTAAAAAGTTGAAGCGCGAAAAGAGCCCAGGGCCAGACGGCTTAAAAAACGACGCTTTGATAGAAGGAGCAAAATTACTCACTGTACCACTAACACGCATATTTAATTTGGTTCTACGAACAGGCATTATACCAGAGCAATGGCAACAGTCAGACATAATACTGCTCTATAAAAAAGGAGATCCACTCGACATTGCAAACTATCGCCCTATTAGCCTGTTATCAAGCGTGTACAAGTTATTTACCTCTATTATACATAGCAAAATTAGCTCAATAATAGATGGTGCGCAACCGATAGAGCAAGCAGGCTTCCGCCCCGGTTTTTCGACTATGGACCACATCCATACGCTAGATCAAGTCTTAGAAAAATACTCTGAATTCAACAAAGACTTGTATATAGGTTTCATCGATTACACCAAAGCATTTGACAGTCTCTATCATAGCTCTATCTGGCAAGCTCTACACAACTGCAACTTAGACCCAATGATCATTAGAACTGTAAAAAATATATATCAAAATAGTGTGAGCAGAGTCAAGCTAGAAGTCCGAGGCGAAGAGTTTAAAATAGCCCGGGGAGTCAGGCAGGGTGACCCACTATCCCCAAAATTATTCTTAGCTGTCTTGCAGGACATATTTTCCAAATTGAACTGGATATCAGAAGGCATTCCTATCAACAACGATCGTCTTACCCATCTCAGATTTGCTGACGACATAGCAATCTTTGCTGAAACTCCAAAGAAGTTACAAAATATGATATCCCAATTAAATAAAGAGAGTAAACACGTAGGACTGCATATGAACCTTAGCAAAACAAAAGTAATGACAAATGGAAAAAAAGGAAAAATAATGCTAGATGGTGTAGAACTCGTATATGTAGAGCAATACACGTACTTAGGAAAACAAGTATCGTTTTCCAAATCTAATAATGAAGACGAAGTTCACAGAAGAGTCACATGTAGCTGGAACAAATATTGGGCCCACAAGGAAATCCTCAAGGGAAACTACGACTCAAATATGAAAAAGACTATTATGGACACCTGTATTTTACCCTGTTTGATATATGGCTCTCAAACGTGGACTTTTACAAACAAGATAAGCAACAAAATACGAACTTGCCAGAGGGCTATGGAGAGAAGCATGCTACACTTAAGGAAAATTCAAAAGACAAGAAGCCAAGAAATAAGAAAGAAGACAAAACTGACAGATGCTTTACATCAAGCTCTGAAACTAAAATGGAGCTGGGCCGGCCATGTAGCGAGGTGCTCAGACCAACGCTGGACTATTAAGACCACAAAATGGATTGGTCCACAAGGAAAAAGAAACGTGGGCAGACCACAGAAGCGGTGGGCGGACGATATTATTGCGACAGCCGGGAAAAGCTGGATGACAATAGCGCGGGAAAGAGAGAAATGGAAGAAATTGGAGGAGGCCTATACCCTACCAAGGGATTCCTATAATTAATACAATTGTAAAAATGTAACAAATTAACTACATATTACTAACATAGAATTAAGAAAATATATAATATTTTGTAATTAGGTTAAGTTTTATAGGAAATAAAAGGCTTTATTATTATTATTATTATTATTATGCAGGTTTCCTCACTATGTTTTCCTTCACCGATTGAGACACGTGATATTTAATTTCTTAAAATGCACACAACTGAAAAGTTGGAGGTGCATGCTCCGGATCGGATTCGAACTCACACCCTACAGAATCGGAGGCAGAGGTCATATCCACTGGGCATATTTATTAATGATAAATTTTAGATAATACTATTTTAATTTAATTTATATTTTACATTTTTTATACTTAGAATTGATTTTTTTTGTTCTTTTTAAAAGGAATAAATAAATCCAAATTACTATATTCTCTAACAGTGTGTACGCTATAAATCACTGGACTCAGAGGTCACAACATCCGAAACAAATGATACAATACATTAAGGTCTTTGTTTCACACATAAACACCGTTAGATTTGCGAGCGACCTACATGCGCCTCAGCCATAAATCACTTTGAATTGATTCACGCACTTCCGAAACAAATAATCGCAAAATATTAGCAATTAGATAGCCGAAATATTATGACTTACGAAAAAAGCTTTCTAAATTTTTTTCACGCCACGCACTGGCGAAAATTATCTTTTTATGCTAACCAAGTTTTTAATACTTAATCTATACTAATATTATAAAAATGAAGAGTTTGTTTGTTTGTTTGTATGATTGAACGCGCTAATCGCAGGTCCGATTTGAAAAATTCTTTCTGTGTTAGGTAGCCCATTCATCATATATTATCCCCGTATTCCTACGGAAACGGGAACCACGCTAGGGAACCCGAGCGGCGTCAGTTAGTTTATTTATAAAATTGAAAAAAAAAACAGTAAAACGATTTTTTTTTATTTGGATTAACAAACAGTACACGATAAGATAAATTTTTAACAATATCAATAACTTGGGAACTAGATCGTCAACCTGCACCGTTAACCACAGATTAAGAGTTACAATGTTAAAGATGGCGCACCATTACAGTGCTATTTAAAGATGGTGGTTAGTTTCAATCACGCAAATTGGAGAATTATGAAAAAAAATCGTTTGAAACCAATATTATAGAGCTACTAGTAAAAATTGATTTTTTGTTTGTTATTCAACACGAAAACTACTTAACTGATTTTAAAATTTCTCTTACTATTAGAAAGATTCATATTCACCGAGTTATACAGTATATATGTTATCCCTTATTCCCATGGGAACGAGAACTACGCGGGTGAAACCACAGATATAAGAGATAACTAGATTTATAAAGTGTCAATTCTTTGTATTGAACCCAGCGTACCCAGGGAGCGTGGCCTAAATGGCTGTTTAATATTTAGTGAATAGTGAAATTTATATATTATTCCTTTTGTCACAGAACAAAACATGACTGCTAGTCTCCGACTAATTACATAAAGACCTGCCTCGCAAGACATTATTTTTCTGTCAACGTATATGATCAACGATCTTATGCGATTATAAACACTGTCTCTAAAGAATCGATGTTTCATAGTTTACAATCGTGTCCGTCGGTTAAAAACCTCCATAAAAATACCTTTTTGTGTAGTTATATGGTGTAAAAAACGAACAATAACTGCTAGTTTAGTATAAAATATGTATGAAATCTAAGCTAGTTTTCCTTAGAAAATGGCAGAAAAATTTGTTCGTGAATTTGGGTACGATACTAGTCCTTATGTATTTAGTCTGAGCTGCTAGTACATGCGCGGACACGCTTGCGATGTTCCGCACACACGGGTGTACGCGGGCCACGCCCCTTTGCTACTTCTATTGCTAAAAGCGTTAGCTTTAAGCGTTGTCTGTTCGGTGGGTGAAACCATAGGATGTCGGCTAGTTCATAATAGTTGTTGATGTCAAACTTCCGGTCCGTCGGTTTTCCTCTCAAAAAACAACTTATTTTGAAATAAAAACAATAAAATTGCGGTTTTCCTACCATTCGAAACAAAACATATATTTTTTTACTGCACGCTATAAGAAACTTTCAATAGGCTCGCACTTAAAAGAGATGACAGTTCTGAGCTATAAAAACTTTTGCGTCCTCCGAACTAGAAGAGTTCTATAGATAGATGTTTATTTTTCCCGGTTTATTTTCCTGTTTATCTGATTTGGTCTTGATTAAATGGGATATGAGTTATTTATGGGCTCGTTTTATTTCTTTCTACCTACTTATTACTAAGAATAGCTAATCCCTTATCGCATTTCCTTTAAAGGAAAGGGGTCAGAGGTATAGGTAGAATAAAGTTGTACCTTTTTCAAGTAAGCCCACTTCCATCTAAGACTGCATCGTCATTTAACATCAGCCCCTAGCCAAGTGGCATGTCGATTCTCTTTCTACGATCGTTAACGCTTCGAAAACTAGAAAACTGTATGGGAATGACAGATCTTAATCACGTGACCTGTCGATAGCAAATGTCATTCCCATACATCTGGGGACACTTGACTCTAACATAAATTAGCTCTAGCTTAATATTTTACAAACGGATCCCTAAATCGAAAAATATTGAATAATTCCTGTCATATCTTTCAAACACCTATCCAACGATACCCCATACTATGAAATAAACGAGTAAAAATAAATCCACCCCCACTTGATATGTAGGGGAGGGAAATTTTGAAAAAAATATTTTTCAAGGTTTTTATTGTACGACTTTGGTTTCATATTCATGGTAATTTTAGTTTCTGCGCTAAACCGCGGACGAACGGACGTACAGATGGACATGACAAAACTATGAGGGTTCCTTGTGGACTACGGAACCCTAAAAAGACCTGGTCAGTGTCCATTCTGTGGGTCCTTAAAACTAGATGATCTTATTTCTATTTTTAAGATATAAGCAGTATTATTTTAATCAAATTATTTTAAATTTAAAACTGTGAATGGCCGAATCTCCACCTGTGTGAAAAGCCAACGAATAACTGAGTTTAAAACGTACGAGTATACAGAAAGCGGTTTCGCCAAGGAATATTGGAAAATGATTGAAAAATTATTTTCCTTCTCGCGTCACGGGATTTCCATAAATCTTCCCCTAGGCTAATGAAACAAAAATAAGGTTTGTTGATGAAAATATGCTCGTCTTGGCAAGTCTCGGATTCTTCATTATCGTAATAATTTTATTTAAGAGAAGTAGGTAGGCCTCTTTGTGACAGATTTCGTCTAGCAAGTACCTACTTCAACATTATGGTTTTCTTCATTATCAGCCTATTCTTATGGTTATAAGGTGAAATTATAGGCAAGCAATTTGACGGCCTCCGTGGCGCAGTGGTATGCGCGGTGGATTTACAAAACGGAGGTCTTGGGTTCGATCCCCGGCTGGGCAGATTGAGATTTTCTAAACTAGTCCAGGTCTGGCTGGTGGCCGTGGCTAGTTACCAACCTAGCGGCAAAGACGTACCGCCAAGCGATTTAGCGTTCCAGTACGATGCCGTGTAGAAATAAAAAGGGGTGTGGATTTTCATCCTCCTCCTAACCGCTTCATCACTTACCATCAGGTGAGATTGTAGTCAAGGGCTAACTTGTAAAGAATAAAAAGAAAAGAAAAAAACAAAAAAAAAAGCACCAGTGTTGGTCGACCACCACCAGGAAAACTGACGACATCAAGCTGTGATTCAACAGATGCAGGCGGCAAATTAATATTAGCATACCATTTATGTATATAAATTAAAAAAACTGTCACCATCCCTATTATTTGAAAATCATCATTATCATAAATAACTCACATTCGCCTCAATACTGAACACGAGTCTCCTCTCAGAGGGTTTAGGCTAACAGTTCACTACCCAATGCGGATTGGCAGACTTCACATACAAAACAAATTGGGAAAATTCTCAGGTATGCAGGTTGCTCCACGGTGTTTTTCCTTCACTGTTTAAAGCACATGATATTTAATTACTTCAAATACACATAACTGTAGCTCCGAAAGTAATGATACGCTTTTAGTTCTACAAAATTGTTTTATTATTGCCATACTCTTAATTTATATACAATTAGCTGACGCCGCGTGGTTTTACTCGCGTGATTCCCGTTCCCGTAAGAAAACGGGGATTATATATAGCCTATAGCCTTTCTCGATAAATGGGCTTTCTAACACTGAAAGAATTTTTCAAATCGGTCCAGTAGTTCCTGAGATTAGCGCGTTTAATCAAACAAACAAACAAACTCTTCAGTTTTATATATTAGTATGGTTCCCGTTCCTGTAAGAAAACGGGGATAATATATAGCCTATAGCCTTCCTCAATAAATGGGCTATCTAACACTGAAAGAATTTTTCAAATCGGACCAGTAGTTCCTGAGATTAGCGCGTTCAATCAAACAAACAAACTCTTCAGCTTTATATATAGTATAGAGTATAGATTTAAAAAACTGTCACCATCCCTATTATTTGGAAGTCCCTTTATTCGATGTCGGTTCAAATTCGAAAACATGTGAGAGGCCCGCGCAGCCGCGCGTATTGTATCAGTTTCTAGGTCAACGAGTATTCACTGGGAGGCCGCATGTTAGTATAAAAGAGGCTTTAGACTATATTTCCAACCCTTGTATACCGTTGATATAAATAAGGCGAGGTGAAGAAAATCCACCTAGCTAAGGTTACCTAGTTTTGTAGCCCAATAGGATTTTACGCTATTAAATATAACAATGAATCAGAAATTAGGAGATCCGCAGAAGAAACAATATCACCGACATAGCTCAACGAGTTGCGAAGCTGAAGTAGCAATGGGCGGGGCACATAGTACGAAGCCGATTGACGTTGGGGTCCCAAAGTGCAGGTGGACTGACGACATCAAGTAAGTCGCAGGGATTCGCTGGATGCAGGTGGCTCGGTGTCGTGATGTTTGGAAGTCCCTATAAAAGGCCTATGTCCTCAATGGACGTCCATCGGCTGATATGATGATGATGAATTATAACAAAAGCCTTAATAGCACAATCAATAGGCGCCACTTCGAACGCGGGTATAGCTTTATACCAGCGTTCGAAGCCTTGTGATTTAATTTTATGCGTGGTTGCTACCTGATAGCAATCCGTGATCCTCCTCGAGACGTGAGTGCTGCCGTTGATCAATATTGGTTCATCCGCCGCCTTCTCTAATGCATGCCCCGGCAGACATGCATCTCAAGTCCTGGTCTACACCGAATATGTCAGAGAAACCCCATGGCTGGCTAGTCAGAGCCTCGGTTGTTGATCAGCATGGCAGCAGGCAGGTCATCTTCTCCCAGATGATAAATCCGGGTGGCGGTACGGTTCTCGAAGCTTAGCCTCCTTACCCGATCAGCGCGGGCGATCTTGCATCGCGGTCATTTTCTTCCAGACCCTTTTGGTGCTGAGACCTTGTGACCTATAGGTCTTCTTGGGTGTCAGTCCAGGTGCCCCATGAGTACTGCGATTGCTCGCAGGCATCGAGTCTGGTAAGTGCGTCGTCCATAAAATTTCCTGACCATAAAATTTCGCATCGACGTCTTCGACGCCGTAGGTGCCTGCGCCTGCAGGTTCGGCCACTACGATGAGCTTGCGAGGTGGAGCACGCCTGTTAGATGGTCCCGCGCGTTGTGGTGCGATACCATGGAGGTGTGTGTATGACCTATTGTCCGCGCGTGTGTACATACGGTGTGCTAGATTCCGGACGAATTCCTCCACGGTGGGCGTCCTGGTGTCACGATGGATTATCATGGGCACCGCTTGCAGGTGAGGTTGTCTTTGAGCCCTGATGGTTGTTGGACTCTCCCCCTCCAATTCCTCCACTCCGAGCTGAGAATTGTTACTAAAAAATCAGCTTATTATTCAGGATCCAACCCAGGACCTCGTGGTTAGAAGCTACAGTTAACCATTGTACCAACGAGGCAGTTTATACATATAAATTTTCTATTCATACAAGCGATATAGATCATTTTATACCTCGCTTATTATTCCGCTCCAATATCTTCCTCTATGGTACTAGAAAAATATTATTATCTGTTTACAACGAATCTTTTATTACTCGAAGTTTTCATGACGATAACTTTGTCTGTGGCGATTGAAAATTATTATTGGTACTAGAATTTATTACGGTTACCCATAACTTACGAGTTACAAACAGGATAGGAGCAAAAAGTAACTATATAAGTTATATAAACTATTAGCAGACGCGGTTTCATTCACGTAGTTCCCGTTCTCATGGGAATACGGCAATACAATATAGCTTATGACACGCATGATTTCAAAAAAAGGAGGAGGTGCTCAATTTGACGAGTGTTTTTTTTTAATATTTTTTACCTCATAACTTCGTCATTTCTTAACCGATTTTGAAAATTTTATTTTGTTCAATAAAGTATAGTTCCAGATTATTCTCATTTAATTTTCATGAAAATCGGTTCAGTAATTCTGTGTTAAAATGAAAATAACAAAATTTCCCGTACTGTGGCACTGTCGTTCACTATACTAAGACACACTAAAAACAGAAAAATAAAATCTTTTTAACAAAAATATTAAACCGAATTCAAAATAACAAAACTAAAAAGCGAAAAATAACATCGTACGTGCTACCTTCTGATCACTTTCAAGGCGGTGCCAACAAAGTGATGCATTAACTAAATCCGATTAAATCATGAACTTTTAGGATTTAAGGACAGTTCTTTCCCGTGTTTCTTTCAGAAACGGCTTGAATTAATACGTCAGTGGCTTGGCACCGCCACTTACGGAGCGGCATACTCCAAAATGGACTCAGCTCCTTAAAATAAAGATTTAAAAAAAATTATGTAAAACTATACCTATTTATTGCTTGTCGTCATCGTCGTCATCAACCCATATTCGGCTCACTGCTGAGCTCGAGTCTCCTCTCAGAATGAGAGGGGTTAGGCCAATAGTCCACCACGCTGGCCCAATGCGGATTGGCAGACTTCACACACGCAGAGACTGAAGATAATTCTCTGGTATGCAGGTTTCCTCACGATGTTTTCCTTCACCGATTGAGACACGTGATATTTAATTTCTTAAAATGCACACAACTGAAAAGTTGGAGGTGCATGCCCGGGACCGGATTCGAACCCACACCCTCCGGAATCGGAGGCAGAGGTCATATCCACTAGGCTATCACTGCTCTTTCAATAAATGGGTACAGTTTTACATAATTGGCTGATTATGACTGTGCTGTTATAATTTACCCACGCTTTACAAAAACAACAATGTAATACAAGTTAGCAATCTAATCTATTATGGTAAAATTTAACGCGATCAAATCGTAAATACTGTAATCATACTTTTCCTGGCGTGATTCAACTCCATTACAAAGTTAACAATAACGACTGAAAATCAGAACCACGTAAGCGATTTGATATTATGAATTTGGTACATTTTAATACACATACATTTTAATATATTAGAAAGCGTAGTGTTGGGCGACCTCCCACTAGGTGGACCGAGGATATCAATCGGGTTGCAGGGAGCCGCTGGATGCTGGCGGCTCGAGATCGTTGTGCTTGGAGGTCCATGCAAGAGGCCTATGTCCAGCAGTGGACGTCTATCGGCTGAGAAGGTAAGGTAACATTTTAATTGACGTTAGAAGTGACATTACACTTCTAACGTCAATTAAAATGTTGCCTTTGCAGGTAGTTTAATAAAAATGTATGCGTTCCAATACGTCAACTGAATAAAGACAGTCTTGAGTTCAACGTCATCGTGTTTTATTCCGTATAAAACACGATTGTAGGGTAAGACTTGTTTTCTTAAAAAAATAACAACTACATACATATAAGACATTGTAATTATTATTAGCAACTGGAAATTACATTTTAAATAATTATAATAGATACTAAAAATATCCAATTTAAAATTAATTATGTGGAAGTCTCTAGGTGCTATTGGTTTTGTATATCACGGTTACATTCTGTATATAGATTAAAATGAAACACGCAAACTTAGCATGTTGCCACGGACTCCTGTTATTTTTAGTTAATACCGAATAACAATACAGGTTTTGATTGAATGTCACGTCATGTTACACGTAACTGCTTAAAAAAAAACGTTAACAAACGTTACCGTTAAAACTACATTAATTTGGAAGCCCTCACAGAAAAGCTTGCGTGTTGCTTACCGTTCACGTACGTGCGTGTGAAGTTTGCGAAAAAATCGAGAGCAAGGGGTCTTCAACAATGATTTGTGTAACTCGCACGTGCGTGTGACGAATTCACCTCTATCTTTCTTTTTCTATAGTATGTTAGACAGAGAGAGATAGAGGTAAATTCGAAACGCATTTGCGAATTATACAGAACATCGTTACAGAATACACGTGTATAAAGATATTATGCATATGTAGTAATTAAATTGATGAAAATGTCGCTTACTTGGTTATATTTTAGACCAGTCGGACACTCAAACTCGACAGGTCTTCGTTTGATTTTGTAGTTAAAACCAAAGAAATAGATATTTATTTCACGAAGCTCAAATTATAAGCGACTATAGTTAAATTCCTTGATTTTTGTTTTATGTATTTTATAATACAGACAAATAATTTGGCGTTGCCGCATATACTCCGCGCCACGAAGCAAGTCCCTAATGTCTTAATGACGCTCATTATCATATAGTAATGGTGGTATAGACGCTGACAATTTTAATTCAGGTTTTAGCGGTGGGACTTTTTCGTGACGCGGAGTCTAGAAGCCTTTTATCCCGAAAAATCTATGGTTCCCGCGAGATTTTCAAAAAACAGAATTTCACGCGAACGCAGTTGCGAGCGTCTGCTAGTAACGTTATAAAAATGTTATACACAAAAGTTTTCTTTTAAGGTAAGTATCTAAGTAATAACCTTTTAAGGGATTAATCTGGCATTAACGAAATGGCTTTAAAGCTAAAGATACATACATAGACTATCAAATTTAAAACGTTTTTGTTAGACAGGGTAAAGAACAATTCAACCCATGCTGATGGACAACACAATATAAGCCTTGTCCCTACAGTCGTGGTTCTCATATATGGTAATCGCGATCACCTCCATCCTTGACTTTCAGTTTTATTGAGTCACGTGTTTTATCTTCGGCTACCCGGAGAGCCTCGTAGAACATTGTAAGCCTTGAAGGGACTTGCCGCCTACAACCAGTGACTTCCTGCGATTTGCTTGATGTTATCAGTCCACCTGATAGACCAATACTGCGCTTTCCAACGCGTAGACGCCATACCTAGGGACGCCAAGGTCTATCGGCTCTTCGACCATATACCCCCGTACCTTGCCACTTCAAGTACACTACAGCTATGTCGGTGACTTTTTTTTTTTATATTCTTTACAAGTTAGCCCTTGACTACAATCTCACCTGATGCTAAGTGATGATGCAGTCTGAGATGGAAGCGGGCTAACTTGTTAGGAGGAGGATGAAAATCCACACCCCTTTCGGTTTCTACACAGCATCGTACCGGAACGCTAAATCGCTTGGCGGTACGTCTTTGCCGTCGTCATCAACCCATATTCGGCTCACTGCTGAGCCCGAGTCTCCTCTCAGAATGAGAAGGGTTAGGCCAATAGTCCACCACGCTGGCCCAATGCGGATTGGCAGACTTCACACACGCAGAGAATTAAGATACTTCTCTGGTATGCAGGTTTCCTCACGATGTTTTCCTTCACCGATTGAGACACGTGCTATTTAATTTCTTAAAATGCACACAACTGAAAAGTTGGAGGTGCATGGCCCGGACCGGATTCGAACCCACACCCTCCAGAATCGGAGGCAGAGGTCATATCCACTGGGCTATCTACGTCTTTGCCGGTAGGGTGGTAACTAGCCACGGCCGAAGCCTTCCACCAGCCAGACCTGGACAAATTAAGAAAATCTCAATCTGCCCAGCCGGGTATCGCACCCAGGACCTCCGTCTTGTAAATCCACCGCGCATACCACTGCGCCACGGAGGCTGTCAAAAACTTGTGACTTAAGTTCCTCTGCTGATCTCCTCATTCCTGATTCAATTACGCAGTGATACTCCGATCATAGCTCGATCTATCACCCGCTGAGTGATTTTGAACCCTGTTAAAGGTACATAGTTAGCGACCAAGTCAAATAAACTATATAATTACCAAGTGTTATATTTATATTTCCTACTCCAACTATGCGATTTTTGTTATTTTTTAGAATAATAAACTCTGGCAACATGCAGAATGTAATCTGCATATTTTTCTGAGTTCCAAACTGTAAACTGAATGCGATACTCAAATTATGTACACAGAATTCCTCACAGCGCCTGGTATATTTGCAATTTCATTCGTTGGTAATTAACGTTTCACTTCATACATATTATGTAAATATTGTGTTTGTTTTGGTACTATAAAGTAATTCGACAAATTTAAAAAATTCTTTCATCATTAGAAAACTACATCTTTATCGAGTAACACAGGCAATAGAGGTAATATTTCTATGTAAACGAGAACTACAAGGATGAAACTAACGTCTGTAGGAGTAATATAATAAAGAAAATTATCTTTGAATAAAAAACATTTTATTTACAGAATGAAACAACCAATTTCATTCGTTTGTTATTCACGTTTTATTTCATTCATGTAAGCCCGGGTAATGTTGTCCGGGTTAATGTATGTTACCCGGGCTTACATTACGCTTCAAACTTGACCAGCCTGAGTAGGTACATTTAATCCCCCTGTCTATGTTAGGGAAACAACCGCTTAATCCCCCAAAATGGGTAAATTTCAGATCCCTCAGAGAAAACGTTTTTATTATCTGGATCCTTTTATTACGAGCATCCGGTGAATGTATGGATCAGTACAAGGTCCTGACCGCGGAGTTATATTTAGTAGACGCTTTTTATTCTATTCAATAGTGTGGAATCCACCCTTCTCAATATAATATTTTCTATCCACACAAAACCGTTGTGAGGCCTTTCGTGCTGTATGGATCAGAATGTTGGGCGGTTAAAGGGACGGATAGTATAATTCATGCGAATGAAATGCGTATGTTAAGATGGATGTATGGTGTGTAGAATGGATAAACTAAGGAATGAGTAGGTATAAGAGAAAGTCTGTGAAGTGAGTGAAGAGTGAGGAGTTAAAGGTTAGCTTGGTACGTACATATGTAATACGTGTTGAAGTTACAAGTGAAATCACTAGAGGAGAAGAATGCCAAAAAGGAGATGGTAGGGGTGTGTGAAAAAGGACAGTGTGTAAAAGGAGTAGAAGATAAGTTGAAGAATGACAGAAGCGAATGGAAGAGATTGACATTTTGTTTTGCTGACCCCAATTAAGTGGGAGTAAAGGAGATGATGATGATTTCTTTTTTTTAATTTAGTAAAATAGAATCTGTGTTAGGTTAGACCTCATTTATGAATGCCAGATGGCATTGTGCCTAAGGGCCACCGGCCACAACCACAAAACGCCGCTACCGGTATACTTCCTGTAGTTTTCATACATTTTATATGGACTCGCCGCACACGGGTGACGTCGGTGGCCGCCACACGCCACAATCATCGCTGCTCGCTCCTTGTGGCCGCCACACGCCACTAGCGCGATTATGATACTGGACAACAACTCGAGGATTTATCTCCG
Organism: Bicyclus anynana; assembly: GCF_947172395.1. Classification (NCBI taxonomy): domain Eukaryota; kingdom Metazoa; phylum Arthropoda; class Insecta; order Lepidoptera; family Nymphalidae; genus Bicyclus; species Bicyclus anynana. The sequence goes on along the minus strand of NC_069106.1, from coordinate 5,836,863 downwards.
GTGGATGACAAATTCCCCGTATCCATCACACGGAGGTCCTCGTCAAGGAAGCAAATGGCGGTCAAATAAAGATACCCAACCCAAGCCAACTTTTTAAGGGTTGTTCCATAAACTGTCTTTTTTTGCGTAGGGAGGTTTTTTTCATTTTTAATATTGAAATTGCTTATACCTAACGAAACTATTAGATATAAGCTAAACGGTTTTAAAGTTTAGTGCCTTTTATAATACTAGTTTACCAAAGCACTTTAAAGTTGAACGTAGCAGTATATTCTATAATTCGACGTTGGGGAGTTATGTACGGATAGGATTCACTTTGGATGTTTATCTTTTGAATAAGCAAATCAAAAGCTCTTTATTAAAGTCTCTCTATGTCATCCGAGTCATAATTGAGTGGTCTACCACAGAACCTTCTGTGTTATCACCCATCACACTGATCTAAAACGGATTGGTGGGCTTAGGATGGTAATGTTTCCCTCTGTAACGATAGTTTTACATATAAAATGAAAACATTAGATAAAAGTGTATAAGAGGCATTTGTAATAAAACTATTAAAATCGGATTGTAGAAGATATATTTTTTTAATTATAATAGTCACTCTTGACATTTGCCTACTTTAAAGGGGGAGGGAATGGGTCCACTTTCCATGACAGTCTGTTCCTTAATAACATCAAAAGGTAATGTAGACAATGTCTGCTGATTTTCTATAACATAAGAAATAGAAAACTAACACTATCAGGCGGAGTTTATTGTATTTATCCATACATTAGCTTACATCCACATTCTGTAATCTCGGTAAGAATTTTCATTCTTTATTCGAACTTACCCTAGAGAAAAGTTTCTATTTTGGTCTCTTTTAGTAGAAGTTACTTAATTTTATTTACTGTTTGTTTACTTGTACAGTCTTCTTCTACTAACTAATATTCTTTCTTCCTTTATTTAGGTTACCTGAAACAAAATAAATGTGCTTAGAATATTTCTTCTTAGACTAATAACCTATAGACCCGCAACACCTTACATTTTTCACTCTAAACGTAAGACACATCTGTGAGTATGTGAGCGTAAGAGACACGCAACGTACTTATCGTAGCGTAGCAATGCGTCAAGGGCTCCTATTTCGGGGCACATAAAACAGCTTACGAATCCTGCGACTACATATCTATGTGTTATAAATCTATGGGGGTTTTTAATAAATATTTTTGTGTATTTGTAGGCGACCATTTTCGTTAGTTGAAAAATAAGCATAAATGTCTTTAAATCGCCAATGCTGCACCTCATTAACTTTTATTTCATGGATACGGACGCAATTTAAAAAAGAGAGGTAAAAAAACCCAATTCGTACGCCCACATTTTTATTGTAGGTTTAAATGCACAGAGTACATAAACAGAGGGGTAAAAAAACTTTTGTCTTTTCGCAAGATAAAGTTAATTTTGTGCTGAGCGCAGAAATTAAGCATTTTTTCACGCTTTTATCTCTACAATTAAACCAGCACTCGACTAGTTAAAGTTAATGAGGCGTTGGCGATTCTTAATTTTTTTTTGTCGACATTTTTCACGTATTTGTATAGCCGTAGAGTAGTACGTACGTAGTTGTCATTTATTTTTTTTACCGATTAAAAAAAAAATTGTATATGACATTTATAGTCCAGTGGATATGACCTCTGCTTCCGATTTCGGAGGGTGTGAGTCCGAATTCCGTTCGGGGCATGCTTGTGTGTGCTTTCAGTTGTGTACATTTTATGAAATTAAATTATCACGTGTCTCAAATTGTGAAGGAAAACATTGTGAGGAAACCTGCATACCAGAGAATTATCTTAATTATCTGCGTGTGTGAAGTCTGCCAATCCGCATTGGGCCAGCGTGCTGGACTATTGGCCTTACCCCTCTCACTCTGAGAGGAGACTCGAGCTCTGCAGTGAGCCGAAAATAATATATTTCAGAACTCTTATCAACTTGTGAATATATTTCGCAAGTAAAGCATTATAATATAATCATTTCGAATATTTGAAAAGTTCTTTGTATAATCAACATTGAGAATTGATAGAAACTTGTTCTATCAATTCTCAATGTTGATTATACAAAGAACTTTTCAAATATTCGAAATGATTATATTATAATGCTTTACTTGCGAAATATATTCACAAGTTGAAAAAATCAATCGCGTAGCTACTCTGTATTTGGGTCTAATAATGATTCCCCTTTCATTGATCAAGCCCTCCCGTCCCTCGCTCTTCCCGAGTCCCTAATAAGAGCTTTCATTAGAATTTTCTTTTATTTTTCTTTCACGCGCGTGTTAACATCGAGGCTTTCAGCAATTTAGGTACTTTTACCGACCTAAAAATAGAGGCCATGGACCTTCCCTAAACAATCAATCAATAAAATTACATATACAGTAATTTATACAATTTGGACACCAATAACAGCAGGGTTATTATGTAACTCGGTGTACCATCCAAGTAATCAAGTCACTACATCGTTTTTCATCGTTTTATCGTTTTTGCAATCATCTAACTTTGTGTTTTCAACGAAATGACACAATAAACGACATTTTACGTAAAGTAACATTAGTCTAGTAGTGGTATTATCAGGTAGTTTGTTATTCACGTTTTATTTCATTCATGTAAGCCCGGGTAATGTTGTCCGGGTTAATGTATGTTACCCGGGCTTACATTACGCTTCAAACTTGACCAGCCTGAGTAGGTACATTTAATCCCCCTGTCTATGTTAGGGAAACAACCGCTTAATCCCCCAAAATGGGTAAATTTCAGATCCCTCAGAGAAAACGTTTTTATTATCTGGATCCTTTTATTACGAGCATCCGGTGAATGTATGGATCAGTACAAGGTCCTGACCGCGGAGTTATATTTAGTGGACGCTTTTTATTCTATTCAATAGTGTGGAATCCACCCTTCTCAATATAATGTTTTCTATCCACACAAAACCGTTGTGAGGCCTATCGTGCTGTATGGATCAGAATGTTGGGCGGTTAAAGGGACGGATAGTTAGTTCATGCGAATGAAATGCGTATGTTAAGATGGATGTATGGTGTGACTAGAATAGATAAAATAAGGAATGAGTTATAGAGACCTATAAGAGAAAGGCTGAAAGTGGCGCCAGTAACAGAAGAGTTGAGGAGTAAAAGATTAGCTTGGTACTTTTGGTGTTGAAGTTACAAGTAAAAAGACACTAGAGGAGAAGAATGCCAAAAAGGAGATGGTAGGGGTGTGTGAAAAAGGACAGTTTGTAAAAGGAGTAGAAGATAAGTTGAAGAATGACAGAAGCGAATGGAAAAGATTGACATATTCTGCTGACCCCAATTAAGTGGGGGTAAAGGAGATGATGATGATTTCTTTTTTTTAATTTAGTGAAATAGAACGAGAATCTGTGTTAACCAGACATACCTCATTTATGAATGCCAGATGGCATTGTGCCTAAGGGCTTCCACACACGAGCCACCGGCCACAACCACAAAACGCCGGTACCGGTATACTTCCTGTAGTTTTCATACATTTTATATGGTCTCGCCGCACACGGTTGACGTCGGTGGCCGCCACACTCTACAATCATCGCTGCTCGCTTCTTGTGGCCGCCACACGCCACTAGCGCGATTATGATACTGGACAACAACTCGAGGATTTATCTCAGGTGGGTGACAAATTCCCCGTATCCATCACCCGGAGGTCCTCGTTAAGGAAGCAAATGGCGGTCAAATAAAGGTACCCAACCCAAGCCAACTTTTTAAGAGTTGTTCCATAAACTGTCTTTTTTGCGTGGGGGGTTTTTTTTTCATTTTTAATATTGAAATTGCTTATAAATACCTAACGAAACTTTTAGATATAAGCTAAACGGTTTTAAAATTTGAGTGCCTTTTATAATACTAGTTTACCAAAGCACTTTAAAGTTGAACGTAGCAGTATATTCTATAATTCGACGTTGGGGAGTTATGTACGGATAGGATTCACTTTGGATGTTTATCTTTTGAATAAGCAAATCAAAAGCTTTTTATTAAAGTCTCTCTATGTCATCCGAATCATAATTGAGTGGTCTACCACAGGACCTTCTGTGTTATCACCCATCACGCTGATCTAAAACGGATTGGTGGGCTTAGGATGGCAATGTTTCCCTCTGCAACGATAATTTTACATATAAAATTAAAACAGGAGATAAAAGTGTATAAGAGGCATATGTAATAAAATTATTAAAATCGGATTATAGAAGATATATTTTTTAATTATGATAGTCACTCTTGACATTTGCCTTGCTTTAAAGGGGGAGGGAAAGGGTCAGTGGGAACACTTTCCATGACAGTCTGTTCCTTAAAAAAAAAAAAAAAGGTAATGCAGACAATGTCTGCTGATTTTCTATAGAACATAAGAATTAGAAAACTAACACTATCAGGCGGAATTTATTGTATTTATCCATACATTAGCTTACATTCACATTCTGTAATCACGGTAAGAATTTTCATTCCTTATTCTAACTTACCCTAGAGAAAAGTTTCTATTTTGTTCTCTTTTAGTAGAAGTTACTTAATTTTATTTACTGTTTGTTTACTTGTACAGTCTCCTTCTACTAACTAATATTCTTTCTTCCTTTATTTAGGTTACCTGAAACAAAATAAATGTGCTTAGAATATTTCTTCTTAGACTAATAACCTATAGACCCGCAGCACCTTACATTTTTCACTCTAAATGTAAGACACATCTGTGAATATGTGAGCATAAGAGACACGCAACAAGCGTACTTATCGTAGCGTAGCAATGCGTCAAGGGCTCCCATTTCGGGGCACATAAAACAGCTTACGAATCCTGCGACTACATATCTATGTGTTATAAATCTATGGGTGATTTTAATAAATAGTTTTGTGTATTTGTAGGCGACCATTTTCGTTACTTAAAAAATAAGCATAAATGCCTTTAAATCGCCAATGCTGCACCTCATTAACTTTTATTTCATGGATACGGACGCAATTTAAAAAAGAGAGGTAAAAAAACCCAATTCGTACGCCCACATTTTTATTGTAGGTATAAATGCACAGAGTACATAAACAGAGGGGTGAAAAAACTTTTGTCTTTTCGCAAGATAAAGTTAATTTTGTGCTGAGCGCAGAAATTAAGCATTTTTTCACGCTTTTATCTCTACAATTAAACCAGCACTCGACTAGTTAAAGTTAATGAGGCGTTGGCGATTCTAAATTTTTTTTTGTCGAAAATTTTCACGTATTTTTTAAGCGTAGAGTAGACGTAGTTGTCATTTCTTTTTTTAACCGATTTAAAAAAAATATACATAATATTTATGTACAGTTATAGCCCAGTGGATATGACCTCTGTCTCCGATTTCGGAGGGTGTGGGTTCGAATCCCGTCCGGGGCATGCTTTTTAGTTATGTACATTTTATGAAATTAAATATCACGTGTCTCAGTCGGTGAAGGAAAACATCGTGAGGAAACCTGCATACTAGAGAATTATCTCAATTCTCTGCGTGTGTAAAGTCTGCCAATCCGCATTGGGCCAGCGTGCTGGACTATTGGCCTTACCCCTCTCACTCTGAGAGGAGACTCGAGCTCTGCAGTGAGCCGAAAATAATATATTTCAGAACTCTTATCAATTTGTGAATATATTTCGCAAGTAAAGCATTATAATATAATCATTTCGAATATTTGAAAAGTTCTTTGTATAATCAACATTGAGAATTGATAGAAACTTGTAAATCAATCGCGTAGCTACTCTGTATTTGGGTCTAATAATGATTCCCCTTTCATTGATCAAGCCCGCTCCCCCTCGCTCTTCCCGGGTCCCTAATAAGAGCTTTCATTAGAATTTTCTTTTATTTTTCTTTCACGCGCGTGTTAACATCGAGGCTTTCAGCAATTTAGGTATTTTTACCGACCTAAAAATAGAGACCATGGACCCTTACGTTCATTGCTATTTCACTAACCAATCAATCAATAAAATTACATATACAGTAATTTATACAAATTGGACATCAATAACAGCAGGATTATTATGTAACTCGGTGTACCATCCAAGTAATCAAGTCACTACATCGTTTTTCATCGTTTTATCGTTTTTGCAATCATCTAACTCTGTGTTTTCAACGAAATGACACAATAAACGTCATTTTACGTCAAGAAACATTAGTCTAGTAGTTGTATTAGCTGGTAGTAACGTTATTTTAACGAAAAACTGATATTTACGTAATTTTGTTGAAATATTCATATTAGACAATTATTAAAACAAAAGATCATAGCCACTTGATGACAAATCACATATTCAAGGTAATTTCATAGAAATAACTATATAAGATGATCATAAAAACGAAAACACGACAAAAATCGGTGTAGTGACTCGCTGTTTGAATGGTACACTGAGATACATAATAAGGATGCAGGACGTTAATGGATACGCCTCCTGTATAGACTTCCAAACACCTTGGTCCAGCCATTAACATCCACTGGCTCTCATTAACATCTGCAGCTTGCTTGTGATCGCTGAGCTATGTCAGTGAATTAGGTTCTTCTACTGGTACCCTCAATTCTGATTCAATCACGCAGAGAAACTCTAAGCTCGCTCGCTCTATCGCCCGCTAAAGTGTAAATTGTACAGTATTCTTCAAAAGTTTATCTACTAGTGTACACATAGAAATCCGTAGGTATTTTTTATAAAACTTGTTGCCGCTTAAAACATAAGTAATTTTGTTTTGTTTCAGGTACACTACATTCTTTACTCCAGGATAAAGATTCACGCTAAGACTCGATAGGGTTGTGGATATATAATACTATACTGAAATCCCTGAAGCCCCATTCGAGAGTTCTTCAGGTTTCTATATCTATTACGAGTAGAATATCAACTTCTTTAGAATAAGAGCGGCTGATAAAATCAAACATACTACCATCATCATCATTGCAAGTATGTAAGTAGGGATTAAAATTGAAAGTTGAGGTCAACTAGCTAAAAACTACCATTCTAAGCCGGTATTAGTAATGTATTGTTGATCCATCTACAAAGAAGTGAAGTGACAATGGGCGGGGCACATAGTTCGAAGAGCCGATGGACGTTGGGGTTGAAAGAAAGCACAGTGTTGGTCGACCTCACCAAGTGGAATGACAACATCAAGCGAGTGTCGCAGGTATTCGCTGGATGCAGGCGACTCAGGATTGTGATGTTTATAAGTCCTACAAAAGGCCTATGTCCTGAAGTGGACGTCCATCGGCTGATATGATGACGATGATGATGATTAGTAACGTACTACTGCGGGATCCTACACTACCAATGGCCCCACTCACACTTGGCCGGTTTTAATATGCTCGTACCTTTACGTTCTTTAACAGAAGCTTCACTTTAATTATGCCCACGCTTGTATTGCATGACTTCGCTTAAGCAAGCTTCTCTAGATAAATTATAAAATACTTCTTTGAGTTATTTTGTTACTAAAGGATGCAAGAGCGAAGCTTTTTAGAAAACTGAGCTGTTATTCTGTACTTATTTTATAAAAAGGTACAGTTTTAAGCGTAGAGGAACCAAAGTCACTGATATAACTCAGCGAGTCGCAAAGCTGAAGTGGCAATGGGCAGGCCACATAGTTCGAAAAGCCGATGGATTTTGGCGTCCCAAGGTGCTGAAAAGACGACCCCGCACAGCGCAGTGTTGGTCGATTCCCCACTAGGTGGACCGAGGACATCAAGCGGGATGCAGGGAGTCACTGGCTGCTCGCGGCTCGAGACCGTTTTGTTTGGAAGTCCATGCAAGAGGCCTATGTCCAGCAGTGGACATCCATCGACTGTTAATGATGCGGATGATGATGATGATGATGATGATGATAATGATGATGATGATGATGATGATGATGACAGTTTTTAGTGTTATAGGGGATATATACTCTCTGGATTTACTGAACTAATTTTGAAAATTCTTTTCCACTAGAAAGCTACGGTATTTGTGAAAGTCATAGGCTGTATTTTATCCCCGCATTCTCACGGTAACAAGAACTATGCGGATAAAACCACAGGAAGTCTACTAATATAATATAAATACGAATGTTTGAGTATTTTAAAGGGTGTACTTTAATAGGTATATGGGTATTTATGTATGTAATTTACCCAACCAAAAACGTACACCATTAAAAAATACTGAGCGTAGAATGAAGTTGGATTAGTTTAGACATTTAGTTCATCGTCATCAACCCATATTCGGCTCACTGCTGGGCTCGAGTCTCCTCTCAGAATGAGAGAGGTTAGGCCAATAGTCCACAAGGCTGACCCAATGCGGATTGGCAGACTTCACACAGGCAGAGAATTAAGATAATTCTCTGGTATGCAGGTTTCCTCACGATGTTTGCTTCACCGATTGAGACACGTGATATTTGATTTCTTAAAATGCACACAACTGAAAAGTTGGTGGTGCATGCCCCGGACCGGATTCGAACCCACACCCTCCGGAATCGGAGGCAGAGGTCATATCCACTGGGCTATTTAGTTCATATAAAGCATTAATATATAGCATACTTTATAACAGTATTATTGGTCCAGTACCAGCAGGGTTGTTATGTATCTTAGTTTACCATTCAAATAATCAATCACTACCGTATTTTCGTTTTTGCAATCAAACGCAATTGGGCCGCATTGGGCCAGCGCAACACCGCATTGGGCCAGCGTGGGACCGGGACAACTTGGGAATATTGACTTACAGTAGTGAGCCGAATATGGGTTGATAATGAAACGAACGAATCAAACACAAATGAAAACACAATATTAGATCACTCATGTTAGTTGATCGTAAAAATAAACTAATCACTGCCACTTTATGTGTAATGGCGCAATCAAGGTCATTTCGGTGAAATAACTATGTTAGATGACAACAAAATTTGAAATACGTTGAAAAACGATGTAGTGATTCATTCATTGAATGATACATCGAGATAATAGGCCTGCATTATGTGTAGTGTGCAGTGAATCAAAGGCACATACCTACGTGCATTTGAATCACAAAATCCGTACGATGCACATCGATCGTAGATCGTTAGATGGGCCTCAAAGCGTCGCGGAAATGTCATTGGTTTCGCACATTGAGTACGTCATCACTCGTAACACGTTTCCCTGTATTCATGTCGTGGCTTGTGTTTTTACACTTCCAAAATGAACACGAAGGCATAATTAAGGAATTAAAATAATAAAAAAACAGTAAATATTTTTTAAGTCCACGTCCACCATGCGATTGTTACGACTGTGCGTGCACGTCTTTGGGTAATGACATAAACTTGTATGGAGTAGTATACACTAGTATGGAGGGGCCCATCTAACGATTTATATCGATGACGATGAATCCATGAATGTACGATCAGTGGACGCACTTGTACGACTTTCTGTACAAAGAATACTAAAATCCGTTTGATGCGATGCGTCCGACACGTACGATGTGGTGTGAACGCCTGCCATAAAAAACATTGTAATATTATAAAATAATATAACTTTCTTATATATATATATATAGCCAAAAATTATTATCATATTTTAAAATTTCAAAAACAAAGAAAGAACAATAAAACACTGGGATTTGTTCTTTTTTAATGTTTAAAATATAGCATGGGAGTAAAAGCTTGCCAACTCACGTATAATGTATATATTGTTTTAAATATTACATATTACACTGATCCGTTATGAAGTGTTTTTTCGGGTTAAAAAAATGTTTTAAAAACACTTTTGAATTTGTAAAACCTATACTTCAGTTGAGAACCATGGACATGCCGTTACGTGCATTATTAAAAAAATAATTATCACGTGTCTCAAACGGTGAACGAAAAACATCGTGAGAACCTGCATACCTGAGAATTATCTTAATTCTCTACGTGTGTGAAGTCTGCCAATTCGCATTGGACCAACGTGATAGACTATAAGCCTAACCCTTCTCATACTGAGAGGAGACTCGTGCTCGACGTAGCGTAGCCAGGACTTCTTGCTTCTTCTTATTCCTCTGTTGCCTGCAATCTTGCTTATCATAATTGTATAAAGCAAACGGTACCTACATATTGTAATTTGGGTCCAAAAATGCATGACATGCTTTGTCTCTATTGTCCTTGCTTGAAGACTATAGGCTATAAATTATCCCCGTTTTCCCACGGGAACGGGAACCAAGCGGGTAAAACCGCGCGGCGTCAGCTTGTTATTCATAAAAAAGAAACATTTTGAGTATACTTAAAATATTTGGGTGGTAGAATCTTTACAAATAGTCAACTGACGTGTCAAAAGTGCTTGTAAACTGAGCCTACTTGAAATAAATGATTTTTGATTTGATTTGATTTGATATTTACTTCCAGGTAGAAGTGATAGGTTCGAGGTGGAAGAGGTAAAGGTGTACTCTCAATGAGCGTTAATTCAATTTGGAGCGTTTAAAAGCCGTGTCTGGGAAGGCTTTTAGCGTTAATAGGCATTTTCTGTCCCCGAAAGCGAAGATATTTCTAATTATTTCTCCTTTAATTCCCTCGGGAGCAGAATCTGTCTTTCACAATTTGTCTTTTTCGCATTATTCATTACAGCTTTTTGAGAAAACTCGTTTTTTTAGGCCTCCAAGTGAAGGTAGGTACTTAAAGTTAGTTGGTAGTCATTATTCATCATCATTATCAACCCATATTCGATTCAGTGCTGAGCTCGAGTCTCCCATCAGAATGAGAGGGGTTAGGCCAATAGTCCAACACGCTTGCCCAATGCGGATTAGCAGACTTCACACACGCATAATTAAAAATTCTCTAGTAATGCAAGTTTCCTCACGATATTTTTCCTTCACCGTTGGAGACACGTGATATTTAATTTCTTAAAATGCACACAACTGAAAAGTTGAATCGAACCCACACCCTCCAGAATTGGAGGCAGAGGTCGTATCCACACTGGGCTATCACGGCTCTCAATTCTTTATTACTATCAATGTGATTTTTTTTTTCATTATTATGAAATTATAAACATAAATAACCTCTGGATCTATTGAACCAATTTTGAAAATTCGTTTAGCACTAGAAAGCCACGTTATCTGATGAAATATAACCTCACAACGCCCTAAAAACGGGAACCACACGGATGGAACCGCGGGGCTATTATGTAAGAAAGATAAGCCAAATTCTCAGGCCTTTGTTTCAATCTCTATTTTTGTAAAAAAAAAGTTATTGACCAGAGCGCCCGCGTGTCTTGATATTCTCTTATCTTCGCTTATTGCTCGTTTATAAAAGTTTATCTTTTGTAAGGGCTAACGATAGTCATAATAAACAGTTATATCCCAGTAGAGTTGCTTCGAGGCACGGCTAAATGAAAAAACAGAGAAAAATTCACGGAGATAACTTTATTCTTTTAAGTATGTTTGTAGAAAAAGGGATTATTTCAAGTTTGTATCGTGCCTTGGCTAGCTATATGTACAGTAATTCATTAAAGTTATATTTACAAAATAATTGTTTTTTATAGTTTTATTCTTATTAAGACTTGGTCGCTAACTATGGGCCTCATAAGAAGGCTCAGAGTCACACAGCGAGCGATGGAACGAGCTATGTTTGGAGTATCTCTACGTGATCGAATCAGAATGAGGAGATCCGCAGACGAACTAAAGTCACTGATATAGCTCAGCGAGTCGCGAAGCTGAAGAGGCAATGGGCAGGCCACATAGTTCAAAGAGCCAATGGGCGTTGGGGTCCCAAGGTGCTGGAATGGCGACCCCGCACCGGAAAGCGCAGTGTTGGTCGACCCACTAGGTGGACCGAAGACATCAAGCGGGTTGCAGGGAGCCGCTGGATGCTGGCGGCTCGAGACCGTTTTGTTAGGAAGTCCATGCAAGAGGCCTATGTCCAGCAGTGGACGTCTATCGGCTGATAATGATGATGATGATGACATTTATTAGTTCCACAAAAAATATTTGCTGTCCAGTGCAGTGTTGCGTGACTTCAATATTGGTAGGTACATTTTTGAGCTCCTGCAAATGAAAATACAAATATTGTACTGTTTGTTGGTCTGCTATATGCTGCTTTCGAGTGCTGCCTCGCTGAGAATCTCATTAGCGATTTTTGCCAATATTCCGTTGACTTCTACGAAATATGTATTTGCTTTTCATTGCGTAGTTAAAACGAGCGTACGAATAGATGTGTTATGCTAAAGGAGCAATGATGTGTGTGAACAAGCATATTCTCATAATAATGATATTAACTTTCGCATAATGCTGGCACGTAGGTGCCATTATCTCCTGTGGTCACTTGTGTAACTGACATTTCCTTCTATTAAAATGTCAATGGAATGAACCAAATAGAATAAAAGGAAGTGGTCCAGGATCATTTTTACAATTGATTAATTGACTATCAAGTTAATTTTTAGTGAATATTTTTATCTTGATGAGACGCTTAACATTTTTTATCTACGAAAATTCTTGACTCTGGTAGCTAACGGGGTAATAAAAACTTCTGAGCGTAGGAACGAGATAACGTACCACGTTTTGTAGGTCAATGTGGGTGTTAAGTTATATAACAACTCCCCTCCCCCCAACTAGTATCAACAACGAGGTCATCAAAAATTGTTACTAACCAACTGTTGTTTTTAATTATTGACAGTTACACAACTTAACAACCACATTGTCCTACAAATTGCGTGGTAAGTTATCTCGTTCCTACGCTCAGAAGTTTTTATTACATAGTAACCCTGTTAGGTACCTGAATCAAGAGTTTTCTAAGATAAAAAATCTGAGCGTCTCGAGCGAGCAAGACGAAGCTACTTACGGAAAATTAACTTGATAGCAATCAATTGTAAAAATGCTCCACGGATCCTGGACAAAGGTGATTTTGCATATGAAAGAATAAGACACCTTTATTCACCTACCATTTCTTCTCTTTTTTTACAAATCCAAGAGGTCAAGGTTCGATCTCCATCCATTGGACCTTAATTATCGCACCCGCTTAATTGAAGGACAAAGAAGACTAAATATTCTACTCATGATTAAGAGTTATCAAACTGTCATACTAATATTATAAAGGCGAAAGTGTTACATACACTTTGTGTATGTTTGTTACTACTTTTAGTTACAATTACTAAACCGATTTGGCTGAAATTTGGAATAGAGGTAGTTTATAGCCTATATTAACATATAGGCTATTAAGTACAACTCTAAGCCAACGGAAACGATTTTTTTTAAGGTGAAAACCGTTGAAATCGAAGCCGTGATAGCCCAGTAGATATGACCCCTGCCTCCGATTCCGGAGGATGTGGGTTCGAATCCGGTACGGGGCATGCACCTTTAACTTTTCAGTTGTGTGCATTTTAAGAAATTAAATATCACGTGTTTTAAACGGTGAAGGAAAACATCGTGAGGAAACCTGCATACCAGAGAATTTCCTTAGTTCTCTGCGTGTGTGGAGTCTGCCAATCCGCATTGGGCCAGCCTGGTGGACTATTGGGCTAACCCCTCTCATTCTGAGAGGAGACTCGAGTTCAGCATTGAGCCGAATATGGGTTGAAATGATGATGATGATGATTTTTAAGAGTTATCACACTGTCATACTAATATTGTAAAGGCGAAAGTGTTACATACACACATTGTGTGTGTTTGTTACTTCTTTTAATTACAATTACTAAGCTGATTTGGCTGAAATTTGGAATGGAGAAAGTTTATAACCTAGATTAACACATAGACTATTACAGGTACATACAGCTCAAAGCCAGCGGAAACGATAATTTTTCTTTCAACGTTAAAAACAAAAAATCGCGATATATTTCAGTTATAAGAAACGAAAATACAAAAGTTGCTTATTCTTTAATTTAGCTGCGAGTATATGTTGTCGCTAAGCGAACCGAAAGAAACATCGGTTTCGGATGATTTACTAATCATTGGTTTCTTTCGGTTCGTAAGTAATCGACTAATTATTTGTAACCGATTTGTTAAGCGTGAACACATATGTCCGGTCTTTTCGACCCATTTCCGTCTTTACACCACACGACGCCCGCGGGTCCTGTGGGAAAACGGAAAATATCCAACAAAAACTTTTTGTATCCGGCATCTTTACCAATGCTTTACGGCGGAAGACTGTTTGATTGAATAGAAACAGACTTTACTTTGCGGACGTATATTATGAATGATTATGAATAATTATGAATAGGGACTAATTTATTTAATTTGCTATTCTCCGCGAAAACGGACGAATACAAGCACAAAAACAGAAAATCTTGTACCCACATTTTATCTCGAAAACGAAGCATCCTTAGGAGATGGAGATATAATTTTTAAATACTTATTATATTATGATTCAATGTTAGTTTTTACACCAAGTATGTACAGCAAGAACAAATTTTAATAAGTAACGATTTTTACATAATCCACCCCTTTTCGGAACGAAAATAACAATTGTGACAAAATTTTTGAAATAAAACTAATATCTAACATTTTGGGAACCCTCAATGAATGCACATGTTTTTAAGCTAAATGCACAACTTTGCCTGGTACATTTTCTTTCACTCGGACCGTTTAAAGTACATACAAAAATTTCTTGTAACGACAAAAATTTAGGCCCATTTTCTGTAAAAAAAAAACTTGCAAAGTTGCAACGTGTTAGAAACAGCTTGAAACATGAATTGTTTCTAACACAATGCAAGTTTTGTTTTACAAAAAACAAGCCTGATTTCTAAAAAAAACTTGCTAAACTTGAAAATTAACTGTAAATCCATCACATGGTACATCTAAATTACTCTAAGAAGAAATTCAAAAATACCTACCGTATTTTTGTATTTTGTGGAAAAATCAATATTACTCAAAACCCGAAAATTTTTAGCTAATATAAGTATATTCCGTTATTTTATTTGACCTTGATGTTCGATATTATTCTGTTGTACTATTTACGGAACATCCTGTATATTTAGATTCTTCTAACTCCCACGTAAGAAAGAAACAAAAATGCGTTTATTTCGAAATTATGCCACACATCACAATATCTCCAGTACACCATGACATCCAGGACAATATCCTGCGATGTGTGGCATAACCCAGAAAAAAGGCCCCAGCTCAGCATAATGTTATGTGACCATTTGAATTTGGACACGTAGCGCTGATTTTCAATTGTACGTACTTTTCTGTGTTAATTTAATTTAGACAGTTTAAGCTCTTCGTTGTTTACCAAGCTTTGTCATGTACTCCAATTAGAACGGGAAGACAATAATACGTGCAAGTGAGACAAACGCCCGAATAATTACATAAGATAAATGTAACAATTTGTTCGCTGTTCTCGCAAGACGTGCCATTAATATCGTGCGGTCTAGTCTGACCTTTGGGAGGCGAATGAGAAATTTCCAAGGGCATCGGCACATAAGGCGTGTTTTAAAAAGCATATTTTTGGAGTTTATTGGAGTTTACTCCTTATGAATCGATTTTTCATATATAGCCCCCAGGTACGAAGTCCGATGAACGAATGACTACGTTACGTTTTTGTGCGCAACCTATTCTGCGCACCTTTCACTTATCCGGCGTAAGTATTGAGACGTAAATAGTGTATGCAACATACACCTATTTAGACAGTCGATCTGAAAGAGTAAACTTCGTGCGTCGGAGCTGACACACACATATTTTTTTTTTACATGTAAGCCCTAGATGGTAAGTGATGATGCAATCTAAGATGGAAGCGGGCTAACTTGTTAGGAGTAGGAAAACAATCCACACCCCTCTCGGTTTCTACACGACATCGTACCGGAACGCTAAGTCGCTTGGCGGTACGTCTTTACTGGTAGGGACGTACCGCCAAGCGGAGAATTTCGCAATAGAGAATTTTGAGGAGTCAATATACAAGTATTTACAGACTTACAGCTGGGTATCTTGAACTCCGAGATTCTTACCTAATTTAAGCTTAAATAACTGGACTATTAAATAAGTTAGTTTATTACTAGTGAAGTCCACTAATTCTCTGTAAATTGAGACAGAGTTTAAAAAAACAATTATATTTTTAACTATAATAATAAATACCATGTATGAAATAGTTGGTGATTAATAATGTTTTTTTTAAATACAACCGACATCAAAAAGGGATAACATTATAATATTTTCTACCTATTGATCACTTTGAAGTCGGTGTCAAGCCTGTGATCTATATTAATTAGCGTTTGTCGGCGTCGTCTCTGAATGCCTTAAATAAGTTAGTTTATTACTAGTGAAGTCCACTAATTATCTCTGTAAACAGCTTTATTCTAGATTAATAATTCTAACTCTATTGTAATACCTTTGGGTATTCCTAATGAACACAGTAAGGAGTTATGTTGAGATTAGCAGTCTAAATTGATAGTTTATTATCCATACTAATATTATAAAGAGGTAAAGTCTGCGGTATTCATCATCATTATCAACCCATATTCGGCTCACTGCTGAGCTCGAGTCTCCTCTCAGAATGAAAGCGGTTAGGTTAATAGTCTACCATGCTGGCCCAATGCGATTTGGCAGACTTCACACACGCATAGAATTAAGAAAATTCTTTAGTATACAGGTTTCCTCACGATGTTTTCCTTCACCGTTTGAGACACGTGATATTTAAATTCTTAAAATGCACACAACTGAAAAGTTGGAGGTGCCCCGGACCGGATTCGAACCCACACCCTTCGAAATCGGAAGCAGAGGTCATATCCACTGGGCTATCACGGCTCGAATACGGTATTGTAGGGGGAATTCTGTATCGTAAGCGGGAAAGTTATTTGTTAGTGTGACTTTATTTTATTTACTATATTTTGATGTATTTTCACCGAAACGGGAACTACGCGAGTGAAACCGCGGAGCGTAGGCTAGTTTAAATATGGAAGCCGTAAGTTTATAAACAGTTTATCTTAAGAGGTTCAATTACTTTTTATGTATATTGCGGGAAGCGAGCGGGTCACCTGATGTTAAGTGATTGCTTGTTTTGATTAGTTAAGTGATTGCATGTTCAGACATTCGGTAAAAGACAATTTAATATAGAATAATAGTAAGTGATAATATAGATAATACCTAGTCAATGAATCCCTCATTGATTATTATCTTATTGTCCATATCCCAATGAGGGATCCTTGTAATTTCAAACATTTTTAAACTAAAACATTTGAAAATTGTATTTTTTTTCCAACAAACTAATTAATATAAATACTACTACTACTACTAAGTATATTACTTACTAACACTAGAATTAAGAAATCAACTAAAGAAATCATTGTAAGTAACAATTAGGATAAATTAAAGGCTTTATTAAAATGTGGCTTTTTATTAGTAAAAGAATTTTCGAAATCAGTTTAGTAGATCCTGAGCTTACCCCCTTCAAACTGACGAACTTCACAGCCGGTGTCGTATTAATTTAAGCCGTTTTTATAAGAACAACATGAAAGAGCAATCTAAAAAAATTTCAATATTCATGGCTTGAATACAATTGGCATGGCTTGAATACATGGCTCTTTGCAATAAAAAAAGTAATCTTAACTTAAATTAAAAAAAACATACCGGTCAACTTGAGAACCACCTCCTTTTTGAAGTCGGTTAAAAATAGTATTCTGTGTTTGTCCCGGTTTCGCAAATACTAAATAGGTATTAGGTATACCAAAAATAGCTCCAAAATGAAAATTCCTAATGAAGTTTTCGCTCCAATAATATGTTAAATTAGAACGTATTAATTAACATAAACTACACAGCCCATCGCTCGTTTTAATAAATCGTCCCACTTACAACAGAATATTTCACAATTTAACCAATTTACATCATGTGCTATTTATAGTACGGGAGACAAAGTTGGTATTTTTGGATTTATTGAGCGCCGCAGAAAAATATAAGGGAGGACTACCTTGCTTACTACCTCTACCAAGTATGAGTTAATACTGGTACGTTTAGAGCAACTAAAAGAAAACTAACTTTTAAAATACTCAACCAGCACGTCAGATTAATAGCTAAAAAATGTGCATTTAATAAACTAGCGGACGCCCGCGAATTCGTCAGCGTAGATTTTAGTTCTTCACAAATCAAATCAAATCCCTCGGGAACCATGGATTTTTCCGGGATAAAAAGTAGCCTATGTGTTAATCCAGACTTCCTCTGCTTTAAATTTCAGGTGAGTCGGTTCAGTAGCCAAGGCGTGAAAGAGTAACAAACATTTATACCATCGAAATCATCAGGTTTTCGCAAATTTCGGGAATCCATGGATTTTTCGGGATAAAAAGTAGCCTTTATGTTAATTTGGAGTAAAATCTACTTTCATTCCAAATTTCAGCCAAATCCCTTCAGTAGTAGCGGCGTTACAGAGTAACAAACATCCAAACATACATACATCCATGCAAACTTTCGCCTATATAATATTATAGTAGGATTATAATATTAGTAGGATTTACGTATTAAACGTAACCTAACTTTACAAAATTGTACAGTAAAACCGTTATATTTCTGTTCTCGAGCCACGAGTAAAGTCATTTAATCTACCAAATCCTATAATATTCCCGCGATGCTCGAGTAAATTCACATTTTACATCACGGGCTCTTGAGAATGTAAAGTGTAATATAGCACCGAAACTGTTTACACCGGCTATGAGTTTGCTACACGTGCATATGTCGCAATGCAGACACGTCAAGAATAACGAGAAAAAGGTGATTGTGCAGCATGCGAAGCTTAACGTACTTTTAATAGTTAAGGGGGGGTTTTAATAGTTAAGGGTGGGTTTTGACTATTCGGCATTAGAATGAGAGTCTGCTATTGTGAGACCTATCTACATTGTATGAAGGCTCCAAGTTTATCAGCTCATGCCTCCTACCAGGAGTGAGTGCGATAGTCATTTTTGGAGTTTGGACTGCAGTAGCAAGCGTTAAGGGCCCAGACTCCAGACCCTAGGAGTCGTCCAGGTATCATCATTATGAACCCATATTCGGCGCACTGCTGAGCTCGAGCCTCCACCTTTTCGAAGCAGTTTTGTTCCAAATATACCTACCCATTGGGTGTTATTGTTTCGTTTACTCCTATACCGACGCAACCAGCTACTGAACCAGCCACGTTTCAGGAATCGTACAGTCTCTATTAATATTATAAAGCTGAAGAGTTTGTTTGTTTGCTTAGACGCGCTAATCTCAGGAACTACTATATCTACTCAGGTCCTATTTAGGAAAAATTCTTTCAGTTTTAAATAGCCAATTGATCGGGGAAGGCTATAGGCTACCCGTATTTCTACAGGGACCGCGCAGCGTCAGCTAGTTTAAAAATATTTAGTGTTTTACAAAGCGCCGGGTATGAGCTACCTGACCTCACTTAAGGCGGGTTAAATAGCAGTAATATATTAAAAGCATACCCAATATCAACCACCTCCTCGTTTGCCAATATTCCCATCAGACGCGTGCACTTCATATATGGATAAACGCAATGATGATTCATTGCGTACCTGTTTTAGAGGAGGAATTTTCCATTTTGTGCAATTTGTACCTATAGTGCATACCCTAGTTAAAAGCCTTGTGCACGCCACTGATTCCTATACTACGTGATGGGAGCACAACCTAGCAAATATTCAAGACGAATATACAAGTATCATGAACATCTGATCACGACGAACAAATACTCTATGTAAATATTCATCTCGAGCGAATATTCATGTCAGTCGCGCTATATAATATTCGTAGCAAGGATTACAACATAAAGTAAAATCTGTAGCAACGATCGGCTGTGTTTGCTTGTTGTACTAACTGCACGAACACTCGCTTTTTATTTTTTAAAAATTAGCGGAAAGTTCACGAAAAAAAACTAGCGGACACTCCACGTGTTCACCCACATAGTTCCCGTTTCCGTAATAATACGGGGATTAAATGTAGCTTATGATAATCGCTGATAATGTAGCTTTCCATTGGTGGAAGAATGTTTCAAATTCGTTAAGCGGTTTAATCGTGAAAGCGTAACGAACCAACTCACATATTTATTGTATTATTCAGGATGTAATGTTTCAAGCAAATAAGCTAATTCTCATACTGATTCTGACGTTATGCCTCATTCATCGGTCAGTAGTCAGTACCTTCATCATATCAGCCGATGGACGTCCACTGCAGGACATAGGCCTTTTGTAGGGGCTTCCAAACATCACGATACTGAGCCTGCATCCAGCGAGTCCCTGCGAGTCGCTTGATGTCGTCAGTCCACCTGGTCGGGAGTCGAGCAACACTGCGCTTTCTAGCACTTTAGGCTTAATAAAAATGTATGTGTTGTAGCCTCATACTAATTGCACAAGGACCTGCCTCGCTAACTATATGATCAACGATCTAATGCGATTATAAAAAATATCGGTATAGAATCGATGTTCCAATATTAGTCACACAAAAGTAAAAAGAAAAACAGTAGACAAGGAAACGCTTATCTCTTTATGAGATCTCTGTCAGTGAATTCAGTTTCGCATGTTTGCAGTGAAGTAAAATCTTTTGTGTAGTTGAATGGTGTATAAAATGGTCAATAACTTCCAGTTTAGTATAAGTTATATATAAACGTAATTATCATCATCATCATCATCATCATCATATCAGTCGATGGACGTCCACTACAGGACATAGGCCTTCTGTAGGGACTTCCAAACATCACGATACTGAGCCACCTGCATCAAACGATTCCCTGCGACTCGCCTAATGTCGTCAGTCCACCTGGTGGGGGGTCGGCCAACACTGCGCTTACTAGTGCGGGGTCGCCATTCCAGCACTTTGGGACCCCAACGTCCATCGGGTTTTCGAACTATGTGCCCCGCCCATTGCCACTTCAGCTTCGCAACTCGTTGAGCGATGTCGGTGACTTTGGTTCTTTTGCGGATCTCCTAATTGTCATAATTAATAAATAAGACATTATTCTCTAATTCTCTAATAAAGCTTTTTCTTTCTTTTCTTTCTACCTAAATAAGCTCGCTTTCCTCAAAAGATGACAATTTTGTTCGTGAATTTGGTCCTCATGTAATTAGTCCGAGGTTGTAGCATATAATTAACCCCTAAATATGTCAAACCCTCATCTATCTGTAATAAAAAACTAGTAAACATTCCACTGAAATTGGTGACATGTCGAAAATTCCTTGTACCCGAACCAATATTTCAATATGTCTGAAAATTCCATAGATAACTGTCGGAACATAGTATCATGAATGTTCGATATAACGTATTACCTGTCACATTTTTCGTTATTGGTAGCTTCAGTATACGCTTAACTCAAGAAAAGGTCGATATTTATTACAAATTGATAGATATTGCATATTTAGGTACCTAAGTTACCGAACTTTTTGTTTTGATATACGTGGAAATACGGAAAAAAATATAGCCTATGTTGGTGAAAGATTTTTTCAAATCGGTCCATTAGTATAGAGTTTATTCGTTAACGCCAACACGCCAACGCTAAGTTGTAACGCATTTATCTTTTATCTCAAAAAGTTTTTTTAACGGACGTTAAAAAGCGATCAAATGTAGTATGAAGGTCTATTTTCAACGCCCAAAATGAAAATGCAACACTGTCAAAACAAAGCATCGTGTTTTAAAAACGCTGTCGCGTGAACATATACCTGGAAATGCATTTGTTGTATTTGAACGTTTTTTTAACGTCCGTTAAAAAAGCTCTCATGCGAATGAGGGCTTAATGTCCCCAGTAACAAAATTAGTGACATTCTCATTTCCTTGCGGCAATTATATTCCTTGGAAACTTCCCGAGTGTCTTCAATCACATATTACATTTCGTTATATTTAGCTTCGAGCTGAGGCATCAAATAATTTAATTATTGTTAAATTTTCCGAGCTGACTTATAAGAGATTTGTTAAATAATATCTTGAGGCGGCCAAATTAAGTACCATAAAGACAGTAAGAACTTGAGGGCTTAAGGTTGTTGTTAATTGTTATTAAAATAGATAATTACGTTCCTTAAAGTCTTGTTATCGCTTTAATTAAATATAATCACAGTTACAATTTAATGTAAGCGTTATTAAACTTTTTGACTAGCAAACACCTCGCGGTTTCACCTACTTGGTTCCCGTTTCCGTGGGAATATGGCAATAAAATATAGCCTGTGACACTCACAGATAACGTGGCTTTCTATTGGTGAAAGAATTCATCAAATCTGAATCGGTAGTACTCGTAGATCCAGATAATTTATATAATTCTCTATTAGGTTGCTTAATAGATCGCTTTTTAGTGATGAGGCTAGCAGCTGGCTTTTAAGTATCCCTTTTTTAAATATGTTGATATAAAAATAAAATACACAACACTATTAAAAATTTATAAAAAAAATCAACCCTCCCGCTGCGGGAATTTTGAGTACCCAAGCAACCGGTGGTCAGTGAGAAATCTCCTCACAATACGCGCCGTCTCAAGAATCACTGCCTTCTGTATCCGACTCTTGATCCAACAATTATGTGAAAGCTTCTTAAGGTGTTGGTCGAAGCTTTTCGCTATAAGACCATTGACTGAAACAACTATCGGAACAATAATAGTTAATTCAACATTCCACATGGCGGTAATCTCGTGAGCAAGGTCCAAGTATTTTGATACTTTTTCCTTTCCGGCTTTAACCAGATTATCGTCCTGTTGAACAGTAATATCAACAATTATTGCACGGTGCACTGACCGATCGACTAGCACTATATCAGGTCTATTGGCAACAATATACCTGTCAGTGATAATCGTTCGATCCCAGTAGAGCAATGCACTGCTATTTTCAAGAACTGACGCTGGGTCGTACTTATAGTAAGGCATCTCGGAATCGATAAGGCCATACTGAAGAGCAAGCTGTTGGTGGATTATTTTGGCTACTTGATTATTTCTATTGTATATTATTTCTATAATAATCAAGGTGTACATTGTAAAATAAGTTAAATTTCATTCATTCATAGTATGAGACATTTCCTTGTCTATAGCTCGGGTTATTCGGGTTAAAAACAGCGTCTTTGTAACAAATTCCAGTGAAGCCAGCACACAATACGACCCAATAAACAGCTCCCCAAGCCCCAAGCTGGAATGGAGTGAACTATGCAACTTAATAACGCCGACCCATTTCAGTCCTATAGACAGAGAGCATGCAATAACCAGATCTACCTCATCTTTGGAAGGCTGAAAATTTGTCTGCCTATGGTCCTACTATAGGTAAATTCAGTAGCTAATGTATATAAGTTTGGACTGTGGTGGCTATGGAAGGTAATAGGTATCAAGAGACTACACCACACCTTCAACCGTTCAAGTATAAGGCGCATTTTTTTTATTTTTCTCAGTATGATAGGTATGAGAAATCATGCCCCAAATTGCCAATCCCTTGGCGCCAAACCTTAGCGGGAAACCTTCGAAAAGTACTGTTAAATATTTTTTATCATTTTAAGGATCTCTAGCGAAGGTCTGCCGATTGAAGGAATCATGTTATCTCTAAAATACTGAGACAATGTAGTAGTGTACACGAAAATTATCTTTTAAACATAATATAACATAATTTATACATAATATTTTTATTTCAGATAGGCTAATACATATTATTAATTAAATTAAAACTCATGTGTTCATCTTATAAATATGTTTATCTATAAGAAATACACGCCATCCAATTGTTTACCCATGGGCATTGGGCAAGGTACCTATTACGCTGGCACTATTAGGTACCTCTCTCGATGGCAAGGCTTATCCTTTAGGCCAAATAAGCGCCAGCTCTTGGGTCACCTGATGAATCGATCAATTTGTCTGACATAGAATTTTAAATAAATTTGGTATCTGATGACCATGGGACTAAAGACTCAAAAGGCAAGCGCCGCAAATATATAGTCTTGAGATATGACCAAGTATTAGCTACGCGAAAGAAATTCAGCAGCTGCGCCAGGAATTTGAGAAGTGCGCGAGAGATAAGACGCTGCAAACCTGTACGCAGGTTGCGTCCCATAGACCACGGTACTATTGTCATCCCGTCGGACCTCTTGCATCCCTAAAAAAACCGGGAGGTTCTATTTGCGCAGTTATTGAGGATCTGAATCCTATAAACCTTGTACCTTTCAAAACTATCATTGTCCAAACTCTATAATTGCTTACCGTACCTATAGTAGGGACCATAGGCTGACAAATCTTCAGCCTACCTAAACTGAGGTAGATCTGTGTATTGCAGGCTCTCTTTTCATTGAAGATGGAATTTCCTCTTATTATTCCGGCAGCGCACATTTATGAGTTATGCTCGGAAATAAGAGTGAAGGACAGACTTGCAGGCAAACAGCGCATTTACGTCCGACAGAGGAGATATAATGAGTTCATTTCATCCTTATAATATTCTATTAAGCATTCATCAGGCGCTAACGGAATCCTATGTATTCATTTTATTAGGTTATATTCTTTTAGGCATTCATTTATATTTTTTCAGATTCTGTGAAATATTTTCCTTCTATTTCCTACGTAATATCTTGAAGAATAAAGTTGTTAATTGTTACTGTAGTGTATTTTTAGGGTTTCCGATAATCCTTTTAGGATCACTTGCGTGTCCGTCTGTCCGTCTGTTAGAGTCAATAACGTTAGCGATTTTTCATTCATCGGTTCGGCTTTTCTTCATCGGTTTAACGCATTTAGATCGAACAGCATGTTAGCCACGACAGGAATTTCGCTATTTGGTTATTGCCAAAACGCGTCGTGCGCGTTTTCTTTAGAGCCATAACATGAATATTGAGCTATTTTTCTGCTCACTGAGCGTTTTCCATATTTGAGCGTAAAAGATATAAACTACACGAAAAATATAAGCCTAAATATTTTATAATGTTATATATAGATTACAATTTTATAGTTATACTTGAAGTGTTAGCGCAAATTTTACTAAGAGTAAAAACTAACGTATTAGTTGTCGATGTGACTTAACTTTTAATTGTGTGCTTGCTAGCTGTGTGTGTACTGTAGTAAGTCGAAGTTTCAAGTAAACCGAAAGTTTTGTGGCCCAGACATAAAACATACATAAACCTAACACGTCGCGGGGATGTGAAGAATGCAACTTTGTTAACTTGCTCCCAACGATCCGTTTTACTTATGTAGGTGGAATTTGCTCTTATTGTCTGAACGTTTTACGAGTTGTTCTTTGAAATTGATCAGACAGTCGATGGGAAATTATGACTGCAAATATTTGCCATATTCTCGTATCATTCTTTGACAAAGAATGGATTGATAGTAATAACAGATGTGTAAAAAAAAATGTAGAGCTTGAACTGTGGTGAGGTTTTTAAGGATGCGATCTTCAATTGTCTATGTACCAAAACGCAGTTTTGTTACATATTCTACTAATAGATTTCGTATATTCTTTGACCTCCTTAATCCGGCCCTCTCGCAAAATCCGTTCTTAACGGATACTTACTAATTATAAGCTACATCTTTGCTAAATTTTATCTTTCTACCTCAAGCAGTTTTCAAGACTAGATAAAAATATTGTTTAAAAATTTTGAGAACTTCCTTCTTTTTCTGAAGTCGGTTAAAACCGGCTTCGTATACATTACAATAATCATTATAAAAATTGTACTTTTTTAAATTTTATTACAATTAATTTTAGTCCAATAATTAAACAACAATTAAGGTCATGAAATATAATCCATCTTGGCCGTTCTGAGATAAATTCACGTAAGTAATATTTGAGTCACGATAGCCCAGTGGATATAGCCTCTGCTTTCGATTCCGGTGGGTGTGGGTTTGAATCCGGCCCGGAGCATGCTCCTCCAACTTTTCAGTTGTGTGCATTTTAAGAAATTAAATATCACGTGTTTCAAAAGGAAGAAGGAAAAACATCTTGAAGAAGCCTGCATACCAGAGAATTTTCTTCATTCTCTGCGTGAGTGAAGTCTGCCAATCCGCATTGGGCCAGCGTGGCCCAATACCTCATATTAGTATAGGCCTAACACCTCTCATTCTGAGACTCGAGCTCAGCAGTGAGCCAAATATGGGTTGATAATGATGAATGATGAATATTTGTGTTGTGGTGAATTAATGTTATATAAGAGTAAAATATTAATTACGTAAATAAAGTTGATTCCAGGAAAGCTACATGAAATGTTGTTAAAAGCCCGGCGAAACTAGCATTAAATTTCATGAATTTCAATTATTTCAATAAAATACTTTATTATTACTACAAATTTAATAGGAAACAATCCATTAAGTAGCGTCCGGCAAATATATCAGAGCTATATATTCTAGAAGCGCCGCGTTATGGCATATATACCAATGTCTTTATTTTTATAAAATCTTTGTGAAAAAATACACGTAGAAAAAATCTCTGTTATATAAAAATTAATATCCAAAGCCAAGGTATCATGTGTCTCTTGACTACGATCTCAGTCCTTCGACCCTGTCGTCTCCTCAATCTAGGATCTCTTTATTATAACACAACATTACCGACAGAGTACCGTGATAGCCCAGTGGATATGACCTCTTATTCCAGAAGGTGTAGGAATCCAGTTCAGGACAAGCACCTCCAACTTTTCAGTTGAGTGCATTTTAAGAAATTCAATA
This sequence comes from Bicyclus anynana, assembly GCF_947172395.1. Taxonomy (NCBI): domain Eukaryota; kingdom Metazoa; phylum Arthropoda; class Insecta; order Lepidoptera; family Nymphalidae; genus Bicyclus; species Bicyclus anynana. The sequence continues at coordinate 5,810,433 of NC_069106.1, read as the reverse complement.
TCATGTGTCTCAAACGGTGAAGGCAAAACATCGTGAGGAGATTTGCATACCAGAGAATTCTCGGATTCGAATCCACACCTTCCGGAGTCGGAGGCAGAGGTCATATCCACTGGGCTATCACAGCTCTCAATTTTATTTACAAAGGTATATCTTTGATCTTTGATACATTATAAAGTTTGTTTGTTTGATTGAACGCGCTAATCTCAAGTTTTACTGGTCCGATTTGAAAAATTCTTTCAGTGTTAGATAGCCCATTTATCGAGGAAGGCAGGCTATATATTATCCCCGTATTCCTACGGGAACGGGAACCACGCGGATGAAAAGCGTCAGCTAGTCTTTGATAAATAAATAATGTTTGTAGCAGGACGAAGTCCGTCGGGTCAGTAAATACATACTAAATTATTTCCAGTACTTTATATCCGTGCGGAACGAAGCGGCGAGTTTAAATGGGGTCTTCCTGTGAAGAGGTCTCCCGATCGTTTTGAATGAGTATTGTTTGTCCAATTTATATTTCAAGTGCCGTTTGTTTTATTTTATGGCCAGTGACACGGGCACAGAATACATAAATAAATAAAATCTTTTTAACAAAAAAATTGAACCGACTTTAGAATCACAAAAATAAACTAAATAGCGAAAAATAACATCGTATGTGCTGCCTTCTGATCACTTTGAAGGCGGTGCCAAACCCGCTTTCAATGGTATTAAAGCCGTTTCTGACCGTTTCTAAAAGGCCCAGGAAAGAAGAAGTCTTTTCTGAAAAAACCACGGGAAAGTACTGTCTTTAAATCCTAAAAGTTTATGATTTAATCGGCTTTAGGTAATGCATCACTGTGCCGTGGATGCAGAAAGCAGGGATACCTATGACCCACTGCGCCACGTGTCACAATGGTAAAAGTAGCTGGCCGTTAGAAATAAAAATGATACCTAATGATAAAAAAAAAATCACTCAAATAATATATGTGTTATTTTTAAGCCTTAAATTCTTTGAACATCATCATCATATCAGACGATGGACGTCCACTGCAGGACATAGGCCTTTTGTAGGGACCAAACATCACGATACTGAGCCCAGCATCCAGCGAAAATACTACCTACCATTTACCATTTTAACATACTACCTACCTTTTACCATTATCGTAATTTTATTTTAAAATAAAATAAAATATAATCAAATTTTAATATACCTCTATCAGTTTTAATAATTTCCTATTTCAAACATCACGATACTGAGCCCAGTATCCAGCAAACATACTACCTACCATTTACCATTCTAAAATACTACCTACCTTTTACCATTATCATAATTTTATTTTAAAATAAAATATAATCAAATTTTAATATAGTTCAGTATTAATAATTTCCTATAAATATTTTTTCGTATTCATATTAATTCCTGCTAATTTAAATGAAAGAGAAATACGTTTTAAGTTTGTAAAATCAATTCTTACATTGTGCTTACTTATGGTTTTATTAAAAAAATATATGTAAATTAATTATGTAAGGCAAAATTCGTAGAGTTTACACCAACGGTTGGTATAATAATTTTACTGAAAATTTATTCTACAGAACAAAAGAATTTCGTATTCGAGATTTCATTGAAAAGGCTTTCCGTTGTTTTATAACTGAGCTATAATAAAATATTTCATCAAGTTTTGTTTTATTATTAACACAAAATTATATACAGCTAGCTGTGTGTGTCCTGCGTTTTTACCTGCATTATTATGGGAAAATTGGTAAAAAATTGCTTGTACTTGTAAAAATCATTCAAAAAATAAATTTCACGCAAACAGTGAGTTGCTGACGTCCACTTGTCATATTCCTTCTATAATAACAACTAGCCAACGCCCCGCGGTTTCGCTCACATAGTTCCCGTTCTCATGAGAATACGGAGATACGATACAGCCTATGACACTCACAAAAAACATGGGTCTCTCTATAGTGGTAAAAGAATTTTCAAAATCGGTTTAGTAGAACCAGAGATTACCTACAATACCACAAACTTTACCTCTTTATAATATTCATCATCATCATTAACAACCCATATTCGGCTCACTGTTTAGCACGAGTCTCTTTCCAGAATGAGAGGGGTTAGGTTAGGTCCACCACGCTGGTCAAATGCGAATTGGCAGACTTCACACACGAAGAAAATTAAGAAAATTCTCAGGTTTCCTCACGATGTTCTTCCTTCACCGTTTGAGACACGTGATATTTAATTTCTTAAAATGAACGTTAGAGGTGCATGCCTCGGACCATATTCGAACCTACGCCTGATCGAAGGCGAGATCATATCCACTAGGCTATCACATCACTTTTAAAAGATTAGTATATATTAATTGATTAGTTGCTGTTCAATTTAAAAATCAGTATCGTTTTGGCCATCATTTATGTAAGTGGCATTCACATTCAACTAGTATGACAGTAATTAGCTCAATTCGTGTTCTGGTTTGACAGTTATTGACCAAATAGGTGTCAATTTTGATGTCACAAAATATAGTTAGGCGCGGCGTTATGACGTTAGTGTCATTAGAGATTTGATGGTAATTTATAGCCCGTGTTTTTGAAATATGTTCGATTGTCTCTGTCCCAGTGGATATGACCTCTGCCTCCGATTCCGGAGAGTGTGGGTTCAAATCCGGTCCGGGGCATGCTCCTCCAACTTTTCAGTTGTGTGCATTTTAAGAAATTAAATATCACGTGTCTCAAACGGTGAAGGAAAACATCGTAAGGAAACCTGCATACCAGAGAATTTTCTTAATTCTCTGCCTGTGTGAAGTCTGCCAATCCGCATTGGGCCAGCGTGGTGGACTATTGGCCTAACCCTTCTCATTCTTAGAGGAGACTCGAGCTCAGGAGTGAGACGAATATAAGTTGATAACGAGGACTCAATCTTGCCATCCTTTATATTTACCGAAGAAAAGATGGAGAAGGTTCTCAGTTTGACGAAGTCTTATCCGATTCAGATTAGTTTATAAGCACTTTCGAAACGTCAAGTATCAATATTATAAGGTTATGGTGATAATAATTAGTCTAAACTTACTAACCAAAAAATAAATAGGCCATAGAGAAATTATTTTTCGCATATATATTTATGCATAAAGATGCATATATAACACTACAAAGTACATTTTTTTTTGTTAAAATCTGTTTCATTATCACTGCAGGACATAAGGCCTTTTGTAGGGACTTCCAAACATCACGATCCTGAGCCGCCTGCATCCAGCGAATACCTGTGACTCGATTGAAGTCGTCAGTCCACCTGGCGGAGGGACGACCAATACTGCGCTTTCTAGTTCGAGGTCAAAATTCCAGTGCCTTGGAACCCCAACGTCCATCGGCTCTTGGAACTATGTGCTCGCCCATTGCCACTTCAGCTTCGCGACACTTTGAGCTATGTCGGTGACTGGTTCTTCTGCGGATTTCCTCATTTCTGATTCAATCACGCAGAGATACTCTTAACATAGCTCGTTTCATCGCCCTGTATCTAATTGTGGTGTAGAAATAAAGAGTAAACAAATAAACTACGGACTAACCAGACATACTTGTGTCATCATCATCATTATCAACCCATATTCGGCTCACTGCTGAGCTCGAGTCTCCTCTCAGAATGAGAGGGCTCAGGCCAATATTCTACCACGCTAGCCCAATGCGCATTGGCAGACTTCACACACGCAGAGAATTAAGAAAATTCTTTGGTCTGCAGATTCACCGTTTGAGACACGTGATATTTAATTTCATTTCTTAAAATGCGCACTGAAAAGTTGGAGGTGCATGACCCAGACCGGATTCGAACCTATGCCCTCCGGAATCGGAGGCAGAGGTCATATCCACTGGGCTATCACAACTATATATACGGCTGATATTTGTGTACAAGATATTTAATATTATAACTTTGTATTTTAATATTTTTGAGTTGTTTAGACCCATTACCGGACCTAAACAAACACAACGCTGCCATTTATTTTATAAAGTTATTATTCCGGATGTACAGAGAAAGGGACCTTTTTAAAATTTATTTAGCCTCATAAATTGTTTGTTATAATAATGAAACAGTTTTTTTTTTGCTAACCCTCTTGTCTTTGGCTGCAAAATGTTTTTTTAAAGGCTCATACATTTATTAACAGAGCAGTGATGGCCCAGTGGATATGACCTCTGGCTCCGATTCCGGAGGATGTGGGTTCGAATCCGGTCCGGGGCGTGCACCTCCAACTTTTCAGTTGTGTGCATTTTAAGAAATTAAATATCACGTGTCTCAAACGGTGAAGGAAAACATCGTGAGGAAACCTGCATACCAGAGAATTTTCTTAATTCTCTGCGTATGTGAAGTCTGCCAATCCGCATTGGGCCAGCGTGGTGGACTATTGGCCTAACCCTTCTCATTCTGAGAGGAGACTCGAGCTCAGCAGTGAGCCTAGTATGGGTTGATAATGATGATGATGATGACATTTATTAACATTTAAAAAAGCTTCAAACAAAAAAAAACAAATGCAATAGAAAATTATCACTACTAAGGCCTTGGGTTCCAAGCTCGGGTAAATTTTATATTGTCTAAATTACTCACAAATCTGACCTTTTAATAAACTTTGTGTCCGTTTAATTCAACCAACCAATCTCGATTTTAATTAATATTCCAATTAAATATTATTGTTAACAAATCTTATAGATGCACCGATGTTGAAGTGAATTGAATAATTTAAAAAATATTTTAATGAATAGAATCGTTTCTGATATGAAGCAAGAATATATTGGAAGACATCGATCATCCCAGAGGAACCCTATACAAATAGAAATAATAAAAATATTTCAATCTGCGGGTATTTGAGAAATATATTTCTAAACCAAATCTAAATCTTCTTTTCTTTTGTTACAGGTTAAAGAAGCTATACAGACAACAGAAGACGACGTACTCAATAAATATGAAGTTATTATAGCTAAAGATGTATGTAAGAAGAACTTTGGAAGTAGGTTCAGAGACTGTTAAAAAGAAAAAAATGAAAACCTGCCTTGCTCAGATATCGTTATATTAACTTGTGTGAGAATGATCTATGCAAAGGTATCAAGAATACGGACTGTGGTAGTTTGTGACAATGAAACTAGTGTAACGAGATTTAGGCAAGAAAGATAAAGGTATTAAACATATTGGATAATATCTTACAAAACTCTAGCCCCCATATTCATAAACATAGATTAAGAATCTTTAATTCTCGTCAAAGTAAAATGGAGCTAATCTTGAAATCTAAAATAAAGAAATCTTAATCCATGTTCATAAATAAGGCCGTAAGTATTCAACGAGTATGCTCAATAAGTATTATTTTGCATGGAATAAAGCTAGTTAAAATTGTCATACTTTAAATTGCTTACAAGCATCATCATCATCATCATCATCATCAGTATCATCATCATCATCATCATCATCATCATCATCATCATTAACAACCGATGGACATACACCGCTGGACATAGGGTCCACCACGGTCTCGAGCCGCCACCATCCAGCGGCTTCCTGCCATTTAAATCTAAAAGCTACTTATACATGTTACCGTTAAATTGTAAAATACGTTAATTATAATTTCACTCGTGATATTATAATCTACCGTCATATTATAAACTGAAAATAAGTATTACAATTAAACGTGAAGTGAAACCGTTAAATTTTTACAATTAGGTATTTTACAATCAAACGGTGACATATAAAGCAAATACTTCTACGGACGAGCTGGAAAAGAAAATTTCCGAATTAACTAGCACGTTAACAAAATAGCACGCATTTTTAAATTTGTGAAAAATTAAAATGGTTATCTAAAATTCAGACTGCCCCTTATGGATCAAGTAAATGTGACTCGGAACCTGACGAGCAATGCGACGGAGGTGGAAGGCCAAGAATGGACGCAGACATGGATGTTCAAGCTGCGGACAGCAATTCTGCTACTGATCGTGATTATGGCTGTGCTGGGGAACATGTTGGTGATAGTCAGTGTCATGAGGCACAGGTAAACATTGATCATGTATATTTATATTAATACTAGCGAACTTAGCTTAGAACTCCTTAATAAACCCCTCTTGTTAAATTCGTTCTTAGTGGACGTCTACTAACTGTAAACTATCTCCCTGCCAAATTTCTTCTCTGTACATCTAGTGGTTTTCGAGATTTCGTATTGAATGACCTTTCGCATTTATATATTAAGATTCTAATGATGAAATATATGTATATTTCTATGTAACAAACAAACCGAAACACTTCTAAACCGATTTGAATTTTAGATATTTTCCCGAAAATTGCGCAAGCTGATAAACGTAGACACAGTTAAAGTTTTTAAGAAGTGATTATAGCTATTTTTCGAAAAAAAGAATGCATTTACCAAAAACTAAAATGTTCAAAGAACATGTGTTCTAAAATTAATATTTTTGGGGTAAATAATATTTCTTTTGTAATTACCTGTATCTGTATATTAAATGTCAACATTGATAATAAAGTTCATTGAAAAATTATGTTAACTAAATATTTTCCTAATTTCGATTGAAATGTAAAACAATGGTGTTGAACTGAGAGACTAATTATTTAAGGGTAGTGCTTAAAAGGCTAATCATAGTGTAGATGCTGATCTTGCTCAATATGTCTTTATTAATTATAAACATACTGGGAAAGAAGCTTACAGGTATTGCTCAAGTCATGTGCTAGTCAATAATAATTAGACAAAAATCAGCAAGTAGAAGAGAATACATTAGATTGTATGTGTTCTCAGCAAATAAATGAATTGAATTGAATGAATTGAATTGAATTGAGAGCTTGGTTTTTAGTTAAATGCCCGTGATAAAGTCTAACAGGATCTTATCTGTTTCAGAAAACTTCGTGTCATAACAAACTACTTCGTGGTATCCTTAGCTTTTGCGGATATTCTCGTCGCCATGGTCGTCATGCCCTTTAACTTCAGCGTGCAATTCTACAACGAATGGATTTTCGGCTCCATCATCTGCGATCTCTGGAACTCTTCTGACGTATATTTCACATCCACCTCAATCCTGCATCTATGTTGTATATCCGTTGACAGATATTATGCAATTGTCAAACCTTTGAAATATCCAATCAAAATGACAAAAAAAGTAAGTTTTTCTCGCTTATGAATTTATTTTTCTTTGATTATTAAGTTGGCCTTTCTACAGAGCTAATAATTTGGATAATTAGGTATGATAATAACTCGTAAAATATTAGATATTTAAAGTTAAAATTCAACGCCTTTAAAAATAAATTCAGCCTTTACAAGAACGTCTTGATATTTAAAGTGATTTATATTAGTTTTAAAGAAATTTCTTAGTCGGACCTAGGTATCTATAAATCTCACATTTTCAACTTTTAACATTTTAGGAATACTTTAATATTTATTAATTATAACATAGATAGCAAAGTTGCGTTTTTGAAGACGTTAAAATGTTTATTTGAGTAATCGTCTCCTTATAAATAAATATTATACTAGAGTTTTGCTAAAAGGGTTACTTTAGAGAGGTTAACTTTTACAAAATTTAAGCGTTACAAAGGCGCATAAACTCCTACAAGATAAATGTTATTATAATTTAATGAGTTTTAACAGCAAAAAGCTTTTAAGGAACGTACATAATCGAATGTTTTCGCTACGGGGCCTAGTTTATCTTGTGAGAGACTCACTCGTACTGTAACTTTACAAATTATAATAACATAATCTTAAACATGGAATGGCTTATAAATTTTAATTCTCTTTTCTATTTCAGATGGCGTTTGTAATGTTAGCAGCAACATGGCTCAGTCCCATAACAATATCATATGCCCCAATTTTCATGGGCTGGTACACAACGAGTCACCATATACAAACGCGAAAATTAAATGAGTGCGAATTCATAGTTAATAAGCCATACGCTGTAATATCCAGTTCTATATCGTTTTGGATACCATGCACTATTATGATATTTACCTACTTCGCCATTTTCAAAGAGGCGAATCGCCAAGAAAAGGCGCTCCACGCGAGAGCTGGCAATGCAATGCTTATGCATCGCCACTCAAGAGACGTGGGCGATAAAAATGGACTACATATCAATGCCAATACTCCTACCAAAGATAAAAATATTTTGAAAATGAAACGCGAACACAAAGCGGCGAGAACGTTGGGGATCATAATGGGTGCATTTATCCTCTGCTGGCTTCCATTTTTTCTGTTCTACTTGTCGACGTCTTTGTGCGACACTTGTGAATACCCCGACGTAGTGAGTGTGATCATGTTTTGGACTGGTTATTTTAATTCCGCGTTAAATCCGATCATTTACGCGTATTTCAATAGAGACTTTCGCAACGCTTTCAAAAACACATTGGCGTGTGCGTTTTGTAGTTTCTGCCGCCGCGGGTCTCACGATTCGGATGCATTAGAACGATTGGATCGACGGGCTTCGGCGCAGTTGAGAGTGCCTATCCCTTCTAGAAGAGCGTCAGATCTCGCATCTCTTTGAATATCGCCACGGCGTGACGAAGTGACAGCCGTATGACAGGCCTAGTGTCTCAACGAAAATACTTTACGACGTAACTAATTCCGTAAGTGACTGATTTAAGAACAATGTAATTGTTGATGTAAATATTTTTAAATGAATCTCTCTATTTTGAAATGGTAGACATAACCTTCGAAACAGTAATTTTTAAACTTCAATTTATGAAATTATTAGTGTTCTCACAATCTAACTCAAATAACCATAGGTGTTATAATGATATTTATTTCGGTTCCTAAATGTTTTCGGTTTTTTTAATGTATGTAACTTTTATGAATAACATTTATAGATAAGATATTATTTTTAAATGTACATAGATTGGTGTGTAAATAATTAGTAATTACTTGTAGATAATACCTATTCTGAGAATGGCAGAATTTTAGGCCTAAAGCTTAAAAGTTTAACACATTTGAAAGGCCAAAGATACATTGTATATATTTAGTATAACTTGTACATGAAATTAATTTGAAATTAATTTATTGTAAAAATCTCAATGTTCATAAATGTATAGTTGTGTAATGATTACTAGGATAAGTAGACGAAAGATCAAATTTTATTTTTAAAATTAGTTTAAATGTGTACAATAAATGAGTTTTAAAACGAATTAATATAAATAATTATTTGCATGTGTTATAGAATTGTAAATGGATTAATAAAATTCTCGCTTAGACAGTAATAGTTCACAGTAAAATAGGTAATGATGTTATGTGGATGATAGATTAATTACTAATTCAAATTGACAGTATTGCAGTTAGACAAGAATATGCTTAAACTGTGTATTTAATTTTATTTTGTTAACATTATTACACGAAATAGTAATTTTGTACACAAAAAAATAAGTATAACAGAATAAGAATTATATATATAAAATTTAATTCTTAAATCTTATTAACTTGTTTGAAACTCACCAATTTAACAGAAAATTTCACTTTCCAGCTTTGTATTGAACTAATGAACAATTCCAACTTTTTGTTCAATTTAAATAATTTCAAATTCGGCATTGGTTGGACCTCTTTTCACCAACGGATAAGCGGTAAATTGTAATTTCGACGGTAAAGTTTTGTATAGCCAAAGGCGTTCAACTTGTAAATAAAGTTAGGGGTAAACTTAGAAACGTAGATAATATAAGTAGATTAAGGAAAGATAATTTATAGAATAAAGAATTTCATTTTAAACATTAATAGAGAGATAATATGATAATGATCATGGGGAGAAATAACGCTTCAATAGAAAATCGAGTTTTAAAATATTTGATGTGCTATTTATTAACTATATAAACAGACCGATTAGATTTTGGTGTGTTGATGTCGTGTTTACCAATATCTGTAGACATTTAAATACTAACCTTGACTAATTCGATGGATAATTGCGATTCACGTCGAAAAATTTTGGGCAGCATGAAATTACGATCGCTTTTTAAATGGAAATCAGTACTAAATGTGCATTAAACAACATAAAAAGACTACTTAGAATAAACAAACATAAGATCACAGAAATAAATATATATTTATATCTTTAGAAGTCTGACAACAATAAATGAATTAACTAATAAATTTGTTCATTTTTGGTATGTCCATATTTGTTCATTACGTATTGCACAATAATTTAACCAATAAATTAACACTTGATTGATCTAGCGTTTTTACGAAAAGACATTATTCTGCTTTTGTACCTTATCATAAAACCAATTATGAAAACAATTTAATTAGATAATTAAAAATCATTCAAAAAATTGAAATATTACGCAAATACGTAAACGGCAAAGCTGCTCAAAATTTAAATTGACGCTAAATTTTAGATTTAATATTTTCTTCGGTGTTCATCTTAATTCCTCATAAATAATAATATCTGTCTGTCGATGTCCATAATATAGATGTCTTTGCTTAAACTCTGCGATCTCATAAGAACTCTAGGCTGATGAAAGTTTCAGCGTTTCGGACCGATTTTTAAAATAAACTTACTGATTTAAATATTTTTTTTTATTATTATTAATATTTTTAATCTCTAGCTCTAAATGTAATAAAAGGGATTTTTTCAAATCTCTTAAAAAGATCAACATAGGATAGATCTTTAATTTAATTTGTACAAAAATGTTTTACTTAGTATCTATAGTACAGTTAATTCGTACCAAGTTATTTACGAACCATTAAGTACTATATAGACAGGCCGAATAGATTTTTAAAACAATAAGACCGGCTCTGAACATTCATGTTTTCACAATTTTCTTTGTGATTGTTCTTTTTTGTGCACTAATAAATAAATAAGTTAAGTTAGAAGCAGCAATGAACAATCGTAAAACGCTAAAACTTTCTGAAGCTTTAGTGAGATCGCCTTTTTATACTCAATGTGTCTTCCTTTTAAATAAGTATTTAGGCTCAAGTTGTAATTGTATTAGAAAAAATATAGGAAACAAAATTTAGCATTATCGAATCCTATAGCCAATTTTAATCTAAATGTATTTAGAGCCCAAATGTATGATTTTGAGGACTATAAAAGTCAGGGGCGGCGACAGAACAGTTGGCACATAGACGCATATCAATAAAATTAACATTTTTTCACTTGCAGGCTCTGCTAACCACTATTCAGTATAAAAATATTTCACTAATGAATATTTTACTTCTTCTACTAAGCTAATTTGAGATACTATATATTTATAGAATACTAAGAGGATGTTCTAGATTTAGTTTTAATGTTAGGACCAACATTTTAATAGTTATCTCACTGCTGAAAGTCAATATCATCACAATATTTAGAAACATTATTCACTAAAACAGTGCAGTGCCCAATCTCCTGCCGCCGGCCCTGGTTATATTTACAAAATAATAATTGTAATAAATCTAAATGTTAAAATTGGGCTGTAAATGTAATAAAAGTAATAATATATGGTTGTGACTTCTTTAGATATTACAGCTAACTTTAATTAACTATTATCTTGAATGTTTTATTTATTTTAATTGTGTTTCATAAATTCGAATTTGTTAACTAAAAAGAAAACACAATATAAATCATTTCATTGGAATATTTTGTTTCTTGAGTATATCAAATAGTCTGTTTTGTTTGTGAATTGTAAATTTTATTATAAGGAAGGTTGCTTAGCCCAAAATTGAAATTTCATTTATTTCTGTTGAATCCGTCCAATGTAATTTTATTTCAATCATTCACTATTTCGTAATTTTTATCAGAGCCCTCAGTGTAGGTTCTCAAGGAGAAATCTTAATATGAAAAACATGAAAAATGAAGTAGTGGCTGTATTTTAGACGTGAATACGTTTACATATATGCCTTCAAAATAGCAACGCTTTCCGCTCCGCCACGATCGAACATTCCTGTATTGAATACGATTTCTCAGTGGCTTTCCCCCATCGTACTAAGTTGCTCTGATCTGGGAGAGTCATTTGAAAGGCATTAAGATAGAATTTTAATAAGGCAGGAGACCAGTAATTTAGTAAGGCGCGCCAGTTTAGTGCAACCGGGATGCAGAACTCACCTTTGTATTTCTAAATTCATTGCGTGCACTTTGTAGCTGTCATTTTCATCTTGTTGTAAAAAGGATTTTACTATGTCTCGGTCCCCTTTATTCTTACTTGCACCCAGTCCAGCTCTATTAGTCTATGCAGCTGTGCATCTGTGCCATAAATTGTTTATGGAATCGTAGCCTTGAATTCAATTCACTGTCACACTCATCTTTTGGGATTTTTTTTGAGAGTTATATTATATTTTTAGAGTTATTAAAACAAATTCATAGACGTATTCATGTTCAAAGAGATTTGGTAACTAAACAGCTGCTAACTCGCAATTCCTAAGACCGGAAATACGAATGACGTCATTATAAAAGTTCTCACTTTTTTCTGTTTCTCCTCACTATATTGAGTCTGTCTTGTAAAAGGATTATATTTACTTGAAAGCTTAGACTTAGGGTTCAAAAAATTTATGTGTGTTTATAATGTGTAGACGTCATCTTGTGTAACTCGAGTTTGTAAATATTGATTGTGAAAATAATATTATTAATAGGTACTTACGACTTTCATAGAACTTCTCCGATTTTAAATGTAGTTAGTTCTAGTTCAAAGTCACACAGCAATATGTAATTTTAAAAGTCATTATCAGTAAGTAGATCAGTGTATAGAGTAGGTAATTAAAGTTTACTATTAAGGTTTGTTTATGGATGAACTTCAATTTGTTTTTTTGTAGATTTTGGATTTTCAAATTTTGATTTGTTTAAGTACACTATTTTGCATTGATCAATAATGACAGTTAGTGTTATCCACGCTACACAAAAGATAAATAACATCATTGTTAAACTATTTTAAAGCCTACTACAGACACATAATATAGCCTGAAAGACAGTTACAAAGCACAGGCTCTTAATATAATAGGCGTTTTGAGTGTAGAATACCTAAACTTTAGAAGAAAGTAACAGTACCTAGTTGGAAAGTTGGTTTTACACCCAGATATTAAATGAGAATCACACGTTTTTGATAATGACCAGCTGGCCTACTTCCTGTTTTGGTCTTAATTATCAACCCATCAAAATAAAAAAAAACAAATCAATTGTCAAAATGTCATCCACATACTATGATACAAATTACAAATGTCATCCGTTGCTTACTGTATTTTATTTCATATAGTATATAGATGACACCTTGTCAATTGAGTTGTCCACTTTAACAGGTTGATAATAAAGACCAAAATAGTGAATAGGTCAGCTGAGCTGACGCTTTAAATCATTATTATTAACATCTGAAGAGTGTTCATTGTTCAACATTATCACATCAACAGTAGCCGAATTCACTACTTTGGTCTTTATTATCAACTTATTGAAGTGGACAATAAAGTGTCATCTACATACTATATGATATACATCGTAAGTACCGGATGACATTTGTAATTTGTATCATAGTATGTGGATGACATTTTGTCAATTGATTTGTTTTTTATTTTGATGGGTTGATAATAAATACCAAAATAGGAAATAGGCCAGCAGGAGTACTATGTAACGATGTTTTCTATAACTCGCAAGAATTCACCTCTTTGTCTAACACGATATCATAGAAAGAGAAAAATACAGGTAAATCGAAACTTGCACTTGCGAGTTATAGCATCGTTACAGAATAGTCCCCCAGAGCAGCGCTTTAAGCCAAAGGTCTATTGGGCATTTAAAATAGGTTGATGGTGATGATGATTTTCTAACAGACAAATGCAAAATAGACGTACATACTCGTATAAAATGAAACTTATATCTGAATAATTTAGATTTTTTTTAATACACCTGGACTGTGATACTTTGTATTATTCCTTGTTAAAGTCTTTGTTATCGATGTACGCAGAACTTGAAGTAGAAGTTATAACAATCATTAGGTTACTCAACTTTTTTTAATTTTCTAACACCGTATAATATACTTAGAGACACAATATGACGCGAGTATATAAAAGTGGGCGGATAATTGTGCCACTGAGTATATATTCTTACGTACGCCCCGGTACTGGGTGTAAGTATTTCATGGCACCATTTTGTGCTTCTTATTTTGGATTAAACTTTACTTGATGCTTGATATACCTTCTACTTTTAACTTAGCAGAGTTTCAATTCTATATCGTTAAGTTATTTATTCAAAGTTTATTTATAAGCCGTTATTTATAAAAAGTTATGATGAGTGCAATTATCAATGCTATTGTGGACTGGCTGCATCGACTTGCGGTATGGACGGCTTCAGTGTGCTCGTGGCGTTCGAGCCGTCCACATCTCTTGTTAATTGGTAACTTTATGGGTTACTTAGAATAGGCGGAGAGAGTGATTTGAGTGGAAAAGGCGAGTGTTTGTTAACAGTCAAAGGCGCCTTTAATCCTACACACAACGTTCACAAGTGCGTGACTTCATTCAAGGTCATTCTCTTCCATGCTAGGGTCTTATTTTGGTTACAGTTTAATTTGATAATTAAGTTGTGAATCATAACCTTTGTTCGACATTAGTTTTCTTATTTTTGTAATCACTTCTGAGTCCGCTAAGAGGAACATATTTTGTGTTTCATTATATTTTTAAACCTTAGGGTGCCCGCAGACGGTCAACTTTATCTATAATGTTATATAAACTGACAATATTATGCAAAGAAATATGCCAGAATATGTTTGAATCTCATCTAATTTAATCCAATCCTTTACTAGTAAGTACATACATCGCTAGACAAGTGATTTTTCAGCTGCATAAAAGCTATTACCAGTCCTTTTGGCCTATTTTTGGTCCTTATTATCAGCTTATTAAAATAAACATCAAATCAATTGACAAAATGTCATCTACATACTTTATGATATCCACCAGTAGGTACCGGATGACATTTGTTAAATAGAATCTCAATTTCCTTGTCAACTAGCTTATGTCAAAGATAGTGAATACCGTTTAATCTATTGAAGCAATGGTTGAGGGCATCCCGTCTTAGGCACTAGAGACGACATAGAAAAAAATGAATCACGCCTAAGTTATTGCAAAAATCCGCGCGGTCGTATAAATATAACCGAATCTTAGGACTGCATGTGAAATCCATTTATAGCATGAAATAAAATGCTAGGTCTGGGCAGTACAACACATGCTGTACTCGCATATGACATTCTTCTACCTACGGTAGGTACGTATTAACAGTTTTAAATTGTAGTAAAATATTTATTCTTTGTAGTTAAAAATAGGGGGGACCCACAGAAAAAAAATTGCTTAGGGCAAGTTACCTAATCTGGCGCTGGCTATTACAGAACCAAGTTCTAAATCTTAATGCGTCCAAAATTACACATTGATTTTTGGGATAGCTGCAATAGTGTATACAAATCCCATTCTCTTTTATTTATATTCGTAGCGAAGTAGCGACTTTTGTATAAACATATTCAATGACACAGAAAACTAGAGCGCAGGTGCCATTTTGAAATTTATTGTCGAATATAGAAGCATGCGGGATAAAAAATATGTCAATCAAAGTTTGTAGTAATACAAGAGATGATCCTGAACTAACATTTCTGAAAATTTGTTAATAGTCCAGTAGTTTTAGGCATTTTAAACTCCTATCTGGGGAAAGCTGAAAGCTGAGCTGAATTTTTGTAACTTTATTACGGTGTTATTATGAAGATGTGAAAAATTTACATCGATATCGTGTCGGCTAAAAAAGGTCAAAAGGTCACGAAAATTAGTTTTTCGCAAACATTTCGCGACCTATTGCTCGGAGGTCAATAGAAATCATTATGAAAATTGTTTATAATAAAATTGTCTACAAAAAATGTGTTTTGCAGTTTTTTTGTAAAGTTAACGGTTTTGCGGATTAAAGCGCTGAGAAAGGTGTATTCAAAAATTCAGCTTAGTAGGAATTTTTCCCCTGATAAAACCTAATATTACTGGACTGTAAGCAGTCGATCTGACTGCTTTAAACTGTCCGTGTGAGTCCGGCTTTAAAAAGAACATTCGGCGACTTTTCATAACTTTTTAAATAAGGGCTTTTAGACTCTATCAAGATTTTTAGTGTTAATGTTTCGATACCAAAATCATAAATGTAAACTTTCGTTGTACATAGTCTTTTTAAATTATATAGAGTTATGAATATATCAATACATTATTGTACTACAATTTGTCATTAATATAGGATCATTTTAATTGTTTGAATAAAAAGTATGAAGTGGTCACATTGCGTCATTTTGAATAAATTGAATCGATTTTAATTCCGAAATACCATTGTATCAACGAATCTTTTAAAACAAGATTTTTACCCGACTGCGTCAGAAGGAGGGTAAAAAGGCGGTTTCTGCAGATGAGGACAAAAAATTTCTTACAGGCAACGAATGAAATACCAATGTTTGTCACCGCATACATAAAGAATTTAGTCAGAACTTTATACAGATACCTACTAGTTTTTCTCTTTTCAGTTCATTAAGCAGTTGTTTTTGTTTTTTTAATATTTTTTTTAAAATCTTACATAATAACAAACAAACAAATATTTACCTGAGAATCTGATACTCTTCGTCCTTTGAAACATTATCTTGTTACTATGATATTAATATTCTCAAAATATTTTCAAAATGGTTTTATTCCATTTTTTTTTTTTAATTTTTTTCAATTGTAAAATTTTTGATTTTTCCTATGGACGGCGGAAACAAATCTTAACTTTACAGTTTTTTTAAATTGTGTTAGTTACACCCGACTTTGTTTTATGCTGTAGAATTTTCCGTTAATCTTTTGTCATACCCACTCCTAATAGTCTTTCCCGACTAGTTGGAGGGGATGGTAATATTGGTCATGTGAAAAAAAAAAGATACGGCAAATATTCTTTTTAAAAAAAAAGTATTTTTGTTTAAGAATTTTAAGATTTGCGTTAAAAATAGAAATTGGCATTGTATATTAGGGGTGGAGAGAAAAGAAACTCGAGGTTCACAAACACACCACTTTAATAACACAACTCTTCGATTATAATCACAAAAACTGAGCCCGCCTCATCCATGAAGCCACGTTTTTATACCTTTCCAACGGAATAAACAACAAGAACAAAATATAGTCAAACATCAATCTTTTATCTATACGGATATTGACATAACTTCATTTATGAATTATGTCAATATACGTTTTTAAATCTATTTATTTATTTTAGTTTAGTTTCGTATATTTTAGTTTAATTTTAAGAACAAAGAATTACTCGTCATTATACGTCATGGTACCTACGTATATTGACAACACTACAGTTATAACCAAATTGTTTGTAACATATAATGTAGCATATCCGTTAACACAAATGTCTTCTTATTTAATTTTCTAACATTCGGCCTTCCTGACAATTAGTTTGTCCTCAAACTATTAGCTTTTCAACCAAATTTACACAAACAAACTATCATTTTGTGTTTTGCCTGGAACCTCTTTAGACAATAGCCACACCTATCGTGTACCCTGCCCGATAACATATTCGGTCAATAGGCACACCTATCTCGTACCCTTCCCGAAACCATCGTCGGTCAATAGGTACCCGTATCTCGTACCCTTCCCGAGACCATCGTCGGTCAATAGGTACCCGTATCTCGTACCCTTCCCGAGACCATCGTCGGTCAATAGGTACCCGTATCTCGTACCCTTCCCGAAACCATCGTCGGTCAATAGGTACCCGTATCTCGTACCCTTCCCGAAACCATCGTCGGTCAATAGGTACCCGTATCTCGTACCCTTCCCGAAACTATCGTCGGTCAATAGGCACCTCTATCTTTTACCCTGCCCGATAACATCGTCGGTCAATAGGCACCTCTATCTTTTACCCTGCCTGATAACATCTTCGGTCAATTGGCACTCACATCTCGCAATTACTCAATTCAAAATATTGAAATTATTATAATTCAATAATAAACAAACAATAAAAAAATCCAAATAATAATCCAATAATATTAGTCTCCATAATATATGATGATAATTATCCATATAATTAATTATTCACAAGAATATTTATGGCGAATAATCAATAATTTTATCTACTATTAGTTTCTAATCACTATTTTCACTAATTTACATTACAATCCAAACAATAGTACCTACTTTATTCAAACAAATCAACTATTTCTAGTTTTGTCTATTATCATGTTCAGTCAAAGAACAGACCTATTTAGCACCCTGTCCGATAACATCTTCGGTCAATAGGCACTCTTAACATCTGCAGTCAAAAAACAGACCTATCTAGCACCCTGCCCGATAACATCTTCGGTCAATAAGCACTCTTATCATCTTCAGTCAAAGAACAGACCTATCTAGTACCCTGCCCGGTAACATCTTCGGTCAATAGGCACTCGTATCTCTCAATTGTTATATTCAATTCAAAATATTTAAATTATAATCCATCACATCCACATGATAATTATCCATATACTAAAAATAATTCATCCACAACAATACTACTACTTTTAATTCATTATTTTTACTATCGCCATCATTGATAATGAGTGTACTAATATCCATGGTTTTATCTGATCAACCGTCCATAAATTACAAGACTTATCAAGCGCTGTGCTGCTTATTTGGCACCGCCTCTTATGCATATAATAAATTTATCTTTTCTGGAAGGTGTGTTTCCAAAAAGCATAAGTTGTCAATTGTAAAGCCAGTATACAAAACAGGCAATAAAAGTGACAAAAACTATCGTCGTAATTCGTCCTATAACTCTAATACCAGTTCTCTCGTTTTTTTTTTTTTTTAATATTGCACAATGAACTATTTAGTTTTATTTCACACTGAAATATACTAATAGATGATCAATTTGGCTTTAGGAAGAATTGTTGTACTACACTATAAGCTTAACAAAGTTATTACAGAGAACCTTAATGCAAAATTGTCTGTAGTATGTATCTTTCTTGATACTAGATCATTTGATCTAGTTTCTCATAAAACACTTCTAGATAATTTGAAAAGTATGGAATTAGAAGAAAATGTTTACAGTGAGTTTAGAAAGGTAATTTTCTGTTAACTAAACTCCCTGTTAGCCATAAGAATGAAATGTGTTGAAATTTTAAATTGTAATTGTCGTTGTAATACATATCGATCAAATTTTAAAATTCAAAATCCATATGGTGTCCTTTAAGGTAGCTAGGTCCTTTATTATTTATTTTGTATATAAATGACCTCCCGAATGGAATCAAGCTCAAATGCATTATGTATGCCGATGATACAACTATTGTCATTACTGGCAAGGATAGATCAAGAGTATGGATGTAACGACGCTTTATCTAAAGTTATCAAGCAGATATCGAAATTTATTTAATATATGCCATATAACCATGTATTCTCAAATTTCAAAATTCGTTATAAATGGTCTTCTTTAAATGAAGTAGAAACTACAACTTTCTTAGGGATAATAACTGACAAATATTGCAAAATCCCACACAGAACAATTATGCGCCAAGTTGGATAGGTTTGTATCTGTTCTTAGAAGATTATATCAAACCGACAGTTATAAAACAGCATTGTTGGCATATAATGGATATGTTTCTTCATTACTAAGGTATGGAATCGTCCTATGGGGAAACTTCGTACTTATAAACACTATGTCCGTTAAGCAACAGGCTTATTTGAGGACCTTATGTGGCTTGCATACGCCTGACTCATGTAGACCTTTGTTAAAAAGGTTCAAAGTTCTTCCTCTACCTTTATTAAATTTAGTAGTTAAAAAAATGTTCTAAATATTTTAAAACTTACAATGAGTTAAGTGATGCCAGGCGCAGAAGAAAAGATAAGCTAATAATGCCACCAAAAAGGCTCGATATGTTCGCTAAGAGTGTACATTGTAGTGCAATTTCAATATATAACAAACTACCAGATATCTATAAGATTGACAATATGAATAGTTTGAATATGGTTTCTAAAATGCTTATGGATACTTTTGATAATTATTCTTACATATTTAACAGTTGATATGTTCATAATTTGAACGCATTTTAACATATTATTGGTAATGAATATTTGACATTGCACTAAATTTGACTTTAATATTATTTTATTTTATTAGTCACAGTAATTTTAATTTAGATTAGTATTGGTCACAGAATCATAAAATGACAAATTGTATGAGCTATTAAGTTTTCTTTTTTTTTTCGTTTGAATAAAAATTAGGATTAGGACGACGACTATACGAAATAGTATAGACTGCATGGACGTTTTATAAAAATGGTGCACGAAATTTCTTCCCAATGCTTATTTGGGAGGAACCGTTCAATCAAAAAGAATAGGTTGTGTCACAGCGCTTCAAATTAAACAATTGCCGGGTTGTATTTTTTTTTTAAATGCCTCAATAACACGCGAAATTTTAATAAGGCAGATGGAATTACGTATCTCATTTAGTACTTGCTGTATTTTATTAATTGTTCATAAATAAATTTCTTAAAATTTCGCTATAAATATCAATTCTATTTCGCCTATTAAGGGTATTTCGGGTATTAAGAATATATTTCTATACCGAGTTTTCCTTACATTGTATTTTATTTCATAAAAAAAACATTTATATAAAACCTCGATGAAAAGGAAATAAACTTAGATGCGTTTTTGATGTGTAAAATATATATTAACAATATGGCATTACAACTTGTAAGGTCAAAATATCCAGCAGTGATTATAATAATATTTAGAATATTTAATTTCTTCGACTGTCAGTTGCTTTGATATATTTACGACATTTTGCGTATTTCGTATGGTATTTTTTGATACAAGTAGGTAATTAAATTAATGGTTTACACTTTACAAACATATTCTCATTTTACGATTACCAAATTAAATAATTACAAGAGAAAAGTGGATACGCCTTGTTCAATTAGAATGAAATGTTGCACCGAATGATGCAATAAAAACCCCATAAAAGCTCTAAAGTTTGCTCCGCACACTTTGTCAATGACACATATTTAACAACAAAAGGTATATGCTTTTTTTTTAAAACAAGGATTTTATTTTTGTAAAATATCAAAGACCGGCCCTGGTCTCATGTATCACGCCGAGACGAAATCTACCAACCTTTGGGTTAAGTCGTATATTTTCGCGTAATCTTCCGTGGGTCGAGCGACTGCCCATCGAGTCGGGTACAAAGTCTATTTAAAATTTTCATACGTCGAATCACTATTGGCAGAAAGTATCAGCGTCTTAATTATATCATATGCTATCTTTGTAAACCTACTTTCTGATGAATAAATAAATTATCATTATTATTATATTTGACCTTGGTATACTAGATGAATAAATAAATTATCATTATTATTATATTTGACCTTGGTATACTAGATAAAGATTATCATTTCTCATAATTTAGTTATTTTACCCAGCCCTTAATAAGCTGGCATTAGTTTCCTGCTTTTTTTCCTTTACTAGAACTAGTTTGCTTTTTAGTTTTTTTTTTTTTTTTACTAAATTCTCTACAGAGAGATTAGTGGGTAAAATGTTATTTGGTGAAGGCTTCAAGGAATCTTGGATGTAAAAGTTGTCCCTCTGTATTTACAAATTTAATAATTGCTGTATTTTTTTTTATTTTATTATTATGTATTTTGGTGTTAGCAAACAAATAACATCAAAAACAACCACTAAATTCTCTTTGAAGTAGTGATTATTACCAACATGAAGGAAAAACCCTCGTTTTTATTTTTTATTTTCTTTTTTTTTTTTAAATCGGTACATCTTTGCCCGGTTTATCCAAAACGATTTTATTTAAGCTATTTTAGATATTTAGATTTTATATAGCTAAAAAAATCACCATGTTTGAAAAGGTACGATTTTTCACTTATTCCCGATTATATCCATACTCAGCCATGTTTTTCAACATAATTAAATTTTTAATATCTCGTTGGATAGCTAATAAGCCACACTTGTTTTTAAACTGCTATGCAGATAAAGTTGCTAGGTATTTTTTTTAAAATAAACTTGCATTTAGTCATGGGATAAATACGTAAGTTTCATTTTTAAATCCTGTTTAAAGTAGAGTAATTAATTCGGTTATTTTTTTTTGCTGCATATAATCTAATTCAATTTGATAGCTAATGATTTCTACTATCGTCCCTTTAAGGGGTCGCTATAAGTTTCCAGTGACCCTGTATATTAGCACACTCATTTACTTTATATATATCCGCATTTCGATTTTACGACTTATTTGTTGGATCAAATTCCATTATAATATTTTGTCATAATGTAATGTAAATATTAACACTTGCCGCGTCGTTCTTCGCTATGGCTGTCTGGCTCGTAGTTGCATTTCTTTTGATTAACCGGCTGCAACTTTGGCTGGGCACCCGGCTGCGATGCTGTTTGAACACTCGGCTGTGACGCCGGCTGGGATGCCGGCTGCCCGCCCGGCTGTGATGCCAGCTGGGACGCCGGCTGAACGCCCGGCTGCGACGCCGGCTAGGCTCCTGTTGAGCTCTCGGCTGCGGCGCCAGCAGAGCGCCCGGCTGGACGGAGCTACATCCTCGCTTGCGCGTTGAGTTGTTAGTCCAACTTTGTTTGGTTTACCGAGTGCCTCAATTTTTAAAGCTAAAAATAAAAAATGTGGAGGGCAGAAAAAGTATTCATCGAATAAAGAATCATTTTAGATCATACTGTTTTGTTGATTATTGATTACGATTACAAAAATTAATTATCAAGCGTAACAGATTTAATCCAATATTATTAAGTACACATTTATAATAAGATAAGAGACACATTTATAAAAAGGTGTGGGTAAGTATAAAAACCAAATCGTTAAACTAACAACACTTTTGTTGGTAAACCACTCCTAGAAATTGTATTCTAACGTAAATAAGTCACGAATTTAAAAAAAAAAAATTAAATGAAGCCATTTCACAAATATACAAATATAAAAACCAGATGTCACCTGCGGTCAAGTTACAGCGTTCAGCGTACCCCGCTTCTGATATTAGGGGTGGAGAGAAAAGAAACTCGAGGTTCACAAACACACCACTTTAATAACACAACTCTTCGATTATAATCACAAAAACTGAGCCCGCCTCATCCATGAAGCCACGTTTTTATACCTTTCCAACGGAATAAACAACAAGAACAAAATATAGTCAAACATCAATCTTTTATCTATACGGATATTGACATAACTTCATTTATGAATTATGTCAATATACGTTTTTAAATCTATTTATTTATTTTAGTTTAGTTTCGTATATTTTAGTTTAATTTTAAGAACAAAGAATTACTCGTCATTATACGTCATGGTACCTACGTATATTGACAACACTACAGTTATAACCAAATTGTTTGTAACATATAATGTAGCATATCCGTTAACACAAATGTCTTCTTATTTAATTTTCTAACATGTATTTTTAAATTTTTTGTGCTTCAATATTTTTCAATGTCAAAAATCATAATGTTATTCATTGCAGAGGGCGTAACGTATCATAATGGCTATAAATTTTGTATGAATGCTTATTAGATGAAAAAGACCTTGTATATGGATATCATTAACATCATTTTTCCAGCCAATTGGTTTTAATTTATAAAGGCCAGAGTGTATTTCGCTCGCCAAATTATTAGTAACATCGTTTGTAGTTTAAATTATATAGAGTGGATTTTCATCCTCCCATTATTCTTAGTATATATAAACTGTCTACTAATCATTTTACAGAACAATAACTCAAAACTCGATTTATATTAATAAAACTGCATCCCCTCTTAAACCCTTTAAGGGGATTTTTGAAAAATCTTAACAATCTTTTTTGTATTTTTCTGCAGGTAGTTCACATACCAATTTTCACAAAAGTAACTTGAAAAATGAAGCACTTTCCATATAAACTTTCAACCCCTGTTTCACCCTTTCTGATTTAATCTTCGCGAAAAAAAGGATCCTATAACCTTTTCCGTATAAGTTTCACTTGAATTCATTCAGTAGTTTCAGAGTGATGCCCAGTCAACAAAAATACGGACAGACAGACAAAATTATTTTTTGCTTCAGTATCGATCATAATGCCCTCCAATTAAAATTTTCAAAATATCTTCAATGTACAGAATTTGACCCGTTACAGTTTTATTTTAGGTATTAATATTATAATTGAATTGAATTTTATTATATTATAATTGAAAATTATATATATGTAGGGTAAGGTTGCCATAAAGTCATTATGATAGTAGGTATTATTCAATATTCAAAAACTTCTTCATGGCTTTGTGCCTGGGTATAGTTTATCTATAAATGTCAACGCCAAACACCAAACGCCAAACGCCAGTGTTGAGTAGATAGAGAAGACACAAAGGAGATTGTTAGAAGTGTTAGAGCGTTATTTCCTTGGAAGCAACTTTACCCTAATATTGACAAAATTATTGATAGGGTAGTGAAATTATTATAATGTGGCCAACCTTAAGTCAGCCACTGATAATCCAATAAGCTCACATTGCTGCAGCGTTAGCGGCTTGACAACCGATAAAAATGATCGTGTGTTAGTGCATGACATCATGCCGATTGCGACCAACACACGATCAGTTTTATCGGACGTCAAGTCGATAGCGCTGCAGGCATGGGCTTATCGGATGGCTAGCATTATTTAGACACTAGCTAGATTAAATTCACTAATTTAATATTGTTTCTAAAATATTACTGTAAACAATAAAAGGGCTTTTTTATAACATTTTGGCTTAATACTTATTCATGAATGAATTCAATTATCTCCGGTAATGGTATGTTATTTATTTAATAAAATTCATGTTATTCATAGTTACGGAATGAGACCACAATAGCATGGTGAGATAAAATGTACGGGTAAACACCCAAATATGTCTGTAATCAATATGCTTTTTGCAAAATAAACAAATTGTTTCGTATATAACTACGCATTGGTTTTATTTCTCCTCTATATTTTATTTATTGATGGTATACATATCCTTTAAATCACTACATAGTTTAAAACAAAGTCGCTTTCTCTGTCCCTATATCCCTATGTCCCTATGTATGCTTAAATCTTTAAAACTGCGCAACGGATTTTGATGCGGTTTTTTTATAGTGATTGAAGAGGAAGGTTTATAAGTATAACTAGCGACCCGCCCCGGCTTCGCACGGGTGCAATGATAATAAATACACTACAGAAAAACTGTGAACGTTGTATTTAAAAAACATAGCGGCCCGCTCGGGCTTCGCACGGATAACACACTAATATTATAAAGGCGAAAGTTTGTGTGTAAGTGAGTATGTTTGTTTGTTCTTCCTTTAGCTGCGGCTACTGAAGCGATAAATATAATTGATTTTGGATTGACACATAGGCTACTTTTTATCCCGGAAAATTCCATGGTTCCCGTGGGATTTGTGAAAAACTGAATTCCACGCGGACGAAATCGCGGACGTCCGCTAGTTTTATATATGATGAGCCAACACCCAGTCGATGGAACGAGCTATGTTCGGAGTGATCGAACCAAAATGAGGAGATCCGTCCAAAGAACAAAGTCACCGACATAGATCAACGAGTCTCAAAGCTGAAGTGGCAATGAGCGGGGCATACAGTTCGAAGAGCTATGGACGTTAGGGTCTCAAGATGCAGGAATGGCGACCCCGCACTAGAAAGCGCAGTGTGACCACCAGGTGGACTGACGACAACAAGCGATTTGCAGGGATTCAGTGGATGCAGTTTCAGGATTGTGATTTTTTAAAACCATTATAGGTTTGAAAGTGCATGTCCTTCTATAGATGTCCATCGGCTGATATGATGATGATGATGATGAGCCGACACCCCGCTGTTTCACCCACGTAGCTCCCGTTCACGTGATAATACGGGGATATAATATAGCCTATGACACTCAAAAACAACGTGGTTTTGTAGTGGTAAAAGAATTTTCAAACCGGTTCAGTATATCCAGAGTCTCAGTATATCCAGAGATCACTACAACACCACAAACTTTACCTCTTTATGGTACAGAAGTAGAGATTCACCCGCGCAGTTTCCATTAATGTGGGAATATATTATTACATTCGAAAGATTCGATAAGAAATTGTAATGTTGTCATCAATTGTAAATCATAATATTGTATGTATTTTTTTAAAAGAGCAACTATTGAGTTTCTTGCCGGTTTCTTCTCAGCAGAACCTGCTTTCCGAGCCGGTGATGGAATCTTTACAAATAGTGCTTGTAAACTGAGCCTACTTGAAATTACTGAATTTTGAATTTTTGAATTTAGTAAAGTTGCACTAAAATACGCTGAATGCAACATAAGAGCTGTGATAGCCTAGTGGATATGACCTCTGCCTCCGATTCTGGAGGTTGTGGGTTCGAATCCAGTCCGGGACATGCACCTCCAACTTTTCAGTTGTGTGCATTTAAAAAACAGGGCCAGCGTGGTGCTATGGGCCTAACCCCTCTCATTCTGAGAGGAGACTCGAGCTCAGCTGTGAGCCGAATATGGGTTGATAACACTAACATAGGTAAACAATAGGGACAAGAAAAAAAGATTTTTTCACTGAATGGAATTAAAACCGGTACTGTTTGCCGCAACATTCATCACTTGTCAAAAGTGGGATAAACCTTTGGGCCTACAACCATAAATCAGAGAGGATTTGCATATGGGACTATGAAAGCGCGGGAACTGTTAGCGCGCCTTATCTTATTTTTAGGGGTCAGTTAAATGAATTTAATACATCATTATTATCATGAACCTTTGATAAAGGAAACCAAGTCTCCATACAAACTTGGGCCCAAGTGATAATGATAGTGAGCTGAATCATCATCAACATCATCATCATCATCATCATCAATTTTGGGATTAGTGAAACACTGAATTCCAGGCGGACGATAATAATAATAATAAGCCTGTTTATTTCCAATCCAAATAAAAATAACATAACGTACAAGCAGTTTTTAAACTTAAAAACTAACATAATATTCTAAACAAAAAAAAATGCATCAATATATTAATTGCTGTCGCTTTCTTCGTTACCATTGATCGGAACCCCTTCTCGGGTAAAGGCCTCCTCCAGCTTTTTCCATACCTCTCTGTCTTTAGCTTTCTTTATCCAATCATTTCCTGCTATTGTTCGTATATCATCTATCCACCTTTTTTGGGGCGCCCTCTTCTCCTTTTTCTAGTTGGTCCTTCCCATACAGTTGTCTTTAAAGTCCATCTTTTGTCCGTGTATCTTGCTATATGACCTGCCCACGTCAGGCGGACGATATTAATCCACTAAGATTCTACCTACTCGAATTCCTGAGGTTAGTCCCGCCCTCTCCGTCTTCAGCAGAGATATATTACATGAACGACCTTTGTTCAGACCCTTGTTCATTAGTATTTTCACTAACAAAACAAACGTATCAATTATCATGTAAATTCGTGTACAGAGATGTTTGTTAGACGTTTTACTAAAACATTATAATTTCGCAAAACCGATTAGTACACCCGTTGAACTTGTGAGACTTTAAACCGACTTCGAAGAAAATATTCATATTTAAAGAGACATAAAAGTATTTAGCGTATTAAGCGTTATTACTCTGAGATTCTATCAAAAACTCATCCTTTATAACTCACTAGCTGACGCCGCGTGATTTCACTCGCGTAGTTCCCGTTCTCGTAGGAATACGGGGATAATTTTTAGCCTTCCTCGATAAATGGGCTATAAATAAATAAATAAAATCTTTATTACCCAAAAATAGATACAAAAACCAAGTATTTGATTGTCTGTGGTCTCCACACTAGATTGATCTGTATCGTGGAGACCAGGTAGGATTTTCGTATGTTTTCTGTTGGACTAGGACTACATTACAAAAAAGAAAAGTAAAGTAAGACAATAATCAGAAACGTTAGATAGGTGTACATAATTATTTTAGTTTATTTCATATTTGCATTGAGTAATTCTTCGGTGTCTGTATAAGTTAAAAATTTTTTAGCCAATTTGTTATTATTAGATTTGCCTGATTTACTGAGAGGTTGCAAAGATCACAGGACCTTGCAACAAAGTTGTAGACTTTTGCCTGGACCTATTAAGAAAACCTCAATCAGCCCAGCCGGGGATCGAACCCAGGACCTCCGTCTTGTAAATCCACCGCGCATACCACTGCGCCACGGACGCCGTAAAAATCTTATAGAAACCTTATAGCAAAATTAAATGATTATAATATGTACAAACGTTAAAAAAACTTGGAAATTAAATGTATAACATGACTGGCTACTTATATACCTATTTGTTAAATGGTGATAAACTAAATCTCTCTCTTCTCAGACCAAGGCGCGTTAGGAACCCAGGTAACTTTAATTTTTAGTTTTCGTTCGAAAGCTGACGTTTCGAAAATGCTTGTAAACGAACCTTAATTGAAATTATATATTTTGATTTGATTTGACTTCATCATCATTTTTATTTTAATCACCCACTACAGAAACAAGCCTTCTTTCATTGTATTCGAAATGAATACATAATCATTCCGTACACTTTAAATAAGTCAATAGTAATAATTATTATTTTTTTCAAAAATATGATTCGACTTCCAATTATATAAAACTTCCCCTGAAATATTTAAATGTCAATTTCAAAATCGGCTAAAAATACCTATAAAAAGTGACGGTATAATTACGATTATAATATCAAAGTGTTTACAAAATATTCATAAACCAAACACATCGCATAAATTTTAACCTTGCATGTAACTGTCGCCAGAAGGATCTATTCGCACTGCTGTGCGACAAATAGTGAGTAACCGTTTATATTTGTGTTTTACAGGGTTTGCTAGAGTTGAATGGCGAAAATCATTTAACTTGAAAATAACTCCAGACAAATGCTATGAAATATTTTTTAATAATATAAATTACTTTCAAAATAATAAAGACAACCTGAAAAAATATAGAAAATCGTATTCAACGATATCTTGTCAGAATATGAAATTATTCTAGATCGTTGACATCAATACGGCCTAAATCATTATTCATTATATCGTTGCTTCCTCTGTTTCTAGTGACTACTAAAAAAAACGTTCAAATACAACAAATGCATTCCCAAGTACATGTTCACACGACAACGTTTTTAAAACACGACGCTTTCTTATCGAGCAGTGTTGCATTTTCAATTTAAGGCATTGGAAATAAACCATGAATTACGTTACCAAAAGCGTCAACACTGGGATTTAACGTACATATCGGTTTTTTAACTCTCGTGCTAACGAGGGCTAGATGTTTTTCATGTCAAGCTGTATACATCTGTAAGTGGCGGGACATATTGTCCACGATCATTGTGTACTTTAATGGAAATACTATGTGCTGTCATCAATCCATATTCGGCTCACTGCTGAGCTCGAGTCTCCTCTCAGAATGAGAGGGGTTAGGCCAGTTAGTCCACCACGCTGGCCCAATGCGGATTGGCAGACTTCACACACGCAGAGAATTAAGATAATCCTCTAGTATGCAGGTTTCCTCACGATGTTTTCCTTCACCGATTGAGACACGTGATATTTAATTTCATAAAATGCACACAACTGAAAAGTTGGAGGTGCATGCCCCGGACCGGATACGAACCCCCCTCCAGAATCGAAGGCAGAGGTCATATCCACTGGGCTATCACGGCTCTGTGTGCTGTAGGTGTATCAAATAGATTAATTAATTAATTAATTAATTGATATCCATGATTGGATGATTAGCACCCTTGAGTGGGTGCGGCTAATCCCACAGTGCGCAGAGGGAGTAGGAAGAAGTTTATTTATATGCGGCGACATTGCGCTCTATCATTGAGCGTTGGATAATTTCCAACTGAACATTTCCAGTTGCTACGTTCTAATATTAGTGTACAAGTGTTCTGTGATAAGGTGGCCTCATATCTAATGAGTGGTGGGTTCTATATTTGTTGACCTTGTGAGTCTGGGTCTGGATAGTTTAGACTACGAATCTTGCAGTACAGGGTTCGAGAGAATGCAAAAAAAATCAAAATTAATTTCATCATTATCATCATTATCAACCCATATTCGGCTTGCTCTTAGGATGAGAAGGGTTAGGCCAATAGTCCACCACGCTGGCCCAATGCGGATTGGCAGACTTCACACACGCAGAGAATTGGGGAAATTCTCTAATATGCAGGTTTTCTCACGTTTGAGACACGTGATATTTAATTTCTTAAAATGCACACATCTGAAAAGTTGGAGGTGCTTGCCCCGGACAGGATGCGAACTCACACCCTCCGGAATAGGAGACAGAGGTCATATCCACTGGGCTATCACGGCTTTCTCAAAATTAATTAATTTCAAACTAATCCGCGTCACCATGCAGTTTCACCCGTATAGTTCCCGTACCCTGAGAATTCAGGGATAAAATATAACTTATGATACTCACAAATAACGTGGCTTTCTAGTCGTAAAAAAATTTCCAAAATCGGTTCAGTAAATCCAGAAATTACCCCCTACAATTCCACAAACTACTTCTTTAATAATAATAATAATAATTTCTTTATTTTTGGCTACAAAGGCCCATTGGTTAGTTACAAACTTAAAAATTATGTTAGTAGGTACACATATTACATTTAAGATAAAAATAAAAACTATCTCACCGCACCAAAACAGAAATAAATTTCTGCAGGATCGGCGAGTCAGTCTGGCTTGCTAACATGTTCAAGATCCTATTGGGGCTCGCCCGCAGTCTTGCCAGGAGGGATGACTTTCGTTTACTAATTATTGCATAAAAATCGTCTGTCCGCTCCTGCGCAAACATACCTGACGCTGAGCAAAACCGGGGCAACCCCAACAGCATCCTGAACCCATTGTTATATTGCACCCTTAGGGTGTCCATACACTTCTGTGTGTAGTTAACCCACAGGCTCGCGGTGTAGAAGGTTTGGTAATATGCTTTAAATAGAGTAATTTTTGCTTCCTTACCACACTTCGTGAACCTGCGGGCCAACATGTTGCACCTGGCCGACAAAGCTCTCCTCTCTCTTTCTATGTCTACCTGATCCTCAAGGCTCTCCGTAACATAGTGACCTAGATATTTGAATTGGGTTACTCTTCTTAAAGAAGTCCCACTGAGAGTGATACTAGGTTCATATCGCACTTGTTTGCGGGGAGCCCTAAAGATCAAGTATTCACTCTTTGTCACATTATATATCAGGCCGTGCGCAGCTGCATAGTTTTCACAAGTTATTAGCAGCTCTCTAATTGAGCCAGCCGTGGGACCCAGCAGCACCATGTCGTCAGCATAGCTTATATTATTGACGCATATGCCATCGATCCAGCACCCGACTGGTTTTTTGCTGAGTTCCACAATCAGCTCATTTATATACAAGTTAAAAAGTTTGGGCGAGGATAACCCCCCCTGCCTCACCCCGCATTCCAACCTGTACCTGTAATTAGAGAGCTCATTTCCCCACTTAACACTATTCAGCTGGTTTGCATACCAGTATCTCATGATATTGAGCAACTCTGGCGCTAATAATTTAATCCCTTTTTCAAATCGGTTCAATAGTTTCCTCTTTATAATCTATACTTATATTATAAAGCTAAAGAGTTTGTTTAATTGAACGCGCTAATCTCGGAAACTACTGGCCCAATTTGAAAAATCCTTTTAGTGTTAGTTAGCCCATTTATCGAGGAAGGCTATAGGCTATATATTATCCCCGTATTCCTACGGAAACGGGAACCACGCGGGTGTAACCGCGCGGCGTCCACTAGTATTAGTATAACTCATGCTCCCGCGAAAAACTGTCGACTATGATTCAATATGATGTGGCAGTGCCACCAAACCCCGACTAAATCCTTTATGTACGGCTTACTCTGAAACCGGAGCATCCTCAGGATAAGTTGGTGGTTTATCACGGAAAAATGCAAATAAATCAATTATTCACGTCCAGAATAAACAAGTGTTCAACGTACCGGTAATTCCGCGCCACCTGGCGATATCGTATCACAAAAAAAGGCTTTGTGAACCTAAATCATACGCAACAAAAAAGTGTTAATAAAAGTCCATAGTAACTTATTGACGCAGTTTTTATTTTAGGTCATTCTTATTCCCACGAATCTAATCCCATCCCATCTCATCAATCTAAATCCCATCAAACTGAACATGATGGGCAAGCTCATGGGCATTCAAACAGGTCAAGTTTTCTCGCCATAATAAATGTTATAATAGGGCGGGAAAACTGGACCAGTAGCCATTCTAATTTCAAATGGACTGTTAATAATATTGATTTTTTTTATTAACACTTTATTTCACAAAAGAAAATAGTAGAAAAACATAAAATAGCAGTATGTGCAAAGACGATCTTATTGCATATCTGCCAAACAACCTTTGGATTTTGGAAAACTAAAAAACACACTTGATACCCATATCATGGGGGTGCATTTCAAATAGCCTGTCCGCCATCTTGGACGTCTGTCATATTTGATTTAGGCCACGTAACTATTTTTTTCGTATTCCTTACAGCAAACCCTTTCATTTGATATCCATATCATGGTGGTGGATTATCCTCCCCAAGATGGTGGACAGCCAATCCGCCATATTGGGGAGGTTGCCATATTGAATTTGTAATGACGTATTTTAGCTTGTCATGTATTGTCATCAGAGCGTGTGCAAAATTTCATCCTAATTGAAGACCGGGAAGTGGGTCAAATTAAGATTCCAAGATTTTTCTACATACATAGTTCCAAGTGAAGCTAATATAATAGCCTGATAATAAAAACGGAATGATTAATTGTATAAAATGAATTTGTATTCATTTATGTTCAACCCTATTAAAACGCCAGACGATATCACAAAAAAGGGGAAATTTGTGAACCTAAATCATACACAGCAAAAAAGTGTTAATAAAACCCTATAATAACTTACTGCCTATCGTTCGCATAGAAAAAATGCTACTTCCCACATAACGCCGGCGAAACTGTCAACCCGGAAAATTATTGCGAGAGTAAGCCCAGCTGAGTCTATTGAAAAACTATTGCGGAGGCGAATGTATGTAGGCCGAATATAGACTGATTTTCAAGTTGGAAATTTTCCCTTATATTTATAGGTTTATTGTACCTAACCTAGATTTGGTCTGACTATATTTTTCTATGGACCTAATAAGAAGGCTCAAAGTCACTCAGCGGGCGATGGAGCGAGCTATGCTTGGGGTTTCTCTGCGTGATCGAATCAGAAATGACGCGATCCGCAGACGAACTAAAGTAACTGATATAGCTCAGCGAGTCGCGAAGCTGAAGTGGCTGTGGGCAGGCCACATAGTTTGAAGAGCCGATGAACGTTGGGGTCCCAAGGTGCTGGAATGGCGACCCCGCACCGGAAAGCGCAGTGTTGGTCGACCCCCCACTAGGTGGACCGAAGACATCAAGCGGGTTGCAGGGAGCCGCTGGATGCTGGCGGCTCGAGACCGTTTTGTTTGGAAGTCCATGCAAGAGGCCTATGATGATGATGATGATGATGATATTTTTCCTGGCAACACGCGTTGCCAGTGATGACCTATGGTTCCGAGACTTGGTCGCTAACTATGGGCCTCATAAGAAGGTTCAGAGTCATACAGCAGGCGATGGAACGAGCTATCAGAGGAGTAGGCTTTGTATTTTGTGTGCAATTATTTCCTCTTCTTTACCGACTAGTTGGAGCAGAATGGGAATTAGTCATATAATATATAATTTTAAGTGGAACCAGTTGAAAGGATGGGGAGTGACATAGGCTATTTTTTTGTCACTTCCCTAAAATGGGAAGTGGAAGTTTAGTTGAGTCAAAGCGAAGCTTCCGGGTCCGCTAGTTAGTCGAATTTAGAAAATATACCAAATATTGTTTATAAATCCTCCTTGGAAAAGAAAATTTATCTAAATTCTAAATTCCGTTTAGCCATATTTCGTTTGATTGAATAACCAAACCAAACATCTGAAAACCCAAACGTAAAAATATTTTATAGTACGAACTCTCAAACACTCGTAGAATCAGAATATTGCACCGCAGAATAAAAATAAAATGCACCAGCAACAAATCTCTATGAAAGCTGTTAGACCAAGAGCCTATGACAGACAGATCTTCGTCATTTTATAAATGACAAAATTTGTCAGTCACCGGGCAACGTTAAGGATAATTTTAAAATTATTTTTGAATTTAACATTACATAATGAAAAACATCAGAGAGAATATAGACAAAACACAAGATACCTTTAGTTTTATTTTAACGGTATCCGTTGATCTGGTGACTTTACCTGCCATACCTCCTAACTAGATTTATAGATTGTGATGCATAGGATATGATTTATCATTATATTATGATGATTTTAAAAAACGTGTGTCTCGAAACGATTGACAAAAGTGATATTAGTTGCTTTAAATAATCGAATCTATTAAATTATTTAAAAATCCTCTTTTTTCGGAGAGGTGTAAAGAACATTATGACAGCAGCAATACATAAACTTTTAAAATAGTCTGTGGTCGTAAAATCAGTCCAAAGTTTTCTCTGTCAAGTGGAAGTATCAAATGTGCCAACGTCAGCTGTAACGCGTTACGTTATATATCACTTTAAAAAATACGTTTTACTTGTTGAACTTGTTGTTTACTTTACGGTGTAGGATCTGAACCTTAGCAACCTGCTACATCCCAAAGCCATTCGGTACCATAACCCAAATTCTATATTATACTTGAGTATTGGCTACAGTAATTAAGTGCATATGCATCATGGGCTGACAAATTTTTAGAATTTTTATTTGACGAAAGTCTAGCTATCACTGGCTCCTAGACTATGTATTTAATTTCACCGATACGTAAGTCCGGACTCTTTGACAATCGGCTAATACTGGAGAGTACTTGTGCGATGGAAACCGGATTTGAGTACTTATTTTAATGAGAGTCTGTACTTACGTAAATCGCCAGGATTTTTTATCGCTTTTAATACGAGAGGAAACTTTCAGCTCTCGTCTCTAGTGAATTAAATACCGCAGAGTTTGTTGTTGTTGTTTTGTAGGTCCAATGGTTAGCCCAATGAATATAGACTCCTTACCACGAAAGCACAATAAGTAAAAAAAGAGAATGACCAAAAAAAAAAGAAAGAAAGAAAGAAAAGAAAAAAGATAAAGACCACCATTACCAAATGTCAATGAGCATTGATGACACTCCCATGATATCCCCGGAAGTGAAATTGTGCGTGCGGGGAAGTGAGGTGTCGTTTTTCATTCATCGCTACACGACCCCCCCCCCCCCCGGCCCGCGCGGCCCAGGAGTGTTACGAACGAAGTTGCCAAGCTATAAGACATTAGCGCCGCGTCTACGGGACTTGTTTTGTGGCGCGGAGTATAGAATGCATTTGTGAAAAACTGAAATTCACGTCGCGGTTGTCCGCTACGTGAATTTCAGTTTTTGTACGTTTAATACTTACCTTTGGTTTTACCTTGTGCATACCACTGGATAGAGAATATGACGCTTAGGCCCACAGCGCTTCTCCGATGTGGATTGGCGGGCTATGTAGTAGGTCTGTTCAAACAAACGTTAGCAGCTCAATTGTACGCACATGCTGAAAGTTATATACTTGAACGCGTCCTCATATCGACCCTTATCATTATAATGAAGGGTATGCTCCGAATACCACCTCCCCAGAGTGTAATTTATTACCGAAATTGCGTATCTGTGCTAAGTTCGATATAAATTGCCAAATTAACATTAAGTGGTGGCAAGGGTGAGATGCTAAAAGTAATTTCGTCGTATGCTACAAATACATTGTCTCCTATTTTTTGGAAAAAAAATGACTTTTTTTGTTCTGTTGTTCTCATGCGATCAGTCTGTAGACTGCAGAGGTGTTGTAGTTTCAAAATTCATTTATATCAAGTAGGCTCAGTTTACAAGTACTTTTGTTACGTCAGTTGACTACTTGTAAAGATTCTACAACCGGTTCTGAAAGCAGGTTTTGCTGAGAAGAAACCGGCAAACTTAACATTATAATTTACAATTGATGACAACATTACAATTTCTTATAGTTAACACATTGCTTAAAGCAATGCATTGGCGAAATTTTTGGTGATTAGAGGCAACACTCCCCTGCGGGAAGAGCTCCATGTATGTGTCATATGTGGCTTTTAACCCAGACAACCCGCGGGGGCCGGGGACCGGGTAGCTATGACAGCAAAAAGTTGACCCTGCCCCGCGCGCACGATCTCACACCCGCGCTGTTCTTCCCATCCTGTCGCCCGCATACCATGGAAGTGTCATCAACAAACTTGCCAAGCTAGTTCTACTAATATAAACGCGAAAGTTTGTATGGATGTTTGTTACTCTTTAACGCCGCTACTACTGAAGCGATTTGACTGAAATTTAAAAAGAAAGTAGATTTTACTTTGGATTAACACATATGCTACTTTTTATCCCGAAAAAATCCATGGTTTCTTTAGATTTGCGAAAACTGATGATTTTAATGTTAAGAATGTTTGTTACTCTTTCACGCCTCGACTACTGAACCGAATTAGCTGAAATTTGGTATTCAGATATATTACAGCATGGATTACAACATAGGCTACTTTTTACCTCGGAAAAATCCATGGTTCCCGAGGGATTTGTGAAAAACTAAACTCCACACGGAAGAAGTCGTGGGCGTCCGCTAGTTATCTATACGAATAATATAACGAGGTGGAGTGTCCGCTGATAAGGTGAAATCTTTGCGATGCGTCGCCGCAACTCATCGTGTGCTCGACGTGAACACCAACCAAAACAAGTGAAAGTGAAAAACCAACACAAGTTACACAGCTAGTGTAATATAATAAAGAAACATTGTTACAAACAAGCCAAAACATGTAAATCATACATTATCGGCGCCAGGCATTTTAGGAAAGCACGGAATCAACCTGAAAGCCCTTATCGCCATAATAAAGAGCACCTAGGTAGATTAACACGTCCCAGGCGTCTAATTTATCTCTAAAAGTGCGTATCTGCGGAAACTTTCTATATAAATTACCAAATTAATATTTGGAGCTGGTAGCAATCACCGTGAATACTCTTTGGAAATATCTGAGCAAATGTTATTCAGTTAATTAATTATTTTATACATCAATACATCTATATGAAACCTCTTTTCACGATGTTGATATGGGAGTTCGGAATTTTTGTATATATTTTTATTGATTCGTTTATACAATGATTAGAAATTAATTGGTATTTAATTAATAATTATTAAGCAAATTCAAAATAAAGCGAGCTTCTTAAAAAAAACGCCTGTATAACTGTTTGTCGGGGCTACTCTCTGTTTGTCGGGGCTACTCTTTTCAATGGCTGAACTGATTTTAATGGGACTTTCTATGGAAGATAAAGAAGGCTATTGAGCAACATATAGGCTTCTTTATCCCGTAACATTTGTGAAAAACATAATTCCACGTCAGAAATATTTTTGACTTCTGAAAATCTAAAGTTTGCATACAGTAGCATAAATTTGCAAACTGCTCACTACTAATCTAATTTTAACTCCTAAAGTGTTTTTCAAATAGCATGGGTATGGTGACAGTCGCCTGTATGTCATACAGTCATAATACGAACTGTTATCGTGAATCGCGGCAAACTATCAAGAGTGAAGAGAACTGTCACCCGCACCATCCTACATTAAACGAACTTTAACAATAATTGGTTGTTAATTTGTAAAAGCACTTATTTGCAATAAAGAAATGTTTATAACTTACAATTTTACGACGTCTGAAATAGTAAAACTAATAAGTGTTTCCAGTCTGCCTTTAATCCAATCATAATAAAACGTTTATAGTGATCTTTTAATTTAATACAAAAGGGTGCGTACTTCGTCTTATTCTTTGGTCTTGTTTTCCTTCACCGTTTGAGACACGTGATATTTAATTTCTTAAAATGCACACAACTGAAAAATTGGAGGTGCATGCCCAAACCCGGATTCCGGCATACCCTCCGGAATCAGAGGCAGAGGTCATATCCACTGGGCTCTCATGGCTCATAGACTAAAGAAATAGTTAATGATAATTAAGACGTTTACATAGAAATTCTAATAAAAAAGATTCATCATCGTCATCATCATCATATCAGCCGATGGACATCCACTGCAGGACATAGGCCTTTTGTAGGGACTTCCAAACATCACGATACTGAGCCACCTGCATCCAGCGAATCCCTGAGACTCGCTTGATGTCGTCAGTTCACCTGATGGGGAGTCGACCAACACTGCGCTTACTAGTGCGGGGTCGCCATTCCAGCACTTTGGGACCCCAACGTCCATCGGCTCTTCGGACTATGTGGCCCGCCCATTGCCACTTCAGCTTCGCGAATTGCTGAGCTATACCAGTGACTTTGGTTCTTCTGCGGATCTCCTCATTTTTGATTCGATCACGCAGAGATACTCCTAACATAGCTCGTTCCATCGCCCATAAAAGATTTTCTTTGGTATATATTTCGTTAAGTGAACTCCTTACTAAATATTTACCGAAACATAAATGATTTTCCCTAACTAATAGGTTTAACCAATTAAAACAGACACAATTAATATGTCGGCCAAACATATTAGATTAGATATTAAGTCCAAAGTCGGTTAAAGATCAAAGAGATAAGCCCCTATCCATCTTAACCTTTAACTTTTAATCTTCTGATGTTAAGGGCTCCGTCCCTTAAGGAACGTTTATTGTTTAGATGAAATAATTAAGTGGAATAATGCTTTAATTAAAAGTTCCTATTAGGTAGATAGAGGATATTATTTGTATATGGCTTAAATATAAGCTAGCGGACGTCCTCGACTTCGATTACGAGAAAAATAGTGAAAATTTTTCGTCACCAATTTTTTTTTAATCAGATTAAAAAAAATTGTTGACGTTTACCGTTACCGTAACCGTAACGTTACCGTTTTACGACGGTAATTATGCTAACCTTAAAGGATGTGCTTTTTGCGTACTTCTTTGTAGATTTATAAAAGGAAAAGCGCCGTTCAACCAGCGCTGTATGCAATGTCGTGCACTTCATACAAGCATTAAAGCACTTCATACCCTAACAAATGTTTTGTTAGTACTTATCCAATACCATGATAAACAATCATCGTTCACATCGACTCAGATTAGACCGAAAATGGTACATCTGGGCGTGAATCTCAGGAGGGGGAGAGATAAGGGAAAGGAGATGATGAAAATACTATAACTACATATTACTTAAAAAAGGCAAAGGATCGCATGGCCGCTCGTATTACATCCTCGTCGTAGACATTGCTTTCTCAAATATTTATTAGGCACCCGACAAGGCCTATCTTGCTACTTAGGAGATTACAAAGTCTACCTTCTGTAAGATGATAATCTTCGACATAATGTGTTCCAAGTAATTTGCTTTAATCGTGCCAAAGATTTAAGTTATTAGATAATGTCCGTACATAGAAAACCTATACCTACGAGTACATAACCGAAAGCGTTCTGGCTCGTATTGTCAAATAAATATATACATTTTTTTTATTCTTTACAAGTTAGACCTTGACTACAATCTCACCTGATGGTAAGTGATGATGCAGTCTAAGGTGGAAGCGGGCTAACTTGTTAGGAGGAGGATGAAAATCCACACCCCTTTCGGTTTCTACACGGCATCGTACCGGAACGCTAAATACGCTTGGTACGTCTTTGCCGGTAGGGTGGAAACTAGCCACGGCCGAAGCCTCAACCAGCCTGACCTGGACTAATTAAGAAAATCTCAATATGCCCAGCCGGGGTTCGAACCCAGGACCTTCGTTTTGTAAATCCACCGCGCATACCACTGCACCACGAAGGTCGTCAATTAAATAAAATATAATAAATATTTAATATTAAAATTTTCAATGACGTTACTTACTAATTTGATAATTTTATTTCAATCTAGTAGAACAATAATGATAAATTTAAGACCATTTAAAAAAGTGTCAACTAGCCTTTTATCGGAAAAAGTCAAGCTGCCTGGGAGCTTCCATTAAAAACTCTGAAAAACCTATTCAAAGTGTTCTTAAATAGGTGAAACCTCAGAATACAGAGGGTGAAACTAAAGCCTTAGATATTGGATAGAATTATTTTCTTCTACATTATTTAATAGGTCCCGACTGTTTTCTAATTGCCTTCTACACTTCTGGACTGAGCTTGTTTTTTTTCTTTTCGGTTTTTTTATACTTTATGCAGTCGGGTTTTTTTATTTGTTTAATTAAATTATTTATTCTTACTTTTATTACTACTCTGAAGTAGGTACACCGTGTACATGTAAAATGGTTTATTCTAGATTGCAATACTGACTTGTGAATGTAAAACAAAATATGAATAGTGTGAAAAATCCTATCTAGGGCGCTGGGAAATATTCTACATCTGATTCCCTATTACCGGCACAGTCTCTGGAGACTCATTTCCCGGGTAAAAGGAAACCTCGCTTCCGCCGAGTTTTCGCATAGACGTCCACTTTTTACCCAACGTTCGTTTTTATTCCTCTATTATTATTAAACTGTTTGTTATTTGGTATTCACAGTCTGTGGACTTAATGACATTATCAACCCATATTCGGCTTACTGCTGAGCTCGAGTCTCCTCTCAGAATGAGAGGGCTTAGGCCAAATAGTCACGCCGGCCCAAAGCGAATTACCAGACATCACACACGCAGAGAATTAAGAAAATTGTCTGGTATGCAGGTTTCCTCACGATGTTTTTCCTTCACCGTTTAAGACACGTGACATTTAATTCCTTAAAATTCACACAACTGAAAAGTTGAAGGTGCATGCCCCGGTCCGGATTCGAACCCACACCCTCCGGAATCGGAGTCAGAGGTCACGTCTCTAATATATACGGCCAACTATAGCTTAGCAAATTCATTCGTCAATGGTCCCAAAGCGATGCACCGCGCGCACGACTTCATACCCGCTCATTCCCCCCCCGTCGCCCACATACCATGGGAGTGTCATCAACGAACTTGTCAAGCTATACAATAACAGGCATCGCTCCTTACAGGAGAGGAGATATGGAGCTTAAACCCAGCATGCTACTGCAATGTGGTGGTATGGTGGTGTGGTGGCTTGTCCTGCTAGATCCTGTAGATGTTACCCCTCTGTCAAGAATGATCTAATGCGTATATAAAAACAATTTCTATAGAATCGATGTTTCATTGTTGTAATCGTTTTCGTCGTGTAAAGAGCTCATTAAAAATGCCGATCAGTAGTTGAATGGCAACTAAACGGTCAACAACTTGTAGTTCACTAAAAGATAAAGTTAGGTTTCATTAGTAAGTATTTCTAATTTAATTATATCAAATTTGTAATATTTAAAAAGAATCTTCTGACGGAACAGCAAAACATCGATTAATTAATCGAATTAACTAGTGTAAGCGATATGATTGTTTCTGTAAAAATTACATGTGTTGCTAATCAAATTTATGGTTGTGTGTAGTGAAAAGAATATATTTAGTGGTGTTAAATATGTTCGATGTGACATTACCTCGCCCCCCTCAAGAAACCACAGACAATTTTGTTAGAGAATTTGAGTGCGATGCATCTCCATATCTAATTCCTCTATGGCCATTCAATACCATAGATAAGTACCTCCGACAGTAAACTATGGACGAGCTCATCCGTTATGGGAGGTAGGATGTTTGAAGAAACCAGTTCATAAATTATATCTATAGTAATATTATAAAGCTGAAGAGTTTGTTTGTTTGATTGAACGCGCTAATCTCAAGAACTACTGGTCCGATTTGACAAATTCTTTCAGTGTTAGATAGCCCATTTATCGAGGAAGGCTATAGGCTATATATTATCCCCGTACACCTACGGGAACGAGAACCACGCGGGTAAAACCGCGCGGCGTCAGCTAGTCTAAGTATAAAACGATTTTTTGTTATGTTATTTACATTTTCTCAGTAGAATTTCTACCTTCCGAACCAGTAGTAGACTCACTACAAAGACAAACTTGAATTTCAAAAGTTCTTGTAAACCAAGTCAACTTGAAATAAACCAATTTGAATTTCGCGGCAGTAAAAGTGTACCTGCCGGTTCTAAAATTTAAAATTAAGATTCGCTGCATAAAATCCTTAGTTTTCAAGAGCGACGGAATTAAAATAGAACGGGGACAAAAGTTTTACATAAAGTGTTTGAAGCTTCCACATTGTGAAAACGTCTTGCATGCATTTTAACTTGCTTGAGAATATTCATCATTTTTATCATCATCATCATCATCATCATCATCATCATCATCATCATCCTCCTTTTGACGGCCGTCAAAATCACGTGAGTTTTAGCCGTGTTTCATAATCAATTAAGTTTTTAAATTCCTTACATTAAATGTAACATTTTTTAATATTTGTATTATAAACATAAACGTGATAGCCCAGTGGATATGATCTCTGCCTCCGATTCCGGAGGGGGTGGGTTCGAATCCGGTCCGGGGCATGCACCTCCAAATTTTCAGTTGTGTGCATTTTAAGAAATTAAATATCACGTGTCTCAATCGGTGAAGGAAAACATCGTGAGGAAACTTGCATACCAGAGAATTATCTTAATTATCTGCGTGTGTGAAGTCTGCCAATCCGCATTGGGCCAGCGTGGTGGACTATTGGCTCAACCCCTCTCATTCTGAGAGGAGACTCGAGCTCAGCAGTGAGCCGAATATGGGTTGATGATGACGACGACGAAACATATTAGTATAGATATAAACTAACATAACTACCTAGACTGAAACTGTTGACGTTGTACTAAAAGCGCTTATAAATAAAATTCTAAAACCTTTTTAAAAATATTTTAAAATCTCCCAAGGGAGGTCGTTACGTCCGAATTTGTTGCGACTGGCAGTTTTTTATTTGCGTTACTCCTACATAATCCTGTTTAGTCCCGAAGCTTCGAAAGTTTTAACACGAATCGTCTGCGGACTAAAGGTTTTTGTTTCCACTTCGCAAAGCTTACGAACTTTTGCTTGAAATTATTATTTTTATTCAGCCTATTTTACTAGAGAGCCAGTTTTTTCTCAATATAGGAGATATGCATCTTAAGACATGCACCAATACGGGTTTTACAAGCAAATATTCAAAGTAAAATTAATTTATATTTATATTCATTACTAGCGGACGCCCGCGACTTCGTCCGCCCTTAGACCTCTTTAATCCAGCACTTACAGTAGTATCGCTGTAAAAATGTAGTAACTTCTTCCGTTTTCCCAACATTTCCCTTCACTGCTCTGCTCCTATAGATCGTAGCGAGATGAAAAGTATACTATACCTGCCCAGGAGTATGAAGAATAATTGTACCAAGTTTCGTTAAAATCCGTCGAATAGTTTTTGTTTCTATAATAAACATGTACAGACAGACAAATATTTTACTGTTTGCATTTTTGGCATCAGTATCGATCACTAATCACCCCCTGATAGTTAATTTGGAAATTTCATGTACAGAATTGACCTCTCTACAGATTTATTATAAGTATGGATTTTTATATTTCACTAATCATACTTCGTTTACAAGCATTCTTCAGTCGTCGAAGAGTGCGTGATGACCTATATAGTTCCGAGACTTGGTCGCTAACTATGGGCCTCATAAGAAGACACAGAGTCACACAGTAGGCGATGGAGCGAGATATGCTCGGAATGTCTCTGCATGATCGAATCAGAAATGAGGAGATCTGCAAAAGAACCAAAGTCACCGGCATAGCTCAACGAGTCACGAAACTGAAGTGACAATGGGCGGAGCACATAGTTCGAAGAGCCGATCGACTTTAGGGTCCGAAGGTGCTGGAATGGCGACCCCCCACCAGGTGGACTGACGACATCAAGCTAGTCGCAGGGATTCGCTGGATGCAGGCCCTACAAAAGGCCTATGCCGGCAGTGGACGTCCATCGGCGGATATGATGATGATGATGGCAATAAGCCCGCCAACCCGTATTGCAGCATACACATCCACTATCCTATAAAAAGAGGCCTTGCCAACTACATGCCATTAAAATAGGCTGATGATTACAGAATTACATAGATATCGTCATCAACCCATATCCGGCTCACTGCTGAGCTCGAGTCTCCTCTCAGAATGAGAGGGGTTAGGCCAATAGTCCACCACGCTGGCCCAATGCGGATTGGCAGACTTCACACACGCAGAGAATTAAGATAATTCTCTGGTATGCAGGTTTCCTCACGATGTTTTCCTTCACCGATTGAGACACGTGATATTTAATTTCTTAAAATGCACACAACTGTAAAGTTGAAGGTGCATGCCCCGGACTGGATTCGAACCCACACCCTCCGGAGTCGGAGGCAGAGGTCATATCCACTGGGCTATCACGGCTCTTACACACATTTACGGTATTACGGTTTTATATGCGTAATATATCTACATAGATATATTACGCATATAAAACCGAGTTTATAATTAGGTGGCAGGCCTATTAAAAACTAAACTCGAGAACCATCGACCCGTGTGTGCTATTTAAATGCCAAGGGTTAAAGTTAAGGTTGCATAAAGGACCAAGTGTCGCTTGCTAATCACGGGGTATACGGAAAGTTAGCCCGCTGTGCTGGAATTAGACCCCACTTGCCCCGAAACTACTTTAAACTAACCCCAACTAAACAACCGCTCTAGAAAGTAATAACTAACTGGAAAGTTGTATCAGCAGAACAAACGAATTCCAAAATAAGGTCCGGAGGTCCTGGGATCGAACCTCGGTTAAGCCGATTGAGGTTTTCTTAATTGGTCCAGGTCTGGCTGGTGGGAGGCTTCGGCCGTGGCTAGTTACCTCCCTACCGATAAAGACGTACCGCCAAGCGATTTAGTGTTCCGGTACGATGTCGTGTAGAAACCGAAAGGAGTGATTTTTATCCTCCTCCTAACAAGTTAGCCTGCTTCCATCTTAGACTGCATCATCACTTACCA
Organism: Bicyclus anynana; assembly: GCF_947172395.1. NCBI lineage: Eukaryota > Metazoa > Arthropoda > Insecta > Lepidoptera > Nymphalidae > Bicyclus > Bicyclus anynana. The sequence continues at coordinate 5,765,718 of NC_069106.1, read as the reverse complement.
TCAGGTGAGATTGTAATCAAGGGCTAACTTGTAAATAAAAAAAAAGGTACTTTAATTTCATTGAAATTTTTAGAACCAACTATACCTTATCAGCCGATAGACGTCCACTGCTGGACATAGGCCTCTTGCATGGACCTTCAAGCACAACGGTCTCGAGCCGCCAGCATCCAGCGGCTCCCTGCAACCCGCTTGATATCCTCGGTCCACCTAGTGGAGGGTCGACCAACACTGCGTTTTCTAGTGCGGAGTTGCCATTCCAGCACCTTGGGAATCGTCAACGTCCATCGGCTCTGCGAACTATGTGGCCTGCCCATTGCCACTTCAATCAGCTTCGCGACTCGCTGAGCTATGTCAGTGACTTTGGTTCGTCTACGGATCATCTAATTTCTGATTCGATCACGCAAAGAGACTCAAAGCATAGCTCGCTCCTTCGCCCACTGAGTGACTTGGAGCTTCTAATAAGGCCCATAGATATAGTACCAAATATGTGTGGTATGGAGAGTAAATAAAATTTACCATAACTGTATAGTATTATTATATTGTTGAGGGTATATGAGGGTAGAAAAAAAAATTTACTATATTTAAAAAAATATGGGAATGGTTGCAGCAAAATCGAAGCCTTAACGATGTTCAATTAAATCAACTCTCTGCAGACTCCGATTCACTTAAAAATGCCTTGAAAGATAACAGATTGAAAAAAGCGAAGAAGCCCTGCTCGGGGAAAGAAATTGATTTAAGACAATTGAAGACTCAAGGCCGCTGAAGCAATCGCTTTGAATATCTAATTGAGTTTAATTTAAATGAAATCCTTCTTTTATTGCAACCCATAGTAAAAACACACTAACTAGGTACGTTTTCTTATCTATAATATAAAAATGAATCGCAAAATGCGTTGGTAAGCGCATAACTCAACAACGCCTGGACCAATTTGGCCAATTCTTTTTTAAAATATTCGTTGAAGTTCTAGGATGGTTTTTGCGGCGAGAAAAATTCGAATAATTGCCGGAAAAATCATAAAAACCCTTTTCTTTTTCCCATACAAATGTTTTTTAACTAAAACGTAGTCAATTTGAGCTTTATTGTTATTGTATAAAGTTCATATTAATAATATTAGAAAGGGTAGGGTAGGGGTAGGGTATGGTAGGGTAGGGTAGGGGGTAGCGTAGGTTTAAGGTAGGGTTTGGGTAGGGTAGGGGTAGTTAAAAGTTTACATCGAGTTTCACGCGGACGAAGTCGCGGGCGTCCGCTAGTAGTATCTAATAATAATTGACAAGTAGGTACATAGCTTGTTTATAAAAAGTGTAAACTTTATATAAAGACACTAAAGGGATTGTACATTTTACAGCGTTATATATAGTGGTCGTTATATGGAAAGAAGAAAAAATGTATGAGTAAAACTTTTTCGTCAATACACAGTGATTTTGTTTTACTAGCCATGTTTACTATTTGAAAGTTTGTGAGCAACTAAGAATATGATAACGTATTAAGTCCATGACTTCTACTTATTAGTCATGGTAAACAACAGTCCACACGTGCAATCCCCATTTGTAAATAAAAGAACGAATTTCTTGGAAAGTGTTATTTGCTTGATGCCGGCAATCGAGTTTATTACAGGCTGCGCAATTTTCACTAATTTTGGCAAATTAAAAGGTACTTTTTATTAATTAATTGTCATTAAAGAGAGTGGGTGTAACGCTATATACAGTGTATCATTGCATAGAAGGCAAGCTAAACCAACCATAGCCATGTGATGTGGACGCTATATTGAGTTTGACGTTAAATCGAGTGACTTTACATGGAGATTCACTGTAGTTGTATAGTCAAACAATTTTTTTAGTTTTGTCATTGCTGTCTGTGCCGCCCCTGTTTCCTCCGCTCTCCGTCTTTTAGTACTAGACATCTGTAATTTATTATAATAGGTATATTGCATGCCGACAAAGTATTAAAATCTCAAAAAATGATTTTTTTACACCTACCTAGTGCATTAGAGGTCTGATTACCACTGCCTTTGTTTAGGAAGGCGTAGGTTCGAATCTGGTCCGGGGCATGCACCTCCAACTTTTCAGTAAATTAAACATCACAAGTCTCAAACGGTGAAGGAAACACATCGTGTGGAAACCTGTATACCAGAGAATTTTCTTAATTCTCTGCGTGTGTAAAGTCTGCCGATCCGCATTTGGCCAGCGTGTTGGACTAAGGGTTAACCTCACTCATTCTGAGAGGAGACTCGTGTTCAACAGTGAGCCGAATATGGGATGTTAATGATAATGATGATTACCAAAAAAACAGGATCTACGTGGATTAATCAATCGCAGGACATAGGCACAACAAAAATAAAAAAAAACGTGTGAAACGATAACTTAAACCTGCTGCCGTATGCGTGAAAAAAGGTAAGCCAGACAAAGTGGCGCCGTAACGCGTTACGTTACGAAGCATTTTACCCTACCATAAGAAGTTATCACTTTAAAAATCCGGAGATTGTCACGCAATTAATTCTGCTCATTAATACGCGTAAATCTTCTAACATAATGACGTCTCCGTTTCCACAAAAGTCCCTATTAATTTGAAAACAAAAGAAATATTCTCATTGAAGCAAATACCAGGATTTATATCCTTCGTAATTAAAGATAACGAGCGTCGTTAATTCCGTTTTCTTTTTTCCTTTTTTTTTGGTTAATTTACGATCGCTAAATGGTAATATATTTTCGCCTAAAACGGAATTGAGTGGCCGCTCATTTCGCGATAAAAGGGCTCAAGGAGAGAAAAATAAGCCTCTATTGCTTTATTAGCCTTGTTTTACATAATTTTCTCCTTCTATAATTCCTTCTGTGGACCGTATAATTCCTAAAGTCCAGTCTTTTGCGAAAATTCATAAGATATTTCAATTATTATGAAATTATTCGTTTCCGTGTACGTGCCTGTTTTTAATTTCGTAATCAAGAAGGAACTTTTATCGGTCCATGTCCATCTGTCCGTCTGTAAGACTATTATTTTTATAGTAAATAAGCAATAAAGGTTATGTATGAGAGGGGTAAAGCCAATAGTCCACCACGCTGGCCCATTGCGGATTGGCAGACGCGCTGAAGTATCAAAAGAAGGGTTTTTTTGTTATTTTTGTTAATGAAAAATGATTACTACTGTTTGTATTTGTAGTCGTATGATGTTGCTTCAATAACATAAAATGTAGTTCACATTGTTTTCTACATTTTTTGTTCAATAAAATTTTCCCTAAAACCCATATTCGGAGAAAAACGCGTTTCAAATTTTTTTTGGATTTTCTCAAAAACAGCAGGAGGAAAACCCCGCTTATCTACAGCTACATCTTTACATGTCCCCCTAACGTTATATGAAGTCAAACTTTTTCTTAAAATTATCCTGAGGGTAGCATTTATTTCATTACAGATTGACTGAACTAAAGGTATAAACTAAATAAAATGAGAAAGTATCTCATTGTTGCAATTCCGGCGGTATGGAATCCTTGAGAGACAAGTAAAGCTACTTATCGGCGTGACGCTGGGATTTATGAGGCGACTTTATCTCTTCCTTATTCCGGACTCGGGAGCATTAACTTGATACGCGTTGTTCCGACGAATAAAATGTACTTTCATACAAAGCTTTGATAGACGAAGGGTGGCGTGGTACGGATGAGATAACGTATGAAACGAATGCTCGAACCACTTTAACCCTAGACTTGTATTTAATGGTTCTATCCCTTTTTTATACAGCTAATCCATAATGGAAATGGATAACGCTTGTGGACTTATGTCGAACAAAGGTTATGAATCACAACATTTGTCAGGACAACTTAATTAACAAATCAAACTGTAACCAAAATAAGACCCTAGAATGGCAGAGAATGACCTTCAGTGAAGTCACGCATTTGTGAACGTTGTTTGTAGGGTTAAAGGATCCTTTGACTGTTAACAAACACTCCCCTTTTCCACTCAAGTCACTCTCCTCGCCTATCCCAAGTAACCCATTAAGAATTACACAACAAGAGATGTGGACGGCTTGAACGCCACGGGCACACTGAAGCCGTCCGTACCGCAAGCCGTTGCAACGTTGATAACACTTCTACTGTTAATTACTTTGAACTACGAATATTTTTGTATGTAAACAAGAAACTAAAGCGGAGCGAAGGATAATCCTCGTATCACACAAGTCAAATACGCCGCATACGTAGAACAAATAGACGGGACCTGGCGAATTGACACAGTGCGATTGCACTGAGGAGAGTCAACACAACTGAAACTGTAATGGAATTAGTACAGGCTAATGTCACTTTACTTGGAGTGGATTTGATACAACGCTGTTAATTTTTAAAACTCACTATACTCGTATTACAGCCCTACTGGAAGTGTCATCATCATTCATCATTATCAACCCATATTCGGCTCACTGCTGCTCGAATCTCCTCTCAGAATGAGAAGGTTTAGGCCAATAGTCCACCACGCTGACCCAATGCGAATTGGCAGACTTAACACACGCAGAGAATTAAGAAAATTCTCTGGTATGGAGGTTTCCTCACGATGTATTCCTTCACAGTTTGAGACACGTGATATTTAATTTCTTAAAATGGACACAACTGAAAAGTTGGAGGTGCATGCCCCGGACGGGATTCGAACCCACACATTCCGGAATAGGAGGCAGATGTCATATCCATTGGGCTATCACAGCTCAAGCGAAGTGAAGTAAAAATGATAGTATAAATCGCTAGTCATTTCACAACTAATAATAATAGGGATGATGACAGTTTTTTAAATTGTATATAAATTAAGAGTATGCTAATAGTAAAGCAATTTTGTAAAAGTAACAGGGTATCTGTGATCATTACTTTCGGAGCTACAGGGATTTAAAGGGTCAGATTTGCGGCGCTGCCGCGGATCCCTGAAAAACGCCCCATACAAAATGGTACGAACTTATGACGTCGTAGGCACTTAATGATTGTATGGGCGTTTAAACAAAATTACTAATATCTTTGTTATTTCTGCGTTTATGTTTATAGTTCATGTATTAAAAATGTCACATTTAATGTAAAGAAGCTTAAACTGTATGAATTTTCATCTAATTACAATAAAAGATTTTTAATAGATTTTGAAATTTTATAATCTTATTTATTTTGCAAATATCCAGTCAATCTTTGCTTTTTATGTATAAATTAGTTAACATTGACCTTATTTACCTGAATTTATTATAAAAATCAATATATTTAAACCTAGTCATCATCCCCATTACAATTAATTAAAACTATCGTGAGTTTTATTCATATTAATTATGAAACACGGCTAAAACTCACGTGATATAACCCATACGGGGCCCTTAGTCAACTAGTGAAAAACTAAATTCCACGCGGACGAATTCGCGGTCGTCCGCTAGCTTATAATACAGTGCAATATCATAATTTTAGCAACAGACGTACAAATTAAATGGAACATTTTAGTTAATAACAAAAGGAATGTCTACCATTGTGTTCTACTTCCCAAATAAAAGAGCTGCACCTGAAATTTAAAATTAAAATTCGCCGCATAAAAACTGTTGGTCGGACGGTGGAGGGCGGAAATTAAAATAGAGAATGGGGACATATTTTTACATACAAAGTGGTTTAGATTCAAACTGTCGAGCATTTTAGGGTTGAGTACCTCGAAAACATAAAGTATATGACCTAGGAGACCGACCATTTTGGGCCCCGCCTATTAAAAAAAGACGAACAGTCTTTTATTGACGTGACATCGTCTTATAATTTGAGCCGGCTGCACACTCGAAAAAAGATAACGTCATACGTCGTTCCCTCGCTCGGGGGTTGCCAACTTTTTTTACAAGAAATAAAGTATATTCTGGTCTATGAAGATTACGAAACAGTATTTTAGAATAATGAACATTTTCTTTTGAAAAATGCAACCCATTCCATCAGTATTTTCTTGACGTTGTCACGTTCAACTATGATCAGTAAACCGACTTTACAAACAACCAATTTTTTTTATAAAAATTCAAATCATTACAAATAATTAAAATTCACGGTTGTTAATATTTTATGAAATGTGTGTGTTTTTTCTCAAAACCACAGACTCTTAAACAGACATTATGCTGCGCTTTTTTATATCCGTGGTTAAAACTTTTAAAAAAAGATTACTGCGGTTTCAAAGCCGACGTAAATAAATAAAGAATAAACTATAAAGGACACTACACTTTATGATGCTCTGCGTAAACAGGATTGTTTATTTTTTATTTTACTCCCGGAGGTTTTGTCATAGTGTTTACGATTTCACCTTCGTGTTTACGCAAACTGTTTACTCAACATTTAACATAATGTTAACATTTTTTCAGAGCTTTTAAAGCTACATTAATTTAAAATATAATCTTCGTTGCTGTGTCCTACGATTTCAACAGTATATTATTATCTTAATATTCCTTTCCGCAAAAAAATCAAGATATAAGTTTTCTGTATTCTTGACTATAATCGCCTTTTTAAATTTGACATCATTCCGTTCCTTTCAAAAATATTTAGCCGACTTCAAAAAAAAAGGAGGAGGTTTCTCAATTCGACCGTATATATTTTTTAATAGAGATATTTGACTAGCGCGTCAAAACAGAGGTTAATTGAACGCATTTCAGTGAGTCGCACATATATTATTTGTTAAAATAACGAAAGTTATTCGTCAACCGATAACTAAAACATGAACAGCAAAAAACGTGGACAGCAAAAATGGCACATCACAAATAAAAATGTCCAGTATGACAAACCGGTTGATGGAACATAGATCAAGTAAGAATCGCAAATAAAATTTCTTTTGTTTCAATTATTACACAGTTTTCTTTTTCATATTTTCCTGCAAATATATTTATACTGGTGGATACACAATAGCTCAACACATCAAACAAATCTTGAAATCCTCTGTAGGATATAATTAGGATAATTTATACTAATTAAATATTAAATAATTCCCTTAAAAACACCAGTGTAAGGTTTATATATTCAACAATTAAACCTTTGTTAATAATGCTCGGCTAACCGGAAACATACACAAGGGGAAGGAGAAAGGAGTGTGAAAAAATCAACGTAGCGGAAAATTGATTAGGCTTCCAAAGTTCTGTGTATAGCACGTATCATGTAAAAGGAACGATATTTTTTTTTTACTCTTTACAAGTTAGGCCTTGACTACAATCTTATCTGATGGCAATCTAAGATGGATGCGTTAAGAAAACCTCAATCGGCAAAGCCGGGCATAATCGGCAATAACTAACGTTTGGGTTAAAAATAATCTTTTTTATATTTCTTTATTCATCATCATATTCATCATCATATCAGCCGATGGACGTCCACTGCAGGACGTTTGCTTACGTTTCACTGCAATCAAGTCCATTTGTTTTTAATAATGTAGCCTTTAAAATTAAAACTATTCGAACTTAAGTTATACTAAGTAACAAAAATATAATCGATGTTTTGAATATGATAATTTACAATGCTATAATCTAATGGATATAATCTATTTGTCTATGGTTCACGAGTTTTTAATCCCAGTTCAAGCAACAAAAACATCGGGTTTTTTCTTCTTTTTTTTTCATTTAATTCATTTTATTATGTACAAATAACTTAGTTTTATAATATTTATGCTTTTGGTTATATTCACTGCTATAGTAAGCTTGCTGTTATTTTAAATGCATAAAGGAGGAAATCTCATGATAACATTCGTTTAATAAATGACCTAATCCAACAGAGTGCAAACTAAAATATTATGTAGTTGGCTAGGCCATGCTACTTTGCATATTGTTACTTGTGTATTCAGTGTAAAGTTAATTCACTATTTAAATAAACTATTTGCAAAACACTGCGGTTTATGTGATCCTTATATTTTTTTAAACAATAGCGAGTATTAAACAATAGGTGAGTGTTTATGCATTCTGAAAGGATCCTTTAAACCTACACCCCAAGGTCACAAGTCCTGGGACCTGCACGAGGTGACCTCTGCCACAAAATAATAGGGCAATCACTGTCGCTGCTACCCGTTACCTTAAGTCACGGAGCTATAACAAAAATCTTGTATTCACTACAAACATCATTTGTAATCGTCAAAAACAAAACTTCCGATGAATGGTTTTTACTCGTTCCCTTGCAAAATCTATCTCTGTGTAGGCTTTGAGCGCGACTGTTTATTGTTAACTTTTCCATTTAGTTGTTGTCAACGCTGACAAAAAAGCCAGAAAAGTATATAGCTGACCCGGAAAATGATGTCATTTTTGTCATTTAGGTAAATGACAAAAATGACATCATTTTCCGGGTAAACTTTAGTACAAAAATACTTTATACTACAATCGCGCATTATAAATAGCAGGGCGGGATTACAGGATTTAAAATACTTTAAGAGGTATTCTCGTACCATATAATAAAAAAAAATCAATAAAGTCAAAATCAAAGTTAATCTATACTAATATTATAAAGAGGTAAAGTTTGTAAGTTTGTAAGTTTGTCACATTTTTTAAATGGGGTAATCTTCGGAACTACTGGTCCGATTTTAAAAATTCTTTCACCAGTAGAATGCTACATTATCGGGGAGTGCTATAGGCTATATTAGTATCATATATATTAGCCGAGTTATCACAGTTTTTGTCATACAGGTCGGACTGAAAATCCTCTTAAACAGAGTTATTCGCATGCGCTGCCTTAACTATTGTGTATAATTGAAATTAATGTATGGAGACTTTATGTATCTTTAAAAGTTCTTCAAAAAAGTCCGCGACACCATATATCTATCTTCTATATATTAGCAGATATTGTACCTTTTGTGTTTTAAAAAATATTAATTTTATATACTTAGGTTTACGTCATTATTTATACAACTAAACTTTAATCCTTATTAAAATAAATTATTTAATAATCACAAGGATATTATGGAGATAAGATTTGCCCTTTACGATATTTTAATTACTTAAATAGTTTCGGAGATAATACAAAATTTCTAAAAGACGCAGAAATTCCGCTATATGACACCCGGCGCTTTCATTTACGTAGTTCCCGTTCCCGTGTGAATATGGGGATCAAACATAGCCTATGACACTCGCAAATAACGTAGCTTTCTATTGGTAAAACAATTTTCCAAATCAATCCAGTAGATCCAGAGATTACCTCCTACAACCACACATACTTTACCTCTTTATATTATTAGCATAGAAGTTTCTATATCCCTTGGTCATACCACCACTCTCGAAGGACTGGATCGATTTTGCTAAGGGTAGGAGTAAGATAGAGAAGTTATAGAGTAGGGTAGGGTACGGGTAGGGAAGCGTAGGGGTAGGGCCGGGGTAGGGTAGGGGTAGAGGTAGGGTACGGGTAGGATAGGGAAGTGGTAGGGTAGGGGTAGGATAGGCGTGAGATAGGGGTACGGGTGGGATAGGGGTAGGAAAAGGGTAGGGTACGGGGAGGGTAGGGGTAGGGTGTAGGTAAGGTAGTGGTAGGGTAGGGGTAGGGTAGGGGTAGGGTAGAGGTGGGGTGGGGTAGGGTAGGGGTAGGGTAGGGGTAGGATAGGCGTGAGATAGAGGTACGGGTGGGATAGGGGTAGGAAAGGGATAGGGTACGGGGAGGGTAGGGGTAGGATGGGGGTAAGGTGTAGGTAAGGTAGGGGTAGGTTTGGGGTAGGGTAGGGTAGGGTGGGGATAGGGGTAGGGTAGGGTAGGGGTAGGGTAGATGTAGGAGTTAGGTAGGGTAGGGTTGGAGTAGTGGTAGGGTAGGGGTAGGGTAGGGTAGGGTAGGGTAGGGGTAGTAGTAAAGTTGACTTCGAAATTTACGCGGACGAAGTCGCGGGCGTCCGCTAGTTTTTTATAATTGGGCTTAATGAAACCTGACGTTTCAAAAGTGCTCATAAATAATTGGGCTTAATTTATGAGCACTTTTGAAACGTCAGGTTGTGGTATAAGTTAATAGTGATAATTAAAATCGAAAACTTAATCGGTCAAGCCGTTTTGGAGGTGTGCTACCGCTAACATTGCCATACTTTTTTATACATTAGACATTTATGATTGTACTTACTGCAAAACTGCGCAATGATTTGTAAGACTTAATGCTCTTTTGTTGTGACACAAACTATACACGTATTATAGAAACAATTTAGGCCACGAATATTCAATGGTAAGGATATAAATTAAACACGGGCTTATTTTCTTTCAATAAAATTGGAATGTGTTGCCACACAACATAGCTTTGTTCGGGCACCTGCTTGACATTTATAATTAACTAGCTGACGCCCGCGACTTCGTCCGCGTGAAATCCTACTACCCTACCCTATTCCCACTCAACAGGTACCCTACCATACATTCATAGGGACCTTACCCCTAACCTACTCCTACTCTACCCACACCAAATCCCTACCCTACACCTAACCTACCTTACCCCTACCCTACCCTTGCCCTAACCTATCCCTACTTTTAAATTCAAAAAATACCCTATGTTTTGCTCCAATGTCCCATTTACCATTATATCAAAATTCATCTTGTTCGTTTCAGCCGTTTAGCAGTGAAAAGGTAACAAACATACTTTTGCATTTATAATATTAGTGTAAGGTCCCTTGTCCTTACTGTAATAGCAGTAAGTCACCATCTCACCACTACACTGTTATACACTATAATGGCCAGCGGCACACGTCCGCCTTCTGTCGATGCCAGAGACAGAATGCCCGCTCTCTCCCACTACCGGTGTATACATACACAAACACTACAATTAGTATAGATAATATAATATGAATTGTATACCTATACATATGTATATTAGCAGACGTACCGCGATTTGAACCGCGTTGTTCTCTTTCAATTGGGAATACAGGTATAAAATGATATGCTGATCAGGGATAATGTAGGAATTGTAATGGTGATTTTTTTCCAATGGGTCCAGTAGTTTCATAGTCTAGTTTGGTAGTTACCTTACAAACATTATTAATAAGGAAATCCAATATCCCTTCAAGGAAGTAATACAAATATTAGGGCACGTCCCTTCATTACACCGTAGCTGGCGATTAGAACTGTCCCTTGCGACTTACATTATTACGAATAACATTAAGCCAAAGGTTTTATACTATTAAATATGTCTGTCAGTAGCGCTTTTATTGAAATATTACAACTTAAGGACCTAGTATTCCATTGTTACCGGCAAAGACATACCGCCAAGCGATTCAGCGTTCTGGTACGATCCCGCGTAGAAACCTAAAGGGGTTAGCCCGCTTCCATCTTAGATTGCATCATCGCTTACCGCCAGGTGAGATTGTAGTCAAGGGCTAACTTGTAAAGAATAAAAAAAGTTAGAGGACGCAATTTTATTTTTGGGACATGTGTGAGAGGTCAATAGAACCTCAAGTTTGTGGGGTCGCCACCCTTGTCCCCCGGCCGCCATCTTGAAAAAAGGGGTGAAAACACTTTTTTCGCGATGCGAAATAAATACTGAAGCGAACAAAGGTGGCTAATTGTCTTAATTTCATTTAGTCGCATAGTAAACACCGAAAGTTGTCTAAACAATTAATACGTAAATATTGTCTACAATGTCGAGTTGTGTATTCAGGAACTGTAAAAACTATGTACACAAATATATAATGTAAGTAAATACAAAATTGTCAATGTGTGCGCGGTATGGAGTAGCTATATTCGGATATTTTTTGCGGTGATTTTGTGGACACGTGACATGTCTAATAGTATAAAATATCATTGCATTAGCATAGCAGATGTGATTTTTATTGTTATCGGAGAAGACTCCAAGATCCTTTACTCATAAAGTACCTTTTTTTTGGAATCAACCCATATACGGCTCACTGCTGAGCTCGAGTCTCCTCTCAGAATGAGAGGGGTTAGGCCAATAGTCCACCACGCTGATCCAGTGCGGATTGGCAGACTTTACACAGCCAGAGAATTAAGAAATTCTTTGGTGTTTTTGAGGTTTCCTTACGATGTTTTCCTTCACCGTTTGAGACACGTGGTAATTAATTTCTTAAAATGCACACAACTGAAAAGTTGGAGATGCATGACTCAGGCGGGATTCGAACCCACACCCACCGGAATCGGAGGCAGAGGTCTATATCCACTAGGCTATCACGGCTCTCATAAATAGACATAAAGTACCTACCAAGTAGTAAATACGCGTTCCAATTTAAATTCCAAATTAGTTTACTTCATGTACTAGAGGTATTAAGTGTGCATAATTCTAGGACCTCATTCTGTTTACAGTAATGAACTCAAAAAAGCATGCAGATTACGATTCTGCATGTTGCCAGGAAGTCCATTGGTCCATTCTTTTGTTATACTATATATTTGTTATCTTTTGTTATCTATACTAATATTATAACGCTGAAGAGTTTGTTTGATTGAACGCGCTAATCTCAGGAACTACTAGTCCGATTTGAAAAATTCTTTCAGGGTTAGATAGTCCATTTATCGAAGAAGGCTATGGGCTATATTTAATCCCGGTATTCCTACGGGAACGGGAACCACGCGGGTGAAACCGCGCGGTGTCTACTAGTATAACCTAAAATTACAATTAAGAAGGTTCCAAAGTAAAGTAAATCATTAGATTGATATTAATGTTTAAAGTTCACTTTACTTTGAATAAAGAGGTTTAAATCCTAATCCATTTTTATAAATAAGGCCGTAGAAGCGCGTACCATTACATCACACTACGGCATACACTCGCTTGCAACGCAATCCAATATAACGAATCTTCGTCAAAACTTATTATCACTTTCATATCGTACGGTGAAGTAATTATATAAGGCACAAAGGACAATTACACGTAATGGATTGGCGGCGTATAATGAAAGGGCTCTTATCTCTAATTGACTTTCCGACCCGAAGATATCTTGCCGACTAAGCAAGATATTCACGCTCACTCGTCCAACACTAACTTTAACAAGGTCTTTTTAGTAGGGGAGCCCGAGATGCTAAATTTGCAGTTACTAGAGCGTCATGGGAATCGATTAGATTTGATGATAGCAAAAATAAATGGTTATATACTTTTTTGCTTTCAGTGTTAGCGAAAAAACCTACGGACTTTAAAGACAATTTTTATTACTGAAATAGTCAGAAAACATGTGCGATTATTCAGGAGATTATTTCATTTAAAATAACTAAAAAAATTACCGCGTTCGTGCCTTGATAACAGAAATACAAAGGTTTTATTTTGTAATTTTGGAACGCTCCCATTCCATTACGTTACGTTCAAATCGTTAGATTTTCGAAATACACACGTTTTAGCTATCAACTCTACTACCTTATCGTAATCTGACGTGCTGGTTGAGTATATAAGAAGTTAGTTTTTTTTTTGCATGCCCTAAACGTACTTACTAATATTAAGGGCAAGGGCAGGGTTTCGAGCAAGGAACATATTTAGGGATTCAGGGTTTCGAGGACCCAATTTTCGTTATATTCAGTAACCGTTATCCTTAACCGTTATCGTTAACCCTACAGTGTGAGTTTCAAATTCATATGCGTATCTCTGTCTAACCCTATAGTACAGATATATATACGAGTTTAAAAAACTCGAACTGCCGATTAATTGAGACTCGCGAAAGAGTGTCAGCCAAATTAGAAAGAACGGCTGACAACAAAGCGACAAGTATCTTCGAGTGCCTTATTACGTACTATTATCGTGAATCAACGAACTGTCACCGTACCCATGCTATCTGAAAAACACTATAATAAAGAATTTATTATACAGCATAGCGCTACTAATATTGAAAGTGACCCGTCTAGTTTATTATCCAATATTAGGCACAAGAACAACTATGTAATATTAACTTGATAAGAAATATGTAAGTTTATATTAAATTCTCTTTACCCAATAACTATTACTTTGACATTCGTTTGAACTTTGAATATGAACGAGACGAGACCAAATAGGGATCGATGAGATGTAATAAATGGATCTTACCCATTAATCTTTATTAGGCTACCTCATCTGAGACCCTAATCTTACTAGCTGAGTTAAGCACCTCCCCTAACCTATATACCTGGATTAGGAAGTGGCTGTCTTACATGGCCTAATTATATCTGCTGGCCTATTCACTATTTTGGTCTTTATTATCAAGGAATGATGACAGTTTTTTAAATTGTATATAAATTAAGAGTATGCTAATAGCAAAGCAATTTTGTAAAAGTAACAGGGTATCTGCGATCATTACTTTCGGAGCTACAGGGATTTAAAAGGTCAGATTTGCGGCGCTGCCGCGAATCCCTGAAAAACGCCCCATACAAAATGGTACGAACTTATGACGTCGTAGGCAATTAATGATCGTTAGATTTGTATGGGCGTTTAAACAAAATTACTAATATCTTTGTTATTTCTGCGTTTATGTTTATAGTTCAATTATTAAAAAATGTCACATTTAATGTAAGGAAGCTAACTAAAACTGTATGAATTTTCATCTAATTACGATAAAATATTTTTAATAGATTTTGAAATTTTATAATCTTATTTATTTTGCAAATATCCAGTCAATCTTTGCTTTTTGTGTATAAATTAGTTTACATTGACCTTTTTTTTACCCGAATATATCATAAAAATCAATATATTCAAACCTAGTCATCATCCCCAAATTATATGATATCCACCAGTAAGCAAACGGATGAGCTTTGTAATTTGTATCATATTATGTGAATGATATTTTGTCAATTGATTTATTTTTTTATTTTGATGGGTTGATAATAAAAACCAAAATAGGAAATAGGCCAGCTGGTTTAGACGAGTGGTTAACACTAACATTATAAAGCTGAAGAGTTTGTTGGTTTGTTTGTTTGATTGAACGCTCTAAACTCAGGAACTACTGGTCCGATTTAAAAACTGCTTTCAGTGATAAATAGCCCATTTATCGAGGAAGGTTATGGGCATCATATTTTCAAAAAAATTAGAGATCCTTCCTGAAACTCCAATAATGTAACTCAAGGTGTACAAAAGTTTTGTGTACATGGCGTGCGCTGCAAAAACTATTGATGTTAGAATAAAATAATGTACTACAACTTTACAGAACACATTTTCTACAAAAAATGTCGCGACAGCATATCTATCTTCTATATTTTAGCAGATATAGTACCTTTTTTACTTTAATAAATTATTTAAATTATATATTAAGGTTTACGTTATTATTTACACAACTAAACTTAAATCCTTATCAAAATGCATTACTTAATAATCAAGAAGATATTATAGAGATAACATTTGCCTTTTACAGTATGTTTACGTATAGTTTCGGAGATAATACAAAATTTCTAAAAGGCGCAAAAATGCCGCTAATAGACGCCCCGCGTTTTCACCCACATAGTTCCTGTTCCCGAAAGAACACAGAGTAAAAAATTGCTTATGACACTCGCAAATAACTAAGCTTTTTATCAGTAGTGTGATAGGGTTTGAAAGTTTACATCGATTTTCACGCGGACGAAGTCGCGGGCGTCCGCTAGTAGTTTATATATAAAAATACTAAAAAATAATATTTATATAAAAATACTAGAAAATAGGAAATTAAATATCACATGTCTCAATCGGTGAAGGAAAACATCGTGAGGAAAACCTACATACCAGAGAATTTTCTTAATTTTCTGCGTGTGTGAAGTCTGCCAATCCGCATTGGGCCAGCGTGGTGGACTATTGGCCTAACCCCTCTCATTCTGAGAGGAGACTCGAGCTCAGCAGTAAGCCGAATATGGGTTGATGACGACTAGAAAATAATATATCTTTCAATTCTTCTTTTATTATAAAAAGATAATAAATAGGAAATATAATACACTGGAAATTAATTGCAATTATCTTACTTAAACAGATTAAGAAAATTTACTTTTTTATAACAGAACAAAGGCTAAAGATAAAATGTCCATCAAAAGTAAACACGGTTAATGAGGAAATCTTCTCATTATATTGTTCGTAACGAATGGAAGACGTAATCAATAGGATAAGATCATTCGCGAAATGAGAGGGCGTCTAATGAAAGGGACTTTTCGGTCCCTCCCAATAAGTCAAACTCTGATAAGGTTCTGTTTATAATGATGTAATTACGTCATGAGAATTCAGAAAAATTTGTATTTTTCTTTTTATAAAACAGCAGACGCGACTTTGTTCTAATCTATATTTACTTACTTGCCGCTTAACTTTTTTTCACCTGTTAATTATTTTATAATTGGTGTATATAATACGTGTAGGTTTATGTATTAGTATGTCGTTATTTGTAGGTATGTACAATTTTACAATGTTTATTATTATTACGTACACACCACACCACCTACAGTTGTCCTAATATAAGTTCCTAAACCAGCCTAAAAGGTTGCCTGTTTTTTTTTTAATTTTGAGTGTTTTTTTTAATTATTGTGGTTTAAAAATAAAGAATTTAAATAAATAAATGAACTTTTTCTGATGCTGTTCTTGGTTTTTTCAGATGCTGTTTGTTGTGGGCTATCACGGTTGTTATGCTTATATACATATAATCCATACGTAAATCGAACACTATGAATTAGAACGAATGTAAGTCCGATCCAACCCTTAGGCTTATTAGGCTTAGAACAAACAAACAACCCTAGAACTACATAAAGGACAGTATTTGAAGTTACACGAATATTTTGTTGACCTGTATGTCAACCCAGACATCTATACTCTTGACAAAGAGCCTGCGATAGCCAGACATACCTCATTTTATAAACTAACAGACGCCGCGCGGAATCACCCGCGTGGTTCCCGTTCCTGTAGGAATACTGGGATAAAATATAGCCTTAGTGTAGCTTCCCAGTGAAAGAATTTTCAAAATCAAATCTTTTCTTTTAATAATATTAGTATAGACTAGCGGACAGGTGAATCATCATCATCATCCGATGATGATGATTAACTTGATTAATTGATGATGATGGACATCCACTGCTGGACATAGGCTTCTTGCATGGACTTCCAAACGAAACGGTCTCGAGCTGCGACCTGCAACCCGCTTGATGTCCTCGGTCCACATAGTGGGGGGTCGACCAACACTGCACTTTCCGGTGCGGGGTCGCCATTTCAGCACCTTAGGAACCCAACGTCCATCGGCTCTTCTATGAGGCCTGCCAATTGCCACTTCAGCTTCGCGACTCGCTGAGCTATATCAGTGACTTTGGTTCTTCTGCGGATCTCCTCATTTTTGATTGGAGCACGTAGATAAACCCCAAGCAGCTCGCTCCATCGCTCGCTGAGTGACTTTGAGCATTTTTATAAGGGCCACAGTTAGCGACTAGGGCTCGGATCCGTAAATCATCACTGGCCACTCGCACTGTTCGAAGACTTTCGTCTTCAGGCACTGAGGAATTTTGGCAGCAGGTGAATTCTTCTTAATCGTACACTCTTGGCAGAGTGGTCGTGGTTGCAGCGATTAGCGACGCCTTCTGTACACCACATTTTAAGAACGCTGAAATTTCATCAGCCTAGCAAGTGAATAGGCTGATGAAATTTCAGCGCTCCCAAAATGTGGTGTATCTAGCTAACGCAGGCTTTCGTTCTACGTAAATAGAGTCTATCAAACTTGTACATCCTCAAACATTGCGGTCCCGAAATTTAAGTGAATCCGGTCGTTCGATAAATATTCATGACCCACACGAATCGTAATGGAAAGATTATGTAGATGTCGTCCTTTTAGACTATAAACACTCGTCGTTCTACGTTGATACGTGGGATACGCTTTTTAAATTCAGGGTCTGTATGACTGAGTAATGTAGTTTTTTATGTGACGATGAATCATTGTTTTCGTATAGTCGGATGAAATCTTTGTGACGTTTTCGTACATCGTGCGTTAAGCTGCACAATACATGTAGTATAGACTATATACTCAGAGGTATATAATTATCCGCCCTCTTTAATATGACGCGAGTATACCTAAGTGGCCGGATAATTGTGCCTTAGATTTAACCGGCACACAGGAGCGCGGCGGCAGGGTATATATAACCCATGCCCTCAGACCAAATACATATGGACTTGTATCGCACCCAAGTTCACCAACAAAATGTCTGTTATTATTTGAGAGGGACAAGGGACAAGCGTATTTTATGCATGACCTGCGCGTAGAGAGACCTGCGGCTAATTTCGGAGACGTCATAAAGATTGTGTCCGACGATACCTACTACACTGTGTTTAAACGGCGATTTCTTAAAACCGTGTTTTTCAAAGTGTGTTTTTAGAGTTCCGTGTCACAAGGAACCCTTATAGTTTCGCCATGTCCGTCTGCCTGTCCATCCGTCCGTCCGTTGTTTAGCGCAGAGACTACCACTTCTAGAAAGCTGTAATTTAGCAAGAGTATGAACATTAGAAATGGACTCCCCTGCACATAAAGTGGGGATGATCTTTTTTTATTCGTATATCTAATAGTGTGGGGTATCGTTAGATAGATCTTTGATAGATATGAGAGGTCTTTTAGCACTATTTTCCGATTTAGGTATCCATTTGTAAAATGTTGATGCAAAATTTTGTTACAGCCAGGTGTCTCCCCCTCTACCAGCTAGATGGTTGTTGTTTTTTTAATAGTGAATTATAATTTGTAATTAATTCATTATTAAAAAAAATACTTACCAATAGTCGTTATAACCCATATTCGGCTCTCTGCTGAGCTCGAGTCGCCTCTCAGAATGAGAGGGGTTAGGCCAATGCGGACTGGCAGACTTCACACACGCCGAGAATTAAGAAAATCCTCAAGATGTTTTCCTTCACCGTTTGAGACACGTGATATTTAATTTCGTAAAATGCACATAACTGAAAAGTTGCATGCCCCGGACCGGATTTGAAACCACACAAGGCTATAGGCTCTTTACCTACCTAATACATACCAATAGTACCTACTACAAACATAAACTAGTGTAATATTTTTTTTTTATTTCGAATTTTAATAAAACAACGGAAGATCAAAAATCTGTGCAAATCCCTACAACAATATCCCGTTAGTTATGACATAACATAATATTGGATAAACTCGTTCTAGAACGCTAGAATATACTCTATTTCATCCCCTATTACTGGCATCGTCTTCGGGCTCTCATTTCCGGTGTAAAAGGAAACCTCACATCCGCTGCGGCTTCCCTCCGATAGTCATTTGAAAAATGTTTTTCATATAAAACCTCTCTGCGTTGTCTTTGAATGCATGTTTTTGTTTTTTTTATAAAACAACATTATTTCCACTATTAACTGCAATTGTCCGTATGAACCACAGTCATCATTTTTTTTCAGCCGATGGACGTCCACTGCTGGACATAGGCCTCTTGCATGGACCTCCAAGCATAACGATCTCGAGCCGCCATCATCCAGCGGTTTCCTGCAATCCGCTTGATGTCCTCGGTCCATCTAATGTGGCCTGCCCATTGCCACTTAAGCTTCGCGACTCGCTGAGCTATGTCGGTGACTTTGGTTCGTCTGCGGATCTCCTCAACCACAGTACACAAAATATTTTGTTAGATATATTTGTGCTAGGAACCCAGAGCCAACCATAGATAATACAGGAGCATAGAATTTTATAGTTGGTTTACTAACCTGGTTAACTAACCAGTTTGATCTGTGGTACTGTAAATGCCGGTCGTAGATTCATATTTTGTTAATTAATTGTTTTGGTGATAATTATAAATGTAATCTCGTGTTGTTTATTTTAACCACTTCTGATTTCTAATAATATAAATTATTTTATATTATTCCTATTACCAGCTTACAGCATTACCTGAATAACCGGGGCATGCACCAATTATGTGCATTTTAAGAAATTAAATACCACGTGTCTGAAACAGCAAAGAAAACACGTGGCGAGGAAACATGCATACATGAGAATTTTCTTAATTCTCTACGTGTGTGAAGTCTGCCAATGCGCATTGGGTCAACGTGGTGGACTAAGCCTAACCCCTCTCATACTGAGAGGAGACCCGTGCTCAACAGTGAGCTGAATATGGGTTGTTAATGATGATTACCATACCTCAGATTTGATAGCCTTGTGACAAATGAATTTTCCCCGTTTTTTGTTTCCTTGATTGAAAAACTGGGAAAATTAATCAAGTTTGGGCAAAGGTTAAAGTTATGCAAGAATACTTATAATTATAAATATGAGGGAGAAATTTCAAATATAAATATCCGTAACATAATGTATGTCTTTTCAGGCTAACTAAACTTAACGGGTGTCTAGTCCTACTAATATTATATTTGTATGGATGTTTGTTACTCTTTAACGCCGCTACTACTGAAGCGATTTGGCTGAAATTTGGAATGGAGATAGATTTTACTCTGGATTAACACATAGGCTACTTTTATCCCTAAAAAATCCATGGTTTCCCGAGATTAGCAAAAACTGATGATATGAATGTTTGTTACTCTTTCACGCCTCGACTACTGAACCGAATTAGCTGAAATTTGGTGTTGAGATACATTACAGCATTGATTAACACATAGGCTACTTTAATCCCGGAAAAATCCATGGTTCCCGAGGGATTTGTGAAAAACTAAATTCCACGCGGACGAAGTCGCGGACGTCCGCTAGTAGTATAATATAGTAGATGGATAGCGAAAGGTCTGAATGTATTTTCGTGTATTTCAACATTTGAAGCAAACAGAACTGGGTTGGCCCGACATACATAAACATGAGGTTTATAGCAAACGCAGCCGACCGGAACTCTAGTACACCTACTTCTATCTGTGATAGTTGACATTGCTCAGCAGGCCAATTCACTAACTTTATCGTATATTAGTTGACATATAAACGTATATTATAAGCTACCACATGAAGCCACTGGAATGTCTCTCAAAAAGTTCAAAGTGTTTATTAAACGCAAGCTTAAAGGTGCTTGGAGGCCATTGGATCAGCTTCCACCTTCACACAGGAAGTAAAACTAAGAGAAATTGTAATTGTTATCAATTGTAAATTATAGTACTGTATGACTTTTTTATTTCAAAAGAGCAACTGTTGAGTTTCTTGCCGGTATCTTCTCAGCAGAACCTGCCTTCCGAACCGGTGGTAGAATCTTTACAAATAGTCAACTGACGTGTCAAAAGTGCTTGTAAATTGAGCCTACTTGAAATAAATGAATTTTGATTTTGATTTTGCTTTTAGGAAAGTCTTATTAATTATAGTGTTAATGATTATATAAATGGTAAAAAAACTTGGTGATGAACTGTATTATACGACTTGTGCTTAGTTTTAAATGAGTTTGTAAAATGGTGGTAAACAAAAAAAAAATAAACCTTGGCTGAGTTTGTTGTGGGCTTTTCTCGGACCAAGGCGCGTTTGGAACCCTCGTAACTTTAATTTTAAGTTTTCGACTATTATTACCGGATTAAATTAAATTATGACATAAACCTGAGTCAAAGTCAAAAGTGCTTGTAAACTGAGCCTAATTGAAATAAATGAATTTTGAATTTTGAATTTTTATGCGAAATTGAGATTCTATGTCACAAATGTCATCCAGTCCTAGATTCCAGTTGCGCCAGATTTATTTTTACAAGTTGCTTGATTGCGGGTAGTATTAAAATTCATTATTTATGCTTTTGTAGAGGGGATCTATCAGTGTTGGTATAAATAAGAGAGTATTTGATGACTTGAACTCAGTTGTTTGTTAGGCAGCATGGACACCGTTACGCTGCCAGTTTTCACTATTAAAAATTAAAATATATAATCACTGCGGTAGATAATTTATTTTAATAGGTTGTTAATAAAGACCAAATTAGTGAATAGCCCAGCAGGTCTTTTTATATTGAATCTATACTAATCTTCTATCTATCTTATATCTTCTATATAATATAAAGCTGGAGAGTTTGTTTGTTTGGTCGAACGCGCTAATCTCCACCACTGGTCTGATTTCAAAATTCTTTCAGTTTTACATAGCCCATTTGTCGAGGAAGGTTATAGGCTTCCTATTTTATCCCCGTATTCCTACGGGAACTAGAACCACGCGGGCGAAACCGCGCGACATAATTTTACATAGTTTTACATAATATGTGTTTCAAACATTTTATCCCTGAAAGTGATAAATAAACACACAAACACAGCAGCGATACAGGCTTATTTCTTATATATTGCCTTATTTGTAAAAGCCTTAGATATATTAAGTAACAAGCATTTAAAAGTCCTATTGAGACACAAAGGTAAACATTCATTCCACGTCTAAACGATTTGTGTAGCTACATTCTTCAGCAAGGAACATAGGAAAACGCTTTCTACTTATTACTCGTCTGTCTTGTTTATCTCGTTTTAAGTACCCTGTTTTTCATTTCATTTATTACTACGCCTAAGAGGTTTTATTCAATTCTTAATATCGCAATTTGTGAGCTTTCAGGCAAAGCAAATAGTTCTAGGTAAGACCCCAGAGCGACCGAAGACATCATATTTTCTCACAATTTTTTTTATTTATTTAGACATTTATGCACACATAATTAACATAATAATTGATATACTAGCCGATGCACGTGCTTCGACCGCGTGGATTTCAGCTTTTCACAAATTCCGCGGAAACCATGAATGTTATTTATACATATAAACCTTCCTCTTCAGTCACTCTATCTATTAAAAAAACGCATAAAATACGTTGTGTATTTTTAAAGATTTAAGCATACATAGTAACAGAGAAAGCGACTTTGATTTATATTATGTAGTTATAGTGAAGATAGATATAGAAATACAGATTTAAATGAAACATAAATATCAAAGGCTGGCTTGTACAGTAGACACAGAAATACTTTAAATATAAACAGAATATAAACTAGAAATCCAAAAAAAAATGAAACCAAAACCCAATTGAAACTTTATATTTTCAATAGCGTCTCATGTGTTTTAAATGTCTGCGTGGGAGAAAGGTAACCAACCAACGTGCCAAGGGAGAAAGGTAACTAAAGAAAGTTGCATGTATGTTACGGTGCTACTCTAGGATGCGTGGACCGATTTGGATAATTCTTTTTTGTTACACAGGGTACTTTTGTCGTTGTCGTTGTTATCAACCCATATACGGCTCACTGCTGAGCTCGAGTCTCCTCTCAGAATAAGAGGGGTTAGGCCAATAGTCCACCACGCTGGCCCAATGCAGATTAGCAGACTTCACACACGCCGATAATTAAGAAAACTCTCAGGTATGCAGGTTTCCTCACGAAGTTCTTCCTTCACCGTTTAAGATACGTGACATTAAATTTTTTAAAATGCACACAACTGAAAAGTTGGAGGTACATGCCCCGGACCGGATTCGAACCCACACTCACCATTATCACGGCTCTATTTACTGTATTTACTCGTACGTAATCTTCCAGTTCCGGCACATAAAATACATTGCTTAATGTAACATTGTCTTGGAACAAAAATGTACGATAATATATACAGAGGCACAATTATCCGCCCACTTTAATATGACGCGAGTATATTTAAGCGGGCGGATAATTGTGCCACTGAGTATATTTTCATAGTGTTGAATAATGTATAATGCATGTACCTGCAAATAAATAAATTGATTGATTGATTGAAACAAGCGGTGTCTAACTGAATGTAAGTCTTCGGTGTCCATCAGCTATCAGTTGATCAAAGGACTGCGATCTAGAGGGCGTTCGAAAGCCAAAATGTATTCTTAGCGGTCACACAAAACGCATTAGTGTCAAAGACCCGACGCTCCCCACAGGCTGGGAGGAAGAAATCCCTCGGAAAAATATAATGAAATAGTCGGCCCTAATATCACGCTTGTGTTGGGCAGATAATGATGTCGTGGCGAATGTGAGAGCTGGTCTAACGTATAAGCTTAGTCGTGTATTTTTATTGAGAAAGAATATAATAAGTGTTTACGTGCAGTGGCACTAGATGGCGCCACTCACACTTTAGATCGCGCTATGACTTGTTCATACTAGAGTATATGAGGCAAGCCATCGGTTTGCCTAATTGTTGGTGTTCTCAGTTATTGGTGCCTACATTGGTCCTTCGAGCCGGATATCTGGAACCGAGGACATTTTTTGGAGACAAGTGGTCACTGGAGACCACCCGCCGTACTCGCAGTGGATTGCTGCAGAAACCGAGTACGTAGCACCGACGGAAGGCGCCGGCAGAGGGCGCCATCGGCGCTAGCAGCGGACTGATGACAAGTGACAGCAGAGGACATCAACCACAGATCAACAAGGACAGGAGTTCAAATCACATTGACAGCTGTCAATGTGACACGTGAGTGCAAAAGTGTCAAGTGTCAAAAGTGACGTTTCAAATTTAATACTAATAGTTAAAGTAAATTGAACCTTATTTCTTTAGTGAAAATAACTTTAAAATTTCAATATTGGAAATAGACTTTGGAAGATAAATTAGAGTAATTTGTTAAAGTAACTTAGAATTAATTGCATGTTAATTAAGACTTAGAATAAGTTCATTAAAAACGAGGGAACGGGGAACCTATGCCCGATTTCCGCCAGAGTTAACTAAGTGTAAAACACTTGTAAAATTTTTAAGAAAAAATATTAACTTAGAAGATTTTTGGTAGCAAAAAGACTTGTAATTTTTTGTGATTTGAAATTGGAACATAGAATTATTTTGGTTATTAGAACATTTTGTTGAATTTAGTGATATTGTGAAATACACTTTGTTGCTTGTTTATAGAACGTCATAGAAATTTAGTTTGAGATTATTTTAAGTTTATTTTTTGGTTTAACTTTACTTATAATTTAAATAATTTGCAGGATTCATTGATTTATTAGTTCAACCATGGAAGGTCTATTAAATGTACAATATGAGTTACATAATATAATTAAAAAGGGGTTTTCCAATTTTAAGAAAACACCAAAGGACAGACTAAATTTCGAGTATATAGAAGTTAAATCAGAGAATTTAGAACATGATTGGTTAAGTTTTAGATCGAATAACATAAAATTGTATCAAATATCAGAACCAGATGGTTTATCTAGTACACAATATGTCAAAAATGAAATGTATGAATCCACTGAAGATATTTATTTGCTATATAAATCATTAATAAAAAAACTACTGAATCAGTATTCTAAAGAACAACCTAGTAAGGAAAAAACTATTGTATCAGGTCAACAGCAAGATTCGTGGGTAAAATTACCAAAAATTACCATTCCCACATTTTCTGGTAATTATTCGGAATGGACCACATTTAGAGACTTATTTTTGGCCCTAATTCACAATAACGAGACTTTAGATAGTGTACAAAAGCTACACTATTTAAAGTCTCACTTAACGGATGAGGCCGAACAACTAATTCGGCACACTCCGATTACGGGAGCAAATTATGGCCAATGTTGGTCACTATTAGAGCAACGATATAATAATAGGAAATTCTTGGCAAACAATATTTTAAAACGATTATTTGGTATTAAACATATAAATTTGGAATCAGCGTCAGGTCTAAAAGTACTAATAGACACCACTATAGACTGTTTAAATGCATTAAAAAATATTGATATTGATGTGAGCACATGGGATATTATTATCATTCATATAGTCAGTTTTAAATTAGATCAAGAGACTCGAAAGCAGTGGGAGCTACATATTTCGAGCTCAGTAGATTTGAATAATTTGCCAACTCTAGATCAGTTCAAATGTTTTATTGAGAATCGGTTTCGTGCACTAGAATTCGTAGAGTCAAGAAAATCTTCAGTACAGCGGACCAGTGGTAACAGCTCCAGACCAAAGACTTTTGTTGTGACGAATGAGTCAGATAAACGTCGTTGTGAATTTTGCTCAGGTAGTCATAAATTGTGTTTCTGTAAAAAATTTGCAAGTGAAGATGTAGAAAAACGACGCGACTTTGTAGCAAATAATTCTATCTGTTTTAATTGTTTGGGTAGTAACCATCGAGTTCATGAGTGCAGAAAATCTGGAACTTGCAGAATCGACAATTGCAGAAAACGGCATCATTCACTTCTGCATCCAGAACAGGAGAGCCAGAGTAGAGCTACCAGTTCAACAGCAAGAGAACCAGTTGAGAGTGCTAGAATTACAACTAGTGCTGAACCAATAGTTTCCTGCTTATCAACACAAAGAAGCTCTAATAGCGGACAGGTTTTACTTGCAACAGCATTAGTAAAAGCCGAGTCTGAAACTGGAGATCAAAATATTAGGGCACTAATAGATCAAGGGTCACAAGCCTGTTTCATAACCGAATCAGCTGTGAAACGGTTACAGCTCAAGAAGACTGCAGTAAGCGGAACCATAACGGGACTTGGAGGAGATAGAGCTATTAACTCTAAAAATTTAGTGACTATTAAGTTCAAATCTAGATTCAACAGAGGTCGTAAAATCGAGGTAACAGCATACGTATTAAAAGACATCACATGTTATCTGCCTGAAAAAAGATTTAATGAAATAAATTGGATAGAACTGCAGAATCTCAGTTTAGCTGATCCACATTTTAATAGGCCTAATAAAATTGAGCTATTGTTGGGAGCGAATGTGTATAGCCAAATTCTGCAGGATGGCATTAAAAAGGATTCAACTGGCACTCTTCTGGCACAAAATACCAGTTTAGGTTGGATTCTGACAGGCAAGGTGACATGTCAAAACCAGTTCAATAGTAATAGTCTGGAAAATATATCGGTCTTACAAACTGATATATTGAAAAGAGTATAGAAGAAGTTGAGATGTCAAAACTAGTTCAATAATAACAGCTTAGAAAGTATATCGGTCTTACAAACTGATATATCAAAAAGTAAATAGAAGAAAATTATAGTACAAAAGTATGCTGACAGAGGAAGAGCTGAAACGAAAAATTATATTAAATAAAATTATTAAATATAATAAATATTTAAAACACAACAAAATAAAAAAGTTAACAGGATATCAAAGTCAAACAGAACAACAAGATCAATCAAGACAACAAAATCAAACAGAACAACAAGGTCAAACAGGACAACAAGGTCAAACAGAAAACAAGGACAAAGATAGATTAGTTATACAGTCTCACTAGGAAAACAGGTCAACAAGGAAGAACCGGACAACAAGGTCTAACAGGACAACAAGGTCAAACAGGACAACAAGGTCAAACAGGACAACAAAGTCAAAAAGGACAATTAACAAGGTCAAACAGGACAAGACTTCAAGATCAAATAGGACAGGAATACTACTTAGGACAACAGCAAGGACAAACAGGGCAAACATATACAGGACAAAAATAACCAAAAGATCAAAGGATAAAGGACAATGAAAAGTTCTAGAACAAAAAGGAAAAAATAGTATGTAAAGGAAAATATAATAAAGATTACTTACCTTAGACAGAAGGGAAGATCATTTTACTTACTCGGATAATCTGCCGGAGATGTCATCTGGATCTGAAACAAAAGATCAATCAATATTATTAGTTACAGCATATCTGTACAATCTACTAGGATAAATAGCAACTTTAATTATGAAAGCAAAATTAATTATTAAAAAGCTATAGCTAGCAAGATCATTTGGGAAGAGTTAATCTTGAAAGAACTACAAAATTAATGGTTCACTTACCGTAGAGCACTAGAACAACTTACTGCAGGACACGTCCCCGACGGTTGAGTGATCCAGTGATGAATGTTACCACTGAATAATTATACGGATTTTGGAATACTTCTCAACTAGCATCTGTAACCGTGGTTTATTCAAGAATAGATAAGAGGACAAAGGTAAAATATTTATATTTTCTGGTGTCTTAAACGAAAATCGAAGGAAACGAAGTTTGTTGCAAAACGCTAACGGTAGAAAAGGTTCAGCCACTAACAACAATTAGGTTACTTGTCAATAGAGTTTCAGAAAACATCCTACCAAAAGGCTTTATCTATATTTGGAGAACAACCTAATGTTGAACGTAATCTTTTAACGAGATGGCAATTTATTCAAACAGTGACCTAAAGCTTCATAAGTCCTCTCTTACAAAGAGGACCTGCCCCCTGGCAGCTGGTTAATAGGTCAAATTGTAGAAAAGCACCCAAGTGCTGATAGTATAACCCGTGTGATCGCTATCATGGTGAAAAATACTACTTTCAAAAGGTCTAAAATTAAAGTAATTCATGGTAAAATAAAAGGAAAGTTCAAAGTTTCAAATTGGTAGATTTTATATTATGGTACAGTTTTGTCATAGATAAATTTTAAGTTCATTTATAATTTAGCATTTTAGTTCATTTTTTTTTTCAAGTTCAAATTCATTTTATACTTTAGTATTTTAATCAAACTAAAATTTAAGGGTAAGTTTCAGAGTTCAATAAAATCATTGTAAAATTCAAACTAAATAATTGATGGATGGTTATAGATTTTGATTCATAGATCAATTTAGATTAATTTGTAATTTAGTTCATATTTCCAGTTCAAATTCGTTTTATAATTTAGTATTTAATTTAAAGCAAATAAATTAAAGTTGTTGTACAAATGTAGATTTTAGTTCATAGGTCTATTTAATTTAACTTTATAATCTTATAGAGTTTAGCCCATAGATACATTTTATAATTTATGATATGTTTAGTTCATATTTCAAGTACGATTTATTTACAAGTTCAAATTCATTTTACAGTTTTGTATTAATTTTAGTTCACAGTTCAATGAACTTGAGCAGTTCATTTATAATTTTGTATAAATTTTAAATCATGCTAAGGAACATCTGAAAAAAATTGTGTGTAGGTCAGTAAATTCAAACCGTGTAAACTTCTCACCAAGAACATCTCATGTGGTCACGGTGGGCGGAATAATGAAGGACATTTCGCCACTAAATGTCCTTGGTGGGCGGTATGTTTACGTGCAGTGGCACTAGATGGCGCCACTCACACTTTAGATCGCGCTATGACTTGTTCATACTAGAGTATATGAGGCAAGCCATCGGTTTGCCTAATTGTTGGTGTTCTCAGTTATTGGTGCCTACATTGTTTGTTTAAAATAAACCCAACCCATCGAGATCAAGCCGTAGTTTCATTTGGTGTGACCCGCGGCCCCAGTTCAATAGTGCACGGTGGGTTTGGGGTGCTTCGGCCCATACAATAAGAAACTTAAGCTAACTTATCCTAATAATCATACAAATCATGCCTACGTGGAATGATGACAATAACACTGGCTGTATTTCCGCGATGGACGGCCAGGCTGATCCTTTGCGCTTAAAATGAGCCAGCCCTTCCGTCAACAGTCTAATGCTACTGTTACACATGCTCATTCCAAGCACGAAAACATGCTACTATTGATCAGTTGCTACTTATTAGCATGTATACAACATTGCTAATAATGAGCATTCTTATTTCGCGCTTGCTCAAGAATCAACAATCGTGCGATTTATGAGCATGCTTGCTGTGCGGATGGAAGAAGGCGTACGGATGTAAACCGATGATAAGCACGCTCGTATAATAATAATAATAATAATAATAAAGCCTTTATTTCCAATAATATACAAGTAATTTCAAAAACAGTATTCATCATAAATCTAATATTATTCTTTTAAGCAAAACATGTCAATTCTAAATAAAATTTTTTATAGATGTTTTATGTCAGAAAAGTTCTTCGTCATTGTTAGTAAGTATTTGTTTAGTCCAATTTAAATTAGTTCTATAAGTTTACGTCACTGCTTGCTGTCAATTAATTATTATTGGAACGCCCATTTTTGGGCATAGGCCTCCTCCATCCTTCTCCATTTATCTCTGTCTCTCGCCAACCTTGTCCAGGTAGTCCCCGCTGCATCGACGATGTCGTCGCGCCAGCGTCGTCGCGGCCGGCCTCGCGACCGGCGCTCGTCACGTGGGTACCAGTGCAGTACCTTCTCTGTCCACCGCCCGTCCGTTGTTCTGGCTATGTGTCCAGCCCAGCGCCATTTTAAGAGACATGCTAGTTTTGCCGCGTCTATAACTTTTGTCTTATTTCTTATTACTCTATTTTTTATTTTATGCTTTATTTTTAGGCCTAGCATGCTTCTTTCCATGGCTCTTTGGGAAATCTGTATTTTATAAATGATCTCTTTAGTGATCGGCCACGTTTGACAGCCGTATAGAAGTGTTGGTGTTACTATAGAGTCCATTGTCAGTTTCTTTAGTTTTACATCCATATTTGATTTAAATATATGTTTTAAAGACCAGTATGCAGCCCAGGCTTTTTTGATGCGCCTTTCGACTTCATTGACATAATGACCTTTGAAGGATACGTTCTGACCTAGATAGACATACTCATCCACATATTTAATCTCTTTCCCTTGTACTGTAACTTTATATTGATCACTATTTGACATCACGCATGTTTTCTCTAAATTCATTTCTAAGCCACACTCTCGGCTGCGGGAATCTAAAGTATTCATCATGTGTAAAAGCTGATCGTGATTTCTTGCTAGTAAAACTATGTCATCGGCAAATCGAAGATTGTTTAAATATTCCCCATTTATATTTAATCCTAAGCCCGTCCAATTTAGCTTTCTGAAGATATACTCTAGGAGAGCAGTGAAAAGGTTAGGCGAGATTGGGTCTCCTTGTCTTACTCCTCTCTTTACTTCGAAAGATCTCCCTCTCTTTTCAAGTTTTACTAATGCTTTACTCTTGCTATAGATTTCCTTAAGGATATTTATATATTTTTCTGCAATGTTTTGACTCCTCAAAGCACACCACAAGGATTCATGAAAAATGGAATCGAATGCTTTGGAGTAATCAATAAATGCTATATAAATAGATTTTCCATACTCTACATATTTTTCCATGATTTGACGTAGAGTAAAAATATGATCTAATGTAGAGTAATTCCTTCGAAAACCTGCTTGTTCTCGGGGTTGGTGGATCTCAAACTCTCCTTTTAGCCTATAAAGTATTATATTGGTAAATAATTTGTATAGTCCTTGTAATAAGCTAATTGGGCGATAGTTATTTATCTCCTGAGGGTTGCCCTTTTTATAAAGTAAAGTTATGACAGAAGTTTCCCATTGCTGCGGTATTTTTTCTTGGTCTAAAATATTATTAAATAGAACGGTTAATATAGGAGTCAGTGGTTCGGTTATTGCTTTGATAGTGTCGTTCGTTATGTTGTCCTCTCCTGGGCTTTTCATACACTTCAAAGAATTGATTCCGCGCCGGATTTCACTTTCCAAAAAAGCAGGTATCTCTATTATATTCTTATCTGTTATCGATAGGTTAGTTTCCCTTTCCATTGGTGTGTTATACAAATTTTGATAAAATTCAGTAGCTACTTTAATAATAGTGCTTCTGTTTGTAGTGATGGTGCCTGATCAGTTTCTTAAAGTTGGTATCCACTCTTTAGTATTATTTAAGCGTTTATTTCCACGTTTTACGGATCTCCTTTTGCTCAGTTCCTCTTCAAATATCTTTAATTTGTAATTTTCTTTGTTATTTTTTAAAGATTTTCTAATTTTTTTATAAAGATATTTTAAACGCCTCTTTTCCGAGTTTGTTTTTATTACTTTTCCTTTGAGTTCTGTCCTTTCTGAAATCATTCTTCTTACTTTATCTGTTACGTAATATTGAATTGGATTTTCCGTTTTTCTGTCCGGCAATTTATTGACGCTTTCACGTATTGTATCTATAAGATTTGTGTATGTATTTTGAATGTCATTTGTGGTTTCTAAAGTTTTTGATAATTCTGTAAAGGCATTTTTTACATGTTCGCATTCAATTGGCAGATATCCTGACTGACTTTTTCCATAAGTTCTTCTCTGCTTGCGATTATTTTCTGTTACGGCAAGAGTAGCTCTGACCAATCTGTGGTCAGTTGGGTGTGAGGTGTTAATTACTTCTATGTTATGGATGCAAGAGATGTCATTCAGTTTAGTAATAAAGAAATCTATTTCGTTAAATGTACGTCCGTCAGGTGATTTCCACGTCCATCTTTGTTTTGATTTCTTTTTAAAGTGGCTATTTATTATGTAGAGTTGATTTTCGAAACAAAAATTAATAAGTTTTGAACCTCTATTATTTCGGTTTCCATAACCCCATGGGCCCATTACTGTTTTGTCCTCTGGGTTGGCATATCCGATTTTGGCATTGAAGTCTCCCATAATGTATGTTTTCGATAGAGTATTTTCGAGGGCCAATCCAATGTCGTTGTAGAGACACTCAAGTTCTTCTTCAGGTGATTTTTCGGTTGGTGAGTAGACTTGTATTATACTTGTTGAGATGCTTTCTATGCGTATATCCAATCTAGCGACTCTATCAGAAAAGGCTATGAAGTCTATTATGTTGTTTTTATACTTCTTCTTTACCATAAATCCTACCCCATTACTTCCACTTTTCTGTCCTGTGTAAAGTAATATGTATTCGTCATGCTCTATGATATGTGTTCCTTCTTTTTTAACTTCCGATAATCCTAGTATGTCCCATTTGATATTTTCTAGAGCATGTTCTAATTCTTCTAGACGTCCTATTCCTACAAGAGATCTTACATTTAATGTACCAATGTAATAAAGATGCTGGATGGAGGGTGATGGTCTACTGCTCCCTCGGGGACCAGCCGGCTTGGGAGAGATATTGTCTGTTATAAAGTTTTTATATATTGGAGGGAGAGAGGCCTTTCGTTGCTAAGTTCGAGGCGATATAGTAGAGCTCGATAGAGTAGTATTTGATGTCATATAATATGAGTCAATGGTTTTATTCTTTTTATGAGCATAATTGGTATGTTTGCGCATTGGTAGAGTTTCGGGAGAAGAAATTGGCTTTCTTTTGTTGTTTCGAATTTTTGGACTCTCTTGGTTAGTAACTCTATCTTTAGTAGAGTTTTTATTAGCGAGTGATATTATTTTATCATATTTCAGGAAAACATTTTCGCCTTGCTGTCTTCTAGAAATAAATTCATCTTGCAGTTCTTTTCTCTTTTGAAGGACTTTAGGCGTAAAGTCTTCTTTTATGTAAATGCATGTATCCTTGAGTAATTTCTTGTTTCTTAGAATTTTTATTTTTAAACCCATTGTCGTTACTGACAATACTACAGGCCTAATATTTCCATTTCTTTTTCCTAATCTTCTGACTAATTCGATGTCTCTTTTGTCACAGGATATTTTCATAGTAGTGTTCAACAAGTTTAAGATAATATCTTCTAAGTCACCATAATATTTTTCCTTTTCTTCTAGTCCAAAAATTACTATATTTCTTCTCTTTAATTGTTGTTCAAATCTGTCCATACATGTTTGCTGTTTTTCCAACTTTTCTTCCAGTTCTTTAGTTTTTAATTCTATGTTTTCAAACTTTTGTGAAATATTTTGATTTAATTTATGCAAATTATCCTGAACTCTATTCATTTCCTCCTTTTGGCTCCGCATATCTTCCCGGATTTCCATAAGTAATTTCATAATTTCTTCCATTCTTGTGAATATGTATTCCAGCAGGATAAGTTATTAGCAGTCGGCCTTTTATTTTAAATTGCCAGCGACATCTAGCGGTGAGGTGCCAAAGTAGCAATAGATGGTTGATATGTTGTATAGTTCGGATACTCGTCAATAGATGGCAGTAGAAGTTTTAAAAATCGTCGATACAATTTGAATATGAGTCATCAGATAAATATGTTTCGCAAAAACACTTTACTCTTCGTTTGTATTATCACTAATAAGTCATATATTGTCACAAAATAACACTCAAATTACACATTTCATACAAAAGTTGTTGGTTTTGAATTGTCACTTTGTTTTATTATGATAAACTGTCACAGATCGTTGCACATTAGTTTTGTTATTTTTGCTGCTAATATGAAGTATTTTGCATAGATAACGTTTGTTCGCGTGCACTGTCAACAACTCTTTACATTTCATTACTTTTAGCACTGTTAATGTTCTTTTTATATTTTAAAAACACAAATAAATACGGACAATATGTTTACGTGCGCACTGCAGCGCCCTCTCGCACGCTCGTATGGAGCATACATAATAGCATGATATTTTAGATCATGTTTAACAGTACCTTAATGAAAGTAGTTAAGGACCAAATATTCATTGTGTCAACAAATGTTCATGACGTCGATGATTCCAACACCCACTGAGCCATTTAGTCACCAATATGTAAGGGTAGGGATAGGGTAGGGGCAGGGCAGGGGTAGAGTGTAGGGTAGGGGTATCTTGGGTAGTTACGAATAGGGTAGGTGTATGGTGGGAGTAGTAGGGGTAGGGAATGAGTCAAAGCGAAGCTAGACCGGCTAGTTATTTTATAAAAATACAAAACTTGTACCACATTGAAGGTTCACGCAACTCTTTTATAGCGGAGTTGTGGTAATATAATTTTGCCGATTACGACCTTTTTAACCCGCGATGAAAAAAAATACTATAAATATGACAATTTATAGGTATGCATATCTGTCTGTCTAAAGGAATTGACCAACTATAATGCGATTTTTGTTTGAAAGGTGACGTGAAATTATCACGTCATAATCAGCGTTTACCTATCATTTAAATATATCATAGTTAGTTAGACTTAACATAGTTAGTTAGACTTTTTAACATAGATAGTTAGTCGAAGAGCCGATGAACGTTGGGGTCCCATGGTGCTCGAATGGCGATCCCACTCCGGAAAGCGCAGTGTTGGTCGACCCCCCACTAGAAGGACATCAAGCGGTTTGCAGGGAACAGCTGGATGCTCGCGGCTCGAGACCGTTTTGCTTGGAAGTCCATGCAAGAGGCCTATGTCCAGCAGTGGACGTCCATCGGCTGATAATTATGATGACAGTCAGTAACCTTTGAGTTATATATATTTAGATATGAACTATTTTCAAGCGTTTTCAAACCACTACTATTGGGATTTCATCGAATTTTGTAGCCTAACAATGAAGTTAGTATACCTAGTTTATTTTTCATTCTATTATCAGAGAACTAAAAGCAATTTACGTCGGGCCACATACCGTCCGACCGTTTGGGGAAGTTTTCGAGCAATTTGTGCAAAACTGCCAAATTTTCAGTACGTGAGCGCGGAACGATGAAGGCAATAGAATTGTATGGAAATTTCTGCGTACATAGCATTCGTTAACAGGTCATTCCGTGGTCAAACGGAATAGGAATTTTCCTACTTTCATTATTTCATCATTCACAGCTGTTAGGGGTGGCGAGAAAAGTAACTCGAGGTTCACAAACACACCACTTTAATAACACAACTCTTCGATTATAATCACAAAATACTGAACCCGCCTCATCCATGAAGCCACGTTTTTATACCTTACCAAAGTAATAAACAACGAGAACAAAATATAGTCAAACATCAATCTTTTATCTATACGGATATTGACATAACTTCATTTATGAATTATGTCAATATACATTTTTAAATCTATTTATTTATTTTAGTGTAGTTTCGTATATTTTAGTTTAATTTTAAGAACAAAGAATTACTCGTCATTATACGTCATGGTACCTACGTATATTGACAACACTACAGTTATAACCAGGTTGTTTGTAACATATAATGTAGCATATCCGTTAATACAAATGCCTTTTTATTTAATTTTCTAACACAGCCGATGGACGTGCACTGTTGGACATAGGCTTCTTGTATGGACTTCCAAACACAAGGGTTTCAAGCCACCAGCATCCAGGCTTCCTGTAAACCGGTTGATGTCATTGGTCTAGGGGGCCACCAACACTGCTCTTTCTTGTGCGGGGTCGCCATTCCAGCGCCTTGGGGGAGAATTTCCTTAATTCTCTATGTGTGTAAAGTCTGCCAATCAACATTGGGCCAGCGTGATGAACTAAGACTTACAGACCAAGATCCCAGGTTGAAACCTGGATGAAACCAGATTTTTAGTAGCGTCTTAGTTTACTTTGAATATTGGGATCCTGCTCTATTATCGTTCTCGTTCTGACAGGATACCCGTTCTCAACAGTGAGTCCAATATGGGATGTTAAGAATTGATGATGTCTTTGATATCATCACGACACACGACACACGTCACTACGGGACTGAAGTTGCGAGATGCGCAGTGCAAACCACACTCACGCTAGACTTGAAAAAAGAGAAAAAGAACAAGAAAGAGGGTAGATCGATTCGGCCCCTAAATGCTGACGTCAACTTCGCATCTCGCAACTTCGAAATATATACGAAATATCGACAATAAAATCACGTCGTTTTATCGTGGTATGTACTACTACTTTTATTATATTAACATGCAGTAGGTATTACTTCTTGCATAAATATCATATAAAGTTCAAATCGCTTCTCATATTTGTACATACGAAAACTTTTAACGACGTCCTCCGTACCTAGGGTACACAAGTAATGAGATATATCAAAAGACCTTAAGTCAGAATGCAGAACTCAAACAAGCCGCTTCCCGGTACAAAGTACTACTTGAGCCCGACTTCAATAAAGACGAATATCAATATTATCTTCATAGTGCATGCAATTTACGAAACTATGAAAGTATAAGTAAAGGCTGAGATAGGTAGGAAAGCAGCACTAAGCCGCTTAAAGGTCATAGCACACATGACGACTCAAAAAGGGATCGTAAACGTATCTAGGTTTTTTTTTCTGTTTGTGTAAGTGCCGTAGGCTCCTTATAGAACCTCAGCGGCGTCATCGCGGGGTAGCGTATCTATGCTAAGCAATGATGTTAAATACTGTTAGATGTGTTACTAGATCATAAAAAATAGGCGCTTGAAAGATGAAATTTCCACATCTCAATTTCCATAGTTGTGGTCAACACTATATTTAAATAAATAATTCCTAAATATCGTCTACAATGTAGAATTAAAGACAAAATTGTGCATGTGTGCGCTCAGTGTTGTAGCACTATTCGGATCACTTGTGGCGGTGATTTTGTAGGTACGTAACCGATCTATATTATAAAATAGGGATGATGACAGTTTTTTAAATTGTATATAAATTAAGAGTACGCTAATAGTAAAGCAATTTTGTAAAAGGAACAGGCTATCTGCGATCATTACTTTCGGAGCTACAGTGTCATTTAAAGGGTCAGATTTGCGGCGCTGCCGCGGATCCCTGAATAACGCACCATACAAAATGGCACGAACTAATGACGTCGTAGGCAATGTAATGATCGTTACATTTGTATGTGCGTACAAACAAAATTACTAATATCTTTGCTATTTGTGCGTTTATGTTTTCACAAAAAAAAAATGTCACATTTAATGTAAGGAAGCTAAAACTGTATGAATTTTCATCTAATTACGATAAAAGATTTTTAATAGACTTTGAAATTTTATAATCTCATTTATTTTGCAAATATCCAGACAATCTTTGCTTTTTATACATAAATTAGTTAACATTGACCCTATTCACCCGAGTGTATCATAAAAATCAATATATTCAAACCCAGTCAGCATCCCCATTATCATTGGATGAGGGTATATATTTCTGACGCCGGATCTCGTACTATTACAAGTACTCTTTGATATAATGTCATTTACAGTCTACGCAACAATATCATTGTCATGTCACGCTCGCAAAACATTATGATGACGAATTGTAACACATAAGTTTTCATAAAAGCGGAGAGGTATTCATTTTACGTGAACCCCGCTGACTTAACGTGGCATGATTTGTTTTAATACAACGTATCTTTGTCCCTTCATGTAGATATTCTATTTCATGAAGATCTGATTCAGTTGTAGTGCAGTGGAAGTAAAGCCCAGTTCGGAATACTTTAGTATTTTAGTCGAGTACGAACGACTTTTGGGCGGTTAATCCAAAAATTGTTCGTACTCTACTAAAATACTAAAGTAGTCCGAACTGGGCTTTAGGTGTAGTAAGGTATAAGGTGACTTTGTGTGTGTGATCCAACGATATTTTGATACTATTAGATATGTTACGTGCCTACGAAATCACCGCAAAAAGTGATCCGAACTCAACTCAGCTACTCCAATGAGCACGCAATTTTGATAGTTTTACTAAGCGACCAAATGAAATTAAGATAATTTTTTTGGTCGCATACCTTTGTTCGCCTCAGTTTCGACGCGTTAGTGATCTTTAGTATAAAATATCGTTGGTGTAAACAAAAGGGTCAGCAAATTAGAAATACGTTAACAAAGTTGTATTTATTCCAATACCTATTCCTACTGTGAACGAAGTAAAAACAATGTTATTAGGTTGACAAGTAGTCTATGGTTGGCAACATTGTGTATTTTAAAAAGATATTGTCTGGCAAGTTCGTTGATAACACTCATATGATATGCGGGCGACGGGCAGAAAGACTGCGCGGGTGTGAAATCGTGCGTGCGGGGAAGTCATCGCTACACGCCCCCTCTATTTCACTTTATTTTTTATGTCGTTCGCATATT
Organism: Bicyclus anynana; assembly: GCF_947172395.1. Taxonomy (NCBI): domain Eukaryota; kingdom Metazoa; phylum Arthropoda; class Insecta; order Lepidoptera; family Nymphalidae; genus Bicyclus; species Bicyclus anynana. The sequence continues at coordinate 5,727,609 of NC_069106.1, read as the reverse complement.
CCTTTCATTTTGAAAGGTTAAATAATAATGTTTCTTGAAAAAATAAATAAATAAGCCGATAGAATATTTATAATATTAAATGAATATTTAGAATATTTAAAAGCTTTTTATTAAAAGACGATAATGTAAACGTAATCAGTAGCTTGCACGTAGGATTAGGTAGCAAATTAAACTATAAAAAATTATAAATTTATACATAAAATAAAACCTAAAATAACAGTCATTTTGCAGGTCAAATTCAAAACTTTTTGAATATATTTCTACTTTGCTAACCCTCCTCCAGTACAATTTACACAAAGCTTTCTGTTACTACTACAAAGCCAAATCTTCTTCGTAAAATACAATATCTATACATACGGCGAAGTTTACATGACAAAAGCTCCCCCAATGATCTAAGATCCGGTGTAAAAAATATATACCCTCATCTATTAAATGATGGAAAATGACACATTGCAAATACTCGTACTCGCAAATACACATTACATACACAATCTAGGAAACCATAAACTAGATCAAAGGCAACTTAATACAGCAAATTAAGCATAATCATCATCATCACATCAGCCGAGGGACGCCCACTGCAGGACATAGGCCTTTTGTAGGGACTTCCAAACATCAAATTAAGGCGGTGTAAGGGGGAGGCTAGTACCAGTCAGTCTCCCCAACTGTCAACCTCACCTGCTCGTGGTGCACCCTGCAGATGGACTAACGAGCGTCAATATTAATAAATAATAAATATAATCTATCTCTACTTCAAGATTCAGGTGATTCGGTTCAGTAGCCGAGGCGTGAAAGAGTAACAAATATTCATACCATCAAAATCATCAGGTTTTCGCAAATCTCGGGAAATCCATGGGTTTTTTCAAGATAAAAAGTAGCCTATGTGTTACTCCAAAGTAATATCTATTTCCATTCCAAATTTCAGCCAAATCGGTTCAGTAGTTGTGGCGTTAAAGAGTAACAAACATCCAAACATACAAACTTTCGCGTTTATAATATTAGTAGAATCCTTAATAAATAACATATGAGGGTATAATTTCATAAGCCGGTTCTTGTACTACTATTTCCCGAAAGAATATTTCCCGGCAAGGTTTCCATGGATAACGTTTTCATAGAAAGTTTTCGGCAATTCAGTACCCTTTATGGTGACTTATATTCTGTACGCATTTTGCCTAGCGAGGAAATATTGCTAGATTTACCTCAAAGACGAAAATAAAGTAACATAAAGAGATTTCACGAACCACTGGGAATTTTTCCATGTCACTTGTTTTCTATTTGGAAATGAGTAGTGTTTGTGTGTACTAAATAAATACCTACAATACTACATACACTATCTCATGTACATTGGTAGTGGGGGCAATGGGACAGTCTATCACCGGCGCTTGACCGGGGTGGTCGTGTGCGGTCTGCTTGCCGTAATAGTGTAGGAACGAGCCAGTTATTAGCTTTATTATAGTAAGGACGAGGGTCCTTACAAGTAGGTATGAGTTCCAATGTAACTTGGCTTCGTCTAAATAAAATGTAGATTAGGTGCATTATTTTTCATCAATCAAATGTAACTATAGGTACATAAAATAATAATAGATTAAGAAACGGTTGCAATGTGGTATTTTTACTTCCATTGCGTAATTTAATCTTGGCTTGACGGCTTTACGTGCTCTCCAAGGCACGGGGGTGTACCAACACCGCCAAATTCTCCAAGCTGCTATTAAGATTTACTTTTGTAAGAAAAATTTAAAAATTTCTTTTGTAACGTATTTTTTTTAGTCTGACCCTAGATTCGAACCGTGGACCTTATTGTCCGAACCAGCTAACCACGCGACGAAAACGAAATTAATGTTTATATTATAAAGTTTAATGAGTCAACTACCCTATTGTCTATCGTACTTCGCTAAAATAGCTGATAACATTTTAGACTTCTTAAAACGTATCTGGTATTTAGCTAAGGTTCAGTCCCCATTCGCACGAGTGTTTTTTTAACGGACGTTAAAAAAGCGTTCAAATATAGTATGAAATTAAATAAAGTCTAATACCAACGCCTAGAATTGAAAATGCATAGCTTGAAAAAAAAGCATCGCGTTTTTAAAACCCTGACGTGAGAAATATACTTGGGAATGTATTTGTGCGAATGGGGAATAAAGCTTTAAAATAAGGTATGTCTGACTGTTACAGACTCTAGTTCTAAGATTAATAATCTAGAAAACCTAATTAAAGTTGAAGACTTTACAACAAAGCAATTGGAAAGATAATATACTGGCAAATTGAAACAAATACTGTATTCTCATTGTGTGTATAGTATTGACGTATTGATTTCATTGTATCGCTACTTAGAGGGCTTTAGCTAACGAGATCGAGCTGTGTACTGCGATCAAACGCCGAGATACTTGAAACAGCTCGTTAAACTCATCAAATGAATAGTTCAAAACTACTTGAATGTACTAATGATTGGATGCGGCTTATTTTCTTTATTTGTTTTTATTCTCGGTTACCGTGTTGTAGCGAGTGGAATTCCTTCTTGTAGGCCTTTGATGCGTACCATGTCATACTTATCCCGACACGAGATAAGATATTATATCCGTCTTATCACACTAATATTATAAAGGCGAAAGTTTGTGTGTGTGTATGTTTGTTCCTCCTGTACCCTGCGGCTACTGAAGCGATTTGGCTGAAATAGATTTTCCTCTGGATGAACACATAGGCTACTTTTCCCCGATGGTTCCCGCGGAATTTGTGAAAAACTGAATTTCACGCAGATGAAGTCGCGGACGTCCGCTAGCAGAAAATAAAGAGAGCGCTATATTTTCGATTACGCTGCTATTGGTCGACATTTGTCTTTCCGTAGTTTAGAAATTAATCTACCTAAACGTTGTGATGCGTATCACAGGTCTGATTTTACCTCATACTTCTTCTTTGACTTACTTTTTCACCGTACTTTGCCGAAATACAGCCAGTATTCTGGCTAACATTCCAAGTGAACTTGATTTGTCGATTGTCTAGAATAAGTTTGCTTAAGCTTCCTATTCTTTCTCAATAAAATTAAGCTTAGATATTGTTAAGGCTACGCCCAAACTGAGTATACATAACTTGCATTATTTAAAAAAGTTTTAGCAGACTCAGAAGTGGGTTACAAAAATTTGAAAAGCAATGTCGAACAAAGGTTTATGATTCACAATATCTGTCAGAACAACTTAATTAACAAATCCAACTGAAACCAAAATAAGAATGCCCTAGAATGGCAGAGAATGACCTTGAGTGGAGTCACGCACTTGTGAACGTTGTGTGTAGTGTTAAAGGCCCCTTTGACAGTTAACCAACCCTCTCTTTTCCACTCAAGTCACTCTCCCCGCCTATCCCAAGTAACCCATAAAGAATTACATAACAAGTAATGTTAAGGCTCGAACGCCACGAGCACACTGAAGCAGAAAACAGTACGACGAGCGCCTTATATCGCAAGCCATTCCCGCCAACCGATCGCTACCCCTCTCTAAATCCCAACTCTTTACGAAACAAGTCGGCACGAGCCAACACGAGATCGAGCGAAGTCATATGCGTCCCAGACTACTATTTGTAACAAAAGTGTAACTAGTATAATTATTAGGTATATTGTATAATGTAAAATGTATTGTATTGCTTGAATATGAAATAAATAAATTGTAATAAATAAAAAAATACTCGATATTTGACAATACACATTGTGTATCCCTATTTTCACATCCCAAATCTTGTAAACAGCTCTACCGATTCTTATAATCATGTTTTGAAAACATTAGTGAAAAACCAGATTTCAATTTAAAAAAAAACCGCATCCAAATTCAGTCGTTTAAGAGCTACGGTACCACAGAGACATATTGTAATCAAAATACGAATACCTCTCTTTTTTTTATTTTTTTTTATTCTTTAAAAGTTAATTAAGATAAGTTTTTTTTTTATTCTTTAAAAGTTACCCCTCTTTCTGCAACGGTGGTAAAATACAAGAAAATAATACTAATACCGTATAAGTTCTTTTAGTATTTCATGACCAAACTTTGATTAAGGTTTCCCTTAGTTCGAGGCTCACATAAAAAGGGCTCATCGCCAACTTCGTTTTGCTTCTTAATTACCTACCACTTACGTAACTTTTTCTTAGTCTGTGGCCAAGTTTTTTTTTTTAATACTTGCACTGATTCCGTTCCTTTGAAGAGTTTTAATGGAGTATATACGGACATTTTGATTGCATTTTCTTGTATTTTATTATAGCTATCGAACTTTGATGACTTTTCAAAATATTGTTAACATTTATTTATCATTCGCCTATTTTTTTTTATTCTTTACAAGTTAGCCCTTGACTACAATCTCACCTGATGGTAAGTGATGATGCAATCTAAGATGGAAGCAGGCTAACTTGTTAGGAGGAGAATAAAAATCCTGACCCCTTTGGGTTTCTACACGACATCGTACCGGAACGCTAAATCGCTTGGCGGTACATCTTTATCGGCTGGATGGTAACTAGTCACGGCCGAGGCCTCCCACCAGCTCTGGCCCAGACCTGGATCAATTAAGAAAATCAATTGGCCCAGCCGGGGATCGAACCCAGGACCTCCATCTAGTAAATCCACCGCGCATACCACTGCGCCACGGAGGTCGTCGTCTATTTTTAATGACCCTGATTTTATACTTAAATGTAAAAAGGTGGCTAATTGTTTTAAGTCTTCAGTCGCTCATTAAACAACGAAAATTATTTAAACAAATAATAACTAAATATTGTCTACAATGTCGAGTTGTGTGTTCAAAACTATATACACATAAATAAATAATGTAAGTAAACACAAAATTGTCCATGTGTGCGCTCAGAGGAGTAGCTAAATTCTGATCACTTTATGTGGTGATTTTGTAGACACGTAACATATCTAATAGTATAAAATCGTTGCTCTAACTTCTTTATGGAGAAGAATTTGAGCGACACAATATATCATAGCCTAAGCCTAGGCCCTTCTTGAAAGGGCATTCCCTTTTGAGAGAAGTAAAGCTGAGCAGTTCGTTGCTTGATTCAAAGTCGAACCCAGGACCTCGTGATCCGAAGGCACATAATCTAACCGAGGCAGTTTATCATCATTAACAACCCATATTCGGCTCACTATTGAGCACGAGTCTCCTCTCAGAATGAGAAGGGTTAGGCTATTAGTCCACCACGCTGGCCCAAGTGTGGCAGAAAGTTTGGAATTTCTTCAGATATGTAGGTTACTCACGATGTTTTTCTTTCACCGTTTGAGACACGTGATATTTAGTTTCTTGAAGTGCACATAACTGAAAAGTTGGAGGTGCATACCAAGGACCGGATTCAGACCTACACCCCCTGAATCGAAGGCAGATGTCTTATCCGCTGGGCTACCAAGGCTCAGTTACAATATAGAAAAAGCACAATAGTTAAACAATAAAACCGACTCATGTCACCCTTGTGATAGAAATACGTGTATAGTACAAAATAATCCGGGATATAAAGTAGCCTATGTGTTAATCTAGGCTATAATATAACTCAATACCAAATTTCAGCTTATTCGGTTCAGTAGTTAAGGCGTAAAAGAGTAACAAACATTCATTTTATCAAAATCATAAGTTTTTGCAAATCTCGGGAAACCATGATTTTTTCGGGATAAAAAGAAGCCTACGTGTTAATCCAGATTAAAATCTATTTGCCTCCGATTCCGGAGGATGTGGGTTCAAATCCGGTGCGGGGCATGCACCTCCAACTTTTCAGTTGTGTGCATTTTAAGAAATTATCACGTGTCTCAATCGGTGAAGGAAAACATCGTGAGGAAACTTGCATACATACTAATTCTCTGCGTGTGTGAAGTCTGTCAATCCACATTGGGCCAGCGTGGTGGATTGGCCTTTACCCCTCTCATTTTGAGAGGCGACTCGAGCTCAGCAGTGAGCCGAATATGGGTTGATGACGACGAAAATCTATTTCCATTCCAAATTTCAGCCAAATCGCTTCAGTAGTAGCGGCGTTAAACAGTTACAAACATCCAAGCATCCATACAAACTTTCGCGTTTGTAATATTAATAGTAGGAGTAGGATCATTGAATATACTAACAAAATAATGCGATTCTCATACTAACATACATTTTGTTTGTTGTTTCCACATACTTGTACATCATATTCTGTCAATAGAAAATTTACAGTTTAAACGTAAAGAGATGGAGGCGCGTGAGGGGAGTAAAACCTCTTACTCGCGGAACCTAGGGTGTGAATAAATAAAATTTTCTCGCTTACGGCTTGATACACACGGCGTTTTCAACCCGCAAACCTTGTTCGAAGTCAAACTTCATAACTCTTAACTCGGAGAATAAGTTGGAATACAAAAAGTGTAATCGGGCGATGCGTGCTGCCATCTACAGGCATAATTAGTTATGCAGTTCGGAAGAAAGAATATAAAAAAGTTCAGTAAGAATATAAAAAATATTTTAAACTACCAAAAAATGGCGGCCTTAGAGAACTTTGAATCAATAAATTCTTGTACACTCCAATAACCTTTTGCGATGCTGCTGTCTGAGGCTCATAAATGGCGCTGTTTTTTTTTATTTTTGAAAAAAGTTTTACTTTAGTCGTTTGGTCTACAGTGCACTATTTTTTGAATTTTTTTATTTTGATAAAACCCCAATCTGCAATTAGCAGACGTTGGCAAACATTTTAATATACAAGTATTCTTCACCATAAAACTTTACTTTTGGAAGTTGGCAAATAAATCTAAAAGAGCACTATCTATGAGGCTTGGCAAATAAAATAAGTACTATTTTAGTAAAGTGGCTACGGATCACAAATTCCTGGGTTCGACTCCTAGGTCAGGCTTTGAAATGCTGCTGATTTTAGTAAAAATTGTCAGCCCGGAGTTGTTAAAACGGTGTTGTGTGATGTGCCGTGCAAGCACGATAAACCGTAGTTCCTGTCATTAACGCAGGGCCGCCTGATCCTGTAGGTAGTGGCTGATAATGTTGAATAAAGCATCATTAGCCATCCGTAGAAGCAGTGTGTCACCACGCTGCGTCGCTACAGTTTTATAGCGTTCTCTCCGAAGGGCTATACCTCTCTGAATCCACTAGGAAGACGTTTTTATGTGTTTTGGCGCTGAGATATTTTGTAGGCCCTATATATTGTTGGAGGGTGTTGGGCCCCAAATTGTCCTACGGCGTTATAAATGATTTACGGCCTACTAAACTGATGTATTGCTCTAAGATTGGTGTTTAAACGGTTTACGGGGATTTTGCGAGGATGTAGTGTTAATAAAGGTTAAAATTTACGATTTTTTAATAAACTAGCTTTAGAACGCGACTTTGCGTTTGTTTTTGTCTAAATGCATATTATTTTAGCCCTTGGGTAGACTTCCTTTTATGTATGTTCATTTGACAGGCATGCTATACGTACATACGGTTTGTATAACTATACTCCGCGCCACGAAATAAGTTTCGTAGACGCGGCGCTAATGTCTTTTGTAATGGCGGTATTAATGTCATTTGTGTAAGGCGCTGTACATTTTAGTTCTGGTTTTAGCCAAGGGACTTCTTTCGTGGCACGGAGTCTAAAATGATGTTCTTATCTGCTACTCTGAGTGGCGCAGTGGGTACTGACCTGCCTTCTGCATCCAATGCTGTGGGTTCAATTCCTACAATTAGAAAATATTTGTGTACTCGTAATAAGCATGGATCTTTTCTATTCTGTGTAGGTGGTATATATTTTATATGTATGTTTATTGCTTAAGCCATGCTTTATCTACTAAAGAGCTAGTTGGTGGTGTGTGAAATATTTAAATATTTATTATTGATTATGTATTCGCGTCTTTTCTTTAAAATTAACTTGACAACTAATAACTTATTATTTTTAATGTATGTCATTAAATAATAATTAGTAATAGTATATTCGCAAGGTTTATTTGGAGTATTTTTATACCTACCTCCTCAATCTATTTTTAGCGGACGTCTATTAACTATAAACTACCTCCCTGCCAAATTTCAACTTTGTACGTCAAGCGGTTCTTTAGCTTGGCAAATTCGTTCGTAACACTCCTGATAATCCGCGCGGGCCGGGAGGGGAGTAGCGATGCCCCGCGCGCTCGACTTCATACCCATACAGTCCTTTCCTGTACCCGCGCGTACTACTTCACACCCGCGCATTTTCTCCCCGTCGCCTGCATGTCATAGGAATCTCATTGACGCACTTGGAAAGCTATAGAAATTTAGTTTATTAGTGAAAGAGGACTACGTACAAAAACCAAGCCCGCGTGGAATTTAGTATTTCACAAATCCCGCGGGAACAATGGATTTTTCCGGGACGAAAAGTAGCCTATGTGTTAATCCAAAGTAAAATCTATATCCATTCCAAATTTCAGCCAAATCGCTTCAGTAGCCGCAGCGTAAAAGGAACAAACATACTTACACACAAACTTTCACCTTTATTATATTAGTGTGATGGTGTAAGTTTGAGCACAGTATCTTGTGTCTTGTTCCCAGCCGCAGCAGGTTAGCAGGTAATAGTTGCGGGACCCATAAACCGACTACGTGAGAGAAATTGTAATTGACTCTCTTACAACCTGGGCTTAGTCTACATTATACCTAGAGTACAGACTAGGTAGTGATCGTGAAACTAAATTAAATACATTCTCTTCCTTAGAATGATGATAAGAAGTATTTTTTATGACAAACAGAAATTACAAATTAACTAATGACAAGATGCACATTTTTTATACAATGACTGCGATCTCACTCTTAACTTGAACCGGCAAAGACGTACCGCCAAGCGATTTAGCGTTCTGGTACGATGTCGTGTAGAAACCGAAAGGGGTGTGGATTGCCATCCTCCTTCCATCATAGATTGCATCATCACATACCAGGTGAGGAGTTTGTAGTAACTTGTAAGAATAAAAAAATTCTTACTTCGTAGTAAAAAAAATATTCTACCCATAATATCTAAAATAGTTTTTATGGGGTATAATACTGAACCGCTAAATCGGATGGTGATAAGACTTTGCCAGTCAAAAATCAAAAGTCCAAATCAAAACTCATTTACTTTAAGTAGGCTTAGTCACTTTTTAAAACCTTGGGTTATTTTATGATATTATGGTGATAAATGAAAACATTTTAGTTTCTTCATTAGGTTGCTGGGTTGATCGCTTGTTACCAATAAGGCTGACTATTGTACATTTTGTATTTATTGTATTGTATATTCTTTGCTGCTGCATTTTGTATTTTTTTTGTATCTATTGTACGAGTATTGTATGTTCTTTGTGTTGTTCTTTAAAGTGTATTTTATTTTCATTCTTTCAAAATTAAAGTTACGAAGGTAATATACGCGCCGTGGTCCAAGAAGAGCCCACAACAAAATAAGCAAGGGTTTTTTTGTTTGTTACCGAAGAGTGGTGCTAGTAACTTACCACGGCCAAATTCTGACGACGAGTACTAGTCCAATGATTTAGAAAAAAATAAGCTCCTAAGTTTACTATAGCACCGAAATTCGAACCCAAACCCTCCCAATTACAAAGCGTACAAACACTGTACCATAGAGGTCGTATAGCTCACAACAAGAGCCTACTTTGGCACAAAGCCCGTCTCAAGAACCCCTCTATATGTTTTTCTTTATCAAACAATGCCACATTGCCAGCCAACTTTGGTAATCTAATTCCTGGAATATTTGCCTACTTCAAGCGAGTTATAATGTACGCGAATATCGACCTTATTATCAATAGTTCCAGTAGATTGTGGGGATAAAATCGGTTAAATGGCCTAAACAGCGCGATCGCACGCGAGGCCTACGTTTGCGTGCGTTCTGTTTGCGGTGCAAGTTTAATTTTTGCGATTGTGCCCGCTACGGTGCTGGGCCGTGGATGATGTTGAATGGATGCGGTGAGATTGGCTTTTAAATTGTCGATCGTAAAAGAAAAAAAAAAAAGATAGATCTTTATTAAGTTTTATCTTAATATCTAGCAGATCCTTAGCCTTATCTATCTGCATCAAACACTTTAATTTTATTTATTTGATGTAAAAGCAAGTTTGGTGAAGAAATAAACCATGAGACCTTGGACCAAAACATAGGCTACTTTTTATTCGAGAAAACTTCATGATTTCCGCGGGAATTGAAAATAAAGAACATTACAGCTTTCGCTTCGTCCACTGGTAGACACCTTATAGGTGAGGGGATTTAAGGCTTTGACTCAGTGTTTATAAGTGTTGCAAGTTCCTCGATTACAGGTGGTATTAACATTCATTATTTATGTTATTATACAGGGAAGGTATCAGTGTTGGTATAAATAAGAGGGTATTTGATGTCTTGAGCTCAGTTGTATGTGAGTCAGCGTAGACAACGTCACGCTGCTAGTCGCGTTAGAGATTTTGTGCAATAACGTTTTGTGTTGTAATTATTGATAGTGTTTTGTGTTGTATTTATTATTTATTATATTAAGAGAGAGAGAGAGAGAGAGAGGTTGAGAAAATTACAATCACTATCACACAAGCTTAATTAAAACATAGTGTTTACAAGCTAAGGGTGCTTTTCCACCAGTGATGTGTTACGCTACGTTGCTATGGAAGTTTTTGATTTCACATTCACATGAGCCCATAACTTAGCACTGGTGGAAACGGATTCAACTAAGATATGTCTTGATGGAAAGATGAGTCTATATGGAAAGATGCGTGCTATGGATGCGTACTATGGATTCCCTCACTTCCCTACTATCGATACATCGTATACTTATAGCTCGAGCTGCGCATCTTTCTCGCACAGCTACATAGCTTAGTATTGATGGAAACGGTCACATACTTTCGTAGCGCAGATTTCACATATTCAAAATTCATTTATTTCAATTAGGCTCTAGGCAATAGGAAGTATTTTTTATGACAAACAGAAATTACAAATTAACTAAAGACAAGATGCACATTTTTTATACAATGACTGCGATCTTACTGTTAAGTTAACTTGAACCGGCAAAGACGTACCGCCAAGCGATTTAGTGTTCTGGTACGATGTCGTGTAAAAGTCAAAGTCAAAGTCAAAATTCATTTATTTCAAATAGGCTTAGTTTACAAGCACTTTTGAAAGGTCAGGTTTACGAGGGTTCCAAACGCGCCTTGGTCCGAGAAGAGCCCACAACAAACTAAGCCAAGATTTATAAACATAGCTGTATAGAACATCTTTGGTGGAAAAGCACCCTAAAACTGACAATGTATGGACGTTCTAACACTACCGACTCTGTGTGTTACTAATGTTTGTATAGAAAGAAAATATTTCAGAGCGCAAGCATTGAAGCCAGATATTTTTAATGGGTACTATACCAACGGATCTCAAAGAAAGTGCCGCATCTAAAATTTGAACATCCACTAGTCTGGGTTGATGAATAGTTTTAATTAGAAACACCTTGGCGAGTTTGCCGCTCGTTAGAGTTCAAATGACTGTCTATGCTCCATCTACTTACTCTGTGGGATTAAATTAATTCTATCAACATTATGATAATTTGTTTAGGGGTATCTACAAACCACAGAACATAGATAAAGGGGTTAAGCTGAAATTTAAAAGATACAAACAATCCGATATCCGATAGACGTATATTTTATCTAAGCAAAAAGCTAAGTAATTTTAATATTTATTAAGTGTATGACCAAATCACCGACATAACTCAACGTGCCGCGAAGCTGAAGTGGCAATGGGCGGGGCACATAGTTCGAAGAGCCGATGGACGTTGGGGTCCCAAGCTGCTGGAATGGCGACCCCGCACTAGAAAGCGCTGTTGATCGACCCCCCACCAGGTGGACTGACGACATTAAGCGAATCGCAGGTATTCTCTGGATGCAGATGGTTGAGTATCGTAATGTTTGGAAATCCTTACAAACGGCCGATGTAGTAACCCGAATTAGATCTACATACAGGTAAGTAGATATTAAAGTACCTTTAACAATTCAGAGGTTACCTTCAAATTAATCGATACGTCGCGACTTCATACACAAACTACTTACTTAAGTTATCATTTCATATCATATTCCTAACGTTATAACAATGATGTTACTTAATTAATATTCGTTAATAATTATTTATTAACCTAGTAAACATACTTCGAAGAGCCGATGGACGTTGGAGTCTCAAAGTGCTGCAATGGCGACCCCGCACGCAAACGCAGTGTTGGTCGACCAGGTGGACTGACGACATCAAGCGAGTCGCAGGGATTCGCTGGATGCAGGTGGCTCGGTATCGTGATGTTTGGAAGTCCCTACAAAAGGCCTATGTCCTGCAGTGGACGTCCATTGGCTGATATGATGATGATGATGAAACTAGTAAGACAGTAGTCTGTGAATGAAGCAATTTTAATGTAGTTTTTTTTTTATTAAAGATGAGATTTCATTCAATTCAGCAAAGAGTTTGTATTAGGATTACGTACGACTATAGTCTAATAGTCTGTTAGATTAAGCCTCAGACCTCATAGATTTGAGTCGAAGCCCAGAACCGTTCAATTACTAAAGCTTAATTTATTGTAGTACGAATACTAGGCAGCTACGTTCTACGCCGTAGTTTGCTACAGAGTGCTACGAGCGAATGTAAGGGATGATTGTTTAGATGCTACGTATAATGCTATTATTAATCCCCGACGCAAAAATTTATTTATTTATATTTTTAGTTACTAGCTGACGCCACACGATTTCACCCGCGTGGTTCCCGTTCCCGTAGGAATACGGGAATAATATAATTATAGCCTATAGCCTTCCTCGATTAGTGGACTTTCTAACACTGAAATATTTTTTCAAATCGGACCAAGTATTCCTGAGATTAGCGCGTTCTATCAAACAAACAAACAAACTCTTCAGCCTTATAATATTAGTATAGATAGTGCTATAAGTTTGGCGTGTCTGTCCGTCTGTATGTCTGTCTGTCAGTTTGTCTGTGGCAATATAGGTCTCGAACGGACGAAGCGATTTGAATTGAGTTTTTTTTTATCAAAGGCATGAAAATATAATAAAAGGTATATAAAGACTTATGGGCGAGTATTCTTAGACATATTTGATGAAAATCGGTTGAGCCGTTTTTAAAGTTGTGTGGGTTGAAAGTTGAGTGTCTGCAAATATACCTAACCGAGTGGGGTTTCAAATGAAAGCGCACTGAAAGAGAATATTTACGGCTTGATCGAGAGTGTAATTAATAACTTCATAACATTCGGGGGTATTTCAAAGTTTTCAATTTAATGTTATTTGAGATGTGTAATTCGTCTCTATTTGACTCTGTCTATTAGATAGTGTTAGACAATTTATACAGGGTGCTCGGGAGTATTTATATAACTCTGGGGTTATATTCTTTACCGAAAATTAATTTTAAATGGTCTAGGAACATGTGTTCTAAAATTAATATTTTCTGGATAAATAATATTTCTTTTGTAAATAGATCTTAAAATATGTCTCTTATACGCATCCTTGTACTTATGATGTAGCCAAGATTTACGTATTTTAAAATGCAAGGATAAATAAAGGTGTGTGTTATATGGATAGTCAGAATTATTTGAATTACTTTGTATGGAAACATATTTAATTTTTTAATTAAAAAAAAATTAGTTATGCAGTTCGGCTCCTAATTGAACACTTCAACATCTTGTAGTTATGGGAAATACTTTCGAGCACCGTATATACATATTCTATACCTTACAATATACATCCAATCAGCCCGAGGATCAAAACCAGGATCTTGTAAATCCACCGCGCATATCTCTGCGTCATGGAGGCCATCAAAAAATATACGTATAAACGTACCAACGTAAAAACTATGGAGTTTTGGTCATGGTGGCATTGAAACAAAAGGTCTGACTAGCACAAGCCCTTGTACCATTAGTTCAGTCTTTTAATAGCCCTCTAATATATCCTAATAATCACTGTATATTTTACAACGGAAGTAAACTCAGTATAATTAACGGATATAATATGTCAGCCAGTAAGTGCCTACTTATGCAAACCCAACCCTGTATAGCTCCTGAGAGGCTTGTAAAGGTGAATTACGTGCTTCTCTCTTTACACTGCTACTGTAATGGTCGTTAATTAGTAAGCTGATCTTCTGTTGGAATTTTCTACAAGCTTTTATGGACTTGACGGACGACGGAGGTCCTGGGTGCGATCCCCGCCTGGGCAGATTGAGATTTTCTTAATCTGTCCAGGTCTGGCTGGTGGGAGGCTTCGTCCGTGGTAAGTTACCACCCTACCGGCAAAGACGTATCGCCAAGCGGTTTAGCTTTCCGGTACGATGCCGTGTAGAAACCGAAAGGGGTGTGGATTTTCATCCTCCTCCTAACAAGTTAGCCCGCTTCCAGACTGCATCATCGCTTACCATCAGGTGAGATTGTAGTCAAAAGAGAGATTGTAGTAACTTATAAAGAATTAAAAAAAAACGTATCAATCTTACGGACTACAAGGGCCCACATGTTAAAGCAAAATGTATAACACATATACATACACAATATCACTTACGAGTAATCTGCCGCTTCCTAGTCCTAGGCAAAAAAAAAAAAAAAAATAAGCGAGCATTTTTGTTTTTTTTTTTGTGAGAAATCTTTACCCTTAATTTGGGCCCTCCCAACTAATTTTGATACAGGGCCCTTTTAAGGTACGCTACGCCACTGACTTAGGGCCTGTGATAGCCAGACATATTTCATTAGGAATTATGAGAGTTTGTAAGCTCCGTTCTCCTACCATTACCAAGGCCGCTTGGCTCTGCTTTCTGCATTCACGGGTTCAATTCCCACAACTATTCTTCTCCAGTGTATGGGTGTTTTGATATATTGTAATATAATTTTGGAAATAAGTAGTCTGAGCAGGACATGACGTCATTCCACGAAGACCAGGATATGGCGCTGGATAACTAGCCTAAACTTTTCATTAAGCAAATAATATCGAATAGCAAAATTTCCCCCGGACTCCGTTAAATCCGTTAGCAAAATTATATGAATACAATAAAAGGTACCCAACAAGGCTACCCAATCAAGCATTAACCTGGCATCCAATAAAATAAAAAGGTAATAGCACCCTTTACCCACACGGTGATTGCGAAATTATTCAAAAATTCAAATCGCAGACCAGCCTTTTAGGCATTTTGGGCTTCAACCTCTCCATTACGTTGACCGAAGTATTTTTGTCCATTCAAATAATATGTCCCGTGACACCTTTTTCGTAAGTCTGCCCAAATGTAATATGGAAATTCATAACGAAAGTATTTCGTTTGAAATTATTCTATAGACCAATGTGATACGTCTTATTTTTCTTTGATTTATTTTTTACTGGCTTATTTTATTCACTAATGTACATTTTTTAGTTTTTTTATTTACACTTTATTAGCACACTACAGCATAAAAAGAAAATATCTATACTTAATATTATTATTAAGCTGAAAAGTTTGTTTGTTTGATTGAACGTGCTAATCTCAGGAATTACTGGTCCGATTTGAAAAATTCTTTCAGTGTTAGATAGCCCATTTATCGAGGAAGGCTATTGGTTATATATCATCCCCATGTTTAGGAACTACCACCACTAATTTAAACATTTTTATGCAGTAAAACTATTTTTAAGTTTACATTATTAGGGCACTTTTAAAGTTGGTCGCATTAAAGCCTTTTTAAGTTTAAAGTGATCTTACTACGCGATGTATTAAGAAGCTTTAAAAAGCTGTATAAAACGGTGTTAGAACGTAATAAGCTTTGTAATTAGCACTTTTATAAAATTTCCCAAGCTCAAATTTTATACTTTCCGCTTTAACCGCCCGTCATGGCGGTAATAAAAATGGATTAACATTTTATGAGTTGTAATTTATCGCGCTACGGGCGACATAGCATCTTGTACAAGGTTGTAGTTCCGTCCGTTTGCTATTACGTTGTCTACCTATACCTACCTACTTTTTGGCTGGTGGGAGGCTTCGGCCGTGGCTAGTTACCACCCTACCGACAAAGACGTATCGCCAAGCGATTTTTATCGTACCGGTACGATGTCGTGTAAAACCGAAAGGGGTGTGGATTTTCATACTCCTCCTAACAAGTTAGCCCGCTCCCATCTTAGACTGCATCATCACTTTCCATCAGGTGATATTGTAGTCAAGGGCTAACTTGTAATGAATAAAAAAACATGTTTCACACTCGGTTGAGGAACTTCCTTTTCTGAAGCTATTCGAAATCTGATGATATTTATAATCATCATATCCTTCTTCATCCACGTAGCTAGGAGTAGCGAAGACTAAAATTTTCTCGTAGGTAACCTGTTCATGTGGTTTTTTAGACTGAATGTGTTTTTGACTGAGCACGTTAATTTATGTACGTTTGTATAACTCGTGTGGTTTTTGGTTAAGGGTGTGGGTTCGAATCCGGTCCGGGGCATGCACCTCCAACTTTTCAGTTGTGTGCATTTTAAGAAATTAAATATCACGTGTCTCAATCGGTGAAGGAAAACATCGTGAGGAAACCTGCATACCAGAGAATTATCTTAATTCTCTGCGTGTGTGAAGTCTGCCAATCCGCATTGGGCCAGCGTGGTGGACTAATGGCCTTGCCCCTCTCATTCTGAGAGGAGACTCGAGCTCAGCAGTGAGCCGAATATGGGTTGATGACGTATAACTCGTTGTTCGCGCTTGGCTTTGCTAGGAAAGTTTACTTACTGTAAACTGCTTCGTATCTTCACTCTTCTCAATCCCAGCCAGATTTTAGATAGTTTTGGTAACTTATATACGAATTACCAAAGGGTCGCGGCGCGTGCGCACAAAACGTATGTAGGTAGCGATAGATTACGTGCGACTAATTAATTTTGATAAGTTTTCAGTGGCGCAAAGGAAATGACGGGAATTATGCGGGACAGAGAGGAACTTATAGGATGCGTTGGTGTATAGGAAAGAGATAGGAAGCGTTAGCTTTACGCGAACACTCGTGGATTATTAAAGGTAACCCGATAGGAATCGTGTTGTTAGGAACCATCGCCCCTGGTAGCTAGGTAACAAGATGAGATTAGCGAAGTTGATAATAGATTGATTAATAAACAGAGCAGGCAGCCTAAACACACACAGATAAGGTATCGCACAACCGATGAATGACGAACAATTTGCATATAGATAGCCGTTCATGTTAATTAATTGACAAACTCTGTGGTTCCAGCAATAGACGTTTACGTCTTCAATCTATACCTACATATACCGCGGCGTGAAGAACATTTTTAACCAGGGTAAGCACTGTTGTACAGTCTGTACGTCTATTACATAGGACATATCCCAATTTAGTATGGAGGCTGGGCCTTTATTTCGAGTGCAGAACAAATAATTTTTATCTTAGAAGAACATAAAATACAGAGCTTAAAATCCAAAATAAAAAAAATTTTGGAACCCGCATTTGTTATTATTACTATTTATTAATTAAATAAATAGTAGATTGTTATACAAGGGGCTAAAAAGACCCATTATATACGAGGTATGTTAGGCCTAACTAGAAACCGAGTTTATAATGGGTTTAGCCCCACGTGTTACACTCTGCTTTTTACTACGATTGCGAGAAAATAAAATAGTTTAGTTCAATATTCAATGATTTATTTTAATTGAAAATTAAATGTACAAAGTCTACAATTTAGGATATTAAGGGTGATGTTTTACCAGGTAACATAATTTCTGACTACTGTGAAGATGAATAATGAATATGTAAGGTAAACGTGGGAGATAATAGTTTAAAAAACTCCTTTCGTAAGTGAATCCGTTGTTGTTTTTTCCACATTACCTAGGTAGGTATTTAAGTAAATGCGTCTCGACTTTGATGGTAACAGATTGAAAATTTCATCCATCTCCAAATTAGAATCACCATTTTCACTAGATGAAGACAACAATAACAATTAATGTTGAAAAATATGTAAGTTACTCTATTACTTGTTGCCAATATAATTACGGACATCAAAGTGATTCTATAAGGTTTTCGCTTTTTCCGTTTGAGGTACCCTAAAAACAGAGCTCCAAACATTCCGCTCTACGCACCGCCAAGTAATAATAATCAACGCTCGAACAAATAGTTCTAATTTGGGCAAAACAGTAAACGACCTAATTACGTAAAGGAATACAACCTTCTGTCCCACTCAGAGACACCGCTAATGAGACCCCTTTGAGAAGCACGCCCTTTGCCGCGATTGGAGCCTCCTTGGAAACTTTCGTATGGAACTTTAATAGTAGGTACACATATATACAGCGGGCGATGGAACGAGCTATGTTAGGAGTATCTCTGCGTGATCGAATCAGAATCGATTGACGGCCTCCGTGGCGCAGTGGTATGCGCGGTGGATTTACAAAAGGGAGGTCCTGGGTTCGATCCCCGGCTGGGCAGATTGAGATTTTTTTAATTGGCTCAGGTCTGGCTGGTGGGAGGCTTCGGCCGTGCTTACCGGCAAAGACGTACCAACGCAGACGTACAAGAGATTTAGCGTTCCGGTATGATGTCGTGTAGAAACCGAAAGGAGTGTGGATTTTCATCCTCCTCCTAACAAGTTAGCCCGTTTCCATCTTAGACTGCATCATCACTTACCATCAGGTGAGATTGTAGTCAAGGGCTAACTTGTAAAGAATAAAAAAAATAAGGAGATCCGCAGGAGAACCAAAGTCACCGACATAGCTCAACGAGTTGCGAAGCTGAAGTGGCAATGGGCGGAGCACATAGTTCGAATAGCCGATGGACGTTGGGGTCACAAAGTGCAGGAATGGCGACCCCGCACTAGTAAGCGCAGTGTTGGCCGACCCCCCACCAGGTGGACTGACGACATCAAGCGAGTCGCAAGGATTCGCTGGATGCAGGTGGCTGAGTATCGTGATGTTTGGAAGTCCTTACAAAAGGCCTATGTCCTGCAGTGGACGTCCATCGGCTGATATGATGACACATATACAGGATGCTCGGCAGTATTTCCCATAACTCTGGGGTTATATTCTTTACCGAAAATTAATTAAAAATGTTCAAGGTTTGTTCTAAAAGTAATATTTTCGGGGTAAATAATTTTTCTTTTGTAAATAGATCTTAAAATTTATCCCTTATACGCATCCTTATAATTATGACGTAGCCAAGTTTTACGTATATTAAAATGCAAGGATAGATAAAGTGTGTTACATGGATAGTCAGAATTATTTGAATTACTTTGTATGAAAACATAAAAAGTTTTTATTTTACAGTTAAAACAATATTAGTTATGCAGTTCGGCTCCTATAAGTGGACTCGTCAACACCTTGAAGTTATGGCAAATACTCCCGAGCACCCTGTATAGGACTAATAAGAATCATCATTAACAACTCATAGTCGGCTTACTGTTGTTGATAATGTTGTTGATGAGTAATAGAGATGAATGAAAAAAATTGACATATCTTTCCGACCCCACTTAAGTGGTATAAGAGAAAGGGGATGATTATTCGGCTCACTGTTGACCCTACAATTCCTCCTATAAAGACTCTCAAAAATACTTGAAGTTTTGAGTATAAAAAATATATTGCAGCAACAATATTTTATACTAGAGATATGGCACTAGTGCGTCAAAACTGAGCTGGACAAAAGTTGCTAATTGTCTTAATTTCATATAGTCGCATTGTAAACAACGAAAGTTATTTAAACCTAATACCTAAATATTGTCTACAATGTCGAGTTCTGGGATTACGAAGTGTAAATCTATACATCGTTATCAACCCATATTCGGCTCACTGCTGAGCTCGAGTCTCCTCTCAAAATAAGAAGAGTTAGGCCAATAGTCTACCACCCTGGCCCAATGCGGATTGGCAGACTTCACACATGCAGATAATTAAGAAAATTCCCTGGTATGCAGGTTTCCTCACGATGTTTTTCCTTAACCGTTAGAGACACGTGATATTTAATTTCTTAAAATGCACACAACTGAATAATTGGGGGTGCATGCCTCGGACCGGATTCGAAACCAAACCCTCCGGAGTCGGAGGCAGAGGTCATGGGCTGGGCTATCAAGGCTAAAACTATATATATATATATACTCGTACGTAAATATATAATGTCCTTACTAGTAAGAATAAAATTGTGCATGTGTGCGCTCAGTGGAGTTGCTAAATTCGGATCACCTTTTGCGATGATTTCGTAGGCATGTAACATATCTATAGAAGAAAATCTCTGTATTCTTAGCAGGAAATGTAGATAAACACATAACATAAAGTGTTTACTTACGTTTTAGACGTTTGATGAGTTTCTGTACTTGATTCGCTGACGAAATGAGGTTTACACGTGCGTGAAAATATTCGGCAAAACCAACACAACTTACAAGATAGATATAAACAGATGAATTAATAACATTTTCATCATTAATAAACTGTGCCACAGAGGTCGAAGATCGTTATCAACCCATATTCGGCTCACTGCTGAGCTCGAGTCTCCTCTCAATTTCTCTCCTCTTGGGACCCCAACGTCCATCGGCTCTTCGAACTATATGGCCTGGCCACTGCCATTTCAGCTTCGCGACTCGCTGAGCTATGTCAGTGACTTGGTTCGTCTGTGGATCTCCTCATTTCTGATTCGATCACGCAGAGAAACTCCAAGCATAGCTCGCTCCATCGCCCGCTGAGTGATAAGGCTCATAGGTTTTTTTGCTAAAAAGATTTTATTTGTGTACCTAATCAAAGTTACATTGGCAAATAAGCATGGAGCATGTTGCACATAGAACTACAAGTTAATTAACAGTACTCAATCTACGCCAGCCTCGTAACGAAGTGCTTTCCCGGCTAGGCTTAGGTAATCTATCATTTGCCGCCCCGCACCCAACTATTAACACTGCCACCTCGGATCTGTGTTCCTGATAAAGAAATTACAACCCATTATGACGTTATTAATAATAACCCTCAACCCTCACCTAGTGTGAGATTAATGATAGGCCTAATAATACGCTGGGTTAACCGAAAATACCTGTAAACTATCTACAACAAATCATCGATGTAGGCGTATATTTAGAACGGACATTCCTTTGAGGTTAAGTTATTTTAGTCTGAAAAATTTTTGTCTGTAAAATTAAAAGATGTCGTAAAATCAAGGGGTTAATCATCATTATCATCATTATCATCATTATCATCATCATTATCAGCTTATTTTAACGGACAAATACTCTTTATCATCATTAATAACCCATATTCGGCTCACAGTTGAGCACGATGATGAGGATGAGAGGGTTTTATTACTTGTTAGTTTGTTGTCAGTTTTTCACAAATCCCGCGGGAACCATGGATTTTTCCGGGATGAAAAGTAGCCTATGTGTTAATCCAGAGTAAAATCTATTTCCATTCCAAGTTTCAGCCATTTCGATTATAAATAAACTAGCGGACGCCCGCGACTTCGTCGGCGTGGAATTCAGTTTTTCACAAATCCTGCGGGAACCGTGGATTTTTCCGGGATAAAAATTGCCTATGTGTTAACACAGAGTAAAATCTATTTCCATTCCAAATTTCAGCCAAATCGCTTCAGTAGCCGCATCGTAAAAGAGGAACAAACATACTTATACACTTTCACACAAATTATTTCATTTCGATTATAAATAAACTTCGCCTTTATAGTATTAGCGTGATGTGATTAGTAGGAAAAATGCTTTTGAATATAACTCTTAATTTGCCCTTCGTAGCCGTGTAAAAATTAAATCATCGCCACCCATTCAGAACGCCGATCGAACGCAAGCCATTGAATATAAATCCACCGATAACCCGACAAAGTAAACCCATCCGAGTGTTCGATGCAATAAAAAATTATTTACGAGCCCATTGCCTTCGTATCGGATGTGAATCGATTATCACCGATTTATTCGTTTGTTACGTTTGAATCGATTACGATTGCGACCGATTTATTCACGTCTCTATGGGTGAAGGTATAAGCTAAATCTCGAGCTGAGATTTATGTTGCTGTTTTATCTTCACCGTCGTAAAATACATATAAATATTTTCCATTTCAAGGGCTGGTAAACAAATATCACAATATCTGATAAAGCATTGGAGATATTTAGTTGCTGCATATTTATAGATAAACCATAGATTAAAATAAAATAAAAATAAAAAAAGCCTTTTATATCCAGTGAGTTAAAATTTAAATTACCTATTTTTAAAAAAATAGTATGTAACTATTTTTATGGTATTTATTTAAAAATCTATATTTTGCTGGAGCCCCCCTCAGGTAAAGGCCCCCTTTAAAGTATTTCATTTTTTAGTCTAGTCTTTAGCGTAGTTTTTAGTTTAGTCTTTAGCGAGTTGTAGCCATTGTGGACCTGCAATTTTTTTAATATTAACGTCCCATCTAGAGTATGGTCTACTTCTGTAGCGTTTGCCCGCTGGACCTTTCCATGATGTCACGGTTTTTGTCCATCTTCTATCTTTGAGTCTGGCTATATTCCCAGCCCATTTTCATTTTAATTTTTGGTTTAGATTAAGGATTAATAAACATAAATCAATTTAAAAATAACTATATGCCTTAAAAATTACTATTAACATTGACAAACCAAATGTGACGTGGTGGATAGCAGCGACAGTGATTATACCATTATTTTGTGGTAGAGGAAACACCTCGAGCAGAATCCAGGACTTGTGACCTTGGGAGTAGGTTTAAGGGTTCCTTTTAAAATGCATCACCTTCCCTGCCTGACATGTTCTTCATGCCCATACTAAACAATTTATGATAAACTATAGTTATAATGCAAAACATTATCGCACAATACCACTAACGCGACTGGCAGCGTGACGGTCTCTACGCTGCCTAACAAACAACTGAGCCAAGTCATCAGATACCCTCTTATTTATACCAACATTGATACCCCCCCTCCACTATAACATAAATATTGAATGTTAATACAACCTGGAATCGAGGTAACACAAAATCACCATCATAACTAACGAGTTGCGACGCTGAAGTAACAATATGCAGGCACAGTTCGAAGAACCGTGGACGTTGGGGCCCCAAGGTGCTGGAATGGCGACCCCGCACCATACAGTGATGTGATGATGTCAATCGGGTTAGAGAGAGCCGCTGGATGCTCGAGATCGTGTTGTTTGGTGCTCTCCAAAGCATGGAGTGTAACATTGCCATCTTCCCAACTTCGGGCTGAGAATTTTTGCTGAAAATTTCTTAAAAAACAAAAGCTCAGTATTTAATAATCCGACCCAAGATTCAAAGCCAGTACCTTATTTAAAACATGTAAACCAACGAGGCAGTTGTAAAACAGTTCAATTACTTGACGGCCTCCATGGTATGTAGTTTTTGACGGCCTCCGTAGCGCGTGGATTTACAAGATACAGGTCCTGAGTTCGATCTCTGGCTGGAGGACCGATTAAGGTTTTCTTAATTGGTCTAGGTCTGGATGGTGGGACGCTTCGGCCGTGGCTAGTTACCACCCTAACGGCAAAGACTTACCGCCAAGCGATTTAGCATTCCGGTACGAAGTCTTGTAGAAGCCGAAATGGGTGTAGATTTTCATCCTACGCCTAACATAGGCTATGTTTTATTTTAGATTTCATCTTCACTTACTATCAGATGAGATTGCAGTCAAGGGCTATGTGTTCATTTAAACGAGCGGCAACTCTACCGACGACCGCAATCGACTGCAGTCGACAACAGGCGACGGCGTCGCTGACTGCAGTCGACTTCCGACGGCAGTCGACGTCGGTCGCTGACTGCAGTCGACTGCCGTTGGCTGCCGCCGAGACGTCGCTGACTGCAGTCGACTGCGGTCGTCGGTAGAGTTGCCGCTAGTATAAATGAACCCTAATTTGTAAAGAATAAATAAAATTATCAACATCGCTGAATTCATATACTACGAGTATCTCATCTTAGTCCCGCCATCATTACAATAATATAATTGAATTGTACATCAAAGTTTGCGAAGTAATTAAAACAAACAAGTGGAAGCGAAATCAAACGCGCTGCAATTTGTTGATTGGATTCGATACAACTTGAACAATATGCCGATGGCAGTGGAAACTAATTGAAAATACTTGTTATTTCATCTGTAGGTACTCATACCTAGTTAACTGGATAACAGGATCATAGTATAATGATGGAAACAGGTGGAACTCAGACTAATTACATAAGGACTAGTATCGCACCCAAATTTATGAACAAAATTATCTGTAAATGACAGATTTGGTTGGTGGATCTATCTTTTACTAAACTAGAAGTTTTTTCTCGTTGTTTACCCCAGTTAACTACACTAAAGGGTATTTTTATAACACATTTGCTCGTAAAGTATCTACCTACTTCAACAATTTCAATATTGTAATGTATCTCATTACGCACATGTGCTGTAATGTAAAGTCAATGCACATGTGCTGTAATGTAATATAAAACCTATATCAAAAGTCTAAAAACGAACGGTACTTTTTTAAACCTTTGCAAAAAGTTTTTATGTCAGAAAATTGTAATTTACTTTATTAGTAATACTGGCTATTTTTGGTGCATTTGCCGAAACGCACGCACTTAGCTATCTAAGCAAAAATGACAATGATTCTTCTTCTTCGGCCGTGGCTAGTTACCAATCTACCGGCAAATATATATCGCCAAGTGATTTAACATTCCGGTACTATGTCGTGTAGAAACCGAAAGGGGTGTGGATCTCATCCTCCTCCTAACAAGTTTGCCCTATTCCATCTTAGATTGCATTATCACTTACCATCAGGTGATATTGTAGTCAAGGGCTAACTTGAAAAGAATAAAAAAAAACCGGTGATAGCCAGCTCTACAAACATTATATTTTAAGATACAATTCATTCGTATTCTACGGCAAAGCTATAAAAGTAGACTGCAAACAACTAGACATCCTATCGGCTTTCTTTGCACCGTGTCCCGAAGTTATAATGACTTTCTTACGTACAAATAACAAGACAGACTTCGTGTTTATAATAAATATAGTGCACTCTATTCTGTATTGGGTAGAGTTTAAAATTATTTGAAATGTTTTTATTCTATATAAAATGGCATCGGTTTAAAAGTGATCTTTTTGCGTGTTCTTATAATATCTCTTTCTTTTAGTTTTAATGAAAATAATGAGAACATTGTTCTTAATATCGCTTTCTGTTTTAAACTTAAGTAAGTTTTGAACCGAGCATCGCTCGCTAAATAATATAAATTTAGATAATCTGTTTATACAAAATTTAGGTCATCATTCAGACAGCCATTACAAGGTTTCCTTCCTCATAGAAGAGAAGAGAAGACGTAGGCTTTTCACCACGGGTTCTTTCTCATCTTATAGGATAAGAGATGTAGAGCTCAGTATGTGTAAGCTATGGACTGTGGTCACAGTCAATCTAAGATGAAAGCGGGCTAACTTGTTAGGCGTAGAATCAAAATCCACACCTATTTCGGTTTCAACACGGCATCGTACCAGAACGCTAAATCACCTGGCGGTACGTCTTTGCTGGTAAGGTGGTAACTAGCCACAGTCGAGGCCTCCCACCAGCCAGACCTGAACCAATTAAGAAATCTCAATAGGCCCAACCAGGGCCTCCGTGGCGCAATGGTATGCGCGGTGAATTTACAAAACGAAGGTCATGGGTTCGATCTCCAGCTGGGCGATTGAGGTTTTCTTAATTGCTCCGGGTCTGACTAGTGGGAAGCTAGTTACCACCCTACCGGCAAAGACGTACCGCCAAGCGATTTAACATTCCAGTACGGTCGTGTAGTAACCGAAAAGGGTTAAACCAATTTTGTTGGTGAATACAAGTACAATAGAAGATAATTGGTCCGAGTCCTAACCCTATAAAAATTAGTAGGTAATTTTATATGAGAATTTTCAGAGGTACGAAGTTCGCCAAGTCATCTATCTAATTGTAAGTAATTTTCTGAGGTATACTGTGCGTTTATTATAAAAAATGCGTAGGCATACATTTAATTATAGCCAGGAGCGGTAAATGAGGCTGTCTTTTCCATACTTTGTCACTGTCGTGAGTAATAGATGTCCGTTTGACTTCATTGCCTTGTATGGATCTCTGGGATCCTCACAAAAACCTTATTAATCCATCATCATCACATAATCCGCTTTGTAGGCCGTGGTTTTTTGTAGAGACTTAGGTAGCTACACGATCCTGAGCCACCTAAATTTAGCAACTTTGATGTCGTGTACTAGGTGTATAGTATAGTCCTTTCCATGAAAGAAGGCCCCCAGACGCGGCGCTAATATCTTGATGGTTTTATTGTCATTTATGTAAGGCGCTGTCAATTTTAGTTTAGGTTTTAGCCGCGGGACTTCTTTCATGAAAAGGACTCTACATGTATTTTCATACCAAAGAAATGAGAATAAAGTATTTTAGTAAAGTAGAGGTCATAAAGTATTTTTCAGTTACCTCCACCCCCAATATCTAATAGCAAACAGGGAATATAAAATTACACTTATAATGAGAAAAATACATATAGCTTGGTAACTTCGTTCGTAACACTCCCGATGTTAGGCGCGGGCCAGAGGGCGTGTAGCGATGAATGAAAAACCCACAAATGATTCACGTCACTTCCCCGCACGCATGATTTCACACCCGCGCAGTCTTTCCCCCTGTCGCCCGCATATCATGAGCGTCATCATCATCATCATATCAGCCGATGGACGTCCACTGCAGAACATAGGCCTTTTGTAGGGACTTCCAAACATCACGATACTGAGCCACCTGCATCCAGCGAATCCCTGCGACTCGCTTGATGACTCGTCAGTCCACCTGGTGGGGTCTACCAACACTGAGCTTTGTAGTGCAGGCCATTCCAGCACCTTGGAACCCCAACGTCCATCGGCTCTTCGAACAATGTGCCCGGCCATTGCCACTTCAGCTTCGCGGCTCGTTGAGCTATGTCGGAGTTTGGTTCTTCTGCGGATCTCCTCATTTCTGATTCGATCACGCAGAGATACTCCGAGCATAGCTCATTCCATCGCCTGCTGTGTGACTCGGAGCCTTCTTATGAGGCCCATAGTTAGCGGCCAAGGACTGGATCATGGGAGTGTTACCAACGAACTTGCCAGGCTATAGAAATGATGTTCATTATTCAGCTAGTACAAATGTTAATTGTGACCAGCCGTACGTCACGCAGCGCCCGCCGATAGTTTGTCACTGTCACGCTAAACGCTTTGTCTGTGCGTTCATTCATTATATATTTACCATTTTGCAGGGAAAATATGCGAAATTACGAGAGATCACTTTAATAAGAGCATCTTCATGAGCAACGAATCTATTAGTACGTATTATCGAAACTAATGAATAATAATTAAAAAATAACACAAACAACAATGCACATATACTATACTTATAATAATTCTGCAGAGAGGTCAATTCTGTACATGGAATATAATTCCAAAATAGCTGATGTCATTTTGGTGATTAGTGATCGATACTGATGCCAAAAATGCAATCAGTATAATTGTCTGTCTGTATGTTCGTTATAGAAACAAAAACTACTCCGGGTTTTAACGAAACTTGCTACAATTATTCTTCATACTCCTGGGCAGGTTAATAAAACGGTTATACTTTTCATCACGCTACGATTAATAGGAGCAGAGCAGTGATCGGAAATGTTGGGAAAACGGGATAAGTTACTCCATTTTTACAGCGATACTACTTTAGCCATTTGGAGAGATGTAATTCACTTGTAATTATTTTAGATCTTTTAATACTTTACAAGTTAATCCTTGACTGCAATCTCACCTAATGGTACCTGATGATACAATCTAAGATGGAAGAGGGATAACTTGTTGGGATTAGGAAGAAAATCTACACCCCTTTCGTTTCTACACGACATCGTATCGGAAAGCTAAATCGCATGGCGGTACATCTTTGCCAGTAGGTAACTAGCCACGGCCGAAGCCTCCCACCAGACCTCGACCAATTAAAACCTCAACAAAGACCTCCGTATTGTAAATTCGCCGCGCATACCACTGCGCCACGGAGGCCGTCAAAATAGTTGAAATTCTGATTTTCACCGTTTATCAGAAGAAAATTGTCAACAAAGTTAATCAAGACTGTAGGTATAACAATATCCGAAGACGCTACCTGCGGGCCGGATATCCGGTTAGAGCTCAAATGATGTATTGAACTCGTGACCGTCTCTTCACCGTTGTTTGTATTTCCGGGCAAGGCTATATTGAACGAGGGCTTGCGAACGTCAGACATACCTCATTTTGTGAAAGCTGATATTTTTTTGAGTTTGTTAGACAATGCTCCTACGGTAAAATATGAAGTTTGGGCCGCGATGGTTTTGAAAGTTATTTTTATTTAAGAGATCCGTAGTCCACAAGGAACCATTATAGTTTCGGCATGTTCATCTGTCCGTCCGTCCGCGGCTAGCGCAGAGACTATTACTACTAGAAAGCTGTAAATTAGCATGAATATGTACATTAAAAATTTAAACAAAGTCGTAAAATAAAATCTTTAAAAATATTTTTTTAGGGTACCTCTCCTACATGTAAATTGGGGATGATTTTTTTTTTGCTCGTTTATTTCATAGTGTGGAGCATCGTTGGATAGGTCTTTGAAAGTTGAGAGGGATCTTCTACCAATATAAATCGATTTAGGGTTCCGTTTGTAAAATATTATGCTTTTAAGAGCTAATTTTTGTTAGATTCAAGTGTTCCCAAACTCTACCAGCTAAACAGTTGTTTATGGATACGTGAAAATATTCACGAAAGTAGGATATATAGTGAAATTACAAGGATAACTATAGCGGCTAATTAGCAATTACTATTTAAAAATTAATAGTCGACCAACTAAAAAAACGTAATTGGAAATTGAAAATTGCATACTGATTCCGTTGTTAATTAAAAAGATAAAATTGTCAGTACGATATCTCAGAGTCTGTTACAACTAGAAAGATGAGATTTGGTAAGGGTACGTATATTACTTCCATCTATAAAGAAGCATTGCTTTTCAGCGATGAACGGCTAATGCTGAGCTGTAAACCCTTTCTGTTTGGTGTCACAGACAGTCATATAATATCTAAGATAGGATGTACTGTTTGGGACACTAAAAATAAAAAGTGAATAAACTTATTTTCTTTCTTTATTTTCTAAGTAGAAAGAAAATTTGAAAAAAAAAATTTGGGATTCCTTCCCTACATGCAAAGTGAGGATGAATTGACTTGTGAGTGTTGGTAATATAACATTGTATGGGAACTGTAATCCACAACAAGGAACTGTCGAAGAAATAGGTAATTGGAATAGGGATATATAAGAACAATTTATATTACAGTAAACACATACCTAATACTGATTAGACCTTTTATGATCACGTCACACTACTTTGTACACTGAATAATTTTAGTGTATTTAATATTTTTTCTCTGTGCTTGGTAACATTAAAAAGAGATTTTCTTTCCTCTTTCTAATTATCGCAAAAGAATAAGACCACGGCCTTCTAAAATAAACACACAAGATTCTCTTTGTGAAAACATTTCTAGAGGCCACTGTAGGAAATGTAGAAAAATTACATCTACTTCTGTGATGTTTGTAGTTTATTACAACATAACAATAATTATAAGAATGACTTTTTCAATATTTTAGACAAGTTAGCCCTTGACTACAATCTCACCTGATAGTAAGTGATGATGCAATCTAGGATAAAAATCCCCTTTCGGTTTCTACAAGACATCGTACCGGAACACTAAATCGTTTGGTGATACTGCTTTGCCAGCCGGGGATTGAACCCAGGGCCTCCGTGTTGTAAATAATAAAGTTTTAGGATTTAAAGACAGTTCTTTCCCGTAGATCTTACAGAAATAGCTATATTTAATACGTCACTGTCTTGTCTTTTAAGTGATCTGAAGGTACCACATACGATGTTATTTCGTCGTCATCAACCCATATTCGGCTCACTGCTGAGCTTGAGTCTCCTCTGAGAATGAGAGGGGTTAGGCCAATAGTCCACCACGCTGGCCCAATGCGGATTGGCAGACTTCACACACGCAGAGAATTAAGATAATTCTCTGGTATACAGGTTTCCTCACGATGTTTTCCTTCACCGATTGAGACACGTGATATTTAATTTCTTAAAATGCACACAACTGAAAAGTTAGGGGTGCATGCCCCGGACCGGATTCGAACCCACACCCTCCGGAATTGGAGGCAGAGGTCATATCCACTAGGCTATCACGGCTCTCGATGTTATTTATCGCTTTTTAATTCATCTCTGTGGTTAATTTTTTTTGTTAAAAAGATTTTATATGTCTTAACTTTTGCCTACAAAGTCGATAAGGTCCGCAAGATAGCTCGCTCACTCGGACTCCGACTGTCCAAGAAAACTTTACGAGCGATATTTTATTTCTTCACGAACTAAACGCTTTATTGGTGATCTAGAAATTCAGCACAAAAGTTTTGAAATCTAACTCATTGTCAGTTGTTTGACCTAGATACCACGTTGAAAATTCTACAAATAATAAAAACTATGTCAATAGGTATTTATTTATTGATACAAGTTGATTCTATTAATATTATAATAGTCCAGTTATTTGGTAGATTTACACGTGTTATACATATATTAATACCTTCCTATAAGAAGCTGCTAAATAGAAATTCTAAGAGAGTACATCCTGGAATCCAGTTCCAAGTTCCAGGAATTTCGAAAATGTTGAAAATTTTCGAAATTCCTGGATCTTTCCATTCATCATTATCAACCCATATTCGGCTCACTGCTGAGCTCGAGTCTCCTCTCAGAATGAGAAGGGTGAGGCCAATAGGCCACCACGCTGGCCCAATGCGGATTGGCAGACTTCACACACGCAGAGAATTAAGAAAATTCCCTGGTATGCAGGTTTCCTTACGAAGTTTTCCTTCACCGTTTGAGACACGTCATATTTAATTTCTTAAAATGGACACAACTGAATAGTTGGAGGTGCATGCCCCGGACCGGATTCGAACCCACACCCTCCGGAATCGGAGGCAGAGGTCATATCCACTGGGCTATCACAGCTCTTAAACTTTCCAATCACTTTTTTGAGTACCAAATGACTATTATGCGAAAGTTTAGATGTTTATTATACTGAATTTCGCAATAACTATTGGACGAATTTTGGTAAGAAAATGTCATCGTCATCACCATCAGTAACAGCCAATAGACGTCCACTGCTGGACATATGTCTCTTGCATGGACTTCTAAACAAAACGGTTCCTTGCAACCCGCTTGATGTCCTCAGTCCACCTCTTAGGGGGTCGACCAACACTGCGCTTTCCGGTGCGGGGTTCCCATTCCAGCACCTTGGAACTCCAACGTCCATCGGCTCTTCGAACTATGTAGCCTGCCCATTGCCACTTTAGCTTCGCGACTCGCTGAGCTATGTCAGTGACTTTGGTTCTTTTGCGGATCTCCTCATTTCTGATTTGATCACGCAGAGAAACTCCAAGCATAGCTCGCTCCATCGCCCGCTGAGTGACTTTGAGCCTTCTCATAAGTTAAATTTTCCCATGATTTCCCATAGCGACCAGGTCTCTGATCCGTAAAAAAATATGTTAGACGTAAAGTATAATGGATAAATAGTTTTATCCTCAACCACTAAAAAATGTCAAATATTAAACAACAAAAGCTAAATTTATTTAAAATAACGAAAACATATTTTTTTATAGTTTAACAAAAAGGCATTGCCTTTGTGTTAGACTGTTGGGTAAATCATAATTAACATTATTTTTAAGTACATACTACTTGAATACTAAATGAAAAGAATAGAGAGAGAGAACTGTCTGAGAATATTAAAAACATTCTAATTATAGTGAAACATTCCACTGGTGGTTACTGTCCCAGGAGCGTACTAATTTGTTTATTTTATTTGCATAACATTGTAAAATAACACTTGTTTTTTTACAACAAAAAACATTGTTTTAAGTAATACTTACATACATACAAGATACACGCTGAAACCATAACCCTTCTTGTAATAAAAATATTTTTAGTGCAAAGCTTATTAATTAAATAAGTGAAATTAATTTAGCGATAATAAAAACTAGAGATAAGGAAGAGATATATTAAAATTGCATCTTTTATCTTTGAAGTTTAGGCTTTTATTACGATCAATTAATGTTTTTGAACTAGTACTAGAGTATACTTCCAAGTTTTAGAAAGAATATTTGTTGCGAAAATATTTTTCCTATCCGTTCGACGTGAAATATCGCAAAAGTTTTGCTTATCCGGGGAAGTTTAGAAATTCGTTTTAATATTATTTATGAATTCTTCTTATTTGACGACATAACTTGCTAGCTGACCCAACAGAAATAATCATTCCACAGACCACTATTTATACATGGCTGAGATTATGAAATATAATTTGGTTCGTCGTCATCAACCCATATTCGGCTCACTGCTGAGCTCGACTCTCCTCTCAGAATGAGAGGGGTTAGGCCAATAGTCCACCACGCTGGCCCAATGCGGATTGGCAGACTTCACACACGCAGAGAATTAAGATAATTCTCTGGTATGCAGGTTTCCTCACGATGTTTTCCTTCACCAATTGAGACACGTGATATTTAATTTCTTAAAATGCACACAACTGAAAAGTTGGAGGTGCATGCCCCGGACCGGATTCGAACCCACACCCTCCGGAATCGGAGGCAGAGGTCATATCCACTGGGCTATCACGGCTAATAATTTGGTTACCAGCCGTGATTTCCCAGCATCAATAAAAAGGTCTTCCCCTGGATCGTTTAAGACCATGCAAATCGGACATACCTTCTTTTTGACGCTGGGAAATGCTAGCTGACATAGATTAACAAATGGATTTATCGGCAGCAAGATGCTTCTACCTAGCTTACCCAAAAGACTTATCCAACCACAGATCGACCCTTTATGTAGACCGTATTATAATCGAAAGCTAGGAGTCAAATCCTTAACCCTACGGTTCGCAACAAAACTGTAACACGAAAGAACTACATAGATTAACTAATGGATTTGCTCTTAGTAAAATAAGTCTTTCTCTCTAGCTGACCCAAAAGAGTCTAGTTCTTACTACAGTACAGTACGCCCGTAGACCGTATTTTATAACTAAAAAATATAGGTCGAATTCTCAATACTATGGTTCGCAGCTGAAGAGTAAGGCCAAAGTGCTACATACTACCTAACTAATGCATTTAAAGGCAGCAAAACAAGGCTTCTAACTTTCTGACTAGCTTATTCAACAGACATATCCTACCACAGATCGATCCCTTTATGTAGATCGCATTGTATATTGAAAGCTAGAAGTCGAATTCATAAACTTAAAGCTAAACAGCTAGACGAACTATTAGATTTGCTGTAAGCAAACAAGTTTTTGTGTCTAGCTGACATAAAAGATTAGCGTTTGATGTAGACCGTATTCTTAATCGAAAACTAGGATTTGCTGATGATTTGTACCTAAATAGCTAGAACTTACACGCATAAGTTTATCAATGATTAAATAATGGATTAGCTGTAAGCAAAAGAAGTCTTTTCGCCTAGCTGACACGTCAGACTTTGTCCTTTCAAAGACCGCCTTATTCTATATCCGCGTATTTTATATCGAAAGCCAAAAATCGAATCTCCATCTTATAATTATATATAAACAGTTAAAGCAGAGAGCCAGAATAAACTTAGTAATTTATCGTAAGCTAAACAAGGCCTTCTGTCGTAGGCTGACACAGGATTAGTGCTCTTAACAAATCTCTGTTATGCCACAAGGCATTTGTTTGAGTGAAATATGTGTCGGGATTAAGTTTAGTCGACAGAAAAAATCTGCTACCATTTATTTTGTAAGGCCTTGGTCTATATCGAAATAATAATAATAAATATATAAAAGGATTGCTTTTGGATAAATATTACGGAAGACCTCGACGTCATCCCTGGTTTGATTTATGTATTTTACTTAAAAGTTATTTGTGGTTGCTTTGATTTGGAATTAAATGCAACGAGCATGTGCCACGACACGGAGAGAAATAAGATTAGTAAGTTAGCGAGATAATGAGATAGCATACAACATACACAAATTATAACGTAGCTCCTTGGTAATATTATGCCTCGTGGAAAAGCAGTTTTCCTGTCTTTATGGTCAATGGTTAGTGAACTTATGTGGTTTCAGATCACAAGGTTCGAGTCCTGAGTCGAGCTATGAAATATTGTATTTCTTTCTTCCAAGAAATTGTCAGTAAATAGCCGTCGCCCCGTTCATTATCATTTGTCATCTGTAAAAATTATCCTTCAATAGGCCGTAAGCAGCTTTATTACAATTAGTTTTCCCAACATTTCCCTTCACTGCTCCGCTTCTATTGATCGTAGTGTGATGAGAATTGACCTCTCTACAGATTTATTATAAGTAGGTATAAAAGATTTGCGGGCGATGGAACGAACTAAGCTCAAAGTATCTCTGCGTGATTGAATCAGGAATGAGGAGATCCGCAGAAGAACCAAAGTCACCGACATAGCTCAACGAGTCGCCTGAAGATCGTGTTTGGAAGTCTCTACAAAAGGCCTATGTCCTGCAATGGACGTTAGTCAACTGATATGATGATGATGACGACCTAGACTTTTATATACCAACCCTTACTACGAATATAAAAATCATGATCAACATTAAAATGTGGGTCAGACATCGCTTTTACTAGCAAAGCGAATGCTTTCACCGATTTGAAATTTGCTAAAAATGTAGGTCACAGGCCCCACGACTAGCGTAGTAGTCGTTAGGCACAAGAGTCGCATAACGAACGCTATATAGACGCAAGGCTGAACTTATATAGAACAACGCCTATATATTGTATAGAACTGCACCTATTCACTGCATATATTACTAATGATTTTTTACTACACCTACTAGTAGCTTAAGAATATAAAAGGCGTAACAAGGAAATCGTCGGTCTAGATGTGATACCTCGTAACTAACAATTACGTAAGTGACGACCACGTACCACGTACCTAAGTGCATTTTCTCAGAGAAAACGGAATTTACTCTTATAATAATAAAATTTCATATTTCTTAAATCTAAATCACTAAAAAATGTAAACATTTTTATTACAGTTAGCTTTAAAGCTTTAAAAGAAGTTTTTTTTGTCTCTCTTGTAAAGTTTGCACGTACGAGCTATCACATCTAGACTGATAACTAATATAGAACAACGCCTATATATTGTATAGAACTGCCTTTATTTACTGTATTTACATTGCTAAAGATGTTTTTCACTACACCTAGCTACAGAAAAAAACAGATGGAAGAAGGATATGGTCCAGTCCAGTTAAGTGGAAAACCAATAATTTCGACGGGAAAAATCGCTAGGAACATAGTTGACTCTCGTAACAATTTAATGTGTCATCATGAAATAGGCCTTAGTCCAGAGGTCATGTCCACTGGCCTATCATATCTCTCGATATGTACCAAATCTATACTATAAAGTTAAAAGTAAAAAGCGGTAAAGTTTGTAATTTTCTGAACTTACAGGGGGTAATCTCTGGATCTACAGAACCGTTTATGCGATTATCATGTTTCATGGTTATAATTGTGTTCGTCGATAAAAGTTCTCCGTAAAAATACCTTTTTGTGTAGTTGAATGGTGTGAAAAACAATCAACAACTTCTAGTTTAGTAATCTAATCTAAGCCCGTTTTTTTTACAAAATGACAGACAATTTTGTTTGTGAATTTGGGTGAGTATAGTACATAAGTAAATACTTAAACTCTGAGTTTTGATGTAATTTTTATTTCCTTAATACTTTTTTTAGAATCGCACCATAAGACAAAGAGCCCACAGTACCTAATGATGCAAAGGCTACATCTATTTATATTTTATACCTCCCATCACTTCCACCCGTACCGGCCTTTTGTTCTATTTAGCACAGACTACTAATGTTTAGATACCTACTTAAGTAAATTCGTACGTAAAAAGAATATAAGCTAGCTGTGCGGCGCGGTTTCACTCGCTTAAAATTACAGCGTTTACAGGCTTTAGCTTTCTTCAATTAATGGGCTATTAAACACTAAAAGAATTCGAATTTCGAACTAGTAGTTCCGAAGATTAGCGCCTACAGAACAAACAAACAAACTTTTTAGCTTTATAACATTAAATTGTACAAACTAATTAGTGAAAACATTGTCAATACAAGTTTAAAAATGACTTCGTTCGCGTGAATTTCTGTTTTTGACAAATCCCGCAGAAACTTGGTTTTTTTCGGGATAAAAAGTAGCGTAGGTATTATTACATATTCTCTGTCTATTCTCTATCTATGCTTATGTTAAGTATTAATATGTAGTATATAATTGTATATTAATATTATAATATCAACTATATTAGCACCCATAACACAAGCTACTCTGTATGCTTACTTTGGGGCTAGATAGTCATGTGTATTGTTTAAGTATATTTCATTTAATTTATTTATTTTTATTTATTTCTTTTTTTATGTTATGTTTCAAGGTCCGATTTATTACAGTACTATGGTATCTACTGACATTCATTCATCGATTTGATTTATCTAAATCGGTTTAGCAGTTTAGCGGCGAAAAGGCATTTATACCTAATACTAGCTGACGCCGCGCGGTTTTACCCGCTTGGTCTCCGTTCCCGTAGGAATATAGAGATAATACATAGTCTATAGCCTTCCTCGATAAATGGGCTAGCTAACACTGAAAGAACTTTTTAAATCGAACCAGTGGTTACTGAGATTAGCGCGTTCAAGCAAGCAAACAAACAAACTCAGCTTTATAATATTAGTGCAGATTTATACAGTTTAGTACCTACCAGTAAGTTTTAAAATAATGAAAACACCTGCGCTTATTTTTCTTGAGTTCTCTCAGATTTTTTACTCTGTGATCGTTTGCAAACGTTTTTCCTTTATTTGTCGGCGATTTGCTAAATTGCTAAAACAAATGACTTTGTTGATTCCGGCCCAATAATAAAACGGATTCCGATTGTTTTGACTATCAAGTGAGTTTTATTTGAATTTGCCCATTGAAGCTAAAGGCGAACATTTATCTTTTTTTTATTCTGAAAAGATCTGGGTCTACTGAACCGATTTTGAAAAATCTTTTACAAATAGAATGGGTTTTTAAGGACGGCCTCCGAGGCGCGGTGGTGTGCGCGATGGATTTACAACACGGAGGTCCTGCGTTCGATCCCCAGCTCGGATTGAGGTTTCCTTAATTGATCCGGGTCTGGCTGATGGAGAGGTTTCGACCGTGGTAGTTCCCTACCGACAAAAACGTACCAAGCGATTTAGCATTCAGGTACGATGTCGTGTAGAAACCGAAAGGGGTGTGGATTTTCATGCTCCTCCTAACAAGTTAGCCCACTTCCACCTTAGACTGCATCATCACTTACCACCAGTGTGCCTAGTGAGAGTTTTGAATATTTTCATACTGTTACTATCGCGTTGACGTAAACGCGAATTTATATGGAATTGAAACAGTTGTGCAGTAGAGCCACTAGATGGCGCTGTTTCAATTCCTTAGAAATTCGCGTTTACGTTAACAGTATCAAACTGACCCTCAGATGACAATGAGTCAAGGGCTAACTTGTAAAGAATAAAAAAAAAGTTGAAATTGGCGGTGTTAGTACACCCCTGTGCCTTGGAGAGTACGTAGAGCCGTTGGTCCTGCGCTTGATCTATTACCGCTCGTGTCGGTCTGCCGTCCCATAGGACTATGAGATTGAAGTGAGAGTGCACCTGTGCTTGCACTATAATATCTCATGCGTACGTGGTTAATCTCAACATGTGATTTGGCCTTCGAATTTCATCAAGTCAGATGGACGTCCACTGCAGGACATAGGTCTTTTGTAGGGACTCCCAAACATCACGATACTGAGCCGCCTGCATCCAGCGAATCCCTGCGACTCGCTTAATGTCCTCAGTTCACCTGGTGGGGGATCGACCAACACTGCGCCTTCTAGTGCGGCGTCGCCATTACAGCACCTTGTGACCCCAACGGTTCTTCGAACTATGTGCCCCGCACATTGCCACTTCAGCTTCGCGACACGAAGCTATGTCTGTGACTTTAATTCTTCTGCGGTTCTCCTCATTTCCGATTCGATCACGCAGAGATACTCCTAGCATAGCTCGTTCCATCGCCCGCTGTGTGACTCTAGAGTTTACCTTGGAATTTGGAATTTAAATACCAAAACTAGTAACATAACTATGGTCCACGGCTAAGTACATCTACCTACACGGTAAACTTAAATCTGTTTGCTAAACATATTTAGAATCGTTTGAAGTTTGAATCTCCGGACGCCATAACTTAGAGACGCGTCTTATGCAAATCCTGGAGGGACAGCTCGTCGCACTAATGAAAACCTCTAATGGCGGTCGTGACCTATTTCTCAGTTTGCTTGAAGTATTACATAGGTATACCTCAGTCAAAGAGGTAAGTTGGTATACCTACACTGAAATACAGTCAATACATATCATAATGTGAACGTTCTACTAGTAAACTACTAGTAGGCCGTTTAAGAACTCCCGAGGCGCAGTGGTATGCGCGGTGGATTTACAAGACGGAGGTCCTGGGTTCGATCCCCGGCTGGGCAGATTTAGATTTTGTTAATTGGTTCAGGTCTGGCTGGCTGGCTTCCACCCTACCGACAAAGACGTACCGCCAAGCGATTTAGCATTCCGGTACGATGTCGTGTAGAAACCGAAGGGAGTGTGGATTTTCATTCTCCTCCTAACAAGTTAGCCCGCTTCCATCTTAGACTGCATCACTTACCATCAAGTGAAATTGTAGTCAAGGGCTAACTTGTAAAGAACAAAAAAAAACTTAATAATCATCAGCCTATAATACCTACTTAGGCCACACTCGCAGTCCACTGTTTACCAACAAACCAATTAAAAATGAAAGTAGGAAACGCATAACATTATTGTTTCGCTCACAGAAATCAGAACAGAGAATGATACAGAATGAGTCTTCACAAGTCGCGCGAAACCCATAGCAATAAAAGAAACATCACGCGTCTCGTAGACATCCGCCTATACAAACTTTTTTATAGTTTGTATTTCAAGATTTAACACTAACAACATTTACGTAGATTAATATCTTCGTCATCAACCCATATTCGGCTCACTGCTGAGCTCTCTCAGAATGAGAGGAGACTCGAGCTAGGCCAGGCCCACCACACAGGCCCAATGCGGATTGGCAGACTTCACACACGCAGAGAATTAAGATAATTCTCTGGTATGCAGGTTTCCTCACGATGTTTTCCTTCACCGATTGAGACACGTGATATTTAATTTCTTAAAATGCACACAACTGAAAAGTTGGAGGTGCATGCCCCGGACCGGATTCGAACCCACACCCTCCGGAATCGGAGGTAGAGGTAATATACACTGGGCTACCACGGCTCTTAATTAATTAATATCTTAATAGACTGAGATTACCAATCATTTGGTAATTTAACTGGAAAGTTTTCCGGGACTTTTGAAAATTGTTAATTTTAATAGATTTTGCCAATTTGAAAAAATGGCGTCTAAAAACAGTTTTCTGACAATATCTCCTTTCCGACTCGTTTTACGAATAAAATATATCTATATTAATACTATAAAGCTGAAGAGTTTGTTTGTTTGTTTGTTTGATTGAACGCGCTAATCTCAGGAACTACTGGTCCGATTTGAAAAATTCTTTCAGTGTTAGATAGCACATTTATCGAGGTAGGCTATATATATTTTATCCCTGTATTCCCACGGGAACGGGAACCACGCGGGTCCAAACAAACAAACTCTTCAGCTTTATAATATTAGTATAGATTAAACTAGAGAAAATTTCTTACAATTCATGTAATAACTTTCTTTTTTGTCAAATCAAGTTTTAGTCTACGGGCGCCGCTAAGTATATTGTATTTGACTTAACCGTACTGGACCTTTCTCATTAATTGACTCGTCTTTGTCCATGAAACCTGTGTAAGAGTCAAATGCTTCATATACATTTTTTGGGGTCCTTCCTGGGTGGCGTATAGTTATTGGTATTTTTGTGCATTACATAGGGATTAAAGTGCTAACTTAATCTACAGAACCCTACACTGGGCGTGGTCCAAAAAGCAGCTAGCCGATTTTTTTTTTATTAAAGAATGAGTTTAATTTAAGAATTAACCAAATAGCAATATTTTTTAAGACATTGTTACTAGGTACTTAGATATTACTACCTAATTTCTTTTTTTAATTGAACTTCAGTTGTGACACATTTTTGTTAAACAAAATAAAATATTAATTATTAAGTTTTTAACTTATATGATATAAGTAAAGTCAAGAGCAAAAACTATACTACAGTACTATATAGAACTATTAGGATAACGTTTGGCAGCATAGTAAATATCCCAACAGTTCTATAGAACTACGGGATGGGGTACTACTGGGATGCACCCAAACAATTTTGTCTCTGGAAGTTTTGTTCGATACTGACAAAGAATTCTCGATCTTATTTTATTATAATAAGGTTCACATTTTGAAGCAACTAATGGAGAATGTTCACTATTTTTTAATGTTAGCTTTCTGTATTCTCCGTTGAAAATGAAAAATACTCGTGGAAGATTTATTTTAATACGTAATTTAGTATAAATCCACCGCGCATACCACTGCGCCACGGAGGCGGTCAAAATATCCAACGCTTTGTTTCAAACAGACAATAATTGCGGGATTATAAAAGAAATAAAACAACAGAGTCATTAATCCGAAAACAATAGTTTTATTTAAGAACTTTTTCACTTTCTCATAAAATATACACATTGTTTTTGTCATTAAACTAAACTGTAAGTAAATACTAATTTTAAATACCAATCACGATTGTCGGATTATGTGGGTGGCTATTGCGATCCGTCTAAATTAAACGTGCTGTCTCCTTCTCATGTACAAAATCCGTAACTTAATTCTATTTAGAATCAAAAAAAAAGAAAATAATAATAATTGAAAGCATGATTTTTGTACATTTCAAAATAACCAAAAAAAAAAAATAAAGAGAAAAACACATGTCCTCTCGTTTCTTTCGAAATAATTAAAGTGTGATGATAGGTCTACAGTCCTTTGTCAATACTTAAAAAATAACAGTTTGTATGCATAATGTGCACTCTCTCGGGCGAGCGGGGTCAAATGCGAACAAATGCTGAACACACCAGAGGGGCGATGGATCCAACTTGCACATTGTAACTTTTCATCATACTTGTCAGTCCCCTTTATGGTCTGTCCCATAGAAATCATAATAAAATGGCAATAGAAGTGACACATAGTCCTCTAAAAATTCAAGAACATACCCGTAACAGATTGTATCGCTTACACTCAATAACATAATATGGAGTGTGCCATTTAAAATGCCATAGCCAAGGCATCCATTGGCGAAAATTTGTTAATACAAATGAATAGGTGCTTGCCTTTTCTGTTGCCTTTTTATTAACATTTCTATGGTCAGTCTATATGTGAACTTAGTGGTAGAAACACATTAAACACCCCCCACTCGACGCCATACAAATCAACGACTCTTAAAACACATTTATTAGTCCATTGTTTCCCAAAACTATCTTACATATTGAAACACCACCATTATAGACCTCCACATATTACACATCGCCCGTCAGCTAGGGCCAACCAGCCTAGGTCAGCTCTCGACCTTGACCGTAAGTAGTTCATTGCCTATCTGACCAATTCTTTGAAGGCTGTCGATTTGCGGTGTAGCGCTGTATTTCGATCACCCCACTTTTATCAGCTGATGGGCCCTTGGTCCATTCGCGTAGGCGCCGGATGTTTGCCCATAGAATAGGATTTATTTATCATGCAAAAGCCAGAACTCAAACTAGTGCACCCTCTCTAAAATCAAACAAAGTATGTATTATGGATGTTTAAAAAAATCACAATACTTGAAGACACAGCACAATTTTAATTAATTTGATGTTGTTTTTTTAAACACCCAGGGGCACCTATCACAAAGAGTTAATTATTAATACACAAATTTGAATATTTTGTGTGTGGGGTGTTACCCATGTTTCTACCATACGCCATAACTCTACCATAATGTAAAAAAAACACACGACATAGAAAGAGGCGGGTACCGACCACGCCTCATACTAGGCGAACCATTGATTTGTGTCGCGTAAATCTTCAATTGTCACATTACAATCTATACCAAAATAATATGTACATCTCATTGTAATCACTTTTATTGCAAAACTTTCCATTCACAAAAATTTTATTTATTTCACAAAACCAAAATTAATAAAACATTTCTGAATATTATGGAAATAACTAGTAAATCAATATAAAGTCTTGCATCAAATGTTATACAAAATATTCACAGCAGAGAGTGGTAGAAACACATTCACAGAATCACATTATATATGACAAATCTAACTAATTATATTTTTAATAAATCACAGCTCTTACATTCTACAGCAATTTGTTTCATTGGCTATTGTATTGGACAGTATAGTACCTATATTTCTAGACAACACCCATGTAATTCCAAAATTGCTCAATACTCAATAGGCTAGTTGACACTTTTTTTAAATGTTCTTAAATTGCTCATTATGATTTTTCTTAAAAAAATATAATTTTATAGTTTTTGAGACGTGATTACATAAAAATTTCAATTTCTAATAATTTTTTGACAATATAAGCCAAATTGCTGTCCACCATGATGGTTTATATTTCCAAACAGAGTGTTTGACAAAAATATTTGTTAACATTAGTACATCAAGTA
Source organism: Bicyclus anynana (assembly GCF_947172395.1). Lineage (NCBI taxonomy): Eukaryota > Metazoa > Arthropoda > Insecta > Lepidoptera > Nymphalidae > Bicyclus > Bicyclus anynana. Next base: position 5,685,038 of record NC_069106.1, on the reverse strand, counting down.
ATTGTGAGGTCACAAAATGGAAATCAGCGTTTTTGACGTTTGTAAAATAAAAAAAAAAACACGTTTTTTAAATTTAATATTTATAAGAAATCCTTAACTTTTATTAATATCGATATATTTCGGACCCTTATTCCATGTACTATAACGAAATTAATAGTGTTTTGTTTATACAAAATTTTATATGTGTCAACTACCCTATTGTGTGTCAGTTAATGTGTGTGTGTCTAGGCCTGTGTTGCATAGAATGTGTTTCTACCACAACATGTGAAAAACCATAATTACGGAGATCCATTTCCTTGGATAGATTTAATAACAAATTCCACTTACTACATATTTTTCCGTACACTTAAACAAACAAATAAAAAATGAAAAAAAATAAAATATATATATATATAATTCTTACAGTTTAAGTAGATTTAACACAATAATATTATTTCAATTCCATCATACGTTGTATGTTCGACACATCGCCCCGTCACACACATACATCGGCCCGCGACATTTGCACGCAATTACATAACAGTATATAATATATAGCTGTCCCAACTTACCAAATACAAATACAGAATCAACTATTCGCTCATAAACGACGTTTGCACCAACACGCATCACTTACACATCAAAATATATTCTTAAAAGTCCGAAAGCGGAGTCCGTTGGACGATATATTTTGCGAAATATTCAAAAACACCCCCAAACACAGTCTTTTCACATTCAATACATGCACTATAAAGCTACATTTATTATTTTGTACGCTCCCCCATCTGTCACTTTTCTATACTTTTTTTAAACTGTCTTTTACACTTATATAGGCGTAATTAAATATAGCTTTAGGGGTACGAGGTCTGTCACACTCTACGAGACAAACCGCTGACAAGTGCAATCTCTCTGTGAATATGTCTCCCTTGTCTCAGCAGTCTGTCTCCACAGGATCGCGAGAACATACCAACGTCTGCATGTCACCAGTGGCGTGCACAAGGTTTTTAACTAGGGTATGCACTATAATTAAAAATTGCAAAAATTCCTTGTCCGAGCAAGTATTCTGTGGTCCAACATAGGTTTGTATTGAATCCTTAGGGTAGACAGTGCACTTTTGCATGTATGAATTGCACGCCACCGCATGTCACCCAGTTCCGTCTTGTCAGCTCCCGACGAAGACTGCCCACTGATCAGTTTCGGGAACTAAACTAACAGGCATGCGTATGCAAACGTCCGTCCACTTGATATCACTCGTTGGCTTACGACGTAGGTACTTATGACATAGTTGCGATGGAATCAATAAAACTATTGTTTGTATGTTTGTTTGTTTGTGTTGCTCGGCGCGTACGGTACTGCAACGTAGCGTGGCGCCTAGTGGACGTCGGAGCTCTCCTGCTTCATCTGGTGGTTGGCCGGGTCCGAAGTGTTGATTGGCTGAAATGCAACACAAATAATGGTCAAAATGGCTTTGGAAGTACCATCATTGTTTAATACAAATAGCGAGATAATAGCGAGATTAATACATTACAAATTGTATTTCAAAATATCTTTTACTTTAGTTTAAACATTCTTAGACCCGAGTTCACCGACTTTCATTTAAACAGCGTTTACAGAACCGGCCCGTCAAGTATTAAACGTAGTTTGAACAAGGAGCGTTTTTTTCCTGTTCACCAGACACTTTATGACTCTGGTTTGTAAACCGAGCGAGCGAGAACGGCGAATGAACGATATATGAATAATTTATTTATTATATATAACAGCATTGCCAAACTTGCGAGGAATGTCGGGGATTTATAGGGGAGTTGAGATATGTTCTTTCCCATATTTGGGAAGTTCCCGCTTCAATTTGTAGGGAAAGAAACGTATTGGCAACACCGATTTATTATTTACCATGTGAATTTGACAAATATTTGTCTTTTTGTTATATTTATTCGTATGGAAATCGAAGCTGGCAGCATTCAGTGGCATAAAACCTCAAAGCTAGAAAGGGATTGATTTATGGGAGACAATGAATTATTTCCGAAATAAAAAATATCCTCTTTTATAATTTAACGGGTCATTTGCATTTTGGTTGTTACAAAATTTGCGAAAGTTACAAAAATATAGCGTGTAAATATATCTGTCAAACACGTCTTATCCGAAGAATAACCAGGGTATGCAAGATAACCACCCGTTTTACGTCCTTAACCGGCATATGGGCTGTGATGACCACGAAATTTGGACGTAACGGCGTTTAACTTATTTAAACAGCTGATTATGTTTAAACGGATGTCAGTGAACTCGAACCTTATTCCTTTAAACATTACGTTTTCTGTACGTAGAATGCATAACTCGACACTTGGTGACTGCCGCGAAATGTGATGAATTATTATAATCAGACGGCAAATTAGAATTTAACAGTCTTCAAATCATACATTCAATTAAGCATTTTTTTACTGTGGCACAAAAAAGTTGATGCCAATACTAATCCTCATAGTCACTAATTGGTCAATGTTCTTTTTAGTACATTTTTCATTTCTGTATCATTCTGAAGAGTGGGCCCAACTGCGGACTACTTCTTTGTAAATTCGCCACTGCCAGTCAACTACTTATGGGTTGATATTGTGTGTGGTGCTAGTGATGTGGTGATGTGGTGGTGATGTGGTGGTGGTGATGTGGTGGTGGTGATGTGGTGCTGGTGATGTGGTGGTGTGGTAGTGAGTGGCACTGGTGACGTGGTGGTGAGGTGCAGCGGTGACGTAGCGCAAGGGAGCACTCACGAGGGTGATGGGCGGCTGCTGGGGCGGCGGCTGCGGCGCGGGCTGCGGCGGCAGCGCCGGCGCCTCGTGCACCGCCGTCGTGGAGTGCGCGGCCTGCGCGCCGCCGCCGCCGTAGTACCCGCCGTTCATGCCTGCGCGGAAACTCAGCATTACTACATGTTCATTATGATCAGCCTAATTGCAATGCCTTACTGCAGGTTCAGATCTTATAAGAGGGATATTTCAAGACACTATTCCAATACTAGTTGGCAGGATATATTTGTTAAGTAAAACCTCTTTAGGGAACCTGCTGAACACTTAATCAGGCGAGGTTTTTAAGATATGTGCTGCCTTCTACAGGCTTAATGAAACATTGTTTGTTAAATTACAGATGGCGTTCGAGAGAACTGTTATGCCTGAGGCTTTGTTTTTTATTTTTACAAAGTTAAGTTTAAAGTAAATTTACATTAAAGAAAACCAGTCTGCTTTAAAACCACAGTAATGCAGACTGGTTTTCTTTATTTTATTGAATGCTAAGATGTGACTTGATTTTGATCACAGTCATCACACAGTCACAACACAAGTATATAATACTAGCGGACGCCCGCGACTTCGTCCGCGTAAATTTCGATGTCAACTTTACTACTACCCCTAGCCTACCCTACCACTACCCCAACCCTACCCAACCCCTACATCTACCCTACCCCTACCCTACCCTACCCTACCCCTAACCCCATCCTACCCCTATACCCATCCTACCCCTACCCTCCCCGTACCCTATCCCTTTCCTACCCCTATCTCACCCGTACCCCTATCTCACGCCTATCCTACCCCTACCCTACCACTTCCCTATCCTACCCGTACCTCTACCCTACCACTACCCTAACTCTACCCCTACCCTACCACTACCCTAAACCCGGCCCTAAACCTACCCTACCCCTACGCTTCTCTATCTTACTCCTACCCTAAGCAAAATCGGTTCAGTCCTTCGAGAGTGGTGGTTCACTCTCATTTCTCTTGATCCACAGTGGTGGACCAAGAGAAATAGAGACCGATTTGGAAAAATGTTTTACCAATAGAAAGCTACGTTATTTGCGAGTGTCATAGGCTATGTTTGATCCCCATATTCACACGGGAACGGGAACTACGTAAATGAAAGCGCCGGGCGTCATATAGCGGAATTTCTGCGTCTTTTAGAAATTTTGTATTATCTTCGAAACTATTTAACTAATTAACATACTATAAAGGGCAAATCTTATCTCCATAATATCCTTGTGATTATTAAATAATTTATTTTAATAAGGATTAAAGTTTAGTTGTATAAATAATGACGTAAACCTAAGTATATAAAATTAATAATGTTTAAAACACAAAAGGTACTATATCTGCTAATATATAGAAGATAGATATATGGTGTCGCGGACTTTTTTGTAGAACTATTAAAGATACATAAAGTCTCCATACATTAATTTCAATTTTACACAATAGTTAAGGCAGCGCATGCGAATAAGTCTGTTTAAGAGGATTTTCAGTCCGACCTGTATGACAAAAACTGTGATAACTCGGCTAATATATATGATACCAATATAAAATATAGCCTATAGCACTCCCCGATAATGTAGCATTCTACTGGTGAAAGAATTTTTAAAATCGGACCAGTAGTTCCGAAGATTACCCCATTTAAAAAATGTGACAAACTTACAAACTTACAAACTTTACCTCTTTATAATATTAGTATAGATTTGAATCTTTAACAATCACTATTAGATGCTAATACTCTAGGACAAGGACTGCTGCCTGGTTTTTTTTTTCGTGTTGAGTGAGTGCCGATGGCTCCATGTGGGACCACTAGGGCGTTACCGGGGGGTTTGGAAGAGCGCAGAAGCATCGCCTGATGAGACCCCAAGGCTGAAATAAAGACAGGACGGAACGACTCTCTAAGGATATCACACATCGCAGGATATTGTCCTGTCATATTATTTAATATGACAATATTATTTGATAGCATTATATGATATTATGAGCATAACGTGTTGTGTGGCATAATGCTGTAATAAAGATTTTTTCTTTCTTTCTTTCTTCTTTCTTTCTAAGGGCGTCTCCTATGAGACTCAGATGCTGCCTGGCAGTCCTTGTTACATGTTACTTGTCTTAGTAGTGCGCAGTGAGGAGGAGACGATACCTTCGCTGACGTGATAGCCCAGTGGATATGACCTCTGCCTCCGATTCCGGAGGGTGTGGGTTCGAATCCGGTCCGGGGCATGCACCTCCAACTTTTCAGTTGTGTGCATTTTAAGAAATTAAATATCACGTGTCTCATCGGTGAAGGAAAACATCGTGAGGAAACCTGCATACCAGAGAATTTCTTAATTCTCTTCGTGTGTGAAGTCTACCAATCCGCATTGGGCCAGCGTGGTGGAGAGGAGACTCGAGCTCAGCAGTGAGCCGTATATGGGTTGATAACGATACCTTCGCTGTAGGTGCTGGGCGGCGGCTGCGGCGCGGGGATGGGCGGCGCGGGCGGCGCCAGCACGGGCGGCACGCCGGGCAGGAAGTAGTCCTTGTTGACGCAGTTGCGCAGGCAGTCGGGGATGCGGCCGACGATGGCGCGCCGGATCTCCGACGCGGCCATCTCGCGCAGCTCCTGCGCCGACGCGTCGGAGTAGAAGGCGGCGTGCGGCGTGCACAGCACGTTCGGCGCCTCCTTCAGGGGGCCCTGCTGCGGCACACGATACGACACAGTTAACACACCGCGACACCGTACATCTTTTTTTTTTATATATAAGGAATAAGCTCGCGCTTGACCACAATCTCACTTGATGGTAAGTTTAGATGTGGCCTAAGGTGATACGCGCTTGCCTAGAAGATGCCTATTCACTCTCATCTTAAAGATGCCCAAGTTGTAAGAATTAGGGAATACCGACTTCGGGAGAGATTTCCATATTAAACGAGCACTACAGTAATCTCAAAGTTGGTAGAAGTTGGAAAAGAGCTGTTTCAGTTTTTATGGGGGACCTGAGGATTATAGCCTGAGGCCGTGATAGCCCAGTGGATATGTCCACTGCCGTTTTCCTTTGAGTCAGCACCTCCAACTTTTCAGTTATGTGCATTTTATGAAAATAAATATCACGTGTCTCTAATAGTGAAGGAAAAACATCGTGTGAGTGCGTGTGCGAGTGTGTGTGTGTGTGTGAGTGTGTGTGAGAATTTGTGCATAAGTTAGTTATTAAGTTTGTTGAGTTTGGAATGTGTTTTTCGTTGAGGTGTCTATGGTGTAGTGATAATTTTTTTTATTATTATATTTTTGAGATAGACATACCAAAAGCGCGTTTTGGACATAATTGGAGTTTGATTTAGGAGCAACTAGTAAGCTAGACCTAAATGACGAAGCGTTTAATGTGAGAGCTGATAGTAAGCTAGGACAGTCGCTACGCCCAGTCAAGATAGCATGCAACAGAAGAATGTCACTCTGATTTCTTCTTTGTTCCAGGGTGCCTATTTTATAGTGCACACAAGCTCCCGTCAATAATAACCAGTAAAAAATTTAATACAAATGAAAAAATATCTATGTAAATATGTTTAATTTTAAATTATATAAATATATTAAAAAATATTACAATTACGAGATTATTTTCACAAATAAAAAGTGAGAGAGAAAAGAGGAGCCTATTGTTCAATTATTAGTGATGATGATGAAGAGGTGAAGGTGGTGAGGGAGTTTAGGGTCCCCATCACAATATACTCGCCTGGAAGACGTTGAAGGGCTCGTTCTCGTGCACGTCGAGCGCGGCGGCGCGGATGCGGCCCTGCTTGAGCGCCGCCGCGAGCCCCTCGTCGTCCACCAGCCCGCCGCGCGCCGTGTTTACCAGGAACGCGCCTGTGGGGCAGCACCACGCGTTATAGCGTCAGGAAGGAAAACCCCGACTTATTTTTATAATATACTAGATTTGCAAAGAAACACACTTTGAACACTCTTTCTGAAAATTAATTTTCGTCTTTGCCTGTTTTCCATATGGTGACATTTTGATATGGTTGTCATTTTGGCACAGATAGCGATGTGAGCATACCAACGTTTTTTTTTAAGCAAATGCAACAAAAACAGCTAGTATTACTCATAAAGTAAATTAATATTTTTGTGTTTCTGTTATTAAAATGAAAGAATTAAATGCTTATTTATTATTATTATATCACAAGGTTAATTATATTCATAAAATGTTGAGCACTTGACATAGAAACTCTTTGCTAAGATTTCAAAAAGTACCGTTCGTTTTAGACGGATGATAAAGGTTTTATATTACTTTACGGCACATGTGCATTTTACATTACATTACGGCACATGTGCGTAATGTAATGCGTAATGATACATTAGGATATTGAAATTGGTGAAACTAGAGATGCTTTACAATCAAAGTGTTTTTTTTGTTTGTGCTGTACAGTGTACACGTTACAGTATCTCAGTCAAGTTAGCGTAGTATCGTAATATAAAGAAATCCTCCTCCTCCTTATCAGCCGATAGACGTCCACTGCTGGACATAGGCCTCTTGCATGGACCTCCAAGCACAACTATCTCGAGCCGCCAGCATCCAGCGGCTCCCATAAAAAATAACGATAATGTATTTACCTGGGCGCATCTGTTTGATAGTGAACTCGTTGATAAGGTGATGATTGTGTTCATTTAGGCTGCAGTGCAATGACACACAGTCACTCTGGAATAGGAGGTCCTGGAAAACACAACAAAATGGCATATGAATTTACAGATGTTTCTCAATTCGACTCTTCAAATTCTCAGACGCATAGAGTTTAAATTCGATACTCAGCGGGTAAGCAATCCCCTGAGGGCGCTCCCACAACATCTATGAATTCTACTGTTAGTGAAGCAGGGGGCGTTTAGTATTGTGCGGAATACTAGGTTCTGGTATCTGTGGAGTATTTTTATATTGGAATGACTGGCCCCACAGCTCTGAACCATAAGTCTAGATTGGTTTTAGAACGCTCTTTTACAAGAGGAGTTTGTTATTAAGCGACATTAAGATAGATAGTCCAGTTAGGTGGATCCAATTTCGAGAAAGAGGTGAACCGCCGAATCCTGCTCGGCTGGGCAGCAGTCGGGAGACTCCGCGACTTCTCTGCGTTCAAAATTCCTCAGTGCTTGATGACGAAACTCTTTGAACAGTGCGTATTGCCAGTGATGACCTACGGATCCGAGACTTGGTTGCTAAATATAGGACTTAATAGAAGTCACTCAGCGGGCGATAGTGCGAGTTATGCTCGGATTTTCTCAGATGAAAGTCACTGACATAGCTCAGCGAGTGCAGGCCACATAGTTCAAAGAGCCGATGGACGTTAGGGTCCCAAGGTGCTGGAATGACGACCCCTCACTGGGTAAACCGAGGACATCAACTCGAGACCATTGTCTTTTCGAAGTCCATGTCAAGCGTGCTCGGCTGAAAATGATGATCAAGATTTTTTTTTTCTCTTTCCTTTGTCTATCGGAGATCAGTCTCTGGACCATAGTCCGATTAAATGATCTGCACATCCACTGATGTAGCATCCAGGAGTGAGTATTTATTTTTTAGTATTTATACTATGTTGGCCATGATGATGAAAATAGATGGAAGATATAGTGTTATTACCTGCAACGTGTAGACCCTGGTGAGGCCCAGGGACTTCTCGATGCCGTCGGGAAGGTAGGGGTCGTAGAAGATGACGTTGAAGCCGAACGCCTTGGCCCGCAGCGCCACCGCCGAGCCGATGCGGCCGAGCCCCACGATGCCGAGCGTGTCGCCGCGGATCCGCGCGCAGCCCGTCGCCGCCTCGCGGACCTGCTCCGGACCTGGAAACCCATCACTGCACTTCAAATTTTTTTTTAATTGTCAATCTATGGCAATGCTGAGTATGAGTGTGCTCTCAAAATTAGAGGGGTTATGCTAATAATCCGTCATGCTAGGCGTCGGTCTGATAATGAGGAATCTATTAAGCCTTACTCAATCTTAGGTTCTGCACCTGATTGGACTTTATTAATGGATACATATGAGGAACATTATAAAATCCCAGTGGATGTCTAGACCAGACATTTTCCTTTTGTCCAAACAAACTAAGCAAATAGTACTTGTAGAGCTTACTGTACCGACTACCATTCTGAAGGACCACAGTATAAAAGTAAATAAATATTGTGACCTAACAAATGAACTATCTAAAAATGTAGTTAGTCTGTACGCCGTAGAAGTAGGTGCGAGAGGATTACCAGCAAAATGTCTCTATAACTTGCTTAAAGACCATGGCCTCTAGAAGTGCAGCTAGTTCTATATTAGAACGAGTATCCAAATATGCTTTAATATGATCTTACCAATTTAGGCTAGGCAGGGAGAACAACACGAGCAGAGAACGGGGAGTGTTGATCGATCGTCAAGGAATTCCTTAACCCTACATCCTGTATTCACAAGTTCAGGACTCTGCACGGAGCTTTTCTCTCTACCATGCGATGGACCCGGCACACGCACGGTGATTCCATGGAATGCTAAGATATTCGTCTCTCTAGTTTAAGTAGGCGTAACGTACCTGTGAATTTTTTTCCTTCTCTCACCATGTTGGCGAGCCAGTATGTCCGTCGATATAAATTCAATATGAGACACATTGTCGTGTCCGCTACTTCCTCCACGCCGTAGCCCGGCACATTACATACAGCTATGCCTGAAAACAAACCAATACACAACATTAAGTTATTTAATATTTGTAGACCCAATTTCATATGAAATTACTAGGTGCCCTTAACTCCATTCGTCGTTACGATTCTCCGATAAGCTCTGCTCTTTATAATTTATTACTGCACCAAAATACATCTAAGTCGGTTCAATCGTGATAATGTATTGTATATAATGTAATGTAATGTAATAAATCACAATTATATTAAAAATATGGATTAGTAGACCGATATCTAAGAACCGGGTGTCGGTAGAACCAATAAATATAATAGGGTTAATGAAGTCTCTTAATTTGAACCTCTGGTGCTGAGGCGATTTTCAGCCGATTTCAAGATTCAAGGAGAAGATTCTCAAGTCGATTGGTATTTTCCTGTAAGGCCTAGCACCACCCTTCAGTCTTTATTTTTATTCTTTACAAGCCCTTGACTACAATCTTACCTGATGGTAAGTAATGATACAATCTAAGATGAAAGCGAGCTAACTTGTTAGGAGGAGGATGAAAATCCACACCGCTTTTGGTTTCTACACGACATCGTACCGTAACGCTAAATCGCTTGGCGGTACGTCTTTGTCGGAAGAGTGGTAACGAGCCACGGCCGAAAGCCTCCCACCACCCAGAACTGAACCAATTAGGAAAATCTCAATCGGCCCAGCCGGGGTTAGAACCAAGGACCTCCGTCTCGTAAATCCACCGCGTATACCACTGCGCCACGGAGGCCGTAAAAAAAAAGTCATGAGAACAATAACGACAAGTGTGTTACCTAATTCGCCGGCAGCCTTGACGTCGATGTTGTCGACGCCGGAGCCGATGCGCACGATGATCCGCAGCGCCTTGAACTTCTCCAGGTCCTCCTTGGTGAGGATGATGGTGTGCCACATGAGCGCGCCCACCGCCTCGTTGAGCACCTTCTCGTGTATCTCGGACGTGGACTGCGCGTCGCAGAACGCGACCGTCGCCACGTCCTTCAGTATCGGCATCTCCACGGTGCAGTCCCGCCCGTCCAGTAACGCCACCAGGGGCCTGCAATTCAAACAAAAAACATCGATTAAGCCCAAGGTATTAAATCAGAGTCTTGATAACTATAGGCTAACTATGAGCCTCTTAAGAAGAGTTTTAGCCGTGATTTATAATTTTAATAAGAACTAGCGGACGCCCGCGACTTCGTCCGCGTGAAACCCTACTACTACCCTACCCTACACCCACTCTACAGCTACGCTACCATACAGGGGATGATTTTTTTTATTCTTTACAAGTTAGCCCTTGATTACAGTCTCGGTAAGTGATGATGCAATCTAAGATAGCAGCGGGCTAACCTGTTAAGAGGAGGATGAAAATCCACACCCCTTTCGGTTTCTACACGACATCGTACCGGAACGCTAAATCTCTTGGCGGTACGTCTTTATCGGTAGGGTGGTAACTAGCCATGGCCGTAGCCTCCCACCAGCCATAAGTAGGTACTCGACCCTACCCCTACCATACTCCTAGTCTAACCCTACCCTATCACGCGACGGAAGCTTAAAAAATGGAGCCTCTTAAGAAGGCAAGACACGCATGGAGCAAGTTATGTTCAGAGTGCGTAATTGAATCAAAGCGGACGGAGCGAAGGCATCAAGCGGATTGCAGGTAGCCGCTGGATACAGACGGCTCAAAACAGTCTAGTTTGAAAGTACTTAAGAGAGGCAACTGGACATAGCAGTGGACTCCATCGGCTAATAATGATGTTAATATCGAAGCCTCAATGTTATAAACAATTTCGTCCGCGTGAGAGTCCTTGATTACCATAATAATTGTAGACTGTCATACAAGGGGCTATTAAACTACCATACGAGGCATTTTTAGGGCACAAGCCGTATGGCGAATGCCGCCAAATAACGCTACTTTTCACTACGATTGCGAGATAATAAAATAATTCATTACAGTATTCAATGTTAAAATTCTTTTTGCAGACACAGCTCGCAACTCAATAAAAATCAAATAAAAAAATTACGCATTCCACAGACAAGAACTCTGCATTTCGTTCCAGTGTTTTTGAGCAAGAGTAGTGAAAAGATTATTTTGAGTCAACCTTAATTGTAATCCAGTTAGTATATACAATTTTAGAAATGCTAATTAACCTTGAAAATTTAAACTTAAAAAGCATAACTTCAAATTCTCGACCAAGATTTCCTATGTGCATTTTTCTTTCTTTCCTATGTCGATATTGGGATAAACCCAATATTCTTACGGAATCTACGTAGCTAAAACCAGTAGGTACAGCTAGTGTAGGGTACAATTTACAATCTAGTTGATGTACATTAGCAACATATTATGTAGTTTTCCTCAAAGATACAGACAGCTATTACATAAAGCGCATGGATTTATGCTAATAAAGCCATTTTATTTCGTAATTGACATTGCGACCTACAATATTCGGAACATACTGGCCGTATTCAAGATGCAAATTAGACGCTTATAGTTCAACGACGCATAACTTGTTTCATTCGGTATTATGACCAAAAATATTACAATATTATGTATATTTCCCATGCGTTTTTATGTATCGATGTTAAGTAGGTATGTTTATGAGTGTTACTCTACTTTTCGTACATCGACATGGTATTGCGTATAAGGATAATGTATTGTGCATTATTAAACCTCGTCGTCATCAATCCATATTCGGCTCACTGCTGAGCTCGAGTCTCCTCTCAGAATGAAAGAGTTAAGGCCAATAGTCCACCACGCTGGCCCAATGTGGATTGGCAACACCACACACGCAGATAATTAAAATAATTCTCGGTTATGCAGGTTTCCTCACGATGTTTTCCTTCACCGGTTGAGACACGTGATATTTAATTTTTTTAAATGCACATAACTGAAAAGTTGGAGGTGCATGCCCCGGACCGGATTCGAACCTACACCCTCCGAAATCGGAGGCAGAGGTCATATCCACTAAGCTATCACGGCTATATATTATTAAACCTATTTGTATTAAACTATTTAATTTAATACAGCGAAAGACTCAGACCGTCTACAATTTGGATATGTACAAAGATTTATAATAGAGATCACTAGCGCGTCAAACTGAGGCGATCAAAAGCGGCTAATTGTCTTAATTTCATTGAGTCGCATAGTAAACAATGAAAGTTATTTAAATAAGTAATACCTAAATATTGTATACAATGGCGAGTGGTGTGTGTTCAGGAACTGTAAAAACTGTATACACGCATACATAAATATATACTTAATAGTATTACGCACGAAACGTGGAGTAGCTAAATACGGATCCCATTTTGCGATGATTTTATAGATACGTAACATCTCTACAGTATAAAATGTGTTACGGATCCATTGCATGAGCACACACAGGCTAGTTCATGATCCTTTATATTTAAAAAAACACTATCATACGGAACACTAATAAGTAATACATACTTAACTCATAAACTTCATCAAGGCCAGGGGATATTAGCTAAATTCGGATCATTTTTGCGGTGATTTTGTAGACACGTAACATAACTATACTATAAAATATCGTTATATATGTCACGGATCCGTAACATGAGGAGACACGAATAGAATAGTTCATCATCGTTTATATTTTAATAAATCCAAATTATTATGAGTCAGGACAGTTCAAAATTCAAATACATACATCTGAAAATTGGACATCGAAGAAAATCGATTTACAAATCGAATTTGAAATCAAATATAGGCTACTCGGGGACGCGAAACTAACATTCCGAACTAAATTAAATCGATTCCGAGACACCCCTTCTCAACCCGCGCGAATAATAATTAAACCGGAGCCAGCGCGATTAAACTAATAAATTAAACTTTCGTCATAGCGAAGCAAAATTATTATTATTATTACTTGCCGCCGAGGAAAGTTTCGGGCGAAACGGGAAAGTAATTCCAGAGCAGTTTTACAAAATTTCACCAACTTTCCCCGGGGTAGACGGAAACAGATTTGAGAGGGGGGGGACAAACAAAGGGATGGGGCGTGGAGGCGGACCCTTCGGGCAAGTTTTGATGGAAGGCAAATAGGATTAGCGCGAGAAAAGAATAAGTTCACAGGGTCCAATAGACCGGCCGGCGTCGGCAAGGGTTTCGGAAGGACTTCCAAAGCGAATTAGAGAACTTTCTTGGGGTGTTAAAGCTTTTAAGTATCAGATTGTTTATACTGTGACTTTGATAAAGCTGCAAAGGCAACATTGACTCATTTGATTACGGATTCTATATTATTCGTAGCCTGTAATCAAGGCAAAATGTATCGTGAGAAAAGTTGATTATGATAGGAAATGTAGAAAGAAAAATGTCATATGATAGATTTTTAATGGTTATAGTCACTTCACATAACAATAACTTTAAATAGTTTAAAAAACTAAAAAACACGCATTTAGCACGCACGCACGCACGGGGTACTGAATGTCTTTAAAGCCTCGAAAACGGAACTCAAAAGAATAGAATTCATCGACCTTGTCTATTATAAAGAGGTGTAAAGTTTGTAATTTGTGTAAGGTTATGTTTTGATCTACTAAAGCGATTTACCACTACAAAGTCACGTTATTTTTTGTGTCACAGGCTATATTTTCCCCGTATCCTCACGGAAACTAAGCGGGTCAAACCGCGGAGGGTCGCTAGTTTTTAATGCAATAACCGGATAACTTCTGTGTTGTAGTGAGAGTGAAACTTAAAGACACGAAAACGGAACTCAACAGAATATAATTATCTCCTTGTCTATACTATTCTATACAAATTTTATTACAAAGAATAGGGGGATTGTGGCATTGTAGGGGTAATCTCTGGATCTACTAAACGGATTTATATTTTTTTTCCACTAGAAAGCCACGTTATTTATATGGCCACGTCATAGGCTATATTTTATTCATGTATTCTCAAGGAAACGGTAAAAACTTTGAAACAATAACTGTGCTGTAGTGTATAAAAGCCTGAAAGTGAAACTTTCATTACCCAGCCATATTTTATTATGGTAATTTTTGTCGTAAACATAACTATCGTAATATAAACATTTCACAATAATTACTTGACATTTTTTTTTGTTTTTATACACACCTTCACAGTAGACGATGGTTTGTATATAACTAAACATAATGGATATAGTAGTAAAAAGTTCAAAAGCTAAACTGCAAGGCAACCAATGATAGGAACGTTAGACGGGTCAAGGTGGGATGAAAATGGCTCTGCAGTTGTTTCTTTAATGTGTCGACTGTTGAGTGGTTGAAGTAAACACAATATGATATCAAAGGCATAGTATGCGGCAACTATGCCATTGATATCGTATTGTGTTTATTACGTAATACTTATGTATATGTCACTATAAAATTGTAAATATGTACCTTTAGTTTGTAATCTATCTCGCGAGATTGTAAACTGTCGAGAGATTGTGAACATACCTACTGCTTACAATTTAACGTGTTATTTATTATTCGGTAGATTTATATTTTTAAACACGTTGACAAATTAAAAGATACCTAACCTAACCCAACCATTGGTTTCCGACCCACTCAAGTTCCGGTTCTTAGCAGTGTGTATGAAGTTCACAATCTATCGACAGTTTACAATCTCACAAGATACATTATAAAACAATAAACTGTGACATATTAGTAGATAATACAGTGACGTAGTACGACGTACACTGCCTATCCCTAGAATTAAATACGAACTTATATTGAAGAGTGAGTTATAATGTAAATAAATAAATAAATATACTTAAACAATGCACATCACTACCCATCTAGCCCCAAAGTAAGCATACAGAGTAGCTTGTGTTATGGGTGCTAAGGTTGTTGATATTATGATATGCATATACATTTATATACTACATATAAATACTTATATAATGTAAATGTACACGCAGACACTGGAAAAAACCCATGTTCATCACACGAATATTTTCCAGTTTTGGGAATCGAACCCACGGCCGTGGGTGCAGAAAGCAGGGTCACTACCCACTGCGCCACGCGGCCGTCAAAGTCAAAAGTCAAAGAGTTATCCATTTTCTATACCTAATACGAATGTACGCATAGTGCATACCCTAATTAATAACTTTGTACAAGCTACTGTTGATTAGCAGTCACAATCGAACCACACCTTCGTCGAAAATAATACAGAACCCTAACAAAAGTACCTACCAAATGTAAAAAACTTTGCATGACCACAATCACTCAAACATCGCATTAATAAAGGGTTAATACCTAAAACAGTCGGAATAGGCACGCAGCCAGTTTAACTGAACCGCAAAATAATGAAACAATTATATTAATGTAAGTGTTGAATATATTAGAATTGTAATTAGCATTTTCATAGGAACTACTAATTCTAAAGGTTACTAATTACGCATAATATTTAAATTGCTTGTAATAGTTGAATAATTTATATGGCGACAAACAGGATGTAAAGGAGGTATTATTGTATTTAATTATAACTATTGTTTTTTAATACTGTTCCACATGACGATAATCTGGTTGAAGCCGAAAAGGAAAAAGTATCATAAATGGACCTCGCTCACGAGATTACCGCCATGTGGAATCAACCCAACACAGAGAGGTCGTGGTTCGATCCCCGTATGGACTTATGTCATACCTATCCTCCAACATCCTTTTCAGACTTTCCATCCTTTAACACAGCCTTTTCAGACTAATTATACCGTTACATTACCGAGGGGTGGTGGTTCGAAAGCCGCCCCGTTGGTCTATTGTAGCACCCACTCCTAATATTACAGTATTTCCCGAATAGTTGGGAGGGGAATGGGAATATTGGTCATACTAGTATTCAAAACATATGTCAAATATCACTTCTGTAATACTTGTGTAGCTTCAGAGACAACTGAAAATGCAATAACATGGTACCAGGATCTCATGATGGAGTTTACGAGTAAAATTGACTGAACACTCTAATGCTAGTTAGAGGATTTAAAGAAAATTTGTTTTTAAATACACTTATGAATATTATAACTTATTTTCTAAAAGAAGCATTTTTATAATTTTTAATTTAATATATAGGTAGCTTCAGAGTGAGACTACAATTAACAAAGATTTTATACTACTAGATATGTTACGTAAAAAATCACAAAAAAGCCACCACTGAGCGCACACATGCACAATTTTTTGTTCCTGAGCACACAACTGTACTTTGTAGAATAGACAATATTTATGTATTATTTGATTAAATAACTTTCGTCGTTTACAATGCGACTAAATTAAATACTCACTTAAGTCACTTTTGTTTGCCTCAGTTTTGACGTGCTAGTATCTAGTACTATAAAACTAAATGCAAGTCATGGTCCTCACCTTGACTGCAGGGGTCCATTGGCGATTGGACCCCGCATACTATCCATACGCGCTCTCTTTGGCAGCATCTTGCGTTTGTCCATTTAAAGCGGCAGAGCCGCTTTAACCACCGCTCCGCAGCGCGTCACCTGGAAACAACAACATAACACGTTAAATATACCTAAGAAACACACCGAACATAGTAAAATCACCAACGGGCCTATCATCATCATCATCATCATCATCATCATGTCAGCCGATGGACATCCACTGCAGGACATAGGCCTTTTGTAGGCATTTCCAAACATCACGATACGGAGGATACGGAGGATACATTCCAGCACCTTGGGACCCCAACGGCGACTCTTAGAACTGTGTGAAGACATGAAGCACCATTAATCTCAAGTTCCGACTCTCTGAATACGTAATCGAAAATTCTTAACATCTCTAATACCTATTAAAGCCATCTCGATGCTCGATGTGCACTGTTTACCAACAAACTAATGTAAATACTTTAATACTAAGAGTACGTAGTTAAAATAACTAAATAATTAAAAAAATAAACAGTTAACATTTAGCTCACTCTACGATTTCGTTTATAAAGTATAATTACCATGCGTCTATTTGATTACCCAGCAAATATTATAACTTTTTATTTTCTCGACCCAGATATCTATGTAGGTTGCGTACCCATTAACCACTTTTAATTTTAAAATACAAAACGCATAATATTAGGAATTTAAATTCTGCTTATTTATGCATACGATTATAAACAAGTTGTGAATGAGTCACAAGCGAGTAGGTTGGGAACACGGCTGTATTATTTCAGAAATAAAATTATACAAAATAATAGCTAGTGATGCAATCACAACGATTAAACGTAATCGACGATTAACGGAATTTCGCGATTAATCGTCATATTGATTACAATAATTTGCCATTATCTAGCGATTTTATGATACGATATTTATTTTGAAAGCAATTTAAATAAATAATTGCTAATGTCACAATATTTATTAGTGTACAATAGTATGTTATAAATATAATCCTTTCTTTAGAAAATATTGTTTTGGTGTTTTAAAATGCGAAAGCAACTACGTAATAACTAAAGTATAACTTTTCATTACTAATAGGTATATTAAGTATACTTTGAAGTAGAGCATAATGCTAGCCACTCACCATCAAATAAGCCCACATGCCTGCAGCGCTAACAGCTTGACATCGGCATGATGTCATGCACATCGCGACCAACACACGATCAGTTATGGCAGGCATGTAGGCTTATCGCATGGTAGGGGGTTAGCATAAGGAATAAAACGTCGTTGGTTCCATGGTTAACCTACATAGTTAGGCTCCGTCTCTGAAGGTCCTGGGATCCTTTAGTTGGGTGCATTTTAAGAAAAATCACGTGTCTCAAACGGTGGACAACATCGTGAAGAAACCTGCATATTAGATTTTTTTTTAATTCTCTGCGTGTGTGAAGTCTGCCAATCCACATTGGGCCAGCGTGGTGGACTAAAGCCTAATCCCTCTCATTCTGAGAAGAGACTCGAGCTCAGCAGTGAGCCGAATATGGGCTGATAACGGGGAATGCTGCATCTCGGAGAGCACGTTCCGGCGTCAATCCAAATCATTATCCTTAACAGTTGCTAATACTGATCGTTAAATTAAACTTTAATTACGCTCTAAATTCCCCTCCCTTAAAACAGATAAAACTGGCCCTGTATTATTGTATATTTGTATAATGATAAGAAGCGTTAGAGAACTTCAGTTTTAACAATACAGTTTTATCTAATCGAAATGTCCACTAAAATCATTACAAAAATCTGTATAGTTAAAACTATAAATACTTACGATATTAAAAACGACAGAATATAAAACGTAAAAACAAAAACGCATCAAGTAGGTACAGAAATGAGAAAGTTCATGAAGCGACTTCCAAAAAAATAGATTTATTAGACAATTTTACGCGAATCGTTCTAACATCAGGTGAGATCGCAGTCAATTTAACGTGTCACTTTATAAAAAGAAAAAGAAAAAAACTAGGCCACGGAGATTGAAGTAAAAGAAACGCCAGTCTAAAGAAGTAGGTATAGAGCCCCTTGTAAAGATGTTAAGTCAGCTTCAATACTTGACCGTGGGCTAGGTCGCACGCCGGAGATAGAGGTCGTAAAACCGTGCGATTGTATAAAATCTTGGAAAACCTCCAAATCGGACAATAGTTGCATAAGAAATGATACGGAAACTGGGGTACACACGTTATTGAATACGAATAGGATTTTGAAGCATTATTTAAATCTCAAATCGTCCTAAAACTAGAGCCTCTGTTAGCCAGACAGATTTTAACCGACTTCAAAAAGGTGGAGATTCTCAATTTGATCGGTATTTTTTTTTTATAAAATCTGAATGCTCGTCAGCCCTTGTTCCGAAGATATTACCCGCGCGCATTAACTTGACACCTGACTACCAAACACATCGATAGGATACCCACATTAGGAGGCAGAAGGTTTTAGGGTGAAGAGGCCGAACCGCGGGAAGTCATGGGTTCGAACCCCGCCTGAAGTACTGTCGTACTCACTCTACAACATATTTAAAGAAAAGATTATGATCATTTTTTTTTAAATTGACTAAAGTCATTGTTCAAAAAACCAAAGGGGGAGATAAACTCATTTCAGGCTAAACCGTGGGGGCACTTGCTAGTTTATTCATACATGATTTATATTATTTTCAATAATCTTACACATTTTATATATTTTGGACGTAAAATTTATTGAAGTAGTTCATTCTACGTCAGGGCAATCAATTATTATCAAGATTATACGGTAATGAAATCGTATGTAAACATGAAAATGTACTCTAGGTATAAAGTATACCTAGAGTACATTTTCATGGATGCTATTTTATTAAGTTGCTCAAAGAATAATAATCGTTATGAGAATACTTTAAAAATTGTAATTATGATATTTTTAAACGCGTAAAAGCACAACAGTTTTACTGCTGAATTTCTTTAGAGTTTTCGAAACTGCTTGATACTAAAAAGCTACTTGAAATCATAAGATTTTAAGAATTTTGAAGTAAATCTATACCAATATTATAAAGCTGAAGAGTTTGTTTGTTTGAACGAGCTAATCTCAGAAACTACTGGTCCGATTTAAAAAATTCTTTCAGGGTTAGATAGCCCATTTATCGAGAAAAGCTATAGACTGTATTTTATCCCGGTATTCCTACGGGAACGTGAACCACGCGGGTGTAGCCGCGCGGCGTCTACTAGTTTTGGTATAATACATAAGGGTTGCTACTCACAATGTCAATGTCATTAGGGTTGGCGTTGGAAAATCGCTCTCGGCCGCGCTGCGCTCATTTTACCTAGAGCAAAAACACAACTGTTTAGTTACTGAGCCAATAATAAGTACTAATATAATTATCAGCATTAATTACAACAAGCTTATTTTTTAATAACCTACTATGAGAGGGGATTTTGGACCTTGGCCCGGGAAGGTAATTGTTATGAAAATTTTCGTTAACGGTCCATGAATACAACATTTTAATCTTGTTCCTCTCCTTTTACTCTGAAAGAGTGGATATGACAATAGTACAGAGGGCGGGGATCCAACACATGACCTGACTTGCACTTATACTATGTAGATATTGAGGCAATTACTATCAGATGATAATTATAATGGTAATCAATGAGACCGGAGATATTTCACGGTGGGTCAATGTGTTAACCATCATTACTTTCGGAGCTACAGAGTGCCGCGGATAGCCCTATACAAAAATGGCAGGAATTAATGACGTCATCGATAATAGTGATCTTTACATTTGTTTGGGCGTTCAAACAAAATTACAAATATCTTTGTTATTTGTTATGTTAATGTTATGAAAAATGTCAATTTGCATGTAAGGAAGCTAAAAATGAAATTTCTAAAGTTACGATAACATATTTTTAATTGATTTTGAAATTATGTAATCTTATATTTATTTCACAAAACTCCGACAATCTTTGTTTTTTATGTATGTTTATATCTTTGTTTTTATCTATGTTTTTATTTTATGCACGGTGAATTCCGTATTATGGAATGCTAAGATATTCGTCTCATTAATTAGTAAATATGGACCTTATATACTCGAATGTCTCATAAAAATCAATATATTCAGACCTAGACATCATCCCCATTGTTGTTGTTGTACTTAAATTATTCGATCTCAATCCGTACTTCCATAATACACTAATATTATATATAAGAAAGTAAGTCTGTCTGTTACCTTTTCACGACTACGCCTCTAAACCGAAGAAGACAAATTTTCGGTTACTTTTAGCCCGAAAAAAATCACGGTTTCTGCGGGATATGCGTTTTTCACCAAACGGAATCGCGGGCGTCAGCTAGTTATATATCTATATAATAGACGCAACTTTATCCTCCTGGCAAGTGTATCGAGGGCAGTAGTTATACAACCGAAGGTCCGTATCTGTCACAATTAATTACAATTGCTACTTGACGCTTCTCAGAATCAATAAACGATTACGTAGCCGCTATCCGCAATTGAACGTGTCACTTGCATGACCTTGCATTGAATTAATTAATTACAAGTTTCCCACGTTACTTTCAGCTAAGATATCTAATTAACTATTTATGTATCAATCAATCAAGCGTGTCACAACTGCAAAATTGGTTTACAAACAGATGTATTATCTAATTTATCTATCCTCGTGCATAGGGTTCATGATGACACATAATAATTATTACAACAAAGTAACACAATTATTACACAAAGTAACGCAAAACTGAATGTCTGTAACGCGGATGTTTATTCTTAACTGCGCAGTGTTAACTTTACAGTATTATCTAATCGAAATTTTAATCAAAATAATTAGAAAAAAAATGTATAGTTATAAAAACTGTTTAACAAAAAAAATCGAGAGACTTCATAACACAAAAATACACTAAAAAGCGAAAAGTTACATCGTATGTGCCACCTTCTGATCACTTTGTAGGCGGTGCCAAGCCAGTGGCATATAAATTAAAGCCGTTTTTAAAACGTGGGGAAAGATCTGTCTAAAAATCCTAAAACTTCATGGTTTAAACTGCTTGAGTTGATACATCAGTGTTGGCAGCAGTGACTGTTTTTTGTTAAAAAGATTTTATTTTTCCAATATTGATGAAAATTAAATGGGACCAATCTGGAAGAAAACATACGCATCGAATTGAAAACCTCCTTTTTTTAATAGAAATTACACACGTAGGACTTAACTGAACAGTCACGTCTGTAGCACGTGTCTATAGCGTTTTTCAGATAGCATGGGTACGGTAACAGTTCGTTTCGATAATAGTACGTATTATGAACGCCATAAGGCAAATGTCGCTGTCGACTTGGTCGCTAACTATGGGCCTCATAAGAAGGCTCAGAGTCACACAGCGGGCGATGGAACGAGCTATGTTATGAGTATCTCTGCGTGATCGAATCAGAAATGAGGAGATCCGCAAAAGAACCAAAGTCACCCACATAGCTCAACGAGTTGCGAAGCTGAAGTGGCAATGGACGGGGCACATAGTCCCAAAGTGCTGGAATGGCGACCACGCACTAGTGTAAGCGCAGTGTTGGTTGAAGGCAAAAGTCACCGTACCTGAGTATTATGTTACCCTCCTTCTGACGCAGTCGGGTAAAAAGTACCCTGATTCATAAACATATGGCCCACTACATACAAATATATGTTATAATTCCGACGACTGTACTACGAGCATATCGTTTGAATTAATGACCCTGTTTCACAGCTGTATCTCTAGATGACCTTGCACTGAATAGTGACGACTTGATTACACCATTCTCACGTTACTATTGCGTGATTTATTTTTAATTAATGTTGTTTTGAAGTTACGTTTGTTACGGTATGCGGGTTTAGGTTTTATAATACATTTTATACAGCCTTTTTGTATGGGATGCGATCAATCGCACAATCTACGTGTATGTATATCTTTTTCTGATTGTGTAACTGCCGAAAGCTACTTAATGGGATCTCAGCGGCGTCACTGAGGGTTTTGAGCGAGCATCGCCTGATGGCATCTCCTTTGAGACTCGGATCTCGACTTAGAGGGCCAATCTGGAAGGGTGTTTTGGTCGCCCCGACTTCTTCATCAGTCATTAATAAGTAGTAGTATATTACAGCAGAAACGCCTTTCTGTATGTAAACAAAACGCACGTCAGCACAGAACAAACGTTATTATAACATTGTTATATTAAGAAGAGTGATACGAAGATATGTGACAAAGAAACCAGTTTAACGAGAAACTCAAGCCGAGCCAACCACTAACCACAGACAGACGATAAACTATACACATGATCTGCTTTCGCACTATTATTTAACGACCTTCACCCATCTTTTTTTTTTAATTCTTTACAAGTTAACCTTTGACTGCAATCTCACCTGATAGTAAGTGATGATGCAATCTAAGATGGAAGCGGACTAAGAATGAAAATCTAGAATCAATTGTCCCTTTCGGTTTCTACACAATATCGTACTTCCGGTACGCTAAATCGCTTGGCGGTACGTGTTTGCCAGACCTGGACCAATTAAGAAAACCTCAATCGGTCCAGCCGGGGATCGAATCCAGGACCTCCGTCTTGTAAATCCACCGCGCTTTCCACTGCGCCACGGATGCCGTCAAAAAATTAAAATTATTTAAATTAAAAGTTTAAAGAATGAAGTGTTTTATATCGAATTTAAGTAAGTTAAAAAATACATATATTGCAAGTAGGTTGCCTCAAAAACTCCTAGCCAAACTATCATGAAGTTAATAATGGTTAGTATACATTAGGTATACTCAAAGGCACAATTATTCGCCCACTCTAATATGACGCGAGTATATTGAAGTGGGCGGATAATTGTGCCTCTGAGTATAGTTAGGCCAGGATTTTTTTTAGACAACCTACTCGCAATCTACCTACTTCTACTACTAATTCAATTTCGGACTCAGACATGCCTGTCTGTAAACCTTACCACAAACCGTCTTCAAGAAGAAGACCATTTGTAACATCTAAACAACTGCTACTGTATATCTATACTAATCTATACTAATATTATAAAGCTGAAGAGTTTGTTTGATTGAACGCACTAATCTCAGGAACTACTGGTCCGATTCGAAAAATTATTTCTGTTTTAGATAGCCCATTAATCGAGGAAGGTTATAGGCTATATATTTTCCCCGTATTCCTACGGGAACGGGAACCACGCGGGTGAAACTGCGCGGCGTCAGCTTGTTTAGCTATATTCGGCTAAGGGTTCATTTACACGAGCAGCACGTTGCCGACGGCAGCTAGCAACTGCTACCGACGACTGCACTCGACTGCCGTTGAGTGCCGCCGAGACATCGGCGATTGCAGTCGACTGCCGTTGACTGCAGTCGACTGCTGCCGAGACATCGCCGACTACAGTCGACTGCAGTCGTCGGTACCAGTTGCTGCTCGTGTAAATGAACCCTAAGCCATACTTAGTTCGTGATTTATTTTAACTATAATGACTTCAACAATTTATGGCTCCTATTTAATTTCTTTTATCAAACGTAAGTATTAGACTTCGCGTGAATTTTCTTAATAAGTGGGACCAGAGAAAAAGAAAAATGTATGTGGAAGCAATTAAACTTGGACTGAGAAAAGTTCGAATCGCTTTTTACTGGCAAGGCAACATTCCACAAAGTTCAAATTGTCAATTTTGCAATAATCCTCATTTATTTATGGACTAAGAGCCTGTAATAGCCAGATGTATCTCATATTAAAAACGCTGTAAGTTTGTCAGCCATTAGTCTAAGATCCGTATTATAGACTAGCAAGTTCGTTGGTGACACTCCCATGATATGCGGTCGACAGGGGGAATGACTGCGCGGGTGTGAAATCGTGCGTGCGGGGAAGTGACATGCATCAGTCGTGAGTTTTTCATTCATCGCCACACGCGCCCCGGCCCGCGCGAACCATCGGGAGTGTTACGAACGAAGTTGACAAGAACTTGCGGACCCGGTCAAGCTTCGCTTTGACTTATGTGCACTTCTTCCCTATCCCTGCTGTACACTAACCCCTACCCCTACCCTACCCCTTAACCTACCCCAAACCTACCCCTACGCCTTGACTCTTAAATGTTTGTATGGGAAATAGAAAAGGGTTGTTTTTATGGTTTTCCGGCAATTATTGAATTTATAGAAATCGTATTATAAGTATAGATTCTAGATGGCGCTAGTAGTAGTCTATGCCACGGTAACGTTTGTTATTACAAATGGTATAAGTAAAATCTCAAATTGCTAATAAATGTATAGAATTCGACCAGTTTTATAAAATACTAGCTGACACCGAGCGGTTTCACTCGCGTGGTTCTCGTTCCCGTAGGAATACGGGGATAATATATAGCCTATAGCCTTCCTCGATAAGTGGGCTATCTAACACTGAAAGAATTTTTCAAATCGGACCAGTAGTTCCTGAGACTAGCGCGTTCAATCAAACAAACAAGCAAACAAACTCTTCAGCTTAATAATATTAGTATAGATAGATAGGATAGGAAGATTAGTGAATAGGCCAACACGTTTTCATAGGTAAGTACGTGACAATTCCAACACACATCAAGTATGCAGTGAAACACTAATAATGTCGCTCGTGCTCTCCGGATTGAAATGCGGCTGAGATTCCGCGAGAGCATCAATTCCACAAAAGTGGGTCACGTTCGTTGCTCGGCTGCACACTGCAGAGGGGGGAGCCACTTTAAGGTGCAGACTGCATTAAACGTGAGTGGCTTGAACTTGAATATTTAATACATTTTAAGCGTTAGTTACATTAGTGAAGGTCTGGCGGTATCGGGGAAAAAATGTTATCTAAACGATGAAATATCACGGTTTCTCAAACGGTGAAGGAAAACATTGTGATTAAACCTGCATAACTGGGAATTTTCTTGATTCTCTACGTGTGTGAAGTCTGCCAATCCGCATAGGGCCAGCGTGGTGGACTATTGGCCTGACCCCTCTCATTCTAAGAGGAGACTCTAGCTCAGCAGTGAGCCGTATCTGGGTTGATAACGACGAAGCGTTAGTTACATTAGAGAAGGTCTGGCGGTATCAGGGAAAAAATGTTATCTAAACATTTTAAGAAATTTAATATCACGTGTCTGAAACGGTGAAGGAAAACATCGTGAGGAAACCTGCGTAACTGAGAATTTTCTTAATTCTCTACGTGTGTGAAGTCTGCCAATCAGCATTGGGCGCTGACCCAGTGGAATATTAGCCTAACCTCGCTCACTCTGATAGGAGACTCGCGCTCAACAGTGAGCCGAATATGGGTTGTTAATGATGACTCATTAGCATCAAATTCAAAGCAGTAAATTTACTCGATATAAATAATCATAATCATTATCAGTCATTTTGCATCCAGCATCCACTGATGATAGACATGGACCTCTTTTGATCCACGCCGATAATGTTTTCAAATGGCGTTTCGCATCAAATCGATATGCCAACGCGCCACGTCATAATTCTCAGCTTATTGTACCAGCCCACACGTCTATTTACAAGACGGAGGTTCTGGGTTCCACAGATCCGCATCGTAGGTATGTATCGAACGCATCGCATCAACCGGATTTTAGTATTCATTGGTGAAGTCTGTCAATACGCATTGGGCCAGCGTGGTGGACTATTGCCCCTCTCATTCAGAGAGGAGATTCGAGCTCAGTAGTGAGCTGAATATGGATTGTTTATGATAAATAATTTTAGCCCAAAATTAATACGTTATACTTGTTATTAAGGTTAATAAAAGATATTTAAATATCTCATTACATTGACATTATCTCTCTCATTGACATTGACAGGTGTCAGAAATACAATGTCTGAGCGGCCGGACTTTTTTTTATTTTATTCTTTACAAGTTAGCCCTTGACTACAATCTCACCTTATGGTAAGTGATGATGCACTCTAAGATGGAAGCGGGCTAACTTGTTAGGAGGAGGATGAAAATCCAGACCCCTTTCGGTTTCTACATGACATCGTACCGGAACGCTAAATCGCTCTGCGGTACGTCTTTGCCGGTAGGGTGGTACCAGCCAGAACTTTAAGGCACTTGAAGGGTTAAAGTATCACGTCAGACTCACCAGCGCTGCACAGGCGATGTAGTCAGGCCGCGATCACCGATCCATCGGCGCACCTGCATCTGCGAGGTGACCTGCGCAGGCGCCACCACGGACGCGCGCACGCACACACGCACAGTCACCGCACACAGACACAGACACGCACACAGACACCACGTACCGCACTGGCACTCACACTACGGCGATGCCGTCACGTCACGCACACCTCTTCACTTTACACCTGCAACAAGGAAAATAACTCATTAGCAATTAATTGAAGTAAACAGCACACACGTGGAGGCAGGTAATTGTACTCCGTTTTCTATATATAGTAGGTAATAGTTGCTTGTATTTTTAACTGGCAATTTATCCAATTAGATGTATAAAAACTTCTTATTGTTAAATAATAATTCTTTCATAATTTTCATAACGAATAGTTGACCGAACAAGAAGATATCTGATTTGATAATTGTGTTTAAGTAACAGCTTAAATGCTAAAAATAAAGGACATTTTTTTAATAACAAAACTTAATGAATACTGTTTGCGTCAGAAATTAAAATAGCGATAGATAGTACTTTCCACCAAGAGCTTAACTACTGTTAATACCATCTAATTAGAATTAGATTATATTCAAACACGAGCGGAGAACATAGTTCAAGGAACATAATATGAACGTAAGGTCCCAAGCGGAACTGCATCAGAAAGCGCAGTGTTATTTGACCTCCCACTCACCCACATGTGGAGTGACCAAGTCAAACGTATCACCTCTGGCTACAGACGGCGGTTGTGTTTGGACTTTCCTACAAAAAGCCTACATACAAAATGGACGTCTTTTTATTCTCTACAAGTTAGCCCTTGACTACAATCTCACCTGATGGTAAGTGATGATGCAATCTAAGATGAAAACGGGCTAACTTGGTAGGAGGAGGATGAAATC
The DNA here is from genome assembly GCF_947172395.1 of Bicyclus anynana. Taxonomy (NCBI): domain Eukaryota; kingdom Metazoa; phylum Arthropoda; class Insecta; order Lepidoptera; family Nymphalidae; genus Bicyclus; species Bicyclus anynana. The sequence continues at coordinate 5,657,320 of NC_069106.1, read as the reverse complement.
CACACTCATTTCGGTTTCTACACGACATCGTACAAGAACGCCAAATTGCTTCGCGGTACGTCTTTTTCGGTAGCACAGATATGACAGGTAACTAGATTTATAAAGTGTCAATTCTTTGTATTGAAACCAGCGTACCCAGGGGCGTGGCCTAAATGGCTGTTTAATATTTAGTGAAAAATGAAATGTGTCACCCTTACTTTATGGAGTTGAATATTATTTATTCCATTTGTCACAGGACAAAACAAGACTGCTAGTACATGCGCGGACACGCTTGCGTTGTTCCGCAAACCCGAGTGTACGCTGCGCGTTAGCTTTTAGCGTTATCTGTTCCGTGGTCGGTAGGGTGGTAACTAGCCACGGCCCAAGCCTCCCACCAGCCAGACCTGGTCCTGGGGATCGATCTGCGCTACGGAGGCCGTCAAAACCCCTCAACCGTACAACGGCATCTGAGTATCTTCAACGTACATCCACGGTGACGATACAATTTCCGTTGTAGGTAGCAACACGCTTTCACGGCCTCGCTACTCCGATGCCCAGTGTAAACACAACGAGTCGCGGTAAATGCGGATTAATGAATAATAATCGCCGTGTACAATGTACATACATCTTTTATGGGCCGCTGGAGCGGACTGCATTCAAATGAGATAGATAAAAGCGTTATAAAATCGTAAAAAAAGAAAACATAACAAACGAAACCAAAATGTGTGAGGTTTTGGTTATTTATTAGACTGTGAATAAAATTATTTTTCTATTTCCAAGAAATTTTACTGTGAAAACTCAAGTACATGCTGCTAAATTGCCTTGATTTGTGACAGTGTGGAAGATACTAGAATATTCATGAGAGACAGCAATTTCCTTTCTTCATAATAAACTACACTCCTTTGGGTTTTATAAATTCTAGAATTTATTATACATTTTTCATTTTAAATGTAACAGACATAATATGAATTATAATTACGTTTTTCATGTAGGTATCATACGTTATTCAAATTATTAAAATACTACACAACGTACTGTTTTTTTTTAATTACCATAATTTATTAATTTATTTATTTCAAACTTTGTTAAAACTATTTAAAAAACATACGTACTCATTTCATAATACTTTACACGCACAGATAATAGAACACCCATCAACAACCTTTCCCATACAAAGAAAGACCAAAAAGTAAACTTCAAATGTCAAATAACTCATATAATCAAGCTGACTTTGGCGAGACTTAATTTAATGATGCCTTTCCTAGATCTAAGGAAATACAGATCTAGAATGGGCATTTTAGATCCGAGCTATGTGTATAAGAAAGGAACACACAAAAAACATTTAGTCTTCATTCTCGTACGGTTTTGATTTCGAATCGTGAACCCCCAAATTTTGTATCACGTCAACCGTAGACCCCCACCGAGTCTTCCGTACACCCGCTTGACGCTTTACATGCACAGATAATAAATAGTAAATATCCATCACCTATCTTTCCCATACAAAGTCCAAAGTAATAAAAAAAAGTAGACTTCAAATGTCAAATAACTATGTAGATATTTATATGTAAGATTTATTCCATACCACGCCTCGTACCTACATGACATATGTATACCTAGAACAAGAGACGTAACGTACAAAAGCACTCGCAAAGATTATTTTTATAGCGTTGCGAGGGCCGGCGTAATATTTTACGGTCCATAAACCGTTCGGCAGACATTGTAGCTATTATGATGCCCGAGTTAGGAACGTAGCTTGCATTGTTTTCACATACTTCCTATGTACATAAGTAAGATTTGTCTATGTCAGAATAACGTGTACTTGCTACTTCGTTTGTACAGTTCGTAAAGCTATTCTGTAATGTTGTTTTTGTAACTTCTTATATATCCATGAGATATAAGCATAGTACAGTATCTTATTTTCCTAATATTCCTTTATTTCCAAAGAATTGATGCGTTCGAGATGTGGTGTTGGAGGCGAATGTTACGTATACCGTGGACTGCCAAACGTACAAATGTGTGAATTATTTCACAGCTTCAAATTAAAACACGTCTATCGACCATCTGTCTACAGCGCATCTTCAGTTATTTTGGACATATCACACGCCGTGGTAACGACAACTTGGAGAAAATTATTGTGGTGGGAATTGTGAAAGTCATACGGCCACGAGGTAGATCTCCAACCCGATGGTCGGATTTTCTCCAGGAAACAGGAGCCCGCACCTTTTACAGTGCCGTCGAAATGGCCAGCGACCGTACTCGATGGAGATGACCTACCAAAAGATGACTCGCTATGATGGTCACGATCCTCAGTCATGAGGGACCGACTGGAGAGAGACAAATTTGAAACTCACACTTACCAGTTATAAAAAGCTCATTATGGGGATCAGTTTATGCCGAATGAAAAGTTTTTTTTTTTATATCAAATTAAATATATTGCTAATGCCTAAAAAAATTCGGTCAAAAATAACTCCGTGAAATTATATCTCGCATAAAATAAAATGAAATTCGTTTATTTTAAGTAGGGTCAATTTGCGGTAAGACCTCTTTTTCTCTACAACAATCTCAGTAAGTATACTTCCAGTCCAGTACAATTGAAATTAGTCGTAGGTAGGTACAAGTTTTGTAACACTTTTTTAATGCTAGTTCTTATTATGCGTATTCAAATTATTCTGTTTTTAATAGTGAGAAACATTACAGTCATCTCCCTCGAGAATCATAAAATAGAAATATAAAATGTTATAATACCCAAATGGAAACAAAAGCTATAAAACGCACAATTGCCACAAAAAGGCGGCCAACTAAAACCAACCAGCGGCGGTTGTTCAAAAGGGAAACTTTTAATTGAAAGGACGACTGGATCGCATCCGACTACGCGCAACTATTCATACAGTAGCCGTAGGTAACTATTCATTTTCAATTTCTTTTATTAATTCGATTTCTTTGCAGCAATATTGTTTGTACTTGTAGTTGCAATGCTTTAAACGATATTTTAAGATCTAAGACTTTGTCTGATTTGCAAAATTTCGCGGAACCATGGATTTTTCCGGGAAACTTCAAAAATTCAGCCACATCCATGTGGTAGTTTCAGCGTGAGGGACTAACAAAACATTACTTTATTAACGTTTATAGGTAAGTATTAGCAGGATTCGTCTTTATCGTCGTCATCAACCCATATTCGGCTCACTGCTGAGCTCGAGTCTCCTCTCAGAATGAGAGGGGTAATTGTCCACAACGCTGGCCCAATGCGGATTGGCAGACTTCACACACGCAGAGAATTAAGATAATTCTCCGGTATGCAGGTTTCCTCACGATGTTTTTCTTCACCGATTGATACGTTTTACTTAATTTCTTAAAATGCAAATCGGAGGCAGAGGTCATATCCACTGGGCTATCACGGCTTATCGGTTCGTCTTTATAGTAGGCATATTTAACGGTGCCTGGCGAAGGTGCGTATCTGCATTGGAACAACATGGTGCCTCTAAGCTCCAAATTCCCTCTCCTGCCATACTGGGACTCTAAAAGTTGATGAGACAATAATAAAAACAAACGTCCTAAGGCAGACCCGCCACGACCTGTATACAATGTACCTAAACGCCGACCACACACAGTCAAATTGACAAGACTCCAGCGTGCTTCTTATGAGGGCAGTGATAAAAACACCCACCCCCTTTTTTTATTCTTTACAAGTTAGCCCTTGACTATAATCTCACCTGATGGTAAGTGATGATGCAGTCGAAGATGGAAGCGGGCTAACTTGTTAGGAGGAGGATGAAAATCAACACACACAACAACTTTTGGTTTCTACACGGCATCGTACCGGAACTAAATCACTTGGCGGTACGTCTTTGCCGGTAGGGTAGTAACTAGCCACGGCTGAAGCCTCCCACCAGCCAGACCTGGACTAATTAAGAAAATCTCAGGACCTCCGTTTTGTAAATCCACCGCGCATACCACTGCGCCACGGAGGCCGTCAAAACGCACTAGAAATTTGAGGGTATTCTTGACCGTGTGTGGCCGGCGTAATAATAAATCCACAAGTAACAACAACAACAACAACAACAACAAACATACGATAATGATAAACGGAATGCAAAACACGAGCGTGTACGTTATTCCGAGTGAACTTTTCCCCGTGTACACAAACTGAGCGTGTACGTATATAAAACATCAAGTTGAGTGTATAAAATTGCCACAAAAAGCGTGCAGACAACTCGGCAATGTAGCGACCGACCGGTTTACAGGGAAACTTTTAATTGAAAGAGCCTTTGATCGTTACCGGTGCGAGTTTACCTTTTGTTGGGGAAAAGTGCATTCTTTCATCGGGGTGACACTGGAATGTACACTCAATATATCTATTTACGAGGTTAAGTAGTATTACTTTCACTACTAGCAGAACTTTAGTTCGTTTTAAAACGAAAGTAGAAAATTAACTACAATACTTCATATCATAGTCAAACTCTTAAGACATGCGTTATTGTACAATATGTGTTCCTTACTTACTTATACCACGATATATTATATTTTAATAATATCGTCGGTCTAGATGTTATAGCTCGTAAGTGCAAACTGACGAACTTTAAGGAGAGACAAGAATCATCTTTTAGGTATCACTAAAAGTCGTTTTATGCGAAAAACGTTTTTTAATGTACGTACTACAAGATATTTACAGGCTACCACCGGAAAAGCTGTTTGAAGCTTTCTGCATCAAAATCAATTTTTACCAAAAATTGTTAGTTACGTGGTATCACATCTAGACCGACGATATAATATATTGTGATAAGGTTATAATTAAATTACTAATTAGAATAATAGACGATCAAACCTTTTGTCAAATCAAACGTGTTTGATAACTTACGGTTTTGTTGCGAAAAAGTTAAGAATGACAAGCAAGTTTGTCAAACGTATTTGACTGTTTCCAACGCCCACCATGACGCCAATGTAAACGTGTCATAAAAAAAAGTTCAAGATTTGTCAAAAATATTGAAACGTTTTCAAAGCCCTTTAACCCACCAACGCCTACCTAATTCAAACGTTTTTCTGTACACTCTACCACTACATAGAAACCCAAACGGACTTCCCGGTATATATTGTTTATTATTTATAGTAAAAAAAATGGAAAATTTTCAAAATACTACATCCATCCAGCAACGAGACCATCATTAAGCTTCAATTAAAAGATAAATGGAACAGATAACGGTAGTGTCGTGCGGTTATCACAATTCACATTAATTGTACTAGAAAAGAGACCGTCCGTGATCGTATCAGTTGTACGATGGGAGATGATAGTAAACAACAAGCAAAATAATGTATCTTGGAAGATTTAAGAAGCTATCTATACTAATACTAGCGGACACCTGCGACTTCGTCCGCGTGAAACTCGATGTAAACTTTCGACTACCCCTATCCAACTCTACCCCTACCAGAACCCTACCCTACGTTGAAATTTTTCCTGAATTTTCTTTGCTATAAACCTCACGGAGCCCGAGACCTTTCCAACGAATACAAAACCGTGGAAATCGGTTCGTGCGTTCTGAAGTTATAGCGTCAGGAAGGAAACCCCGACTTATTTTTATATAGTAGATTATGAGGTAAAGTTTGTAAATTTGTTTGTAGGTGATAATCTTTGACTCTACTGAACCGATTTTGAAAATTATTTTACCATTAGAAAACCACCTTATTTGTGGGATGTTCTCACGGGAACGGGAATTACGCGGGTGAAACCGTGGGGCGTTGGCTAATCTATACTAATACTATAAGAGAAAAGATTTGATTGTTTAGTTTGTTTGCAATAGACTCTGAAACTACTGAACCGATTTGAAGGTACCTTACTAGGGTAAGGGTAGGGTAGGGTAGGGGAAGGGTAGGGTAGGGTAGGGGTAGGGTAGAGGTAGTTGAAAGTTTACATCGAGTTTCACGCGGACGAAGTCGCGAGCGTCCGCTAGTATTTAATAAATACGCGTCATTTTGTAGCTTTAATCGAGTCCAACAATATAATAAAGCAATATAACGTCGCGTACATACCAACCATCTATTTTTATTTATTGTATTGAGTGTTAATAATAGAAAGTGAATTCCCGAATAAAATCGAGGCACATTCGTATCGCACAGTAATAATAACAAATAGAATACTCTTCTAGTCCAAACAAAACACGTCCTATAATGTATAGTTTTATCAGATAAGATGTAAGCCAATTATATCAACAACAAAGGCACGAGGGGAACATATACGCAATACCAGTGTGTAGTTATATTATAGTTAGGTAAGTTATCAAGTTGGCGAGTGGCAACCATGAGCGGTTTCGAAACTCAGTGACTAGTTGAGGTCGTCGAACTATCGATTGCAAGGGCACTTGCACGAGTCGTGGATAGGATAAAGCTCGGGCTACATTGACTTCTATCTATTTGCGACGCGGTACGCGTGGCCACTTAATAAGCGAATATCCAGATGGTCTCTAGTATTATGTAGCACTTTTTAGTAGAACAGCAGATTTCATCAGAGGAGTACTACGAGTACATTGCCGATAGATTAAACTTATTTCTGTACTATCGCTTAAACCTTACCGTTAAGACAGATGGTTCCCTCATAGCATTAAAAAAACTGTTTCACGAGTCATTATTATGACTTTTATTATATTATATTACATTAAAAAACCCTTTTGACTGTATGATCAAGGGAGTACGTTGCAATTTTATAAATTTCAGTAACGTCCAGGGAAATTCGGAGACTGCAATGTGAATAGGTTGTGTGTGTGTGTCGATAATAGCGCGGATTTGGTCTGACCAACGCAACGTCTGCCTGGTCCCTTTCCCTCTACTTTGCCAGTGATTACTAGTTTCTCTAAGTTTTCTCCTCTCCAAGCAATGGAGAAAGAATTTAATTATTCTTAATAAGTTAATTGGCTTGACGACGACGCAGTGGATAAATAATAAACCGATATCGTTGTCTTTGGAAACAAAAATCTACGATATAACAAACTGATCATAAGATTGAAGATCATAAATAACTTGCTGACTTCGAGACTTACATGTCTCAAAATTTACAGCGAGCGAAAACTTGGGAATTTTCCACTTCCTTTGTAAATCTACAAATTAACGTTAACAAATCGCTTAACGGTCATTCGCTGCTCTAGTAACTGCATGAATATTATTTGTATTGATCGCATATGCGTGAAACTAATAGAGTGGAAAAGTATATGCATGATACGCATCATAACAAGACACATTTATAGACGTACATTTCAGTAAAAACTTTTTTGATTGATTTATTGATTACAAACACGGAATAACATTAATGTGTATTGATCTTATGAATATTATAAAGCTATATATTATTTCTGGTCTCATAATTCAGACCAATTCAACCTATCTAGTAAAAAGTGTCGTCGATTTTTATAAGTTTCCACACAATTCCTATAGAATTGGAATAACTACAAAAAATTGAACTGGCGTTGTATTTTTGACCGAAATGACAGTTCATTTATAACAGTTTAAATTATTTTTAAGTAGTTTTTGTCAATTGTTGAGTTTATTATCTTCTCAATAGTACTTGCTTTTCAAATTGGTGGTACAGAATTTTATTATTAACACATATTTAGTTATCATTAATTGTAAACTGGAATTGTTATTTTTGTTTACTTTGCATTAAACATAATGTGATGTACAAGCATTATCTACTAAATATAAAAAAAATATATAATATAGTGATTAAAGCATTTTTTATTGTATTTTTTTTATATTAATTTAGACATAATAATTTCTGTAATTCAGTAATAAACAAGACGAATTTAGTTGGAACAGGACCAATTTGGCGACATTATTATATTTGGCCGGGTTATACAAAATAAAACCCACAAATATCCTACCGGTTCAATGTAACCATGCCCTTATTATAATACCGAGAACAGAGAACGTGACATCCGTTATCATTTTTTGTGAATTAAACGGTCGCCTCGTCGGCGATGCATTTGAAGAGACCTGAATAGAGAAAGCGACCAACGACATCGAATGAGATTGGAAAGTAAGGCAAATTCGTGCGTAAAAGAGGCGCTGACAATGATAATTGTAAAGTCACGCCGATAACATTGTTACAGACATTTTGTCGTTTGTGCGAGGAATAATAGAGATACTAATGGAATAACTGTGTCGACTCCTTAGCAAGCTACGTTGTTGTTGTTTCTTTTGTTGTTGTTGTTGTTAAACGTGTCTTTAAATAAACCAGCCGCCGAATGCATTTCCTAAAAAAAATATTAAAATGTTTTTAAAAAATTCATTATTTAAATAAAAACGAAAACCCCATCCATTTTGGATCCATACAAATCGTACATTACGGATCCAATAAAAAACATTCAATACCTCCATTTTCTAAATAATCTTGGAAATTTGATTCAAAATCAAATGGGTAAAAAACAGTTTTTTGGGCAGTTTCTCAGCCTCGAATAAGTAAGTATGTACGAGAATCTTCATATAGCTTTAACGTGATTTATTTTGTACCTAATCTACCAAAATTAGCTAAGAATGAATCAGTAGTATATAAACCAAGGAGAAGAACCTTCTTATTTGGGAAGTCGGTTAAAAACGCTGTACACACGTGTCCGAGAAACTTTCGGAAAACGGGTCCGTTAACTTTTGAAACTAAAAGTTTACGGAGTTCGCGGCAACTGAGAGAAATAAGAGATAGAAAATAAAATTGGTACTTGAGCTATCAAAGCAAAGAGCACTTTTTCAAGCTTCCATGTTTTTTTTACTATCTCCAACATTGAGCTTGACCTTTAATTTTATGTCACTTCGAATATTTATTGCCATATTTGTATCATGAACAATAGCGAATTGTTTTTGGCCATATTTGACCAATATTCTATGACCCTGTGTCGTGCACTGCTTAGAGGCAATAATGTAATGTCTATCTTGAGCACTTATTACGAACCTACGTAGGAGAATATTTTTTTAAATCTGTATAATACCCTTGTCAAAAACCATGCGCACGCCACTGCCTAGGCCTACAAGTAAATATATATTTTTTACATCATCATCATCATCATCATCATCATCATCATCATCATCATCAGGTGCCCTCTTCAAACTCAAGTTTGGCGGTCAGATGGAGAAAACTTTTCCGATCACTTGACATATTTTTCAGCTGGCTGTAATTACTCTTTAATTATTTTTTAACAAGTACCTCTCAACAACACGAGGGACCAATATTCGTCATAATACGTACAAATTAGATAACAATCCACGCTTAAGACGCCAAAGCGAGGCGAGGGAGGCCCGCAAAGTTATAATGAAATTCAGGAGCAATAAAACTTCCAGTCTCTCACCCCTGGATATATACATTCCGGCAGGGCTGCCACTCGCCTGTTCGCGGGACCCGTGCAAATAAAATGTAAATTTAATGGCGGCTAAATAGATTCAAATTGTTACACCGGAGTCGAGATGTCTCGAGTACTCTTTGTTTTATTTCACTTTACTTACTTGGTCTTTTGAGACTAGTGCGTTGGTATCCATTATGGCCTATTCAATTTTAGATTTGCGTTTAGATCTTTTACTCGTACGCTTAACGAATTTATTGCGAAACTCCTTAAGAGGTGGAGAAATTTGAATAAAAATATCGTTAGTAACTAGTTATTGACTAGTTTAAGTAAATAACTAAAATATAAACCATTTTATTTTTTATTTACGCCATTTTATTTTATATTTATTTAGAGTTACGAGTATATTTTGTTTTATGATTGAGATCATAAAATAACATATTTTGATGTTTTGTGATATGAACAAAAGATTTTAATTCTTTTGAGAGCAATGATGTTCCAGCACCACCAGCAGCGGAGGTTTGGGGCGAACGTAGAAGCATTGCCTGATGGAGCCCGAAGGTCTACTTGTATAAATTTGTCAATATAATGTAAATATTACGAGTAGTATTACACCGTCTGAGATTGATTTACGGTTTCTTTTTGCAGAGTTGACACAGAGTGCTGTGTGATTGAGTTATAATTTGACTGATTCATAATAAAAAAATCTTTTAAATAACATCAAAAGCCATTAACAAAGAAAATAAACACAATAAAAGTAAGTATCTTCCATTTGAAGACCCTCGTATTCGTACTTACATAATATTTATGATAATAAGCATAAAAATGTAGCTGCCAGCCCTAAAATTCACAAAGTAGAGTTATGTGCAACCAGACAGGCGCAAACTTATACAAAGACGGCCAAGCTTCCATTAAATCTTTCGCAACTAAGTCCCGGCCCCGCTGAGACCTGTATGTTGTTTTACTCACTCGTTCTGGTACCTTTGAATATTAGATTACTTTGTCTTCTTTAAAGGGAATGTCAACTAACTTCGCAAAGTTTTTTGTAAGGATTTTACCCTACTAATATTATGACATCATCTTCTTCTTTCCTAGGCCTTTACCGCACTTAGCCGTTGTACGTCGTCAGTCCAATTGGTGCTGGTCCCCACTGGAATCACTCCAGCCAACCGAGTTCGCTACAGAAGCTTAGCAGGCCGCCCAGGGCTGTTTGAAATCCGCCATATTGGATTTGTAATGATGTTTCTTAACTGGTCATGTATTGTCATCAGAACTCGGAGAATTTCATCCTAATTGATGACCGGGAAGTGGGTCAAATTAAGATTCCAAGATATGTCTTTTTGTTTACTTAGTTCTTACATAATTACAAGTGATTGGGGAGGCCGCCATATTGGATTTGTAATGACGTTTCTTAGCTAGTCATGTATTGTCATCAGAACTCAGAGCGTGTGCAAAATTTCATCCTAATTGAAGACCGAGAAGCTGGTCTCATTAAGATTCCAAGATTTTCTTAGATACATAGTTACAAGTGAAGCTAATATTATAAAACGTGTAATAAGATAGCAACTCTCGTGCGGTTGATGTAAATAAAATAATATACGACGTAATTTATTCCCTTTGAAAAACCCGTAAAGCGTAAATGACTATTATTATTATTAGCAAGTGATAATAATAATCATTGTACGAACAACTAACTGTGGCAGTGAAAGCGTTAATTGCTTGTATTAATTCTGTGATAACACGAACTAGTTACTTAACTATTTATAACAACAGTACGAGAATTCGCCTGGCAACTAGAGATATTCGAGAATTTAACATTATAGCGCCAAGAATATTTAGTTTATTTTATGTTACTTTCGGCGTAATTTTAAATAAAACCTTTTTTTACTTCAGTTGAACCGCGGGAAGGTAAATATAAAATACTTGAGTTTCTGTACTCGGAAATAGCCGACCTTACTTTGCCTTAAAATGACTGTACCCAAAAACTACTGGCACATACTTTTAATATCGACAATTGACACTACGTCATGGCAAACGACAATACATTGAAACCCTAGTAATCGTACCATCACCATTAGATGTGTCCTTTAAATAAAGAAATTGGAAATTCATTATGGGAACCAACCTTATGGGCCACAATCCCATGTGGCGATTTTACCAACTTATTTTAAGTGTCGTCTATACTTACGCAAGATTTCATACTTTATGTTTATGTTTCATACTCTTAGGTGTGTTACTAGAGCATGGAAAATGAAGCCTCCTCCTCCTGAGGAAATTCCTCAAAAGAGGAAAGTCAATGTTAGTTGTGGTCAACAACGAACGTTACAATAAACAAATAATAACTACCTAAATATCGCCTACAATGTCTTCTTGTGTGTTCAGGTGTAAAAACTATATATACATAAATATATAACGGAATTAAAGACAAAATTGTGCTTGATCATGTATGCGTTCAACCTATTATTCGGATCACTTTTTGCGGTGATTTTGAGGGACGTAACCGATCTATAGTATAAAATTATCATTGCTTTATGTTCAATAACAAGAGAAAAGTTGTGAATAAGCTATTTGAATTTGAAGCCAGCTCTATGTGAACTATGCGTTTCTTAACAAGGTCTATTCAAGCTCATAGCGAATTAAGTACTACATTCAACGTAAGTAAGGATTAATCTATGCAAGTTTGGTAATCTTGGTGTGTTACGCCATTACAATACCAATATAAACTTTGACGAATATATTACAAGTACGCTTAAAAAGTTGTACCAAAGTTACAATAACACAATCGTCACCCCCAACCGTACGCCCGAGTTGGGCGGACGAGCGGCGAACTTAAACAAAGCGGACAAACTTCCATTAAAATCTTTTGCAACTTTGTTCGCATAGTCCCGAACACTGCTGACTGCTGTATGTTAGGTATATTAATATTACTTATATCACTTTGAATGTATATGTGAGTTTCGTGTTGATGTACTAATAATAATTTTATAATTTATGTACATCCTATTAATATTATAAACGCGAAAGTTTCTATGTTTAGATGTTTATTATTCTTTAACGCCGCAACTACTAAACCGGTTTGGCTGAATTGGATATTTATTTATTTATTTATTTATTTATTTATTTACTTAAACAGTACCCGGGAAGACATTACAGTTGCCCAATTCATCTTCCCGGGCTATAAATATACATTATAATTTTATATTATTACTAACAAAACAGTACAAGCTTGTTATATCTACTGTGGTACAGGTGATACACAATTTACTAACTACAACAAAAATAACACTTCAAAAAATTACAAACTACAATAAAAATAACACAAAATAGAAAAGAAAGAAACTAATTAAAAAACAAAAACATTAATTAATAATAATATATATATATATATATATATATATATATATATATATATATATATATATATATTATACTCTGGATTAACACATAGTCCTACTCTTTGTCCCGAAATAATCTATGGTATCCCGAGAATTGATGGTTTGATGGTATAAATGTTTGTTACTCTTTCACGCCGCGACCCGCGACTGCTGAACCGAATCACCTGTTTAAAGTAGAGACAGATTATAATCTGCATTAACAGATAGGTTACTTTTTATCCCGGAAAAGTCCATGGTTCCCGAGGAATTTGTGAAAACTATATTCCATGCGGACGATTTCCACTCAGTTGTTCCAATATTTGCACTATAATTTTGAGAATTTACTCCTATTTTTTTTTAATAATACCAATTTATTAAGTCGGCGCTATGAAATACAAATTAATATTTCCAAGAAAATCTCAGAAGCAGTCGGTGTGGTTTAAATGTGCGTTTTACAGTGTATCAATACCATATTACGTCGTATTTTTTTATCAGAACGATAGTGTCAATACTGTCAGTAAACTATAATTATTGTAAAGTAAACTAATTTCAATAATCGAAAATATAAGCTAATCTCGAAAAAAAATAATAAACTAAAAGTAATATAGGTACAGGTAAGTAACAATAATCTGTATTAAAGCTTCGTTTAAGGTTAACTGCTATAAAGGTCACTTTACAAAAAAAAAAATATTACACGACGTTCTGCGTAGAAACGACCTTTCCATAACATAAAACCCCTAAGCGCTGTAGTACTGTGGCGTGATGAAATTTACATATTCATTAGAATTTGGCGTTGATGACGTCATGTCCACCGATAGCTCGGCGCCGAGCCAAACATTGCTTATGCAACAGCCACAAGTTAGATTGGGCACATCTACAAAGCTACGAGCTTTTGGCGGCACACACGTTATAACTTAACACGGCTAAGTAGACAGCGCTGCATGCTCTGTAACCTACAGTTTCACAGATACATTTATTCCAATAAACAAAAATTAATCGTTATGGTCCTCATAAGACTCAATCACTCGGCGAGCGATGGAACGAGCTATGGTTCTCTGCGTTATCGATCAGTAATGATTAGATCAGCTAATTAACAAAAGCCAACGAGTCGCGAAACTGAAGTGAACTCCGCCCTGCTTAGCACATAAATCTAAGAGCCAGCGGACTTTTAGGATCACATGATCAAAATTAACAAAAAGCAAGATGGCCCACATGATATCGTGTGAACGACCATCGGCTACGCGAACAACCACCAACAATTAACGCTCTAAGATCACACGAGAATACAAGAAAAAAAGTCGTTGGTCGAAGTTGTTTTGACGCAGTTGTTTTAAAAATGAAACACTGTATGAAGTAACTAATAAGTTACTACCGGACCCGGTCAAGCTTCGCTTTGACTTATGTGCACTTCTTTACTATCCCTACCCTATCCCACTCTAATTGTGGAATTTTCCAAATCGGCTCGTAAGTAGCTTTGTAGCTTTACAGTAAGAAACAACTCGCCGATGTTGTGTATAATCCCTCGAAAACATGATGCAGCTTACCTGCCCACAGTTCCAACTAAGTTTGCGTTCACATCGCCAGTTTGCGCACTCCGCGGCACGCGAAAGTAATAGCTTTTCGTCGTACAACTATGGCTTATGAACTACATAGATAGGTACATGCTGGTGACTGTTTGTTTTGCACCCTCCGTCTGTGTGAACTTTGCACACCAGTCGGGATACACGGGAGTTTGTAGTTATGTAATGTTTCTTTGTAATATTAAATGCGAGTACAATGTCGTTTATTTTCTTCCCTTTTCAGGACATTTATGCCAATGGCAGTGCTAAATGACTCTAATGGCGTTTATGCACGGGTTCGACGTTTTTATTCGGAGTTAGAAAGATTTTTCCTTTTTTTTAATCATTACAAGTTAGCCATTGACTAAAATCTCACCTGATGGTAAGTGATGATGATTAGGAGGAGGATGAAAATCCACATCCCTTTCGGTTTCTACACAACATCGTACCAGAACATCTCTTGTTGTGTAATTCTTGATGGGTTACTTGGGATAGGCGGGAGAGTGACTTGAATGGAAAAGGGGAGTCTTAGATATCTGTCAAAGGCGCCTTTAACCCTACACACAACGTTCACTAGTGCGTTACTTCACTCAAGGTCATTCTCTGCCATCCTATGGTCTTATTTTGGTTACAGTTTGATTTGTTAATTAAATTGTCCTGACAAATGTTGTGAATCATAATCTTTGTTCGACATTAGTTTTCCTATTTTTGTTCTTTCTTAGTTTTGTAATAAATTTTGAGTCTGCTAAAACAATGACACGGCACTAAGGAGGCCGTACAAAAATTATGAGATGCTCTATCGCGCCTACATGTATTCAAATAAGAAAGCAAACCAAATGATTTTTAACTATAAAACACACCATGCTGCACCGTGCATTAGTGAAACATTCTTTACGAAAAGAGATTACTTTAAAACACCATCCATCCAACGCACCAGCGCACGCTAACGAGCGAACAGGCGCTTACAAACTTAGGTAAAACCGTAGGTAACAGTAGTTGCAGTACCTACTACATGGTACACTGTGTTTTTGAAGGATTAGTTGAAAAGTTAAAGTTGGTAAGCTTGGAAACTAACTAACTGCCGATGAAGTTGCACAACTCGCAGTGAGTTTAAGCAAAAGTTTTAGTAACACAGTTCAGACCCCCTATAATGGTTGTTGTGAACTCGATGGAAAATTATTATTGACGACGTGGAAACTCTTGTACGATGTTATACACATTCTAATCTAATGGCTGGCTCGTTTCAACGCGAATATTTGCGCAAAAAGAGGGGTGTTATAAGTTTGACGTGTCTGTCTGTCAGTCTGTTTATGGCACCACAGCTCCTGAATAGATGAACGCATTTCATTTTATTTATTTTTTTGTATGAAAGGTGACTTATGGGCGAATATGGAAGTGTTGTTAGACATGTGAAAATCTGTTGACCCGTTTAAAAGTTCTGGGGTTTGAAAGTGGGGAAGATTAAACGAATGTCTGCAAATATACTCGAGGAGTGGTCTCAAATGAAAGCGAATATTGATGACTTGATCGGGAGAGTAATTAATAAATTCGTGACAATTTTTTTTTTTTCAATTTTATGTTATTCAACTATGTCCTTATTCTTAGAACGGTAATAGATCTAATTAGGGCTGCAATCAATGAAAAGCTATGTCGATTATAATAATTAGTATAGTAGTGTTTACTTTAGTATATATCTAAGTTTAAATTTTATGAAAACTTACAAAGGGGCATATTTGCTCTGCCAAAAATATCTATAATAAAAAAAACTACATAATGTTTTCAGTCTTTTCGTTTTATAATAACATGAATGTAATGTAATTAATAAGAAATATTTATAAAAGTAATCATTTTTGGCTCGTGGAGTTTCAGAATGGCGGTTAATTGTCTTAATAAATAGATTGTAATAATTACAGTACTTCTGTTGTTTATGTAATATTTAACTTGCATGGTTCCCGTTCCCGCAGGAATACAAGGACAAAATATAGCCTATAGCACTCGTTGATAGTGTACCATCTCGACAGTGAAAGAATTTTTCAAATCGGTTCAGTACTTTCAGAGCCCATTCAATGCAAACAAACAAACATATAATCAAATATTTCTTCTTTATAATATTAGTACTTATAGAAAAGTAAAACCGCTTCTTTATTTTAAGAGTACCTACACAATAATTTTGATTTAAAATCTTTATACTTTATATATTTTTTAATTAATCAAAGTGGTTAACTATTTCGCTTTTAAACGAAAGCTCAATTTATAAAATACCTCTCCGCATGCATACATTTTACGGCGGCATTTGTGAAGTTGGAACCGGCGAGGCACCTGCATATATTTGATAATTATAATTTATGTGAGAAATATTCTACTTTGGGCAATAAAATTTATTCAAAATATATAATTTGATTGGTGATGATGTTACGAAAAAATGCGGAAGTTAAAATTGAGACTAGTTTCTTATTGTAATTATTCTAAAATATCAGGTAGTTAAATGTACTCGTATGAATAATTAGGCAGTCATATTCCAGTATACTCATAGGTATACAAAAGACTCAATATTGTATCTGCAACTGTAGCTAATGTGACCATGAAAACGAGCTAAAAAAAAACATTTCACTAGTACATAAATAAATACACATAAAATGCCGTAAAAAAAACTCAATGAGTACACCACGTGTCAATTATAATATGACAGACGGCGTGGTAAACCTACATGGTATTGGCAGAGAAAACAGAAAGTACGGTACTTTGAGGCAAAATAAGTTGTAGTAGCAATTCACGCCGCAACACGCAAACACAAACTAGTACTTAAAAAATTAAAAATAAAATGAGGCAAATACTTGTCGTGTAATATTTAAAAACAAAAAATACTCTACGATAACGCCACGTGTCAGTTATATGACAGCAGGCGTGGTGAACTTAAAACAGTAGCAGCAGAGAAAACAAAAAGTACGGTAAAATGCGTGCAAGTCAGGCAGGAAATAAAGTACTTTGAGGCAAAATAAGTTTTAATAACAATCCACGCCACGAAACAAAAATTAGTACATAAAAAAAATCGGCTGTACTCTTTTTATTGACGATAGTTGAAGGTGACAACGTCATAAGAAGTAAATAAATAAAATACTGTTCGTTTTTCTAAAATACTGTTTAATAATTTTCATACACCAGAATATACTTTATTTCTTGTACAAAAAGTTGGCAACCCTAGAGCGAGGTAACGACGCATGACGTCATCTTTTTTCGAGTTGCAGCCGGCTTCATCGAATTACAAGACGTTGTCACGTCAATAAAATGAGGTACTCCTCGTGTAATGCTTATGTGTCAAATAAAAAATTAACTCAACGAGTACGCCACGTGTCAGTTATTTGACAGACGGCGTGGTGAACCTACAACAGTAGTGGCAGAGAAAACAGAAAGTACGGTAAAATGCGCGCAAGTCGGACAAAAAATGAAGTACTTTGCGGCAAAATAAGTTTTAGTAGCTGTCCACGCGGCGAATCAAAAATTAGTACATAAAAAAATAAAATGAGGTACTCCTCGTGTAATTCTTTTGTGTCAAAAAAAAATTAACTCAACGAGTACGCCACGTGTCAGTTATATGACAGACGGCGTGGTGAACCTACAACAGTAGTGGCAGAGAAAACAGAAAGTACGGTAAAATGTCTGTCGCGCAAGTGGGGCAGGCAGGCAGGCAGGCAGGCGGCAGGGCGAGCGGAGTGTAGTGGAGGGCCTTCGATCGCGAGCGGGGACGCGCTCGGGTCGTTCACCCGCGGCGACCGGACCGACTGTCGTCATCGCGTCCGCTTTCTAGACACGACACGACTCCGATTTTGGGCTACACACGACACGACTTCGACTTTGGGCTCGCATGCGTCAATGACATAATATTTTGTGACGATAAGAATACCAATAACGGAGTTGTCCCACTGCGATATTTACGTTTGCGCTGCTTTTGGTTGAAATTTGACTTTCTCTCGTCTCAATATATGTCATGATGTATAAATCTGCAAAAACAATCAATACTGTTTTGTTTTTTAATCAACCGCGGTTTATTTTATAGTTTATATTCAAACTTTCGGGCGAATACAATAAATAAAATACATAAAACACAAGACTTAATTAGTTTTAGTTTCGTTCTGTTTAACAATAAATACTAGAAATAAGTTTGTAAAGAAGAAATACTCAAATAAAATCTTTCATTTATTTTTTAGAAGAGGAGGAGCGGTTAAAAAGCGGGTTAGAAACCAGATTCTATGGAGCCGGTAACAAATTCAGCAGGAGATTTAAAGAATCTTATTGTTACAATTTTACATGTTCACTTTTTTCTAAATTAAAACATATATTTTGACGTGGGTACCAGATACCAAGTCAATAGTGATGCAAAATATTATTCTCATTCATAATTTAAATGTCATCTGATATACTAAATGTTTCCTTTATTTGACAAAAAAAAAAATACATGATAAATCGTATCGGATAGTTGAAGTGACGAGCACAAAGTCGAAAAAGTTTTATAACACGCGCGTTACGAACCGTAAACTCTTGGAAGATGGCCGCTAGTGCGTTTGACAAATCGATACGTTGTTTACATCATCCGTTACCATCACGCAAAATACATATTAAATGTATGTCTCCTTTTACATGGACAAAAATTTATGGCATATGATTTATTTCTTTTTATCCTTAAAGCGATATTATTATGATGGATAAGTCTTAAGTACAATCATCATCATCATCACACCTTCCGGAGGCAGAGGTCATATCCACAAGACTATCACGGCTCTTAAGTACAATGGATTCTAAATAATACTCAGTCATTATACAAGATTTATCTTTGATTTACATACGTATTATATGAATCAAATGTGGGTGTTCTACAAATAGGTAAATATTTAATTTTTATTTTACACATCAAATTTAAATTAAAACATTACGTACATTAATGGCTAACTTAATAAAAATTAAGGTAATCTTTTAGTAAAAACATAATAATGATTGTTGAATAAACTGAATTCATTTTATTTAAGAAAGTTCTGTTAGCAGGTTATCTTGTCAAAATCTTCTCTGGAAGTGGCTGGATTTGCTACAAATTGTATTAACATTAAAAACTAAGCCACTAGATTCAGAACAAGTACGATGCTCACTACAAAGTCAAATAAAGACTGACTCAATCATTGTACATTGTTATAACAAAAGTTATAACATAGAAACACAAAACAACAAACTTTAAATCAACGATTACATAGCATCAATAGAAGTTTGATTAAGTCAAAGTCAAAATTCAAAGTCAGTCATTTATTTCTATATTTATAAATAGGCTTAGTTTGCTCTTTCGAAACGTCAGGTCATATTAAACTTAAGATAATGGTGATAATAATCATTCGAAAACTTAAAATTAAAGTTACGAGGGTTCCAAACGCGCCTTGGTCCGAGAAGAACAAAGAAACAACACCACACCCATAACAAACTCAGTTAAGGTTTATTTTTTTTTTATTTATCACCATTTTACAAACTTATTTAAAACTAAGCACACAGTCGTATAATACAGTTTAACACCAAGCTTTTTATCATTTATAAACTCATTAACACTATAATAAAACTTTACTAATTAAGATGATTTTTTAAAGACAGTTATTATTTTTATTACGACATATTTATTACAAAATCGTATCCGTTACGTCACGTTTGTATAAGAGCAAACAAGAACGCGAAGTTAGAACTTTATTCCGTGAACCGTGAGTTTTTCGAAGATGGCCGCCCCGGTACAGTGTCATCTGTCAGATCGATACCTTGTTTACCACCCAATAGAACGGACACGGTAACTTCGTTACCAACTTCGCTCGCTCAGTTGTTTCATACGAATGTTATATAGAATTGTTGTTCCATTTTCCACGGCATACTTTGTTAAAGTTGTCTTGTGTTTTGATGTTGTTTATGTCTTGTTTAAATATGGAATCTTTCAGAAGTTAAAACTAATTTGGAACTTAGTTACGTTTACACCAAAAACGAAATATATTTTTTTTTAATATCTATTTCGTTTTTGGAAACAAAGACCCAAATTAGTTGTTATTTCTGATGGATTATATTTAAAATTCGTTCGTAAACATGAAATACGAACTCGTAAGTCATAAAGCTATGAAAACTATTTATAATATGTTTCATAAAAATGCTTTATTCAATCAAATCATCATCATACGTTCCTACTATTATACACCAATGAATTACTCGTAACTGGAATACTTTGAGAGCCTGATTTTGGATGGGGGCAAGTTAAATAAATTGACTAAGTTTTGATCGTGAGACGTTGGCTAATTAAGCTCAGACATGGCCAGAGCTTAGTCATCATCTCCTTACCCTTATCCCACACTTAGTCGTTCACGTCATCATCTTTGATCATAAGATTTATAATACTTATGAATTCAGTAATCAAAGCGAGTGAATATAAACTCAACAACTGACCAATTAATAGAAAACCATTTAAAGTAACATAAGGACGAGTGTGTTAAATTAACAACGAGTCAAAAAGACGGTAAAGTTGCCGCAACAAAGCCAAGGGGACCCACATTCGGTATTGAAAACTAAATTTTATTCATAGCGGCACGCCGACCGGAACGGTTCAGATGCCAACAAAAAGGCTGCCGACGCTGTTTCCACAAAGGCGCTTCCGAACAAACGAATTTGAAAGACAAACCCATCTCCACAATTTCTGGCTGCGATCTTGGAAAGTTTTATATTGCGGTGACAGCGGACACGTCGCCACACCCGCTATTGACGACAAACTATTGTTTTTTTATTATTTTTAACATATGTGCTACATTCTGATCAGTTTGAAGGCGGTGCCAATCCAGTGTCGTGTTTTAATTAAATCCGTTTCTAAAAAGACCACAGAAATTTCGTAATTTGAACGGCTTGAATTAAAACATCACTGGCTTGGCAACGCCTTCAACTGATCAGAATGTAGCACATAGGTAAGATGTTATTTTTTGCTTTTTAGTTTAGGTTAATTTTTGAGTTGGAAGTCGGTTGAATTTTTTTTATTATTGTTAACCAAGACAATCCTACTTCCTACTAATATTATAAACGCGAAAGTTTGTATGGATGTTTGGATGTTTGTTACTCTATAACGCCGCTACTACTGAAGCGATTTAGCTGAAATTTGGAATGGAAATAGATTTTACTCTGGATTAACACATTTTTTATCCCGAAAAAATCTATGGTTTCCCGAGAATTGCGAAAACTGATGATTTTGATAATATGAATATTTGTACCTCTTTCACGCCACAACTACTGAACCGAATTAGCTGAAATTTAGTATTAAGATATATTATAGCCTAGATTAACACATAGACATAGACTACTTTTTATCCCGGAAAAATCCATGGTTCTCGAGGGATTTGTGAAAAACTAAATTCCACGCGGACGAAGTCGCGGGCGTCCGCTAGTGTGTTATAAGCACGTAAGCATAACTATCCATCACCACGAAGCTTTCCCAAGCACTTGGGTGAACACAAAACGAGACACGAAGCAGGAAACGGCACGCGGCAAGTAAAAACTAAAAGGCAACCGGTTCCAGTGAAACGCGCTTGCCGTTTAGTAGCAAAGTAGGATGTCATATTCATTAAGCCGTTTGCTTTAGGCTAATTAATTATGAAGTATATATCCAGTTTTGATTTACTTTGGCTAATATTTTTAGTCTATACTAATATTATAAAAAGTTAAAAATTATACGACGTGATCTCTGGATCTAGTGAATCGAGTTTGAAAATTCTTTGACCGCTAGAAAGCCACGTTTTTTTTGAGTGTCATAGGCTATATTTTATCCCCGTATTCTCACGGGAACAGGAGCCACGCGAGTGAAACTGCGGGACGTCAGAACGGTTATAAAGAAATTCCTTCTAGATCCGTCCAGCCGTTCTTCAGCCGAGTCTACTTGAGACTTAAGACAAGACAAAAATACATCTAAACTTTGACATGACTTTGACATAACTTTGACATAATAGTACAGATATTAAATTAATTAAACGACTAAGCAATCTACGTTCAATTATATCAAAGTCACGGTGCGATAAATTCACCAAACATTAAACAAACAGAGATCACTAGATTTATGAAATATGAAATGTTTAGATAATATTCGCCATTGAAACATTTCGTGAGTTAACGTGTGCGTGCTAATAGCTACACTCAACACGTATCACACACACACACACACAGATGCTACTAGATTGTATAAGATATGTGCGTGTGTGTGACCCGGCTTCAAGAATACGAGCGAGGACTTTGAACCTATCCTCGAACGACGTCATTCGCCAACTGCCGAGTTGTGAATGCAATGAATGAAAAGTATTATAAAACTTTACATTCGTTACTCTTTAGGTGCAGTGCTTAATTAGCGTGCTAGGGAAGTTTTTACACCGCGCTCGTTTTTGTTTTTTTTTTTTTATTTCCATGAAAGATGTGGTGGCCTTTGTTTCGCCACAGTCTTTTAGTTTACAACTGTATAATAAGAAGATGTTTTTAAAGCCTACTTTACAAAGTACCTACTATGCAAGTGAAAATAAATGTTCAAGTATATCTTAGTTTTTTATAAGAAGCGACAGAATATTTTTAACATTTTAGTGCTTACCTTAAACAGATGAACAGGCTTTGCCTTGACCGTTAATGTACCGAATTTTAGCTTCACACACAAAAAAAAAAAATAATTGTTTTATGTAATTGTAATAAATATTGTGAATAATTGAGTGCCGGCTTTTCTGAACAGAACCTACCTTGCCGAACTCTACTAATAGTCAAACTTGCAGCCTACTTAGGTCCACCACGCCAGCCCAGTGCGGATTGGCAGATTTTACACACGCAGAGAATTAAGAAAATTCTCTGATATGCAGGCTCACGATGTTTTCACCGTTTGGGACACGTGATATTTAATTTCTTAAAATGCACACTTGAGGTGCATGCCCCGGACCGGATTCGAACCCACACCCTCCAGAAATCGGAGGCAGAGTTCATATCCACTGAGCTATCACGGCCGCTGGCCGAACCGATTGGGCTGAAAATTGGCGGAGAGGTAGCTTAGAACCTGGAGACGGACATAGGATACTTAGGGTAAGGTAGAATAGGGTAGAAAAGGGTTGGAGTAGGGGTTTCACGCGGACGAAGTCGTAGGCGTCTGCTAGTGAAACACCTTTTTGAAATTTATTTCTGTACTATAAGAGCATACAAAACTAAATTGAAATACCTTTAATTCTCAAATGTTATATGTAATATCCTGGCGCCGACTCTGTAAATGAGAATATGTTAAAAAAAATCCAGCACCTACTGCGATCGTGAGTGTTTGGTACTTAATTTAACTATAAAATCTTTATTTTCAAGTTAATGTGAAGTGTTCCAGGTGCCTTGCATTTAATGCACGCCTGAATGCCCGAGTAGAGATTCTAGTTCATGAGATAAGAGTATGAGTGAGTTACTGCATACTTAGAATGTTTTATCTAAAGTTTTAACAACTACCTACCTACCAGCGGCGATGAGTTCACGTAAGCCGATTCCCGGCGGGTTACTTTTAAAAATCCATGCATATTCATTGTTGTACTATAGTTAGATGTATGGGAAACCGGAGTTTGTATCACACTGTACGAATTTAATTTTCTTTGGGACGGCTTCGCCACTGCCTGTCTACCTAATAGCATGTTTACTGCATACTTAGAATGTTTTATCTAAAGTTTTAACAACTACCTACCTACCAGCGGCGATGAGTTCACGTAAGCCGATTCCCGGCGGGTTACTTTTAAAAATCCATGCATATTCATTGTTGTACTATAGTTAGATGTATGGGAAACCGGAGTTTGTATCACACTGTATGAATTTAATTTTCTTTGGGACGGCTTCGCCACTGCCTGTCTACCTAATAGCAGGTTTTCTGAATCCTTTCAAATTTTTTAATAATAAGGCATACATTTAAATATTTATTTCTTTATGTCAACTGAAGTGTCGGTTTATAATTTAAAATTCTTGTCTGCCGGTCTGTTGGTTCCTCGAATCTGCTGGACATATTTTGACGGGACTTTCACTGGCGGATAACTGATACTATAAGGATTAACATGAGCTTATTTTTATTCCGGACCGGATAAAACTGCCGGACATAGTTGGAAACTTAACGCTCCAGTTAAATCACAAACTTATAGGATTTAAAAATGAATTTCACTCGCGATAGTTTAAATTTCGGCCAAAGAGTTTTAAAACTTTCTATTTTTCCAATGTTCCAATCTCCGTGTTTACACAGTCTGTTCAAATAGAGATTTCAGTTCGACGCTTTAAAAAAAAAATAGAGTAAAAAAGGCTATTTCCGCTGCCGCCCGATACATGAATAAATAAGTCTAGCTACAGTTACAACACGTCCAAATCAAAGCGCATTTTATATCTATACTATAAAGGGAATTTGTTTGTGTGTTTATTTAGACGTTTACTTGGATAGAAGCAGGCGTTACTTTGCGGAAGTTCATCATGATTATATAATGATTTATTTATTTTGCTATTATCCGCGAAAAGTCGACGAACACATGCGACAACGTCACCCAGGTCCGACAAAATACTTTCTACGTACGTTTCACCCCGAAACCAGAGCATCCTCAGGAGATGTTGACTCTACAACGTGCAATTGCAAAGTGACTTTGCAAAATAATAGCAAAATAAATAAATCATTATATAATTAGACGTTTACATTATTATTGTATATTCATTATTCATATAGCCAGGCTCATGAGTGACACGACTTTAAACTGGGGATAAGTAGGGAAACTTTGTTTATATGTTAGCTCTTTAAAATTCGAAAAGTGAGGGTTGTCTACGCGGACGTTAGTCTGTGGTATTCGTTTACTCATACGAGTATAACACAGACTAACGTCCGCGTACAGAACCCTTACTCTTCTAATTTTAAAGATTAAACTTTAATACAAAGTTTTCCTACGTATCCCCAATTTAAAGTTCGGCTATGTCACTCATTACGAGGACGATAGTCTGTGTTATGCTCGTATGAGTATACATGAAACTTTAATACTGAAAGAATGTTTCAATTTTAACCAATAGTTCCTGAGATTAGCCTTCCTCTTGAATCACTCTCTATCTAATGATAAAACCACATTTAAATCCATTGTATAGTTTCAAAAATCTAAAACTAGATTTACACGTCATTGTGTATGTCAGGAAGGTCTTTGCAGTACTAATGAGTACTAGGCTAGGGTAATAGACGAATCTAACGATATCTTAAATAGCGATTAAGCGATAGCGAACAAATAAATGGTGGCATATACGTTGTACATAGAACTGTTCACACAACATTAATACCGCAAAAACGTACACACACAATGTCGTGTGAATCTAGTCTTAGCGTACCGGCGGGAAACAAATTCGTTTTACACTATGTTAAGATAGCGTAAATAATGATTTTCCACCTCTGATGAATCATATCAAAGTAAATGAAATGCCAGTGTGTGGTCGACGCACTAATCAGAACCTATACTATACGATACATAACGATACATAACATACCGGTACATAACGATACACGAGTAGCGGTGGTGCACATACTTCGTTTAATGCCCTCAGTGGGTGGGCGAGTAGGGTGACCGCACTAATACCGGGACTTTGTGAATTATTAATGGACACTGCTACGATTAATCGTAATCATTCGATTTTCATTGCAAGCAGGACTAAGACTATGTGGTGGCGAAAAATTCCTCATTTTATAAACGCTGAAAGTTTTTCAGCTCACGCTTCTAATATACATAGATAGACGACTAGAAGTTTGAGTGGCAGAATCTTTACAAATAGTCAACTGACGTGTCCTTGTAAACGGAGCCTACTTGAAATAAATGAATTTTGAATTTGAACCTTGATGTCTTTAGGAGATTTCAAAGATCCAAATATAAAAGCACTTTTATTTTTTAAAACAAAAATGAAATTATTTTTATACTTTAACTAACACTCTATGGCCAAGTATCTATCCTTCGGTGACACAGGTTTCTGTAGTTTAGAGCGGAACACCCTATTACTTATTTATTTTAAAACTAGCCGACCCTCCTGATTGTAAGCTCCACCAATTATCAGCCAAATCAGTCCAGCCGTTCTTGAAGTATAATTAGTGTAACTAACACGACTTTCTTTTATATATATAGATTAGATTTCTTTATAAATAATTTTAAGAAAATGACATTGTATGGACTTGTCCCCAAACGCATAAATATATTCTTTCTTTACAAATTAGCCCTTGATTACAAACTCACCTGTTCGTAAGTGATGATGCAGTCTAAGATGGAAGCGAGCTAATTTGTTAGGAGGAGGACAAAAATCCACACTTCTATTTGGTTTCAACACGACATCGTACCGGAACGCTAAATCGCTTGGCGGTACGGTCTTTGTCGTTAGGGTAGGGTAACTAACCGCGGCCGAAGCCTCCCACCAATCAAAAATAATTATACAGAATACCTTTGACTTTATTCGTAGTACAACGGCACCGTTAAATACGTACCTAACTCAGGCGTTACCAAAGGCAACTACGTGATTCGCGAACACACCCCGGGCGCGAAATCTAAGCAACTTAAGCGGACATGTTTATGGCGCATTAAAATAGTTACACTGTCAGGTACGAACTAAAATAAATAAGACGCAGCGTAGCCGGCGGTAATTCGCGAAACGTGCGCCACGTTTTGCAAATCATCTGTCACGCCGTTATACGAACGTAGATGAACGATGCAGTTTACCGTTCCCCAAACTATCCCATCGATATACCTGTATTATACAGGTACATACAGTTCTACCATAGTTTAGAAGAGGTTTTTAGCCTGTAAGAGTCTGGCCTGTAATACTTCAATAAGGTGTTGTCACCTTTTATGAAGAACAGAACTACCACGCTCCTATGCCACGCTTTAGGCGTCGTGCCCTCATTAATGACGGCTGGGCAGCATTCGGGAAACTTCGCAATATCTTTTAGTCCGAAATTCCTCAGTACCTGAAGACAAAATTCATCGTGCGTGTTGCCAGTGATAACCTATGTTTCCAAGTCTTAGTCGGTAACTATGGGCCTTCTAATAAACCTCGAAACGAGCTATGCTCAGAGTATCTCTAAGTGACCGAATTAGAAATGAGGAGATCTGCAGAAGACCCAAAATCGCCGACATATGAGCTCAACGAGTCGCGAAGCTGATGTGGCAATGGGCGGAGCACACTTCGAAAAGCCGATGGACATTAGGGTCCCAAGGTGCTGGAATGGCGACCCCGCACTAGAAAACGCAGTGTAGTCGACCCTCCATCAGGTAAACTGCGAGTCACAGGGTTTCGCTGGATGCAGGCGGCTCAAGATCATGATGTTTGAAAGTCCCTACAAAAGGCCTATGTCCTGCAGTGGACCTCTATCAGCTGATATGATGATGATGAAGAGTACAGCACTACCCAACACGGGTGTCCATGGGGATTTTCCCCCTACGGGGGAGAAAGTAAGCAGCAAATCAACATAAAAAATCCTATACAAGTTTACCTTTTACATTCGTATATTTATGTAATAATACCATCTCAAACAACATTAATATTCATACATCCATCTACTTCGGGCTCTCTCACAGAAAATGTTTGATCCGAATTCTATATCAATCTAATATAGCCTCGGAACCCTCTTATCAAAAATACATGATTAGTTTATTCACGAGAAAAAGGTGTCTAACAGTGTTCAATTGAGTTTCCGAACTCTTGAAGCACATCTTTACAATACTTTTATTTGAACACACGAACGCAAAGCAAAATCAACTGTAATATCATACAAATAGAGTGCAATATAGTATAACGGAATGTATTTTCACGGGATTTCCGCTCGAGGGCGTTAATATTACGAGTCAAAAAAAAAGGTATGTGCACACAGTTACCAAAGTTAGTTAGCTTGGTTTACAACAGGTCCTGGATTCGTTTGAAATTATGATTTTATTTATTCCAAATAGTTTACTCGTACGATCGTATTGTGATCGGGAATGACGTACTGCTAACGATACGATAACATGAACAGAATGCAGTCATCAGTCGAAGAATTGGAATCGACTCCTCCCAAGTCACCGCAATACTATTTTAATCTGCATTATCACTTTACATCAGGTAAAATCGCAGTCAACCGATAACATGTCGATGGTACTTCATACATACAACAATATCTTGCATACCCTCCATAAAATTTAATCCCTCCTGTATTGAAAAAGGAGATTTCCATTTTGTACAATTCGTAATTGTAGAAATATCTGATGGTAAGTGACGATGCAATCTAAGATGAAAGGGGGAACCTTGTTATAGGAGTAGGTTGAAATCCCCTTTTGGTTTCTACACGACATTGTACCGGAACGCTAAATATACCTAGTGCCTACTTTAGTTAAAAACGTGTGCACTCCACATATTGATGGAAAAAATATCAGTAAATAATCATAAAACCAGTAAACTACAAGATTTACACACAGTTTTATATTGCGTTATGGCGGGCATAAGGATGGGTGCCGAAGGTCGGTTACGAAGCCGCAACATTTTCCTGTTTACGGTATTTGACTTCATAAATGAAGGGTCACAAGGGCTGTCAGTACGTTGCATATCTATAAATCTACTATACTATAAGATAATGGAAAATTAAGATCTAGTCTAGAATAAAGATCCAGATTGACTGGACAAATACGAAGTCGCCGGTATCCACTAGTCCATAAGGAGCATGACACAAGGTCTCAACTCTCACATTAATAAGGAGCATAACACGAGATCTCAACTCTCACATCAATAAGGAGCATAACACTTTTCAACTCTCACATTAATAAGGAGCATAACATAAGGTCTCAACTCTCACATTAATAAGGAGCATAACACGAGATCTCAACTCTCACATCAATAAGGAGCATAACACTTTTCAACTCTCACATTAATAAGGAGCATAACATAAGGTCTCAACTCTCACATTAATAAGGAGCATAACACTAGGTCACAACTCTCAAATTAATAAGGAGCATAACACATCTCAACTCTCACATTAATAAGGAGCATAACACAAGGTCTCAACTCTCACATTAATAAGAAGCACAACACAAGATCTCAACTCTCATATTAATAAGGAGCATAACACAAGGTCTCAACTCTCACATTAATAAGGAGCTATACACAAGGTCTCAACTCTCACATTAATAAGGAGCATAACACATCTCAACTCTCACATTAATAAGGAGCATAACACAAGAT
Source organism: Bicyclus anynana (assembly GCF_947172395.1). Classification (NCBI taxonomy): domain Eukaryota; kingdom Metazoa; phylum Arthropoda; class Insecta; order Lepidoptera; family Nymphalidae; genus Bicyclus; species Bicyclus anynana. The sequence goes on along the minus strand of NC_069106.1, from coordinate 5,627,863 downwards.
CTTAACTCTCAAATTAATAAGGAGTATAATATATCTCAACTCTCACATTAATAAGGAGCACAACACAAGATCTCAACTCTCACATTCATAAGGAGCATTACACAAGTCTCAGCCCTGAGCCACGTTAGTAACACACCGACAGAGGCGAGAGAGACGCTCGGTGACAGATCGCACCTCGCATTTGCGCATTGCCCACGAGCGCGATAAACAATTACAATGGCACACCCATTGTTACACGCGGCGTTTAAATGGTTATAAATAAAACCGAGTAACGTAACCAGTGAGAGAATAGAATCAACCGGTGACAGCTGCATTGCATTTATACAATGGGTGTGACTATGGAAATGTCGTAGCATGCACGCACATAAGCGATATACCGTACAGCGAGTCTTGTAAAAAACGTGATTGATATCTTATTGTTATTATCACTAGAGCAGCGTTTCCCAAACTTTATTCTACTGGGACCCGGTAAATTTCACACTCCTCCTTCGTGACCCACTTGAGTTTTTGAACCCATAATATCTACAATCCGCCCGTTGAGTAATCATTATTGTCTCGTTAGTCAAGAAATAAAATCGACCATCTTTTAGTACTTGGTTAAAGTAGCAGCATTGCCTCCATAATGCTGCGACCGGTATTTTTTTTGGCGACCCGGTATAGGGTCGCGACCCACCTGATGGGAAACGCTGCACTAGAGAGACGGAAAAATATTCTTACCAAGAAAGACATGTAATGGGCATAAGACCTAGGTCTAAGGCGAAGAGACCACCAATTCTAGCCGGGTTACCTTTTCAAAATCCATACATATTCATTGTTGTAATGAATATACTCGTAAATCTTTAAGTAGTTTGTAAGCTCTGTTAGTATTAGTTTGTAATTTCTTCTTCTTTTTTAATTTGTATTTTTTAGCTGAATAAAGGATTTTATTATTATTATTATTATTATTAACTAATATGTAAGGATATACGAGAAACCGCAGTTTGTATCACACTGTATGATATCATTTTTCTTTGGTACGAAGATGATGAAGGTAAAGCCCTTTAATCTAATGAGTATGTCAATTAAAACTTGTCAGTTATTTTTTTTTTTGTATTTCATTTAGTAGTGAGTGAAAATATGAGGAGGAACGTCTGTTCTTTGAACTCTGATGGGCCAGTCTTCCACGCAAACGAAGTCACGGACCGTCCCGCTTAGTGTACGAATAAATGTTAAAAACCCACGCATCAGTTCGCACCTATCAAATTCAGTAATATTAATTATTCACGCCAGCAAATTATTACAAGTCCTCGAATTCGGTCGGGCTATTTACGTAGTATGACGTATCGTGTAACCGAGTGAATATACGGAATGGTACTGATAAAGTATTCATTACAATTTGTAACGAGTAAAATGTGTCTCTATGTTACATAACTTATCTATAAGGTTTAGTCAAAAAATAATAAATGTGTTGAAAAGAGTATTATGATAGGAACGAGGTATTGAATAAACCGCAAGTTATTAGTCATCATCATCATATCAGCCGATGGACGTCCACTGCAGGACATAGGCCTTTTGTAGGACCTTCCAAACATCACGATACTGAGCCGTCAGCATCCAGCGAGTCCCTGCGACTCGCTTGATGTCGTCAGTCCACCTGGTGGGGGGTCTACCGACACTGCGCTTTGTAGTGCGGGGTCGCCATTCCACCACGTTGGGACCCATACGTCCATCGGCTCTTCAAACTATGTGCCCCGACCACAAATTATTAGTGCATCGAAAAAAATCAGTTCTTGATTTGAAATGATCCAGGCATACAATACAATTATGTTTTATTCTAGTAGGTATAGGCAAAGACGACGTACTTCCACTCTCATCAATCCTTTCATTCAAGTTCGTCTAACAACTACGAACTACGAACTACGAACAAGGTCAAGAATACCAACTTCCCTGTATCTTTTTTTACCTATATTCGGATTTATTTATTATATTATTGCCTCTTTCTTTTTTTATCTATATTCGGCTCACTGCTGAGCTCGAATCTCCTCTCAGAATGAGGGGTTAGGTCAATAGTCCACCACGCTGGTCCATTGCGGATTGGCAGACTTCTCAGAATTGAGAAAATTCTCTGGTTTACTCACGATGTTTTCACACAACTGAGAAGTTAAAGGTGCATGCCCCGGACCGGATTCGGACCCACACCCTCCGGAATAGTCCGGCAGAGGTCATATCCACTGGGCTATCACGGCTCTAAACAAGAAATAAACGAATATGGTGTGAATTAATTTGATTTATCCATTTAAATTTACAAAGTTTCGTTCCAGTGTGCTCGAGCCTTAATATTCCACGTTGGTGTTTAATTATGTATTCAAAACCTTGCCAAGTAACAAAAGAATTGATAATAAACTTGTACGCGTCACACCGCCGAGTGGAAACATTACATAAGCGCACAATATAAACGCCACAACTTATGATAATTTGGACGGAACCGAGCTATCAAGCCCACTTCTGTACGGGTATTTACCTTTTGCTACCTGTTTCACACATTTATCCTATTGTTATGTGGTTCCGCTTTTATTTATATTTAATCGAAACATCTTTATAAATTACTTCATGTGGAAATCAAGGTAAATTTTGTAATCCTATTATTTATCTTAAATAGGCTAAAAACTCTCGTCACATAATTTACGTGATTGGTTGCTCGCGTAACTGTCACAGTGCAGCTTGACTGGATCTGCTAGTTTAATTATATAATAATAATAAGCGTGAGAGTTAGTCATGATAATAATAATAAAGCCTTTTATTTTCCTTATACTCTAGGGTTACAAATTACAATAGTTTATTAAATCTAGTGTTAGTATATTTAGTGTTTCTATTATTTAGTTTGTTTGTTTTAAAAATACATTGTTTTTTTTTGTAGTATTAGTTTAAGTTCTTTAAAATTATAAGGATCCCTCATAGGGTATAGTCCTCCCCCAGTTTCTTCCACTTATTTCTGTCCTTTGCCAAGAACCTCCACTGTTTTCCAGCTATATATGTAAAAGGTCGTCACACCAACGGGATTTAGTTTAATCATATACTAGTACATAATTCCTGATCCGATTTCTTAAAACGATAAATAAGTAAGCTTATTGGCGATATTTTACCTTCTTCCCCTGAACCATTGAATTATTGATGCATTCAAAATTAATATTGGTAGGCTGTATACGGAAAAATGATTATAACATTGTGTGTGTGTTATGTGTGAAGAAAGTGTTTAAATACACCTAGGTGTCACCTACTCATAGCATTACGTTGAAACCACACAATCGAAATTTTCAGTCATTTGACATCGACAACTCTAAACACTTGTTTATAATTACATCTGCGCAAACAACTGTCATTTTAGTTCAAGTAACTTGCCGGGGTGTAAAAAAACGTGTGGTTACGTGATTATTCATATCAACGTTGCTAAGCAAATAAAATAACCGACAGATCTCATCTCATGAAAACTGATCTCGGCGCTGTAAATATATCTAGTTAGCAGTGGCGAAGGATGGAATTTTGACAAAGGTAAGCCGTACCAAAGAAAACAAAATTCATATCTGTAGAGAATTAATTAAAGAAACTGTATTTGTTTACCACGTTTTATTTCTATAAACAGGTGGGCATGCCTGGGCCCATAACCTGTAGAGAATTAATTAAAGAAACTGTATTTGTTTACCACGTTTTATTTCTAGAACTTTTTACAAACTATAAAATTAAATAAAATTATTCTAACAATATCGCTTGATACAAACTCAGAGTCAATCAGCGGGCGATGAAACGAGCTATGCTAGGAGTATCTCTGCGTGATCTAATCAGAAATGGGGAGATTCGCAGAAGTACGTAAGTCTCCGACGTAGCTCAACGTGTCGCGAAGCTGAAGTGGCAATGGGCGGGGCACATAGTTTGAAGAGCCGATGGCCGTTGGGGTCCCAAGGTGCTGGAATAGCGACCCCGCGCTAGAAAGCGCAGCGCATCAAGCGAGTCGCAGGTATTCGCTGGATGCAGATGGTATCGTGATGTTTGGAAGTCCCTACAAAAGGCCTATGTCCTGCAGTGGACGTCCATCGGCTGACATGATGATTATGATCGCTTGATACAAACTCCAGTTTCTCATACATACAGATATATTACATACATAATCGTTACAATAATGAGCAAATGTATGGATTTTTAAAAGGTAACCCGGCGGGAATCGGCCTGTATGGACTCTTCGCCGCTGCTAGTTAGGTATATAGAGTGGGTACACGAGCAGGAACGTGTTTGTGGTCTCGAGATTGTCGCCGCGGGCGCTAATGGCCGCCGGCCACGATAATTGAGGCGGGTCAACTCAAACGGCCGGCCGGCAATAGACGCAATTGCAAGCGTCGCGGCGGCCTTTGAGCGCCGAACGGTGGGCGATCGAGAGACAACTTTTAAATTACGCACCAATAAAACTGTCGACGACACTGTTGCTTACAAATCACGTATATGTGAACTGAATAGAAGAAAATATACAATTCATATCCTGCTAATATCAATGCTTTATAACGAAGAGATGTACATTTATGACAGTTACTGTCGTACTGTCGAAACCAAAATGTTTCGATAAAATAATTTATGTAGGTAGATATGTCATGTTTAATAATGATATTTCACGCAAAACCAAAGAGGTTGTTTATTCTACCTATACAAATCCATATACCTATAGCTATAATTCATTTTATGAAGACTAAAAGCTAAAAGTTTGTTAGTTAGTGATGCTCATACCAGGTACCTAAGTACACGCAAGCCAATAATGAAGTATCGACTGTGCTGGTAATAAGTATGTGATTTCCTTCAAATTCACTACCGTTAACAACTTACAACAATGTATAATAATATTATCAGTAGAGTAGTTAAAGAATGAAAGCACATTTATAATATCAGTATGTATAAGTAGCACACCTCGACTATTCACTATTTTTGACTTTATTATCAACCTATTAAAATAAACATCAAATCCATTGACAATAATAATCATTTACTTACTATGTGATATCCACCAGTAAGAACCAGATGACATTTTACATAGAATCTGAATTTCAACTAGCATACTTACTACGTCAAAGATTGTGAATAAGCCTGAAGGTCAAACAACATTAAAACACCGTGATCATAAATAAAATCTACAATTTCCAAAGTAAAAAAAAAAAATCAACCACCTTGTGTAAAACACGCCTTATTCCCCATTTCCTCCGATCCGTCTCACAGTCACAAGAAACGATAGCAGGCAAGTATTGGTATGCGAAAGCCGATAACGCCGAGCAAGGACGTCGGAATGCGACCCTCTGTGTGTTTGTGCGCGCACTCGTGTGTGTATTGTGTTATATGTAGGACAACTGGGAACATACACACCTATTACCTACGAGTATATACATATATACGTGTAAATCTGTGTGCTTTACCTCGAGATCCACAATAGCATAAAGCAATTTACAGACATGCTAGCTACCAATCCCAATTTAGGACCGCTACTATTGATTTCAAATTTCATATTAGCTCGAATATTATTATACTAATAGCATTAACAACTGAGTCTTAGGGCCATAAATCATTTCTCTATATCTATCTCGCTTGCACTTATGGGTCTTATGGAGCCGTCTAGTGAAGGGTGTAACAATGAAAGACATATTATCGATAAGTAAAGTTTATTATCGTATCTTGTTCACAAAATTAAAAAAATTAACAATATTTGATTTAATATAATACATATTTCATATTATATAATTATTAACTAAATAAAATTAATCTTCATCTGAGTCTTCATCATCAGAATCTTCGTCTTCTGCCAAATTTATTATATATTAGTATCCATAGTGCGCAACGAGTAACACATGAATGTATTTATTTAATTGCAGTAAACACATTTATAGCAAAAAAAATACGCAATGCAATTACATTAGAAACCGACCAATCAGAATCGTCCAAATCATTATTGACTCATCATTAGCACGTGCGCAGGTAGCCGTTTATCGATAATTAGGGTGCGCAGGTAGGCGCGCTGCACATTCCTATCTTTTTTGACTTTTATGACCGGACGACTCAGATGATAATGCGCATACTATAGTGTGGTCTAATCTTACAATTGAAAATCAAAATCAAAAATCATTTATTTCAAGTAAGCTCAGTTTACAAGCACTTTTGACACGTCAGTTGAATATTTGTAAAGATTCTACCACCGGTTCGGAAAGCAGGTTCTGCTGAGAAGATTTAAGATTGTAAGATTGAGATTTTACAATCAGTGCAAGATCTGAAGGATATTATTAAAATCCATCCTCTCTTTACGACCAATGGCAAATATTCGCGAGAAATAGAAAAATGAATTTATATGTAAGATATGCCACATTCCATCCCTAAATACTACCTTTTGCCTATAATGGTAGGCGTCCACAGATCCGCAATCCGCATCCTACGTACCGTAAAATTAAAAATGCGTTAATTACGATGCGTCCGATACGCACGATGCGATCTGTGGACGCGTGCCATATATCGGAAAACACAGATCATTCATATGGTGATATAATGTAATTCATGTCTGTTCCAAATAATAATAACCGTGACGTGACGTCACATGCCAGATAAAATAAATGCTGGTTATTTGTTTTTAAACAGCGCATAATATAATACAAAGATAACTAACTCATTATCTTACATATAACACAAATATATCAACATACTTAATTCGTTCTAGTTTTATTTACACAAGTAAACTTTTTTAAAAAATAAAACTTATCGATATTTTAAAAAATAAACTGCATCATCAGATACGCTATCAAACGGTAGTTAAGGCTAAAACATCTCAAGGAATCTATTGTTTGGACAATGTAACTTTTTTATCAAGATCAGTAGTAACGGTAATATTGCACTTTTAATTAGTACTAAAACAGTTTGAGATAAGTATCAAACAAAGTAAAGGGAACATTGAAACAGTAAATTCGCTTATATTATGATCGTTAAGACATATTCAACGAGGCAATAAACCTAAAACGCCTTACTCGACAGAACATGGAAACTACATCAGATGGCAGTGAGCGTTGCACACAGCGCTGTGCCGGCACCAATGTTGAATAGAAGCGACTGTATTTGGGGCTTTAGAAATGGTGCACACAGGGAGGTATTATCGGACTGTTTTTTTTTTTTATTTTCTGATTCTTTTTGAAAGTGTACTGTAGCTCGTGATCGTGAACCGAACCTTAAACCTCTCGTGTTACCAGTATGACCCCTTAATAAGGCTTAGTATGTGATTCATTTAATTAGTAATTCAACGTTCTAAGTCTGATTTCGAAAGTGAACGTACATAGGGCTTTGTTGTCGAGTGAGTGTATGGGTCATAATCTGGCGTGTCATGACATTACACTGTATCTTTAGATACCTTTAGACACAAAAATACCCTGCAATGCATTAATAGTATTTTCATGGCACGGCAGCATTGCCGCTAAGATTCGTCGGATTTTTGCGGTAAAAGTTAAAACGTATTAATAGACCCGATTTTATAGAACTTACGTACATAGGATTGAGTTGAATTATGATACTTTTTTAACCGACTTCAAAAAAGATTCGCAAACATGGGCGTATAAAAACATACAGATGGTAGGTTTTTATACGTCCATGTTTGCTAATCTGTTGATGTATAATTACAATTGAAAGCAGCAATGTAGCGTTATGTGTGACGGCGGCAATATTTCTATACATTTCTAATAAGTTTACTTTGTTAATATTATCAATTTGTTATAGAAATTCGTACCCAGTCATACCCAGTTTCGCATAGTTGGAGAGGAATGAGAATTATATTGTACACAATAAAGGGGGGTAATATTTTATTAAAAAAAAAATTAGACCCGCACACTTGATGGGTCACGATCCGCGCGGCATTCCCCACAGTCCTGCACCAGCCCTTACAGTCGGCGCTATTAACGAGTCGGCAAGCGTCGCCGGAGATCACGTAGGGGACCGGTCGTGGGTCCGCCCCCGCCCCCGCCCCCGCCCGCCTGTGTTAAATTACCGCCATTTCGGACCCGGCGGGCGCGATCGTAAAAATGTGCAACCTAACGGAAAAACTACCATATAGCAACGTGAGCTGGGAAAAAAGGCGCTTATCTACATTTTTCAGCTGACGTTTTTGAACGCGGTTTCAATTTTTACGGCCTTCAGTAATGCTATTTGATAACATACCTAAACGCGTGGTCACAGTTGGAATAGTAAGGGCATGTTTAATTTAACCACTGTTTGGTAAGTATTGGATAGCTTATTCACAAGTTTTGTCTTTGTCATTTTGACAGTAAGAAAGTTACTTGAGGTTACACCATGATGATTTTATTACAGTTACAGCTTGTTGTTTTAAAATTCCCTTTCCTCCGATAAGGATTAATTTGTTAAAATTATGTTGATAGTAAGCGAAAATGTAATTTACAACAATACTTGTTTAACGAAACACTGGAAGCTCTATTTAAAACATCTCCTTGGTAATTCCACTTAAATTCACTGTGTACAAACCATTAATTATAAATCAAGGCTATTATTAAAATGATGAAATAGTTTGATAAGCGTAGCAAAATCAATTTAATAGGCGAAGTGGAATACTAATAACCCACCGACTAAATACGCAGTATCATTAATAAAGTAAGTACCTACTGTAAGAGCACGAGTTTTAGGGCCCACCTTATACGATATGCAGATAGCTTTATTTATCCATCGTCGTGTATCAAGATAAAAATGATAATGAGGTACGCAAATTTAAATACATATATATATAAAATAATGTTTAAAACAATTTGGTCTCAGGTAGTACTAGTTAACTTCTCTCGTATATTTAGTAAGAGCTGTATTAGTTTTTTCGTAATCTAAATTTCTCCGATACCAACAGTTATAATACCAGGTGTCGAAATATAGCAATAATACAATTCTATGTACAGTGGTAGTTTGTGTTATGCTGTCTATTGTCTGTGGATATTGTTTGTTCAACCTGTCACTCTCATATATACATTCAAGCATTAATCTGTAAATAAAACAATCGCACAGTGCATAAGTGGTTTTCTTTTCCCTGCGACCTCCATATACCAACACATAGTAGTCAGGCTAATCTATAATTGAACAGTTTTATGTAGAACTCACAGACGTCCTATGATTTCACCCACGTAGTACTCTATTTCCGAGGGAATAAGTACGGGGATAAGCATATAGCCTATGACTATAAAGTAGCTTTAGTGATCAAAGAATTTTCAAAACCCAAGGAAAACCCCTACACATTACTTCTTTATTTTTTTTTTCTTTACAAGTCAGCCCTTGACTACAGTCTCACCTGATGGTAAGTGATGATGCAGTCTAAGATGGAAGCGGGCTAACTTTTTATAAGGAGGAGGATAAAAATCCACACCACTTTTCGGTTTCTACACGACATCGTACCGGAACGCTAACGCTTTGGTGGTACGTCTTTGTCGGTAGGGTGGTAACTAGCCTCGTCCGAAGCCTCCCACCAGCCAAAATTACAAATATTAGTATAGAGTAGGCTATAGGAGACGGGCCCTTAACTGCGAGTAGGTATCGTGACGTATAACCGTTCAATCAAACGGCGATAAATATTACGATACGAGTAGCGTAAAGATCCAAGTCCAACTGCCCCATTAAATTTAATAATATACAACCGATAAAGATATTTCATTTAAATGAACCGACTCTCAAATCCATATTAGTACGAATTAAAGAGCCCAATGGAATCCAAAGACGTCCATTAGCTGGATTCCGAGAACACGCCCGCCGGGACTGGTTTAATTATGACTGTCATTTAATAGTGTGTATTTTTTTACCGTGTCACTTCGCCGTGCCATTCTGCCTTCTCGGTAAAGTCGCTCTATTGACAATAATACTTGAAAAGCCACCTACTATCTATACTAATATTATAAAGAGCAAAGATTTGTTTGTTTGTATGTTTTGATAGGCTCTGAAACTACTAAACCGATTTGAAAAATCATTTCACTGTTGGGAAGCTACACAAGCTACAGCTCTGACGGCCTCCGTAGCCCAGTGGTATGCGCGGTGGATTTACAAGAGTGTAGTCCTGGGTTCGATCCCCGGCTGGGCCGATTAAGGTTTTCTCAATTGGTCCAAACCGAAAGGAGTGTGGATTGTCTTCCTACTCCTAACAAGTTAGCCCGCTACCATCTTAGATTACATGATCACTTACCAGGTGAGATTGTAGTCAAGGGCTAACTTGTACAAAATAAAACACTATCCCCGTGTGCTATAGGCTATATTTTATCTATTTCTACGTGAAACGGGAACCACGCCGGTGAAATGACGTCATTCATTTGGTCTTATAAAGATAGACGTCCACATATCAACATCGCAAGTGTCGGACACATCGCAAACTGATTTTTAATTTTACAATGGATTACCGATTTACCGCTGATCATCCGCATCGTGCGATCCGTACGATGCGGATGATCAGCGGACACACTTGTACGACTTGATTATATGATACGATGCGCCCGATACTTACGATTCAGATATGTGGACGCCTACCACAAAACGCCTGTACGCCGCTCGACGTGTCCTTGCTGCAAGTGGAAGAATACGCGTAACGACAAAAAACTGTACGATCATACATACGTTCACTGGCGCACATGAGAACTGGTCGCCCATTCAAGTTTCAACCATCCACAATGCCGTTTCGTCTCAAGAAGCGGTAACTGATCCGAGTGGGGTGGGGGGGAGGGTAGTCGCTTAGCAACTGCGCCGTAACTCGCCGCGCACGTATGGCCAGACAATCGCAATTATTATTATTAGCAAACACACGATTAAGGTATCGTCATACGTACAGTTGACTATGACTTGGTGACCTTATTAAAGTTCCATTTTGTTTCAACGGAGGTGGGTAGAGAATTACTCTGTTACTAGTACTTCGTGTTTTTTACTCACACGATATTTATAAATAAAATACGGAACTCTATAGCAAAGAAAACATTGTTTGAAACAGGGAAATTACGTATCTCGTGTATTTACGAGTATCATATGCCAAGATCTGTTACCAAATTTATATTATTTTGAGTGCCTCAGTGGTATGCGCGGTGGATTTACAAGACGGAGGTCCTGGGTTCGAACCCCGGTTGGGTCGATTGAGGTTTTCTTAATTGGTCCCGGTCTGGCTGGTGGGAGGCTTCGGCCGTGGTACGATTACATGTAGAAATCGAAAGGGGAGTGGATTTCCATCTTCCTCCTAAAAAGTTGGCCCGCTTTAATTTTAGATTGCATCATCACTTACATCAGTTATACAGAATAAAAAAAAATATTATAACTGATGGGTCACCATAAAACTGTATAGTGCTCGTACCTACACCGATTTACAAAAACGAAATTTCTTAAGATTACACTTAAACCAATTACAATAATGTATGAAACCCTAATGATTAAACAAATTTAAGTTTTACTGAAAATTTACTTGGAAATTAAAGTTAAGTTACCTACGGCAACAAAATTCCTGACTTAGACGGAATTAACTAATTTCTTGTGATTTTCATCTTAGTTCTTGCAACTCAATAATAGTTTCTAAATCGAATTCTGTTTGATTTAGACGTAACAAGATTTTAGTTCTAACGAAGTTATAGTTCACAATGTCCCAATTAGACTAAGTAATCATGTATAGTCCTAAAGCCACTTCCACAGTAACAACGGTTAGGATTAATTGGACTTATTAATTGCTGCCCTAGTGGGTTGCTCTTCTACTCAATACAACCCAATACCGATACCGTTGAAGGCGAAGCTTTTATACTATTAGATATGTCACTAACGGGCGAACAAATGTGGCTAATTATCTTAATTTAATTCAATCGCATAGACAACAACGAAACTTATTAAAAAAAATATTGTCCACAATGTCGAAAACTTTATATACATAAATCTATACTTATAACAAAACTGTAACAAGTCAAATGCTGTACATTGAAGATATTATGAAAATTTTTGTTGGAGGTGACACTGAAGCCAAAAATATTTTTTTTCGATGTTTTGTCTGTCTGTCTGAACGTGACTTTTTGGCCGGGCATCACGCTGAAACTACTGAATGAATTTAAATGAAACTTGGCATGGTTTAAGACCATAATACGGAGAAGGTTATAGGAGTTTTTATTGCGAAAATAAAATTAAAAGAAAAGAAAAAAAGAATGGGCTAAAATAGGGGTTGAAAGTTTGTATGGAAAGTCCTTCATTTTTAGAGTTAGTTTTAAAATATTGTTCATAAACCTTAAAAAATATACGAAATATAATGTAATTCAAAAAATTTTAAACTCAACCTCTAAAGTAGTGAAATAGGGCTTGAAAGTTTACATTGATTTCCACGCGGACGAAGTCGCGGACGTCCGCTAGTATATGTAAAATATAAGTAAACACAAAATTGTGCATGTGTGCGCTCTAATTGAGTAGCTAAATTCGGATCACTTTTTGCAGTGATTTTGTATTAGGCACGAAACATATCTATAGTATAAAATATCGTTGGCAGTACTCGTAGGTACACGAGACACTGGGTGGGAATTAGTAGCGAGGTGTAGGTATAGAAGGCGCGAGGGCCCAAGGAGGTGGGTCGGGAGGGAGATTCTTGTGGAGTCGGTCGAGTGATGATTTGTAGTGTGGTTAGCGTTCATCTAGCGAACTGTCGGCCCACTGCACATAACTCATCTCTAACAATGATGAATAGTGGACTCGCAATGTGGACAATTTACTGTTACGTACAAACACTTCAGAGCTATAGATGTTTGTAAAACCGACGTCATTTAGATAACGTAATTCTATCTACCTACAAATATCGTGCACTCCTTAAGTGCTAGAATGCAATACCTTTGACGGCTAGATTAACAAGAAGAAGGTCCTGGGTTCGATGCCCGACTGTGCCGATCGAGGTTTTTTTAATTGGTCCAGGTCTGGCTGGTGGGAGGCTTCGGCCGTGGCTAATTACCACCCTACCGGCAAAAGTCGTTCCGCCAAGCGATTTAGCGTTCCGGTACGATGTCGTGTATAAACCGAAGGGGTGTGGATTGTCATCCTCCTCTTAACAAGTTAGCCCGCTTCCATCTTAGATTACATCATCACTTACCATCAGGTGAGATTGATCCCGAACCTGATCCTGTAGCCATGTGGCACGTCGGTTCAATTTCTACACGACATTGTACCAGAACGCTAAATCACTTGGCGGTACGTCTTTATAACTAACTAGCCACGGCCGAAGCCTCCCACCAGCCAGACCTGAACCAACTGAGAAAACCTCAATCAGCCTAACCTAATCCACCGCGCATACCACTGCGCCACGGAGGCCGTCGACGAGTCACCTTTTCGGTCTTCAGTTTCCTCGACAGATTGACATCTAATTCACCATTTGAAATGCTTCTAAGACCGCATAAAGACATCAAAAACGACACTAATTGCTCATGTACATGTACAAATTGCTCAATAAATTGCCACTCACTTAGTGTAGTCCAAACTGCTCGCTGCTCCGGCAATGACCTAAAACAAACAAGTAGGCGCATTAATTTATTATCGCGCTATAAATATGTCACCAAGATGGCTTTAGGAAGTTCGCCGAACTACCAAACTACTCGCTAAGCACATTTAACTTGGTATAAAACTATCGCGAATTCCACTAACTAGTTTTGTGATTTATTGGAATAACAAGATTCATTTTCGCAAGCGGACCAGTTTCGCCCGAACAGCTAGGAGAAATAGTTATTAGAATATTATTGTCTTATATATACGGTGAAGGAAAACATCGTGAGGAAACCTGCACATATAATTTTAATTATCTGCGTGTGTGAAGTCTGTCAATCCGCATTGGGCCAGCTTGGTGGACTATTGGCCTAACCCCTCTCATTCTGAAAGGAGACTTGAGCTCAGCAGTGAGCCGATGGGTTGATAACGATTGTCTTATAAAAGACTGAAAAAAAAAGAAATAATCTTTTTTAGTTAAAAACTGGACGTTAGGGATAATGTAAACAATTGATTTATTTTGTTATTCTCCGCAAAAATGCGATAATCCAAGCATACCGTTGATATATTGATTCTAGAATTTTTCAATTAAAAAAAAATTTACAGTTTTTTTTAGTATTCTACACGATATTTCTTCGTTAACTTTAATTTAATGCTTTTTTTAATTATTATTTTTTGCTGTATAGTGTATAGGTAACACGTTATTTTTGCCACTCTGACTAAACATTCAATGGATGCTCTACATCCTCATTCTGTATGACTTACTTATTGTTATTTTTTTATTATTTACCAGTTAGGCCTTGACTACAATCTCACTTGATGGCATGCGATGATGCAATCTAGATGGAAGCGGTCTGACTTGTTAGGACGCGGATAAAAATCGACAACCCTTTCTGTTTCTACACGACATCGTACCGAAACGCTAAATGGCTTGGCCAGACTGAGCCAATTAAGAAAATCTGAATTGACCCAGCCGGGGATCGAACCCAGGACCTCCATCTTGTAAATCCACCGCGCATACCACTGCGTGACGGGGGCCGTCTATAATACATACACGTTATATCTACCACTAATCATCCAATGGATGCTCTATATCCTCTTTCTGTACCACTTACATAATGTTATTTTACATTATAATCAGTCGAGTTGTTAACAAACAGAAGAGTTTAGCAGATAGCGTACAAAACAAACACGCATCAACAATACCTGCATTCATAAAATAATAAATAAAGCAAACAAAGTTCAAGGCAACACTCCTACATAGCTCTCAACTCGGGCGTACGGCGGAGTAAAAGCGATTTCTTTGTTAGCACAGTACATCAATAATACAGTTGGGCTGGGGATCGGGTCGGGGCGTTGGTTGGTGCCCGCATCGTGTAACGAATGGACAGCGCGCATAAAAAATCAATAAAGGCCCGGCCTTCGCGGAGGTCGTGTGACGCGCGGATGTACCACCGCATACCGAGACTGTCCAAGATGGCGGACTTCTTTCTTTCTAACTTGTGACGATTTATTAGCAGACTTACGTGTTATGTTGTAACTGTTTGCTAGTCTGGTTAAAACTTGAAAATGATATAACCTAAGATATTTTATTTTGTTTCGTTTGCTCTGACACGACACCATACCGATTGTCCTAATATGACGGACTTCTTTCTTACTATCTTGTCGTGACGATTTAATAACTGACTAAGTGGTGTTAAATGAGTTGTGTTGTAAGTGTTTGTTAGTATAACTAAAACTAGAAAACGAGATAACTTATATTTTTTTTAATTTTGTTTGCTTTAAAACAGATCGCATGCCAAATCTCATAAGATGGCGGACTTCTTTCTTTCTCTATTGTAACTATTTATAAATTGACTTAGCTACAAGCTCGTACTGTGTACAAATGTATCTACATTATCAAGAAATAGAAACTGCAAAAAAATCTTAATAAAAAAAATTCAACCGACTTCAAAAACATAAAACATACTGACTAAACTAAAAAGCGGAAAATAACATTATACTAAGTTCTATATATCTTATTATGTTCTAACTGATGATCAGTTTCAAACAGTCGAATTGAGAACCTCCTCCTTTTTTTGAAGTCGGTTAAAAACAATCTTTAAATTTCATATTATTTTAGAACAAAAACGTTTTTTTTAAAACAATTATAACCTTCTTTAAAAACCAAAGTTATAATTTCGACCTATATTTTATTTTATAGATGGGATATTTATTAATCACTGAAATATACTACCAGAATAGGATTTCAGATAAAAATATCGAAAGCTGTCATAAATTAAAAAAAAAATCCTTATTCATCTTAACTGGGAATTGAACCTCAAGAAGCATCAATTATAAAAGATCGCTCCGCCACAGCGGTCGTCGGGAATACTTTGGCCGCGGTTCAAAGAGTTAACGCCGTTTTATTCAGTGCCAAGTGCAATATTTTTAGATGGATTTGTGACATAGCAGGTTTTGATGCGCGTAATTGCTAAATTCGTACTACTTTTAAGCCGACTAGTTTTAAATATTTCATACAAGCAGACGCCTACCGGTTTCACCCGCAGTTCCCGTTTCCGTAGGAATGCGGGGATAAAAAAGTCTATAGCAATCTTTTTTTTTTCATCTCACCTGATGGTAAGTGATGATGCAGTCTAAGATGGAAGCGGGCTAACTTGTTAGAAGGAGGATGACTACACACACCTTTTCGGTTTCTACTCGACACAACTACTCATAAACAAAGTAGCATTCTAATGGTACAATAAACTACAAAATCGCTTAAGTGTATCCAGAGATTACCCGTAGAACATCACAAACATTACCTCTTCATACTATTAGTATTTAGTATAGATAACACTAGCAAAACATCCGCAAAATCCACCACGTGGAAAACGCCTTAATAACTCCATGGCTATTGTTGTACTCAGTACAAACAAACGTTGCAGTAATATTGGTAATATTTAAAAGATATCATCTAACTCACCCTCTATTTCACAAAAGGCAACCTTAGTCCTTCAGCTTGCCTAGCATCAGTAGTTTCTAAAGTCAGCCCACCCACCATCCGATAAGCCTACATTTCTGCAGCGCTAACAGCATGACATCCGACAAAAACTCTTCGTGTGTTGGTCACGATGTACACATCATACAGTTCGTGACCAACACACGAGTTAGCGCTGCAGGCATGTGAGCTTATCGGATGGTGGGTGACTAGCATTTGAAACTACTGATGCTAGCAAGATGAGTTTAGCATTAGCGTTGATAATAATTTATCTTAAACGTAGCCTCATAATGTATCAAAAATCATGTTGTCAGAAGTTGTGATTGTTATCAGAACAGAATCGGTATCATACATTTTGTATGCGGCACATCAGAAGCCATCACGACATGTCACAACACATAAGTGTAAAAGTTGCCATACAAAATGTATGTGATACCGATTCTGTTCTGATGCGTCACGACACGACACGTCAGACAATTGTAAATCCGTCTTTAATTTCACCATTAAAGCAATCACAAATTAGATGCTTTTAAAATCTTCTATTAAGGTTAAAAAAAGAACAATTCTTTACTCAAGTTAATGGAAAAGTAGAAAAGACTAAGAAAACTGCACATTCTTTTGTATAAAGCTTGAAAGTTTCGAACTATCTCGGAAGTTTAAAAATAATATTTTTCCGTACTTGAAAGTTTGTAGGTTATGGTTCCTACATTTTGTTCTTAATGTTTTTTTTTAAACTTGAAGTTCACAAAACTGAAATACATTTATGCTCAGTTTAAATTGATTAATTATTATCTACTTTAAGTATTTTTATTCATATTAGTAAACAGAGATAAAAAGGGTTTAAATCGTCGAAAAAAACTATACAAAACAGAAACAAATGATTTCGGAACTCACATATTTATGTTCATATTTTGAGTTCAAATATAAAATTCTGAAAGTTTTTCATCATATTTTCATCAAACGGCAAATTTTCGCCTTCTGAGAACAGCATACCTAACGAAAAGACGCTGCACTTTAAATTCTTTGGCAGACGATATCTACTAAATCAATGAGAAACATTTGGAAAATACTAAAATGTCACGCCTCCTCACATTAATCAGCTCTCTTATGACGTTTTATCACGAAAATCATTCAACGCGAAACTAAGTGCGCGTCGGAAAATGCGTAATCGGGTTCCGTTATCACGCCAGTAAAATAGACAATAGAAAATTTTGCATTGTAGTAATTTTTTTTCTAGTTCTGTAATAATAATAAATTTTATTAACTATAGTATGCGCGTTATCATCTGAGTCGTCCGGTCATAAAAGTCAAAAAAGATAGGAATGTGCAGCGCGCCTACCTGCGCACCCTAATTATCGATAAACGGCTACCTGCGCACGTGCTAATGATGAGTCAATAATGATTTGGACGATTCTGATTGGTCGGTTTCTAATGTAATTGCATTGCGTATTTTTTTTGCTATAAATGTGTTTACTGCAATTAAATAAATACATTCATGTGTTACTCGTTGCGCACTATGGATACTTTATTTTCTAACGTTGATCTGAAGAAATTACATGGCGATATTAGCCCTCAAGCTCGAACACTGATTCACAACGTATTCCTGTTTCTCAATGAATTGAAAAGTGATCCGAATAAAGTGGCTTCTCTAAATTTCAACAAACCACGTGAAATGGCCGCATTTGTTTGTGGTGTGAGCAGAGCGACAGTGGACCGAATCAAGACGGAAGTATCACAATCAGGCAGTACCTGTATACCAAGAACAAATTTTAAGAAACCACAAACCGTCTGTTTAAATCGATAAAAGTTGTCATGACCGCCGATAGATGGCGTTAGTAGTCGTCTAACTCACGCTACCATTGTTCCAATTCGATATCATATAAGTTGAACGAATAAGCCCACCGCGAGGTTGTTACTTAATATTAGTTTCTATATATATTGTGAAGTGAGTAATAAAAGTTAATTCAAAAGAGTGTTGTGTTTAAATTGTAGTAAAGTGATCGAACATTATGGTGCCGAAACCCGGGATAAACTGTGAGTAAAAGAACTTAGAAAATAAAATCAGTGAAAAAGACTTAGTGCAATCGCGAGTGTTTGTAAAAAGACTTAGAAAATTCATACCGGTATTAACATAGAAAAATTTCGCTCCAAAAAAGACTTTGAAAATTTATACCTGTATTGACTTAGAAAAATTTCGTTTGAAAAAGACTTAGAAAAATTTATACGTGCATCAACTTAGAAAAATTTCGCTTCAAAAAGACTTTGAAATTTTATACGTGTATGGACTTAGAAAATTTTCTCTTGTGAACAAATATAATAATTTCACTTGTGAATAATTAAGAAGCAATCAATTAAATGTGTTTGAACTTTTTTCATGTTTTGTTAACCGGACATTTTAGTGACAACTGTTTCATTGAACTATAAATTATTTGGACATTCTTTATTATTGAACTTTACATAAACGAACTTTGTTTTTAAATTAAATTAGTGGTGTTAACATTTGAAAATAAAGATGCAGTCATTAATACTTGTTCAAGAAGATCGTTTTGAAAACTTAATAAAATCGGAAAGAAATTTTAAAAAATCACCTAAAGAGAGGTTAACAAAATCTTATACAGAATCGAGATTGGAGTCTGCAGATACATTATGGAATGAATTTAAATCAGATCATCGAGAAATTGTAGCACAAGCAACTAAAGAGATCAAAAGGGAATTATCATATTTTACTGAAGATTTATACGAACAATTTGAGGAATTTTACACTACCTACAAATCATTATTAAAAACTAAACTCGAGCAATTTAAGTCTACAATAGAAAATGTTAACGTTGCTATGCCTAATGTCGGATCGTGTTCAACGCATAACGAAGTGCATTTGCCATTAATCAAACTACCCTCATTTGATGGAAAATATTGTGAATGGCAATCTTTTCATGATTTATTCGAGAGTTTAATTCACACTAACAGAAGGTTACAAAGCGTTCAGAAACTTCATTATTTAAAGAGTTGTCTAAGTGGAGAACCTGAAGTTTTATTACGAAATTTAACCATTACTGATGCAAACTACGAGGAAGCGTGGACATTATTAAAAAGGCGATACGATAATAAAAGATTCAATTGTAACGCCACACTGAAGACACTATTCTCCATTAAACAAATGAGTCATGAGTCGGCTAATGCAATTAAACTTATTCTTGACACAACATTGAGTTGCCTTAAGCAACTGAAGAATTTAGGCATTGATATTGATTCTTGGGATGCAATCCTGATATATCTAGTGGTTTCCAAGTTAGATACCGAATCTCACAAACAATGGGAAATTCAAATGAGCAATTTTGCATCTGATGAACTGCCTAAATGGAGTCAACTTGCCGAATTCCTAGAAACTAGATTCCGAGCATTAGAAATGATAGATACCAGTAAAGCTAAGCCTTCTATTCAAGGCAATCAAGTATCCAAATCTAAATCCTTTCACACTTCAGTTCTTGACCAAACCAAAACGGTTAAGGATCCAATTTGTGCATCATGTGAAGGGAATCACTATCTTTATGCCTGTAAGAAATTTGGAATGCAACAGTCAAAAGAGAGACAAGACTTTGTACAGGCTAAGCGACTGTGTTTTAACTGCTTGGCACCGACTCATTCTGTAAAGAACTGTAGACTATCAAAATCATGTCAAAAATGTGGTAGACGTCATCACACACTCTTACACAACAACAAAGAGACTGATGTTTCATTTAGTACTGATGAGAACTTAAATCAAGAAACTAATACAACCCACCATCAAACGCAACCATCAACTTCGTTGGGAACCGAAAAGAGAATTATTTCAAGCTTCTCGACTGAGAAGCATCAACCTAGCGAAGTCCTACTTGCAACTGCGCGTTTGAAAACAAGAGATCGAAACGGCTGTGAGCACCACATCAGAGCATTGTTAGATCAGGGCTCACAGGCCTCATTCATCACGGAAGCTACAACTCAACTGCTTGGACTTAAGCGCTCACCAGTCAATGGTTGGGTGTCAGGTTTGGGGCCTGGCGAAACGAGAATTAAGTACATGGTTTCGTTACATGTCGAATCACGTCAGAATCCAGCAAATTCAATCCAAGTAGATGCATATGTGCTGAAATCATTTTCATGGTCACTTCCGTCGAGCAATCTTAAATCATCTGATCACCTAGAAATAGAAGATAGATTTCTTGCTGATCCAGACTATGCTACTTCCAGTAAAATTGACATTTTGCTTGGGGCAGAAGCATATAGTGAGATATTAATTGAGGGCATGATCAAACATCCAAAAGATAATTTAATTGCACAAAACACAATCTTTGGATGGATTATATCAGGAAGAATTTCGAGAGACACAAATACAAAGTATAGAAGAGTAGTTAACATGCACCTTAAATTTAGAGAAGACAATTTCGTGAAACAATTTTGGGAACTAGAGACAGAACCAAATAACATTTTCCAAAAGAAGCTTACGAATGAAGAAATCAAATGTGAAAATTTATTTCAATCAACTACTACGAGAGATAACGATGGGCGGTACGTTGTGAGACTGCCGTTCAAAATAGAAAAACCTGAATGTGAAGAAGGACAGTTTAGAGAGTTAGCTTTGAAAAGATTTTATAATAATGAGAAAAAGTTACTAAAGAATCCGAATCATTATGAAGAACATCAGAAAGTTATGAAAGAATATATTACACTAAATTATATGAAGTTAATAAAAGTAAGTAAAAGTAAAAGTAATGAAGAAAAGGCAGATTCTACAACAGTTTACCTATCACATCACGCAGTAGTCAAGGAAGACAAGGACACGACAAAAGCAAGAATAGTTTTTGATGCTACCCAAAAGGATGTGAATAATGTCTCATTGAATGACAGTCTAATAAAAGGTCGAAAATTGCAACAAGACTTGAAACATTTGTTGATGAGATGGCGATGTGGAAAAATTGCTATAGTTAAAATGTACCGTCAAGTCAGAGTACATGACGATGACACAAAATATCAACGTATACTCTGGAGACCCGATCCTAATCAGCCAATACAACATTACAAGTTACTTACCCTGACTTTTGGAACTGCTTGTGCACCCTATCTCGCAGTAAAGTGTTTACAACAAATAGCTAAAGATGAAGGTTATAAATATCCGATGGCTGCTGAAAGAGTATTAAAAGATTTTTATGTGGATGATCTGATGACTACATGTAAATCTGAAAAAGAATCTAAATTGATGTACAATGAAATGAACAATCTACTACATGGATCAGGCTTTCAACTTCAGAAATGGAGTAGTAATAGTGAAAACTTTCTAAAATACGCGAGTGAAGAAACAACTAGTTCTGATAAATCAATAAAAATCAAGGCTAACGATACACTAAAGGTTTTGGGCATTACTTGGAACCGGACAGCAGATGAATTTGAATTTGGAATAAATTTACAAAACACAAACGATAAGATCACTAAGAGAAGAATTCTTTTAGATATAGCTAGATTGTACGATCCAATAGGATGGATCGCACCTGTTAAAGTCAAGGCCAAAATTTACATCCAAAAGTTATGGCAAGCAAATTTAGATTGGGATGACACATTACCTGAAAATCTCTTATCTGAATGGTTAAACCTTAAGACAGATTTAGTCAACCCCAAAAAGGTTAAAATTCCTAGATGGATGAAGCTGACAGATAATTCACATCGAGAGTTACATGCGTTTACTGATGCATCTAAGTCGGCTTATGCAGCATTTATTTATCTGAGAACAGTGGACACAGAAGGTAATGTTCACGTGAGTTTGGTTACTGCCAAGACGAAGGTTGCACCAATAGAGAAAGAGGTATATATTCCGAGATTAGAACTTTGCGGTGCAGTTCTGGCTGCGAAGTTATTATACGAAGTATCCCAAGTGTTAGACATAAGTATAAATAACTCATTTGCTTGGACTGACTCGACTGTGGTGTTGGCATGGCTACGAGGTTTGCCGAATCGCTGGACAACGTTTGTTAGTAATCAAGTATCCGAAATTATTAACATTGTTGATTATGAACGATGGAGTCACGTAACGACAGTTTTCAATCCGGCTGACTGGGCTTCGATAGGCCCGCAGCCATCAGAATTATTAGATCATGAACTTTGGTGGAAAGGTCTGCAATGGCTTCATAGTAGAGAACTCGAATGTAACAAAACAGAATTTAATACACACAAAGAAGAGAAACCTATGAAGACTTATGTAGCAATAAAAGAAACAGAAGATAAATTTCCATGGACTAAATTTTCATCATTATCAAAAGCACTAAGAATTCTATCACTGTGTAAAAGATTTTTAATATTAACAAAATTATCAAAAGAAGAAAGACACAAGATAAAACCTATAATAACTACAGACGAAATAGATGACGTTGTAATCGTTAAAGAAGATAACATCCCTCTGGCCCAATGGGTCCTAGGAATTGTAGAGAAACATACTGGCAAGGACAACATAACTAGAGTAGTGTAAAAATATTTTTCTTAAAAGACCTGTCAGTAAACTATGTTTCTTACCTTAAACTTAGTTTAAAGTTAATTATCTTAATAATTGTCACGGTGGGCGGTAACTAACTTGTTATTTGTGTTTACATTTATACTGTTAGAAGTTCAAGATTAACATATTACTTCAACTTGTTCATTGTTACCCACATATTTCATTAAGGCTTAACATCTATTGTTCTAACTTTATTTGCATTGATTTGCTTTACTTTGTTTAGAGTAAATTTTATCTGAAGCTTGTATTGAATCATTTTGTTTGTTTTTTTGTAAGTAATTATTGTTAACCTTAATTTGCAAAATCATTTAGATCACTTTCTTTGAATTTGGTGAATTTTAGTTTGTTTCATCTTATTAATGTATGTTTATTTAAAGGACAAGTCCTTGATGGGCGGAATGTTTAAATCGATAAAAGTTGTCATGACCGCCGATAGATGGCGTTAGTAGTCGTCTAACTCACGCTACCATTGTTCCAATTCGATATCATATAAGTTGAACGAATAAGCCCACCGCGAGGTTGTTACTTAATATTAGTTTCTATATATATTGTGAAGTGAGTAATAAAAGTTAATTCAAAAGAGTGTTGTGTTTAAATTGTAGTAAAGTGATCGAACACCGTCACTAATATTGACGATTTTGATAAAAGTGTGTTGAAGCGAACTGTAGCTTCATTTTATGAGAATGGAGAGTATCCATCCGTGGCGAAAATTTTAGAAAAATTCCGTGAACAGATTGAAGACTCAGATGAAGATTAATTTTATTTAGTTAATAATTATATAATATGAAATATGTATTATATTAAATCAAATATTGTTAATTTTTTTAATTTTGTGAACAAGATACGATAATAAACTTTACTTATCGATAATATGTCTTTCATTGTTACACCCTTCACTAGACGGCTCCATAAGACCCATAAGTGCAAGCGAGATAGATATAGAGAAATGATTTATGGCCCTAAGACTCAGTTGTTAACGCGCGTACTATAACCCAAGTTGAGGCATTAGACACTACAATGGTGGAAGGGCATTGTATGTACGGTATTTATTGTATGTGTGGCAAAATTAAAAAAAAATGTTTTTTTCTTTCTTTCTATTGAAAAACAAGTACTAACTAAATGAATTAGCATTTACGATTCGTATGCCATGAATCTGAAAAAGTACAATACAATGAACTATAAGCAAACATGAGCTTGACGCAATATGTAATTATGTATTCAGTCGTAAAATCAAAACCAATCAAAAAAAATTGTAATTAAGTATAGTTTTAATTTTTTTTGTCTATTTTCTGTATTTAATACATCGATTCTCCCATTAGTACCTATTATATAGCTCAGCCGATATGAATGAAATAGAAACTCTTATTAGGATTGCTTCATGGAACCCAAAAAACGAGCGTGCTGTATAAAACGAAAGCTGAAATAAATTAGAACTGGTGTAATTTTGTAAGTCTGTTTTTGCGTTAAAATACTTACGATATTCATGAGAAACCAAATCAATTTAATTTTGACAAAATTCTAGTGATATCAGCTTTACAGGTGATTATAA
This sequence comes from Bicyclus anynana, assembly GCF_947172395.1. Classification (NCBI taxonomy): domain Eukaryota; kingdom Metazoa; phylum Arthropoda; class Insecta; order Lepidoptera; family Nymphalidae; genus Bicyclus; species Bicyclus anynana. Next base: position 5,603,329 of record NC_069106.1, on the reverse strand, counting down.
ACTTATAAAATAATTGAAAATATACCAATCCAATGGTTTTAACGACTTTATTTAGGGACAGTGAAAGTTAAGAAAGGTACATATACTAACATATTTCTCTTTACGGAATTATTATGAATAATATTTTTGTAATTTTCTAGTAAATATGTTACACACCGTAACACATTCCGACCAAAATCGTCACATATTTTTATTTTTATTTAAATATATGTTATATCTTTTAAATACGGCCAAAATTTCTTTTCCCCTCTAACAAGTCGGAAAATACTGTAGGAATAGGTACGACATTATCCTAAGCTCAAGTTTCAACGTAGTAATATTAATCCAACTTTTTAGAATTTTGTAAAAATATATTAATTCACGTAAACGCATTTCTATATCATTCATCATATTAAATTGGAAACCATCATATATTTTATAGCCGTGTCAGATAGTCAACTTTCTCACACGACAACCATCCAATTACTCGGCGGGTTTCAACAATGACACGGGGTCAACGACCTCAACGCGTGTGGAGATTGCAAGGTCCCGATACTAAACGCTCTCTACGACTGCGGTTGCTAGGCGGGTAAAACTAAGTGGAAACTATTTCAATGAGCATCATCAATAACTCAACAGTTATCTGGTGTAGATTAAAACCGATGTCTTGGGTTCGATCCTCACTCTTTGAATAATCTTAACACTAACAACATAGTTGGTTAAAAAAACGACAATATTTGATGTTTAAAAAAGTACATTCATTCATTATCAACATACATGAACATATTCGGCTCACTGCTGAGCTCGAGTCTTCTCTCAGGATGGAGGGGTTAGGCCATAATCGACCACGCTGGCCCAATGCGGATTGGCAGACTTCACACACGAAGATAATTCAGAAAATTCTCTGGTATGCAGGCCTCCTCACAATGTTTTTCCTTCGCCGTAGACACGTGATATTTAATCTCTTACAAAGCACACAGCTGAAAAGTTGGAGGTGCATGTCCCGGACCGGATTCGAATCAACACCCTCCTGAATCGGAGGCAGAGGGCACATCAACTGGGCTATCACGGTTCTCTTAAAAAAGTACATTCCATGTTAATTCAGTTAACATTTTTAACCGAAACTGTCCACGCAAACCAAACCCAAATCACGCATCACACTAATATTATAAAAAGCGAAAGGTTGTGTGTAAGTATGTTTGTTTGTTCCTACTTTACGCTGCGGCTACTAAAGCGATTTGACTGAAATTTGAAATTAAAATAGATTTTACTCTGGATTAACATATAGGCTACTTTTCATCAAAATACATGTTTGTGAAAAACTAAATTCCACGCGGAAGAAGTCGCAGACGTCCGCTAGTTGTATAATCATTGATCCGTGGTAGTAAACTAACTCTGCCGCTATACAAATTACAAACTATATACAACACAAATTTTATAACAAAACTTCCCACTGCAAGTTCCCTATAGCAAACTCCAAACGCTTTATTGCAAAACTATCTTCGGCGTTGTATCGCCGACTGTACGTGGCCCGTGCAACTTTCTATTCCGGCCGCGACTGTACCAGTGACCATTGTAAATGAAAAAATTACGCATTGTGTAATTGATCCATAGCAGTAAACTCTAACTGGCTGCAGCTATACAAACTAATAGCAACACAAATTTTATAACAAAACTTCCCACTGCAAGTTCCCTATAGTAAACTCCAAACGCTTTATTGCAAAACTATCTTCGGCGTTGTATCGCCGACTGTACCTGGCCCGTGCAACTTTCTATTCCGGCCGCGTCTGTACCAGCGACCATTGTAAATGTAAAAAATTACGCATTGTGTAATTGATCCATAGCAGTAAACTCTAACTGGTTGCCGCTATACAAACTAGTAGCAACACAAATTTTATAACAAAACTTCCCACTGCAAGTTCCCTATAGCAAACTCCAAACGCTTTATTGCAAAACTATCTTCGGCGTTGTATCGCCGACTGTACGTGGCCCGTGCAACTTTCTATTCCGGCCGCGTCTGTACCAGCGACCATTGTAAATGTAAAACGCATTGACCTACGGCACTAGTGCGCTGCAAGTACAACTTTCTTTGATGCCTGTAGCGTGTTTTCTAACCTGCCCGGCTTAGTGTGTGTGCGAGACCGGTTTTAATAAATGCCCGGCTCTGCAGTATAAATAACGTCTAGATACTAGATGCTTGATAATGTACGGTTTGCCTTTCAGAATGGTTAACTACGGTATACGTATAAGTCTTTCTTAGCGCGGAGATAAAACTGTTTTCTTCTCTTAGTTTTATTGCAAACATTTCTCATTTTTAACCGGATTAGGTCTTATTTATACCTATCGTCAAACGCAAAAAACTCATTTATTTTAACTATTATTCGTTTCGCAAATAACGTCTAAATGTTTGAAATGGTCAACTCCGAATAATAATTACAGTCTCGCACATATAAGTCTTCCTTAGTGTAAATATAAAGCTCATTTTCTTTTTACTACTTCTACAAACGGATTAGAATGTTTACTGGCTTGATATATGGATATACTCTTAGCATTTTGCATATCGTATCTTTCCTTAGTTCTATTAAAACTATTTGAATTAGAGATTTATGCACATATTCGTACTGCGATCTCACCCGATGCTAATTGACGATGCAGTTTAAGATGGAAGCGTGAAAACGACATGTTTTGCTCACATTTTGCTTTCGATCTCAGGAAAAGCAAACTTATTTTCTTAGATTTTTGTTTTGTATAGAAAATTAGGTATATATCTTGAACATGGCCATTTTGTTTTTCGTTATGTTGTTTAATTTATTTGCAATTAGGTAAAAATGGTTTTGGCGCTCACGTCATAAAATTTGCGTCGCGCGTCAATCGCTCCGTGCTTTTCACTCACGTGAAAGTTATAATTCGGCGTCTCGTTTGCGCTTCGAATTTTATCCATATCGTACCGACGTGCTGCGCGCTCTTAACCCAGATGAACCTACCGACCCATACATGGGTTCGTCAAAATAAAAAAATCTACCGTCATTATTTGATTTATTTAAACCAAGTTACACATTTTTTTAGAAGCTTTAGTTGATAACTGTTATTTGTAGTGACAAGTAACGCGGTGAATTTATTATTTTCTTGGTGTTTCACGTGATTGAATATATTTTTATTGGAAATTGTAAAACATGGCCTCAAAAAGGTAACTTTATAATATACTATTGTTTTGAATTTTAAAAGTATAGAAGTAAAAATAGAAACCAAGTAACATTTTAGTATTTATTGTTAAAAATTAAATAATAAAAACCTAACTTTTTGACACTTTTATATGGCCGCAAGTTCTATGAACCCTTGTATGGGTCTGTCGGCACAACCATTACGCATTGAAAGTTTTGACTAAATATTTTGTTTTTTCCGTCTTGGATCAAAACCTTTATCGGTACACGAAATTTTGAACGGGTTAGAGAATAATGATAACCCGGTCCCTGAACGAATAAAATTTGAATCATCAGATAACGATAATACTGCTCGATACTGCGGATACTGATGAAGATTCAGGAGAAGAGGATAATATTGTTATACATAATCTGCCTGGTTTAATTTTACGTGCACCTGCTAAAGCTAATTATGGCAATCAGACTGATTCTGAATCGGAGGCTGAAGATGAGATTTATTTCGCTAGTGTACTAAAAAGATCTCGCATTGAACAGCCGCTTCAGCAGCTAAGGCCATTTACATATGCCGAACTAAAAGATCGTCCTCCATCAAACAAAACGTACGAATTTAGGAATCGACACCGACCAAATGATTTTCTTAGTTTCCAGCCCTTAGACGGCCCCAAAAATATGTTACGTTCTCTGATAAACTATTTTGACCAATTATTCAATGAATATTCCTTTATAGTGGACATGTATGCTTGCCAAGACGTCGTATGTATTGGAGAAACACGTCCAATTGTGAATTTTCTCTCGTGAATCAATCTCTATCTTGTGACAGATTTATATACATCATATACCATTTGCATCGTTGTGACAACTCATTGATTCAGACCAAAAGTGATAAATATGCTAAAATGAGGCCTTTATTTAGCTTGCTAAACGCTGTTTTTCAAGAAAACGCATACGTTGAAGAGATGCATAGTATTGACGAGGTTATGATTCCTTACTACGGCGGTTGTAAACAGTTCATCAGTGGTATGCAAATTAGATGGAGATACAAATATTGGATTGGGGCTGCTCGTCTAGGGTAGGTAGGTAATTTGGTTTGATCCTTACCAAGGAGTCCGTACAATTACCAGCTGTTTACAAGAAATTTGGTCTTGGTGGTAGCAGTGGGTATTGAAAACAAACAGAAGGTGTGAAAAACGTGGACCTTGTCCTGCACCTAAAAGTCATCTTGCAAATATACGACATGATAACATCAGTCACCTAATAAGCTATGATAGCAAGATTCTGAAATGCAAAGCATGTAAAAGAAACTGCAATTATATTTGCGTGAAGCGTACATCATAAAGAGTGTTTTCTTAGTTACCATTCAGTATAAATAATACTTTTATTCAACAAAAAGTCTTTTATTTTTGCCTCAACACATTGTAAAAAACTTCTTAGTAAATAGTATATGTAATGCCGACCGACCCATATATGGGATGTCATTTTCCAGCTTTCCCGGGGGACACAGATTTTTTTTATTATTTTTCCTGAAATACTGAGGCAATCATTAAGAATATATAAAAAAATCGCAACTTTCTAACGCAAAAATAGTTTCAGGCTTATCTGGGTTAATACATAAACATCGACATTTGAAAGAAAAAAAAAAAGAAAAAAGAAAGCACCAGTTCAGTGCACACGTCGGCAAATAGCGGCGATCGCTATCAGCACGCCACGAGTGTGACATCATTAGTGAAACATTTCCACTTGCGTACGTACAATATACATACACACACGTACAGTTCGAGTGTGTATATGCGATATTGTAACAGCACTCACGTTTTGCTACACGCCGCGTTCGCAGATACCACACGTTCCGATAACGTTGAGGACTGCACCACATAATCTGTTGCGTTTCGCACATACATATATATTATAAAAACTTTAAACCTAAAACAAAATAATAAAAAAATATTTAAAATTTAATACTTTTAATTTCTGATAGAAGACAATTTCACTGGCGAAAAGTTATTCAACTAAAGCTGTGAGGGTTCCAAACGCTCCTCCTTGTCGTCATATTATACCTTAACGGTAATTTTTTGTCCTCAAGTTTTTTATGTATACCTTTACCTTATACATACAGACTGACTGCTGCTAGACATGATATGTTCTGTATAAACCAAAACAAAAAAAACGATTTAAACTTCTTGGTCGACTTAAGATTTATTAAAGAAAAATGTGTTTATTTCGAAATTATGCCACACATCACAATACCACCAGGACAGGACATCCAGGACAATACCCTGCCTTGTGATGCGATGGACATAACCCAGAAAATGGCCCCAACTCAGCATAATGCTACGTGACCGTTTGAATTTGGACACGTAGCGCATATTAGTTATTACGTGACTTTTATGCTGCCTCCCTAAGCCATGATGAGCATAATTTTTCTACTGTTATAAAATACAGGCCATCACAGGATACAGAAAGGCATATCCAAGCTATACTATAAATATATTAATTGAAATTAAAAAGTAAAAAATAAATTGTCCCGATTCATTGTCCACGTATAATGGTGCTCCTAGTCATGGTAAGCGACATTCGGCCCTGCGTCGTAAGCATCGGCTCACACGAGCGTGCAACTTGGAATAACACGACTCGTCGGCAGTTTCGCGTTATGCAACTTCCGCATATATACGTACTTTTCTATACGCCGCTACAATTACGTCTGCCTCGTCGGTGCTGTGGTTAGATTATGTGGCTTCTGATCAGGAAGTCTCAAGTTTATATTTCAGTAAGTTCAAGTTTAAAGGAAAATCTTATTATAGTGTTAAGGATTATTTAGGAAAGAAAAAATGCTTGACATTGAATTGAACTATATGATTGTGTACTTAGATCTAGATAAATTTGTAAAATGGTGATAATCATAAAGCCCTGGGTGAGTTTGTTGTGGGCTCTTCTCGGACCAAGACGCGATTTTTTAGTACTTATTATTTATTTATTTTAATAAATTTTGGAAATTTTTTAGATAAATGAATGAATTTGAACCAAACAATCATCGTCCCTATTTACAAAGTATTGTTAAATTATGAAAGCATCTGTAAAACTTCGTGATTTATTCAGTTTTAGATAAAATAACATAGTCCCTGTTTCGATAGTTACGTTAAAATATAAAATAAGACATTATATTCACAAACAAAACATCAACACAAAAATTTAACGGAAGATGTTCAAGATGAATACAAAGAACTCGAACGAGTAAATACGTAGGATGATTGTTCGTTTCGAGTGAATACGGTGAATTTATTAAAGAATCTGACGCTTATTTGTTTCCACCCTACGCAAATATATTTACTACGGCGTGATCAGAAGGTCGAAGGACGAAGCCTTGGAAGGAAAACGTGCGATTGAGTAAATACGATGAGTTACGAGAATTGAGTGGGCACGAAGCTTTACAATTCTCCAATTTCGTAGCAGAAAGTTTGGTCTGGAAAATCGTAATCCTAATTATCGTTTCCCACGCTTTTCACAAAGTTTTATTAAGTTTGTATAAAGTTACACCTCAGATTTCTTGGCCTACTTATTCGTATGTATCATTGAATGTTAAATGTAAATTGAATGTATAAAGTAATCTTTGGACTATTTTTCCATGCCTGTTCAAAAGATATTCGGCGCTTGGAAACACCAGTTAATGTTGGCGAGCTTCGAATGATAATAAATTAATAATGACTGTAAAAGTCCCTCTCAGAATGAGAGAAGTTAGGCTAATATTCCGCCATGCTGGCCCAATGCGGATTGGCAGATTTCATACACTAAGCGAACCAAGAAAATTCTCATGTTCCCTCAAGATGTTTTTCTTTCACCGTTTGAACCACGTGATATTTAATTTCTTAAAATGCACATAACTGAAAAGCTGGAAATGCAAGCTCCAGACAAACATGTCATATCTGGGCTATCACTTCTTAGTTCTTACCTTGAAATAGGTATACTTGTGTGTTATAGTCTGCAATAACACATAGTTGAACTTTCTCAAACTTGTATAGACACCTACTAGAAAGAAATAAATTTGTTTCGATATCCCTACAAGGGAGCAAAGATGTTGAAAGCTAATACATAGTGCCCAGTCGATTATACAAGCCACGTGTACGGTAAATACCGCCCGGGGCCGCATCGAAACAAGGTCACTGAACGATTGTCCATGCTTAGCGAAACTCAAGCGAACTAACCGTAGGTACCTACTTCGCAAATACACCTGATTAATATTATCGTTAGGGGTGACAAAACTTCAGTAACATTTACAAGTGACAGCAAACTATCTATCCTAATAATATTTAGCCAGACTTCAAAAAGAAGGAGATTCTCAAGTTGATCGGTATGTTTCTTTTTAATTTAATCAATTATTGTTATGTTATAATGTTAGTGGTATTGCTGTCTTGAGTTTTTTTTTTTACAAAAAAAAAATACCCAACCCCGAGTCTAAACACAACCATTTCCTATAATGAATATAAAATAGGTTTGACTGAAACCAAACCGAGGTCCTCTCATTTTGATAAACCAAGTTTTAGGCTAGTGGGAGGCTTTGGCCATGGCTAGTTACCACCTACCGGCAAAGACGTATTGCCAAGCGATGTAGTATTCCGCTAAGAAGCTGCATGCAAAAAAAAAAAGTAGGCTCAGAACTAAACTGCAATAGACTCAATTGAGGCAGCCCTACATTCGCACCGGTGCGCGGCGGTGGCTAGATAAACACCATTGTTTACCGTACCCAAGTCAAACAAACGTACCTGATAAGTCCTTCGGTTCGAACTGTGAACAATCCGATCACAATGGCACTATTGCACGGTGGGCACACAGCACTTAGATATCACAATGGCAAGTAACTAACAATACACATAGACGTTTGTACTCCGGTGTATATGACAAAGGCGACGCTGTGAATTGACATGACCGATTTTTTTTTTAAATATGATGACAGTAGGGACGATGACAGTTTTTTAAATTGTGTACAAATTAAGAGTATGGTAATAGTAAAGCAATTTTGTAAAAGGAACAGGGTATCTGTGATCATTACTTTCGGAGCTACAGAGATTTAAAGGGTCAGATTTGCGGCGCTGCCGTGGATCCCTGAAAAACGCCTCATACAAAATGACGTCGTAGGTAATGTAATGTTCAGACAAAATTACTAATATCTTTGTTATTTGTCCGTTTATGTTTATAGTTCAAATATTAAAAAATGTCACATTTAATGTAAGGAAGCTAAAACTGTATGAATTTTCATCTAATTACGATAAAAGATTTTTAATAGATTTTGAAATTTTATAATCTCATTTATTTTGTAAATATCCAGACAATCTTTGCTTTTTATGTATAAATTAGTTAACATTGACCTTATTTATCCGAATGTATCATAATCATCCCCGTTATAAGGTTTATCTGATAACATTGTCATCTGTATACTAAAGCCGGGGCTACATATAGCTTCAAACATTAAACACTTGAATGAATCTATGTCTGGGATGGGTAATTTCAGCAGATCCGGTCTCCCGAACCGGTTGTAGAGTCACTAGTCACTACAAACAGCTTGTAAACCAAGCATATTTATGATAAATTATTTTTGAATTTTGCTTGAGACTTGGAATGTTTAATTTAAGAAATAGATACACATTGTTGTGTGGTGTCGTTTTTTTTGCGTCATCAAAGCGTTGAAAGGCAATGTATCTACTGTAGAAAGATGTGGTTACAAACTAGACTGGCAAGTTATTCAATAATGGTAGCCACAAACGGTCAATTATTCTCACGTTTCTGTAGCACCTACGACTATAATTGATCGTGTGTTGGTCACTGCGTACATGACTTGTATAGTATGCCGCGTGGGTACTGCCGTTTGCTTTTCAGAAACGTGAGAATAATAATTGACCGTGAAGAGCACAAACAAGTGTACAAAGTAATTCAAGAGTTCAAATGTTTGAAGATACATGTAGTGCCGGCATTACATATTATTAAAATAAATGCTGATTAGTACGTTTTATTAATTACATAAAAACACACTAAAATCATGCGCCAACACAGCACATGTCAATTCATTTTGTGGAATGTAAAAAAAGCCTTCCAAAGTATACTTCTCATCAAAAACTCATCAAAAAAATCGAAACAACCCTTTTCAGGCGAACTGTGTCGATTTTTTATTAGAAGTACGAGTATATATAACAATACCTACTGGTCACGTTAAAACATATACTAATAAACAAAAATAAACAGTTAAATACTTGGTTATTACAGTCGCACTTCACACACGAAATAAGTCGCATGACAATATTTATTCCGACAACACAGAAATGTCCACTTCGTATCGATTTTATGAATTGAGGGAGAAAATAATAGTCACGTCGACAATTTGGGTGTACACACACGATATAATTCGATTGCGCTGTGCCGCGTAAAGTAATATTATTATTATTATTATTTGTCCAATATTCAATATAACATTCACACCACTTATGATAGTCACTGATAATACATTTGTTTGTACGATATGAGAGAAAAAAAAACCCAAAAGATATAAAATAGAGTATCAACACACGGCACGTTTCGATCGCGCGGTGCGTTAAGTATTATTTATCTGTAGGCCGTGCGGCAGCGAACGGCGGTCGGCCACAACTGGTTAATTATTATTATTGTTGGACGCGGTCTCGCCTCGGACGCAGATAGGTGGCGTAATCACTGAATTCCGTATAATCGCAGTACGCAACGCACACAAGCGTACGCCGGTACGCGCGTCGCGTTGCCCACGTGTGTGCCGACCAACGGCGTAGCGCTAATGTTAATATGACACAACTGAAATAACACGTGTAGCTTTATATATTTTTTTTTATAATAATAATTAAACAAATTAGCATTTATGAAGAGCTCTACTAGCAGTGAACCGCCTTTGTTTTTACAGACAGATATTTTTAAGGGGTTTAGACTTAAGGCTTTAGTTATCCTTAGAGGGGAATTAGAAGCTTAGACCCACCACGGTGCTTCAGTGATGGTTGACGATCTTAGGATGTTAATATTTTACCTTGTCACAAGATGTAAAAAAAAAATAATACATTGTGCTCTTCGAGAATACTAAATCTTCCATCTACCAAACTTTAAAGATTTTTAGAAGAAGAAAAACCGACATATTCTTTTCCCGTTCAATTACCTCGTGTTCCGGAACTGCACAGCATAACCACAATTTAGATTCCTATGAAATAAATGTTCGTTTAATTGCTTTGAAATAAAAACATTTTATTACGAAATTTTGTAACCAATAAGTTATCAAATTCTTTGTTTAATTATAATAACGTGCCTATATCTAACTTTCTGCAAGTGGTTATTATAATTATCGATTGTGAATTATTGGCCATCACATCACTAGCCTTGATTATCATGGCCGTGTACAGTAAATTCGGTACGGACAGCACAGCGCTTAGGGCCGGGCCGAGCCGGGTGGACGCTTATCGATCTCGCGATAAATTCGATACGCTCGCGCGGTGAATGCACCGCCGCCGCACGTGCGATGGCCTTTCACGATGAAAATGCAATTTAAAAATCCCGGTCTCTCTACATCGTTGAAAAATCGGTACAATAAAGAGGCAAACTAGAACCTTTTTTATGCAACGTTATTGCGTTAGCCGCTATGGCCTTAAGTGGCAACGCCGGGGTTCCAGCCGCGAATTTATAAATAACTAAATTGATGTAATTCCTGTGTGAAACAGCCTTACAGTGTTTATCGGAACTCCTAATAAGAAATCGATACATGTTTGCGAAACGTTAACTCAATGTACTTCCAAGTTTACCACTGATTAATAAATCTTTAGTAAACAATTGCCTGCATTTGGCATTATACAATCTTCCATCAAAAGTACTACACCTTCGCTTAAAACACAGGATTTGTTAGCGAGAATTTCTTTTTAACCATCATAATAAAAGGAAGACGATAAGATTTAATCATTCAGTGGTGGATTAGTAAGGCAACATAGTATCGAAACACTAAATATCTATTAGTCACTACTTAACCGAACATTAAGTGGAACATTCTGGAGCCCAGTCATCGATGTAACGCGTGTATGTATATCAAATTGCGCAACACTATTGTAGTGATAAGAGCGTTTGCTCTCCGCCTCACAAGTGTATATTAAGGCGAAGGTGACTGAAGGTCTGAAGTGGACGGGAATTAAATTTATCTGCATTATGTTCTGCAAAGGTAAGGTAAGGTAATGCCCATAAAAGACCACCAGGCTTAGGTTTCTCGCACCGACCCCCACTAGGTGGATAGAAAGACATCAAGCGGGTTGCAAGGTGCCGCTGAATGCTGGCGGCTCGAAACCGTGATGTGAAGTCTATGCAAGAGGCCTATGTCCAGCTGAGGACGTCCATCGATCCAACGATGGATGATGATGATGATGATGATGATAATGATGATGATGATGATGATGATGATGTTCTGCAAATACCTGACACATTGAAATGAATTAAGAACGCAAAATCTTTTGATGACCGAATGTAATTTTCGCCGCAAAATTGTACAAATTAAACTTAATCAAGGCCGCCTTGGCATGCCAGTTCTTTGTATCAATTCTATTATTTATAATTAATTGTATTTTGTGTGCAAAAATGCCCCTTGAAAATTGTCCAACAATGGTATCACTTAATTTTTTATTTTTGTCTTACGAAAATATTTTTAATCTAAAAATTTACAACTTCAAGATATTATAAATATCTAAATACTGACTATAAATGTTTAATATTACTTAAAAAGTAATTTCACTTGGGACAGAAAATTACACTGCCCAGTCAGTGAAGTCGGCCACAATACAAAGTAATAAAAACAGACGGATATGTCTCACTTGTTCTATTAAAGCGAGTATCGTGGACTTGTCTAAATTAGTTCTTCTGTCGTCGGTCGGTGCTGTTTGCGTCATCAAACCATATAAATAAAATTGAATTGTCTGTCTGTGATTTCAAAAATAACCGTTGCTCTCAGGTCCAAATAGTGATTTACACGATATTAATACACACTTTTAAGATTTTTCGTCAACGTACCTCGAACCCAGGACCTCCGTCTTGTAAATCCACCGCGCATATCACTGCGCCACGGTGGCCGTCAAAATTATTATGGTGTAACTAGTATTGTGCAGTAAGTAAGAGCCGCTTCCGATTCCGGAGGGTGTGGGTTCTAATCCGGTCCTGGGCATGCACCTCCAACTTTTCAGTTGTGTGCATTTTAAGAAATTAAATATCACGTGTCTCAAACGGTGAAGGAAAAACATCGTGAGGAAACCTGCATACCTCGAATTTTCTTAATTATCTGCGTATGTAAAGTCTGATAATCCGCATTGGGCCAGCAGAGGTGGCCTAACCTAACCCCTCTCATTCTGAGAGGAGACTCGAACTCAGCAGTGAGCCGAACAGATTCACCGACGGAACCCTAACGGTGGACTATTGGCCTAACCCCTCCCATTCTGAGATGAGACTCGAGCTCAGCGGTGAGCCGAATATGGGTTGATAATGATGATGATGATGATGAGTAAGTAACCGCACCTCGCAAAAATGCTCCATGCAAAAAGATTTTTCCGCAAAACTTACTCAGTCTGTCTAATACGCTTCCATGAAACTTAAATACCTTGATCAAATCTGTGCAGTGGAACTTTCTCGAACTGTAGATTGATTTTCGCAACAGTTTTCCCCGCGGGCGAAGCAGGGAGCGGTATCTAGTTGATTTTAATTGTAGATAGAAACCAGAGATCCCCAAACTTTTGCTTTCTACTACTACTTGCCATGACTTCGGGGTTTCCGTTTTATAAATTTTAAATATCTGAAGTTTAGTAAAGTTGTAGAGCCAAAAAAGGAACCTATTAATGTAATAAAAATCAAAAAGACGAAATAAAATTTAGCAGGATCTATTAATCACACTAATATTATATATTATATTATAGGCCAAAGTTTATATGTTTGTCTGTGTGTGTGTATGTTTGTTACTCTTTCTAGTAGCAGCTGCTAGTATTAAGCCTTAATAAAGATTTTATTAAGGCTTAATACTAGCTGCGCAATTTGAAAATAAACTAGTACCAATTTAATTATGTAAATTGATTTGGTAACTTTATTATATTTCCAATTTTAATTTAATGCTGATAGATAATTAATCCTCGCGACAAGCTTTTATTATCATTTAAGTTGTACATAATGAGGTTTATAAGTTGATAGTTAAAATGTTCAAAAAAAAAATATTTTCTTCTTTTTAGATCGTTTAAATAAAAGCTTTTTTTAAAAAGTTTTACTTTTTACTTATATACTCGTATCTATACTAATATTATAAAGCTGAAGAGTTTGTTTGTTTGATTGAACGCGCTAATCTCAAAAACTACTGCTACGATTTCAAAAATTATTTCAGTGTTAGATAGCCCATTTGTCGAGGAAGGCTATAGGCTATATATTATCCCCATATTCCTACGGAAACGGGAAGCACGCGAGTGAAACCGCGAGGCGTCAGTTAGTGTATTAATAAAAATATGTTCTACATAAAATTCACAGAATTCCGGAAGCACTTTCAAGGTTGTGCCAAACATGACAGTGTGGCCTTGCTCAGGTGGTTGAGGCATCGGACGCTGCATCGGTGCTTCGGCATTGTGGTGTGTGACACAATTTTAAAATAAACGTTTTTTTCTTTTTTCTTTCCTTCTTTTTTCACTTTCCGCTGTTTCGTTAATCGTGAGGACATCGCTAATGAAGTTGAAAAATATTCCAGAGACAAGACAATCTACATAATGCACTGCAACAGTGAGTAGGTACATACATACATATACAGAGGCGAGACACACCTACACAATGGTGACAATCGACAAAACAATGGCCGCTAATGAAGCAGAACCGTCTGAAATGGAAATCGGCTGTTATTTTTTTTTTTTTCGTCCGACGCGGCCGACCCGCCGAGCCCGGAAACCGGAGTGGTCGTCCGAAAATGACAACGGCCGTATCAAGCGAAGCGTGCCGCAAAAACGACCACGAGAACTGAACGAGCACGCCAAGGTCACCAACTCAATGCTGTTTCCGGGATAGTCTTTCTATAAAAAAAGCGTTATTATATTATAATTAATTGGTATAACGATTACTGACACCTGCAAACTGTCTTGATCGTAAAGGCAAAAGAAATCAATAAGAAATGTATTATGATTCAAAATTAAATTTAGGTCCACGCTTTTTTTCTTACTATTTGTTCTTGCACTGACATTTTCAAATAATCTTTTCAACTTCTCAAAGCTACTGTACTACTTTTCCGTCTTCTTTTACTGTTAATTTAATTTAAATTATTATGATGAAATAAATTTATAGGTGTATTTCCGACACAGAAGTCATCAATCTGGCAAAGGTATTGACTGACAAAGTTACACCTCAATAACTCATAAAAGGTAAAAAATAACCATTAACCAATTTTTCATCGAACAGCTCTAGAATTTCCAAATCTCGCGATGCTCAATTTATACACTTAGACCAATGCAATATTTAGATATAACTTCATATTTTAATAACAAAATTTAAATTTGCAATTACATCACACTAATATTATAAAGACGAAAGTTTGTAAGTGTGTATGTTTTTTCCTCTTTTACGTTGCGGCTACTGGAGCAATTTGACTGAAATTTGGAATGAAAATAGATTTTACTCTGGATTAACACATAGGCTACTTTTAATTCCGGAAACATCCATAGTTCCCGCGGGGTTTGTGAAAAACTTAATTCCACGCGGGCGTCGGCTAGTAAGGTTATACATAAACTAAAACGAATAAAATACTAATCGGCAACCATTACTTCGTTGAACACGCGTCATTTACACCGTGTCCCAAAAAAAGTGTCCGTACATCTGGCGCCCCCAGTACATACGGCGAACGCTTCGGCAAAAAGTGAATAATGATGGACGCCGGCCGCCTCGCCATCGCACAATTGCGCTATTTCGAGACACGTTTTCCTGCTAGCAATAATACCTATTAATAATAACAGCCGTTGGCCGTCCTGTACAATACAAAGACAGCGATTGTTAAGCCGCAAACGGCATGGCAAATTGAGAGGCGGCTGCATGTTCGTGTCATTGATTCAACACTACTTGTGTACGTGTATTTATAATACGTGAGCATCGGAAACGTTTTGCTTAGTATGTATTATTATATACTGGCTCGACAGCCGTGATAGCCCAGTGGATATGACCTCTCTCCAACTTTTCAGTTGTGTGCACTTTGAGAAATTAAATATCACGTGTCTCAAACGGTTAAGGCAAATCGTGAGGAAACCGACATACCAGAGAATTTTCTTTTATCTCTGCGTGTGTGAAGTCTGCCAATCCGCATTGGACCAGCGTGGTGGACTATTAGCCTTGCCCCTCTCATTCTAAGAGAGACTCAGCTCTGCAGTGAGCCGAATATGGGTTGATAATGATGATACTGGCTCGTTGGTTTAATGGTTAGGATATGCTGCTTCGAATCATGTGGCCCTACTTTGAAGTGTACGTGTGAACAACGTCTAAGGTTTCATCATCAACGTATATGCAGTAGTTTCCATCCAAATGGTCGGTAATCCATCTATACCATTTATTCCACGCACATACAAGTTGGGGAACCAACATTCCGCAAAGATCTATCGGCTATGCTAACAGTTTTATTATGGGTATATTTAGGGAACGGATAAACATTAACATATACCAAAAGACGCATTAATATGGAATCTGTGTTTACAAAGTATATACGAGAGGCAGTAATCACATAACATCAGATGATCTACATTAAATATTATTGATATCTAAATCAATTATTTTTGATATTTACATCAATAATTATTATTGATATTTACATCAATTAGTATTGATATCTACATCAATTATTATTGATGTCATGCTTCTTTTATGCACGAGAGATACGACTACTGATTATGCCCTGAGTTACATAAGCTTACTTGCTATCCCAGGAATTGCAACAAACTGAATCTCACGCGGACGAAGTCGAGGGCGGGCCTATAGTATAGAACCGTGTAATTTCCGGATATTTCAAATGTCTAGGTTTCCCGTTGTTCATTTATCCTTTCAAGGATAAAAGTCGATTTCGACAAAAGATATCTAAGTATTTTTAAACAATATCCGAAACAGAAAACAACATATACCTACAAACTCTGCTATAATAATAAAATTAAATAATAATACATTCTGATACGTTTTTATATTGAAACACAAATTAATCTAAAGCAGAATGACACGTCTGGGTCGACTTCAAACAGGTTTCCGAGTCTAATTTACGCCCGTGAATTCGAAGGACTTGCGTTATAATCAAAGCAGTAGAGATTTACGCGAGAATTAGCATTTTTATTAAAACATAAAACATGAAGAGCTTTTCAACGTACAGCCAGATTTTCTTTTTGTTTTAAAAGGAAAGATATGCGAATTATTATTATTATTATTATTAATGAACTGCTGTGAGAAGAAGTAAGTAATGTGAGTAAATGTTATTGTGCACTTGTTTCATTACGGTGCCCAAAAGATTTTTATACGTCATAATAGTTTTTACATGATTACTGTTAAATAAATATAGAGCAGTTTTTATTTTTTTATAGGGTACTCTCCCCCACACGGTTTCATGTAGATAAGTAAAATTAGTACATATTAAATGTATGTGGGATATCAACTCTAGACTCTAGAGCTAAGAGTATAAAACTAGAACTATTAAAGTTTTAGGTATTTTTTTTTATAAGTTAGCCCTTGACCACAATCTATCTAATGGAGAGTGATGAAGCAATCTAAGATGGAAGCAGGCAAACTTGTTAGGACTAGAGTGTAAATCTACACCCCTTACAACACAACATCGTACCGGAACACTAAATCGCTTGGCGGTACGTCTTTGCCGGTAGGGTGGTAACTAGCCGCGATCGAAGACTCCCACCAGCCAGACCTGGATCAATTAAGAAAACCTCAATCAGCCAAGCCGAGGATCAACCCTAGGACCTCCGTCTTGTAAATCCACCGCCACGGAGGCCGTCAAGGTATACCTTGCGCATTTCCGGTGACATTGCAACTGTGGTGGTAGCAAACAAAATGAACGCTTTGAGAGAAAAGCACACGTGGATCATAATTATAGTTTGGTCAGTCGATCAGTTCCCTTCCCCAACGAGCGCATCGGCTCTCCCAACTTTGTACTACTTGGAGCAAAACTCCCGACAACTTCGCAACTACAAACTTTACTAAACTTACACGTACACGAACATCTATGTAAGTGTAATTCATACATGCATACATCGTAGCTATACCGTACACAGAACAATCCCCTCTACGTTAACTTTAGCTTTTAGGATAGACTTGAAGTAGGTGAATTTGTAACTACACTCTCTGTTCGTACATTAATCTGTACAGTAAAATAAAATGGGTAATATGAGCCGTGATAGCCCAGTGGGTGTGGCGAGCCAAGGAGTTCACTTTACATAAGACTGGCTGTCTCATCGCATGTTTCGAATTTAGAACACGATTCTGCCTGGCTGCGCACCGAACGTGCGCAGAGGAGAATCGGACCGTCAGGTATTTGAGCTCCTCCATACAAGCGGCTGATTTCCAAACAACAGCCTGAATTATACTACTATATATTATTATTTCACCGCCTCCATTACTTATGTACTATTAATTTGTGGAATATATATTATGCTATAACCTACAGGCGTCTTATTCCCAAGTAAAAGTATTAAAGCAAGCATTGAGACTAGCGCCAAATGGGTTCGAATCCGGTCCGGGGCATGCACCTCCAAATTTGATTTGCATGCATTTTAAGGAATTAAATATCACGTGTCTCAAACGGCGAAGGAAAAACATCGTGAGAAAACCTGCATACCAGAGATTTTTCTTAATTCTCTGCGTGTGAGAAGTCTGCTAATCCGCATTAGGCCAGCGTGGTGGATTGGCCTAACCCCTCTCATTCTGAGAGGAGACTCGAGCTCAGCAGAAAGCCGAATATGGGTTGATAATGATGAGAAAGTTAATTAGTCTCTCTTTACACTGACTTGTGAAGTTATTTTTTACACCGAATATACGCAACTCTAATCGAATGTCAAAGAAGTAGCTCTTATATGACATCCCAAGATATTCTTATAACCCAAACAGGGCAATTAAATAAAATCATTTAAAAGTACAGTTACGCCAATTTCACAAAACAAAGGAAATGAAGGAATCGATCATTTAGGAGCGTCACAGCAGCGTCGCCGCGTCGTTCAAATTAATTAAGACTTAAACGTCGTTTAAGCCAGAGTCGCCTAGACCGAGAGCCTGCGATAGTAAGACATACTTCATTTTATTAAAGCTAAAAGTCAGTCCATGCTTCTGACCATATGAGAAAATATGTTCCAGTAGCCATTCAAAAACACAGTTAAATATTTTCAGGAAAACTTCAAGTATCTTTAGCGAAGGGTTGTCACGAAACTGAGGGTCTAGCGTCTGGAAACACGCCTCCTCGAGATAATACCCCGTAGAAAACACCAAAAAGTTACGTTTTACCTATAGGTACTTAGACAGTCAAGATTCTAGACCTTTGAAACATGTTACTTCCAAACCAAATATTTGTCTACCGTTGTTAACTGTGGAGGAGCATGGACAGACAAACCTTCATCCTTACTTATTAAATGTCAAGATAGTCTTTGATTGCGATCTCATCTGATGTTAAGTGACGATGCAGTCTACGGTGGAAGCGGAATTACTTGAAAGAGGTACAGGTTCATTCTACCTATACCTCACGGTTTCTAAGCAGCATTGTACATTTATACTAATTCGTTTGACGGTAGGGTGGTTAGCCACAGTCGATGCCTACCACGAGACCAAACCTGAGCCAATTTAAAAAATAAAAAAATCGTAAATTGACTCGAGCTGGGAAACCTTCATAAGATGAGGTAGATGTGGATATAGCAGGCTCGCGTTCTAGCCGTGTTTCCATGAAACTGTGGCGGACGCAATTCATTATGGTGAAAGCTTGTGACTCACTCACTCACCCGGCGACGGGCGTCAAGTTGCTATGCCGCTAATTGCTTTACCTGGAAATAGAAAGAATACTTTATTAAAGTCACAAAATGGAAATTTCATAGCAACTGCTGGTATACATACTACAATCTACATATAAACTACATAGACTACTGTACTGTCTACTTCATAATATATTACGGATTATTTCGTTTTTAAATACTGATGATATTTTTACAAACTTTGTGGATAAGCTAGACATGTTTCTAATCTCAATTGAGATATTAAAAGCCCATAAGAACCTCGCCCATAAACAAAACCATATAATACTAGTGGACGCCTGCGTCTTCGTCTGCCTTAAAACTTCCTTAATCTCTCGCATATATCGCAAAATTTTAGTGTACATCTTTGCCAAATTTCATTAATTTACTTGAAGCTGTTTTCGATATTTTGTGATGTAGACCTTTCGCTTTTATATACGGTGACTTAAGTATCGTCATAAACGAATAACCCAGTTATTGTACCCAATGTATATTATTCATATAAACTAATTTTATACAGAAGTAAAGTTTGTGAGTTTGTTCTTAATCTTCGGATCCACTGAACCGATTTTGAAAAATATTTTAAGAATCGACACGTTATTTTTGAGTGTCAAAGGCTATATTTTATCTCGGTATTCCAACGGAAACGAAAACTACACAAGTGAAACTGCGGGGCGTCTGCTAGTTGCACAATACGAAGATAGAAGGTACAAGGCAGATTTATTTAGCCGGTAACATGGTTCGATTAGATCATAAAACGTGGGCCCGGCGACACAGCCTAGCTAGGTCGGGCGGGATTACGCAGACAAGGGCGGCGACCTTGGCACCCCTCCCCCCGCCCGCCCGCCGCTCGCGCGAGATGTGAGCTGACTTCAGACGAACATTCTTTATACTACGCCGCTTTATCTAATCTATACCATCTACAGACACGAATCCAAGTCGAACTTGGATCGGTAGGCCAACTTTTTTGCACGATTGACGCCTTTTTCGGTACCTCTACTACTGGGAAAACTTAGCTCTCATTTCATTAATAAAGCCTTTGTGCATTTATTTGCTTTCGAAATACACCGTTGATGGTTCAACTTCTCAAACCTAATATATATATAAATATATATTAGGTTTGAGTTTATATAACCCAGTGCAAAGAAGCGAAATGATTAGCTTCTTGACACCACTACTACTTCACTACCAGGGACACGATTCCTCATATTATTCCATATAACCATACCTTTGTGGTTTTATTTGCTTTCGAAACAAATTACCAATGTATCTCTAGCTTATGATTGTCAAGGAGCAAAAAATCTAGCGACAATCATGATTTCTCTTATTATCTAAATCTATACTAATATTATAAAGCTGAAGAGTTTGTTTGTTTGTTTGATTGAACGCGCTATTCTCAGGATGTACGGGCCCGATTTGAAAAATTATTTCAGTGTTAGATAGCCCATTTATCGAGGAAGATTATAGGCTAATATTATCCCTATATTCCTACGGGAACGGGAACCACGCGGGTGATACCGCACGGCGTCAGCTACGAGGGGACTAGACATCCTAAAGCTACCAAAATCGATATTGTGTAGGTAAAACGTACCTATGGTAGGAATATGGCCTGATAAATATTCAGCTATTAAAATAACGCAGGTCTAAACATGCTCACAGACCATGATGTGTAAAGCCACCTGCGTGAAACTTTTGCGTTTTTACATCACACCATAGCAGGCTTTACATCAAAATGATCATTGTCTAGTGGTTCACACAACACAACATATTGACAGTATATTAGAAAAAGTATATTTATTATTATAATTGTAAAATACTGTCAAGTTATGTGATGTGTGACAATATATGCGACACGTATATATTGTTGGGAATGTTCACATTTTTCTCTTAATTTATTATTATCTTTATAAATTCATATTTAAAATATACCATTTGATGGTGGTTCGACTCTCCAAAACAAAATGATATCATCATTAAAGTGTTTTGCAGATAGCATGGGTACGGTGACAGTTCGTTTCACTCTTGAAAGTATGCCGCGATTCACGATAATAGTACGTATTACGAACTAGGGATTGCAATTGCTGGATCCAGCATACAGCAATCCAGCTGGATCCAGCGCCTTTTTAAACATGCTGGATCCAGCATACATCTTGTTCCAGCGATGCGGATCCGCAAACGTATCAATTTCTATTGTTTAGTTTTGAGTTAACTGCCGACACAACCCTGAAATTTGTCTTAGACAAGCTAAATAATTCCTTAAGCGCCGAGCTTACTGAAGCACTACGCAACAGAATCGCAGAACGACGCCTTTCCGAAGTTACTGGTACGTTAGTGTACTTGAAAAATCCAACAAAGTATGAAGAAGCAGTAAAAAAACCTGGCTATTTTCCATTGCCAAAAAAGAACGCGATGCGGCAGGAGATAAAAACATTGTTAAAACGAGTAAATAAACAATATATTGTAGAGCCGGTGCAAGAAGATACCATGGAGATAGAAGAAGATTGTGTAGGTGATGACGCAGAACCCGTTAAAATGACTTTAGAACTAGAGCTTGAGATAGAACTTAAAAGAGAGAAGGAGAACTTTAATAAACAAAAGCCAAGTGGTCAATTAGATTACGAAAAGATCCTGAAATAAGAAATGAGCGTTTATGAGAGCGAAGGAGTGCGAGGTGAACATTTATCAATGGTTTATGAGTATTTGACCTTAAAACTGACCAGTGTAGGGTGCCGAAAGGGCATTCTCAGCAGCCGGCTACATATGCAGTTCTGTGCGAAGCAGGTTGGGAGATAAGACTATAGATAAAATTTGTTTTCTAAGGTCTTACTTTCAGAGAATTCAAAAAAAGAAGTAGTCTCTTATCGTTAGACTTTAAACGGCTTAATTATTAAGGATTAACGAGCGCAGAGAAGATTATTTCAAAGCTTTTTTTGTTTGATACAAAAATATTATTGAAAGTTAATTTTAAAAGAATTTGTGAGACTGATTGCTACTGATTAGCCGTCCTATCATTAAACATAAGCGTAATTAATAAGATAGTGCTTACTTAGAAACATTATCTTAAATGTTAGGTATATGAATATAAAGTTATATGTTTGTTATTTAATTTTATGTTGATTATTTTGATCTCAAATTATTAAAAAACCAAAGCAAATTAATATAAGATATCACCAAATGAGTGGAAGATTTCAAAGATTATCGTAAGAAGTGCAAATTAATAAAAAAAGTCTTAAAATGTCGTCTTTTTATTTTCGTTCCACGTTTTGCTGGATCCGCGCTGGATCCAGCTGGATTGAGGTCAATCCAGCAAAAAATCCGCTGGATTGAAAACGCCGCTGGATTGCAATCCCTATTACGAACGTCATACAGGCGATTGTCACCGTACCCGTTTACCAGCCTATGTTGTCATTTAAGTTTTTATAACTCAAACTCAGAAACTGTATGTTTAATTCATCATTAACAACCCATATTCGGCTCACTGTTTAGCACGTCTCCTCTCAGAATGATGATGAAATGATAGTCAACCACGCTGGCCCGATGCGGAATGGTAACTTCACATTCACACACGCAGAGAATTATTAAAATTCTCAGGTTTCCTCACGATGTTGTTCCTTCACCGTTTGAGACACGTGATATTTAATTTCTTAATGCTCAACTGAAAATTTTGACGGCCTCCGTGGCGCAGTGGTATGCGCGGTGGATTTACAAAACGGAGGTCCTGGGTTCGATTCCCAGCGGGGCAGATTGAGGTTTTCTTAATAGGTCCAGGTCTGGCTGGTGGGAGGCTTCGGCCGTGGCTAGTTACCACCCTACCGGCAAAGACGTACCGCCAAGCGATTTAGCGTTCCGGTACGATGTCGTGTAGAAACCGAAAGGAGTGTGGATTTTCATCCTCCTCCTAACAAGTTAGCCCGCTTCCATCTTAGGCTGCATCATCACTTACCATCAGGTGAGATTGTAGTCAAGGGCTAACTTGTCAAGAATAATATATAAAAAAAAGGTGCATGCACCGGCCCGCATTCGAATCGAAGGCGCAGAGGTATTCACTGGGCTATCGCGGCATGTAATGTTTAATTTTAATAAAACCGCCGTCACATAAATAAACGCGGCCGATAGTAACAGTCAATCCATAAATTTACGCTGACGGGTGTGCAAATTGCATGTTTATTTATTGTGACATTTGACCCTGCGTCGGGGCTTACTGTACGCTTTTGAAATACACAAAACCATTTACATTATAAGTCATTTTAATAGGATACTTTGCCTGATGTTTACATAACTAATGAGTTAACTAATAGCGGATGCCCGCGACTTTGTCCATGTAATTATTTTTTTTATTTCGCATAACTTTTCCATGTCTAGCAATAAACAGTCCACTCAATTAACAGTGGAGTCATAAAGGCTAGCTAATCGTGAAACAAAACTTGTGTTTTGGTCTAGACTTAGTGCAATCTATGTATGAACACCTAACGAAAATAATTCGTTTAGTCAATCAAATGAAGTGTCTTTTTGAAGTGCTCACCAAGAACTTTTATTTGATACCAAACACGTGATAATTAACTCTGTTTTTTTTCGAGGTTATAATCTGATGGTTGAATTCCGTCATACAAAAATTTGTATGAATGTTACCAGGGCTATTATTATTACGAACCTTTTGACACCTCATTCAGTAAAATCGGTTCAGTAGTTTAGGCGCTACTGTGGAACATACACGCATACATACACACATAAACTGCCAAAATCATTATCCTTCCCCGTAGTCGGGTATATAAGAGTACTAGTATATGATGATTCTATATCATCATGTAAGTATCAGTGGCGAAGGATGGAATTTAGACGAAGGTAAGCCAAAGAAAAGGAAATTCATATATCGTGATACAAACTCTGGTTTATCATATATTTAGATACAGTACAACAATGAATATGCACGTATTTCCAAAGGTAACCCGACAGGAATCGGCTTGCATGAACTCTTCGCCGCTGGTAGGTATGTTATTTACATACAGAAACGTGTCTCGAACATGTTACATATGCAGATCAAGAGTAACATTTCTGCAAGTCTAAGTAAATATAATCACGTATCATGCTATTCAGATTAATTTGTGCCATATCCGTGACTCACATAGCGATTGCGTCATATATTAGTCAAGTTGAAGCATAAATAAGGTAAAATGACAAATAATATAAAGTGTTTAATTAAATTAAACAATATGGCGAAATCGGATGGGTGCAAAGTAGTTTCAAAAAATCCAATTCGTTGGATTTTCCGTTCCTTCAAAACTATAAAACAATTTTTATGTAAAGAATAATTAACACCTGCCTCTATTGATATGACTAATTAATTTTACATTTTTATTTAATTTAGCTTTTACTATTTATTAAATACTAGCTGACGCCGCCGGTTTCACCTGTGTGGTTCTCTTTCCCGTAGGAATACGGGGATAATATATAGCCTTCCTCGTTATATGGGATACCTAACATTGAAATAAACTTTCTTTCAAATCGGACCAGTAGTTCCTGAAATTAGATCGTTTAAACAAACAAACTCTTCAGCTTTATAATATTAGTATAGATTTTATTCTGACGATGGAAGTAAAATCAACATACAGGAGTAACATACCTATGAAAATATGCATCATCATTGAATAGAAGCCGGCGTTACTTTACAAAATCATGAACAATGAATTATTGGTTTATATTGCTTTTTTCTGGGAAAGTAAGCATTATAAGTAAACTAGCGGACGCCAGCGACTTCGTGCGCTTGGAATTTAGTTTTTCACAAATCCCTCGGAAACCATGGATTTTTCCGAGATAAAAAGTAGCCTGTGTGTTAATCCATGCTATAATATATCTCAATACCAAATTTCAGCTAATTTAGTTCATTGAGGCGTGAACGAGTAACAAACATTTATATCATCACTTTTCGCAAATCTCGGATAACCATGATTTTTTCGGGATAAAAAGTAGCCTATGTGTTAATCCAGAGTAAAATCTATTAATATTTCAAATTTCAGCTAAATCGCTTCAGTAGTAGCGGCGTTAAATTGTAACAAACATCCAAACATCCATACAAACTTTCGCGTATATAATATTAACAGAATAATTCATGCATCACACTGGTAATAATTTACTCTTTTTGTAAGACGACGTTAAAGTACTATAAGTAAGGGTGGTCATTTAAAACGACATCAACATAATTGAAACCGGTTATGTTACATACACAGGTAGTCTTTCCTGAACGCCATAAAACCAAGAAACGAAGACGGATAATACGTTTAAATGCCTATAACTAAGCATTACCAATTATCACATAGCTAATACAGGTCCTTCCATCCTTTCAGGCATTTTATAAGGGAATGCAACGACACGACTACGATTTCAACATGTTTTTACTCTTAAGTTGCAATTTTTTTTTTATTCCTTACAAGTTGATTACAATCTCACCTAAAGAAAAGTGTTGATGCAATTTAAGATGAAAGCGGACTAACTTGGTAAGCGGTGGATGAAAATCCACACTCCTTTCGGTTTCTACACGACATCGGAACTAAATCGCTTGGCGGTACGTCTTTGTCGGTAGGGTGGTAACTAGCCACGGCCAAAGCCTCCCACCAGACAAATACTGATAATGAGCTTAGCTGTTCAGCAATAATACCTAATTATAACAATATAATACAGTTTCAATAGCTTGATGACGTAACATTTAAATAGTTCTACTTTAAACAGCCATTTTTGAGATGCCCGAAGTGAACTTTACATAATAATACATATTTTTGGAAGAAACAATGAGCAACCATTGCATACCTACTGTATTTCAAACAATTTAAATAAAGTAACAAAAATGGTAAGTAACATGAAAAACTGAAAAAAACCTCTACAGCTTTGATTAACTTAATTTTAACTTTTGGTGTTAAACTGTGCGCTTAGTTTTAAATAAGTTTGTAAAATGGTGGTAAACAAAAAAAAAGCCTTGGCTGAGTTTGTTGTGGGCTCTTCTCGGACCAAAGCGGGTTTGGAACCCTCGTAACTTTAGTTTTAAGTTATCGACTATTATTACCACCATTTAATTAAATTCAATTATGACATAATCTTGACCTTTCAAGTGCTTGTAAACTAAGCCTAATTGAAATAAATGAATTTTGACTTTGACTTTCAATTTCGTGACGTCCCTATTTCCTAACTCTGCATATTACACAAAAAGTCTCATAGATTATTATCTTAGCATAGGTAAAGGAAAAAGAAAAATATTTGCAACGTTTAAAATATATTCATCAATCTCAAACGAAATCAATCTTAAAAATATCGCACGGATGTCGTATCATATCAATTAATCGTAAACAATTTGTCGTTGCATGTAAACGGCTCGCTTGTTTCGCAGAAGATGCTAATTGCCCACAGCCGGCCTGCAGACGCGTTTTTTTTAATTGACATTGACAAGCCGGTTGGGTGCCACCTGGTTTCCGAACCAGTTTACGAAACGATTGCAGAAGTGGCCGCCAAGTATTTTTACACTAATCGATATTTATTAGCTAATCCTAATACTTTAAAACTAGAGATGGGCCTCGGTTGTTACTCGGTACTCGGCGGATTTTTTGATATGTATACGAATAACTCGGTCGGTGAATGCCGAGTGTACCTTGTTTAAGAAAAGCATTATTTAGGTACATATAATTAAAACAACAGTGTTAATCAAAAAGTATTTATTTGTAATTTAGGAAATCTTTGAAAATCTCAATTAAATTTAAATAAAATCAAAATGAAAGATTTAAAAGAGCAACTCTTGAGTTTCTCGTCGCTCTTCTCAACAGAAGACTGCGCCTTCTTAGCTGGTGGTAGAGTCACTACAAATAGTCAAACTTGACGTTTCAAAAGTGCTTGTAAACTAAGCCTACTTGAATGAACCTAGTTACTCGGTTGAAAAAAAAATTGAACCGAGTAAAACTCGGTACTAGTTACTCGGCAAAAGTATTACTCGGCGCATCTTTATTTAAAACTAAACTTTACATAAATCTGTTTTCTTAACTTATTTTTATAGCTCACATTTTTGGATTCCAAACTCGGGTCGGCATTTACATTATTTTCTTTTAATGATTGTCTGATTAGTGACTTGACTTACTCGCTGGTTAATGGCAATCACAAAACGATTAGCATTTCGTTACGATGCCAAAGAATAAAGTTGGAGATTAAATAAAACGTACGTCTTCCAAGTAACTGCACACCGTTCTCATAATTTAACTTCAATAGCTTCACAGTTAAGGGGCTGGACTCATATCGAAATAGTCAACGGTTCTGTTCCCACCGTTTGGGCTATTGTCGTTATGACTACCTACTTGTGAGTTGTTAAAGAGCCCCAAGTCAAGTCCTGCAAGGGTTATTATGTAACTCGGTGTACCATTCCAGTAGTCAGTCACTATATCATTTTTCATTGAGGTGTTCTCAACGAAATAACCATCGAAATTGCCATCGATAACATATAATACAAATATCACGTGTCACAATTTGTTTGTGGTTGCACACCTCCGAAATGATTTTACTGATATTTTTTTGTATTCTTAGTAGACATGAGAGATTAGTTCGGAAAATATTTTTCACTTTCCCACCCACTTTTAAACGCGATTTTATTTTTTTGTAGGACAGATTATACATACATAGCGGAACTACGTTTCCGTTTCGTAAGTAATTACACCGGAGAGTACATTCGGCACGTACCTTAGTCAAATGTGCCAACGATTCACATCCATAGAATGGCTGACTGTACATTGTACAGTCGCACAAGTAACGTGTACATCTCTTTGTAAATCACCGCCTCTAGCCGCTAGCTGGCGCGGTCAAGCCCCCAGTTGATCACGTCAGCGACTCACTGCCGACTAAGCGCAAACTCAAACAAAGAGAAAGCCGACGATGCTCCTTTTCCGTTGATTGCACAATCGTTTCCAATTTCTTTTCGTATTTAGTTACATTTCCGACAGCGTTTCATTTCGATTACATTGGTGGCGAAATTATTTGTCCCTTTTCAGCAATATAGACAGCCGAATGGCGCAGTGGATAGAAACCCTGCATGCACGGCCGTGGGTTCGATTGCCACAACTAGAAAATATTTTTGAGTTTTCCAGTGTCTGGGTGTGTTTATACATTATCATGAAATCTTAGTACTCATGTGTTGGTCAACCCCCAACCAGGTGGACTAACGACATCAAGCGAGTCGCAGGTATTCTCCGGATGCAGGCGGCTCAGTGATATTTGGAAGTCCCTACAAATGGCCTATGTCCTGCAGTGGACGTCCATCGGCTGACATGATGATGATGATGAAATATAAATAAAATCTTACCTAACACCTTGTTTACAAAGGCAAAATTATCCTAACTTTACGGATTATCATGAAATTAATTAGGTACTCTAGTCATTGGTCCACCTTCCATGCTTATTATGCCATAATTTTGAGATTAACTCTATATTATTCTAGTTAATATTATAATAAATAAAAAAAATTCGATATCTACTTGTAATTCTTTAGGATATAAAGGATACTATTTCATTATTTATCCACTTGAAGTTATTACTTATATTACATGAACATTTATTAAGTGTAATCAATTTGCAATTTCCTTGTGTCCCGTTTCAAGGCTTAAACATAAGGTAAGTGTCTGAAATGTACACTTTAACCAGAGTATAATGTTACGGTAACCAGAACAGACTTTCTATTGGATTAACCACAAAATGTAAACAAAATATGTCTTGTAAATTAATTTCTGTGGCAGTAAATATTATTGAACGGATTTCTTATACTAATATTAGAACAAACTTCTCAATATGGACAGAATATTACGGCCAATACACAACAGCTAATGTACAACACAATATAACAAACAGTATTGTATAATTTACTAGCTAACGCCGCGCGGTTTCAACCGCGTGGTTTCTGTTCCCGTAGGAGTACAGGGATAATATATAGCCTAATAAGCCTTCCTCAATAAATGGGCTATCTAACACTGAAAGAATTTTTTTAATCGAACCAGTAGTTCCTGAGATTAGCGCGTTCAATCAAACTCTTCAGCTTTATATATTAGTATAGATTAAATTACTACTGAACAATGACACAGATTATTTCATTAAAGGTAGGATCAAACCTCATAGTCTAAGGTTTACAAAATACACTAGCAAACACCACGCTGTTTCATCCAAGTATTTTCCGTTACGGGGATAGAATATAGCATATGTTAATCTGTGAAGTTTTGGTTTACTAATGGTAAAAGAGTTAAAAATCTGTTGTAGTGTTTTTGAGTTAAGTCGTAACAAATAAACGAACAAAATATCAAATCTTAGTTAATTTAGCTACATTGTAAATGTAATGAAAATAGGCAAACGCCATAGTGGTAATCCGTCCTATTATCGCTAGCAATAAGATCCACATAATGACCAAGTTATTAAGTATATGATGTAAAGAAACATATATAATTAAAAAAAAAATAACTTGAGAGTACACAATGAAAACAGAGTCACAAATAAAATTGAGAATTTCAATGGTAGATTCCCTGTTTAATGTAGAAATGGAAGGTTGTATTGTAAATTGAATGGCAATCATGACTATAGGTAAATAACTAAATAGGCAAATGCCAAAATGGTAATCCGTTCCATTATCGTGTGCGATAGAATCCACACAATGGCTAAAATACACAATGATAGCGTAAATGTGGTTACCCTAACTAAGCCAACCGCTATCGAGCAAACGAGCCAAACGCGACATTCCATTATTTGTTCAAGTTTCACACATGGCGATATGGATGTAGGTACATATTGTATGTGACGCGTGTATGACTAAACTTTATATTTTAGGGATGTCACATTTCTAAATTAAACGATTTTCTGTTTACAATTTTTTAATTTATCACATCTAATGAGACATAAAAAATTATATACAAATATGTGAACCACACTGACGCGTGTGTGAATATACTATGTCTTAGGGATGCCACATTTTAGTACTTATTCATTCTATCCGTCAATAATAACGATCCCATCTTTTTTTTCCTACAAATTAGCCCTTGACTACAATCTCACGTGATGTTTAGTGATGATGCAATCTAAGATGAAATCGGGCTAACTTGTTAGGAGTAGGATGAAATCCACACTCCTTTCGGTTTCTACACGACATCGTACCAGAACGCTAAATCGCTTGGAGGTACGTCTCTGTCGGTAGGGTGGTAACTAACCAACCAGACCTGGTCCAATTAAGAAAACCTCAATCGGCCCAGCCGGGGATCGAACCCAGGACCTCCGTTTTGTAAATCCACCGCCACCACAAAATAAATAATTACTAATATATGAGACTATAAGTAAAACTTGATGAATAGTAATATAATAGTCCATATATGATAAATTGCCATCTTCTGTCGACAACCCTTGCACAGTACATATCTAAATCAAGCTACGCATGTACCTACTTTATAAATACCTGTAGAAGATATATATACAACGTATCAGTGTTAGCAAACATTATCGACTATTATGTAGAAATGTTCTATAGCGCGCGATAAACACACAATCGTGTTACTGACGGTTGATAAAGTATTTGACGTTGACAAGGTAGGTATTCTGCATACCATGTTATGAACATGTTTGTTATGTTATTATCAATAGTAGGCATAGCCTTTTATTACAGAACTCATCAGGGAAAGGCATCACACTTATTTATGGCACGGCACAACACCGTATCTTCAGATACAGTGTTAGTTCAAGACACGGCAGTGCCTTAGTATGACAATGTAATGACAAAACACTGTATCTTAAAATGATTAACATTTGAAAAAGCGCAGTTCTTTGTATTTGTTAGAAACAGTTCTTACTATAAATTCCTTTCACAGGGTATTTTTGAGTTTTTATAAAATTATTTATATGTCTGTAAATGTAATTATGTGCGAGGACGTTATTTATGTATGTTAAAACAAAATACCATATCTGGAGATACAGTGTAATGTCATACCACATGCTGTGTTTAGCGCTATTCTTTAACGATGTTTTTATAACTCGACAGTTTTAGCCTCAACTCTATCTGTCATTTGTCTAACACCATACTATAGACAGGGAAAGATAAGACGAATTCGAAACTCACTCTGTTAAGTTACAAAATCATAGTTTCAAAATAACACTTCAGGTATGGTCCCCGGTGTATTTACGGTTGTTTATGTTTAAGGGTTTAACACCTCTGCCGTGCCGTTACGTTATACTGTATCTCCAGATACTGTGTTTGTCGTAACACTCACAATATCCTCGCGCATGGTTAAATATAATTATTTCCAGGACATATATGTCCACTGTTGACCGGGCTCTTAACTCTATGTGTTTAGGTTTACTAATAATACTAACATAGTTTTTAAGGTAAATATTGTTACTAATCTTACTAACCCTTCTAGACCGAAATAAAAAGTTATTTATTTATTTTATTTAACTTCCCACCAACACTTTTTGAGCCGCCTGCATCTAGCGACTTCCCTGCAACCGTCTTGATATCGTCGGCCCGCATCATACAAATAAAAATTAAATTATAAACATGGCTGACTGAACATTTTGTTTTTTTTTTAAAGATATCATTCACACCTTTTCCCTAAAATACAATATACATAATTATAATTATTTCTTTAATACGTTAAGTAATATGTTAATAACTATTGTTATCTCGACCGGTTATAACCAGTTACGGCGTACCTAATTTGAGTACATTCGGCTCCGAGATAAGATAGCGCCATTTCGTTACGTGCTGACCTTATTAGGCGGCATTTTTAATCGCTCCGACAGCGTACTATGGCTTTCTTTAATAAGTAACAATTCTTTATTTTTATCAAGTATGATAACCCCGAGTAATATTCTTTCAGAGAAATCTGTTTAATTTGAGTTATAGTTCCTTGTATTGCGTTAAAAGAAATACCCACACACATACAAGCAACTAGGTTAAAGAATTTAAAACTTTAATAGTTCTACGGGAAATGGTCTGTATTAAAATACGTAAGGTTCTAGGTTTGATGCCCACCATAGAACTATTGTCGTATATACTGCTAGCACAAGCTTATCCCTGTTGTTTTTTAAATTGATTTATATTTATATTGAGGACGTGAGAGAGACGTGACGTCTGCCTCCGATTCCGGAAGGTGTGGGTTCGAATCCGGTCCGGGGCATGCACCTCCAACTTTTCAGTTGTGTGCATTTTAAGAAATTAAGTATCACGTGTCTCAAACGGTAAAGGAAAACATCGTGAAGAAACCAGCATACCAGATAATTTTCTTAATTCTCTGCGTGTGTGAAGTCTGCCAACCTGCATTAGGCCAGCGTGGTGGTTTATTGGTCTAACCCCTCTTATTCTGAGAGGAGACTCGAGCTCAGCAGTGAGCTGAATATGAATACGAACGAACGAGGAATACGTTGACTCTTTAATTCTAAAATAAGTTCTACCGAGTATGTACAACTACATATTTGCGAAAACTCATTATTATTAAAATGCAAGTACACACTCAGTAAGCATGATTATATGGTATTAATTATTTTCACCTGACACCTGAGTAAATGTGATGGCAGTTAAAAATAATTTACATATCATCGTACCATATAAAAATTACATCTTCACTCTTCACTGAACATCAAATGTAAACACAATGGTTGTATATGAACATAAAGTATACTCAGAGGCACAATTATTCACCCACTTTCATATACTCGCGTCATATTAAAGTGGGCGGATAATTGTGCCTCTGAGTATACGTATTTAAAAGTTTACTGTGTTTTTAGAAAGCATAAAATTGACCATCTGTCGCGCGACAACTATCTTTTCACAATAAGAAGTACAAGTTAAAGACATTCCGCCCTCAATACCGAAGCGTTTCTAATTATCACCGAAGCTTCTATTTTAAGAAGAACAACTTCCATTCAGTAGGTACATACCTTTATATACATATAAATTATATAACGCACTTAGTCGGTCTATAGATATCCACATAGACTCACCAAGGACATATCGCAAGTTAGTTTTAGGTTAGTTGTAAATGTTTCTTTTTCTTGTTACTGTAAAATGTATTTTCATATGTAAACTGATTTTATGTAATCGTTAATTTATTTTAATGTTTCGGAAATGAGCATGCTGTGTCTACCTTCATTTGATTGTGCAGAGCCTTGTGTTTGTGTTTTTTAGATTGTAATTGTGTAAATGCTGTAACAGTCACTGGTGGATCAAATAAATAAATAAATAAATACTGCGATATACATGTACATCGCCGATAACGCGAGAAATGCAGTTTTTCACAAATGTCGCAGGAGCAATGGATTTTACCGGGATAGAAATATCCCATATTAAGGTCATAATATATGTCCATATTTCAGCCAAATACATTCAAACTTAGACGAAAAGAAAATAGTCAATTTTGTCTAACTATAACGAGGTAAACAATATAAAATAAACGTAAATAGGGTGGTAACTAGCCACGGCAGAAGCCTCCCAATCTTCATTAGCCCAGGACCTCAGCCCAGCCCAGTGGTATGCGAATTGTTTTCTGTAACCCTGACAACATACAAGTATGGAATACTTCATGACCACCGGTTGAGTACATAACGCGTGAAAGCGTAACAAACATACTCAATTTCGCATTTATAATATAAAAAATATAATTCAACTTACGTTACCTATAACACATTACCTATATATGGACGTGTTATATATATACTAATATTATAAAGCTGAAGAGTTTGTTTGTTTGTTTCCTTGAACGCGCTAATCTCAGGAACTACTGGTCCTGGTGGGACTAATGGGACTAATGGGTCCAGCTCAGCATTGTGCTGCATGTACCAAGCAAATATTGGACATACAGCGCCGATCCCTTGAACCACAGGACAAATATGTATGTAAGGAATTGTATCTCTTTAGTTCTTAAAAAAGTACGCAATAGTATATGTTTATCTAAACAAGTTAGATAAACTATAGGTAAACTCTTTGATTTTATCGTAATCAAGGGACGGACACATGGACAAAATCGCAAGCGTCCGCTATTATAGTGAAATAAAAAAGCACAAGAGCCGTGATAGCCCGGTGGATACGACCCCTGCCTCCGATTCCGTAGGGTGTCAGTTCGAATCCGGTCCGCGGCATGCACCTCTAACTTTTCAGTTGTAAGCATTTTAAGAAATTAAATATCAAGTGTCTCAAACGGTAAAGGAAAAACATCGCGAGGAAACCTGCACGACAGAGAATTTTCTTAATTATCTGCGTGTGTGAAGTCTGCCAAATCCGCATTGGGCCAGCGTGGTGGACTATTGGCCTAACCCCTCTCATTCTGAGAGGAGGCTCAGCAGTGAGCCGAATATGGATTGATAATGATGAAATTTACAGTGTTTACTCAAAATTCACAAGAACGAAGACGACGACAAATAGTAAAACATAAAAAGAAAACTGTTCAACCGCTCAAACTAATGCCTAACTTTTTCCTTCAGACTTTATTTCGCCGACTAAGTAATTGCCTTTTACAGTTGTGTCACGAATGTGTTTTCTAGCTGACTCATTCTTCGTCGTCGGGGACGTTCTTCTATGTACGGATGTACGGAACTCGGCAAGTGTTTTTAAAAACGACAGAGCATTCTAGAAGTATAATGTCTTTATACATTGCATCGTTCTAAGATTTTTTTTAAAGCTGCTAGCCTATCCTACTAATATTATAAACGCGAATATTTGTTTGTTACTCTTTAATGCCGCTGCTACTGAAGCGATTTGACTGAAATTTGAAATGGAAATAGATTTTACTCTGGATTAACACAAACTAAATTCCACGTGGACAAAGTCGCGGGCGTCCGCTAGTTTGTTATAATTAAGTTAGAAATACACAAATGAAACGTAATATCATCCTTTAGATTTTTTTAAAGAAAACATTTTTAGCTACCAGAATCAAGAATTTTCGTTAATAAAAAAAGTTGATCGTCACATTCAGATGAAGAAGCTCACGGAAAATTAACTTGATAGTGATCAGTTGTACAAAATGTTCTACGGATCCCCGACTAAAACAAGTGTTCAAACGAAAAGGACTCGCAGAGACAATAAAAAAGTCGATCGTCTCATTCAGATGAAGCTACTCACGAAAAATTAACTTGATAGTGATCAGTTGTACAAAATGTTCTACGGATCCCCGACTAAAACAAGTGTTCAAACGATAAGGACTCGCAGAGACAATAAAAAAGTCGATCGTCTAATTCAGATGAAGCTACTCACGAAAAATTAACTTGATTAGTGATCAGTTGTACAAAATGTTCTACGGAACCCTGACTAAAACAAGTGTTCAAACGAAAAGGACTCGCAGAGACAAAGTTAGTGCAAAAAGTAATAAACAACACCGAGCGACACGGTTCGTGCCAGTAACAAAGGAGCAAATTACGACTCTCTGTACACTGCAGGAGTTGGAATTTTAAGTTTTCTGCTGTCTTGCACAGACGGATCGTTTCTAAAAGTTTTTTTTCCAACTGAGTTATTCGTTTCATAGATTGCATTCAATTGTTTCAATGTATGTGATATTCTATTCATCATCATCATTAGCAACCCGGCTCACTTTAGCACGGGTATCCTCTCAGGAAAAAAAATGAAAATGAAATATTCTATTCATATAATAGTAATCTATTCCGGGAACTATATTTACACTTGGATGTGTTGTTAACGTAGAGTAATTAACTCGTAACTTATTGTGAAACTAGCCGACGCCCCGCGGTTTCACCTGCGTAATTCTCATTCCCGTGAAACACGGGGATTATTTAACGCGACTTTCTAGTAAAAGAATTCTGGTAAAAGAATTTTCAAAACCAGTTCAGTAGATCCAGAGATTAAATACTACAAACTTATATCTTTATAATATTAGTATAATAATAAACCAAAAAGGTTTACAACCCCTGACAGTTTTATAAAACTAAAAAATAACTATAGCGACAAAAAGCGATCATTGATACACTATCAGTTTGTTTCATAAACGGTGATAAGTTCTGAAACCTAACATTCATTTATCAACAAAATTGACACAGTTAAGTATTTAAAACAAAAGACGACAGACGCATAATAGTTAGAAAAAAAAAATCCGACAACAAACTTGATGAAAAGAACAAACTACATCCCTGTGTCCGTTTGTATTCGGAAACAACATGAAATGGGCGAAACTACGAAAATAAAAAAAAAAATCCCGGCGCGACGCTTGCTGATGGATTTGTCCACAGTAGAACGAACATACAGTTCTTTTTCGAGGTATAGACGTATTACAGTTACACTTTAATAATATTATAATTATTCAAAGACATTTGTATATTATATCCGCAAAAAAGCAATTTGATTTACAGACCTGTAGTTTTAACTGAACAGTTCGACTGTTCAGTGTGTGTTTAGTGACTATCAGTTTTAATTGTACAGTTTTACAAAATAATAAAACTGTACGGTTAAAACTGAAGGTCTGTTGCGCTTCTTAAGTTAAAAGTGATTCAATAATCTTCGAAATTATAAATTTAAAACATTTTTAACATAATATAAATTTGCAGAATATTTTAGAATTATATGCTTTTTCTATTCTATTTTATTCTAGCTAAAATAAAAGCAATCAAAAATACTTTTGTATTCAAATAAACAAGACAACAATACAAGTGTTTTGACTTTGGAATAGTTACATTTATTAACATCAACATCTCATCTTATTTAACTATTCACAAGCTTCTTTGTATAATGTTCAATTTATTTGCAGATAACTTACTATTAAAGTAGGTTTATTAGAGTTTGTATATAATTCATATGTATTGTAAAAGACGTTTAAAATATACATATATTTTTGTACTAACTGTAAGTTAGCTAATCCGCGGATCTGCCGAAACTCTTTGCCGGGAATGTAATTGGCTTTTATAGTTTCGGAGTGAGTCCTTATATCACGCTGACTCATCTTGACTAGTCAAGATAGACTAAAAGCTAACAGTTACAGTTACATAGCACAAAATATTTAGGAAATCATATCGCACTAATATTATATATCCGAAAGTTTGTGTAATTGTGTATGTTTGTTTCTCCTTTGCGATGCGGCTACTGAAACGATTTGGCTGAAATTTGGAATGGAAATAGATTTAACTCTGGATTAACACATAGGCTACTTTCATCCCGGAAAAGTCCATGGTTCCCGCGGGATTTGTGAAAAACTAAATCCCACGCAGACGAAGTCGCGGGCGTCCGCTAGATATATATTTGTTATATTCGTAGTCATTGTATATTAACAATATAACAAAGTTGTTTAATTTGTAAGCTAATCTATTTCATAAATTATATCAGTATAGTTTTATCATTATAATTTACATACGTCAATAGCTACGGAAGATAATAAAAACAATTCAGATAGCATGGACTTTAATAAATGATATCAAAAAGAAATTAAACAGTAATCAGTGTGATGACCGTTGCCTAATATTCAATACAATTTGTCAAACATTCACAAACAAACAACACTAGTGACGTGTCGTTATCGATAAAAATTTCATTTATCGTCGCGTCGTAAAGTTATTTATCGACGGCTCGAAAGTTCCATCAAGCGTGCCCCCGCATTCGTGAACTGTTTACGCAACGCGGCAAACTATTACAAAATTGGAAAAGATTCAATGTCGGTCGGCATTAACAACAAGTTAAGAGCGGCATAAATCGTGTTTTCCGCGACGTTAACAGCACGGGCGGCGGTGCCACGTTGACTCGACTCACGTCCCGGTGTGTCGCTGACACGCCGCTCTCAGCAAAAACAACGTGCCTCCACAGTACTACAATAGGTGGCTGAGCCGAGCGGTTTCCCCCCCCCCCCTCCTTGCCCCCCTGCCCCCGCGAACCCACTCAGCTCCCCATGGTCGCCACTTACGTGACTCAGCATCGAGCTTTATATCAAAATCGACGTCGTGCGACTTTTGCGACTTGTTTTTCGTTGTAACGTACATTTTTTTTTATGCCAATAAAACACTTTGTAATAGCGCTATTGGCAATGATAAAGGTGAGCGACTGAGAATAAATTACAGGAGGCGAGTTTGCCTTTTATTCTTTTTAATAAAAGTTTCGATAGTCTGTATATGTACGCGGCGAAAGAGTAACTTTTGTCGAGGTTCCGAGACCTATTGAAAACTTCGCCGGCAAGGATAAAGTTGACTTCTAATATTTCCGAAGGCGAGGCACGAAGTTTTGAACTGAAATAGGCTTACGTTAGCTACTATTACGGTATACAGGTTTATACATTGTACTAGCTTTCCTCCGTGGCTTCGATCGCGTCAAAACTCACGTAGGCATTTCGAAAAGTTGTATTAAAATTTAATTGTATCAGACGTGTGTCTACATGTCTTTGTGTATAAAAATAAATGTACTGTTTATAATTTTATGTATCTATATGTAGCTACGTTTCTTTTTATTTAAGTTTTTTATCGATATGTAAATTGGTATTCAAGTCACTCATGTATTTGTACACTGTATTGAAAAAGAAAATCAAAATTGGTGAAACAGACATCAAAACCGACGCAAAGGTTGACGACCCCTTCGAAAACGTGGCATAGCCGGCTGTTTCCGATACACGACGAAATCCAATTAGCCATCCCATCCCGGCTGCTTTTATTAACTGGCCAAATAAGCGGAAACCGTAAAATACTTGCCAGTCTTGCAAGAAAGCAGTACCGTATTTACTTACAGTTACATATTAATAAACTCAAGTATTTTTTTTCCAGAAACTAAAGTTTCTTCTGTTATCAGAATATGTTATTTGACCAATTTGACTAGTTTTGTTTTTAAAGCTAGGACCATTCATCCAAGTCAAAATTCATTTATTTCAATCAGGCATAGTTACAAGCACTTTTGAAACATCTAGTTATGTCGTCGAATAGTTAAAGTACGAGGGTTCTAAACGCTGAATGAGTCCACAAACTCAGCCAGGTATTATTTTTTTTTTGTTTATCACCATTTTACAATGTTATCTTGAATTAAGTTTCCAGTAATATAGTACATTTCAATTCCAGGCTTTTTTATCGTACCTAATCATATTTCTACCATATAATATCGAAGACTAAGGATCCCTTGCGAAGTACATCGTGATGTCTTTTTTTAAACGCAGCAAACCTGACTAAACGAATATTCGTAAATAACTAAAATTCGTGCAAAGTAGGTAATTTATTAATTAATGTAATTAATAAATTAATGTAATTAATAAATTACCTACTTTGCACGAATTTTAGTTATTTACGAATATTCGTTTAGACTAATTAATATTAATGCAACATACAAAACTAACAATTTATAAATAGGATTTTGAACGTTCGAGTATTTTACAATAAGTCGGAAAGACTGTGTTAGTAGGAGCATGACGATATAAGTGGGCGGGGAATGAACCTATAACCTCTCAGCGAGTCCAGTGCCATTGGGGACTTAATTAATTACTGAGGATTTGCAATAAAAATATTGAACTTTGCTCGTGTGTGGAACTTACCGCAGTGGTTACATATTTATTGATAAACCAATCAATTCTGAACCGCAATGGCGTAGATTAATTAATTATTTTTGATTTGGTAAAGACAAAATATTCCGTAATCACAACGTCATTGTTACCCAATAACAATCGGAATTTTCCGTAGGTATTCACGATTCAGTGAATGTAAATAATATATTATGTGAAGAATAGGGATGATGACAGTTTTTTAAATTGTATACAGGGTGTGGCGTAAATAATGGATAACCCTGTACCTGCCGAAGAGCCTCCAAATGGGCTATTCGAATATAGATTTTTTTTTATTTATTGAAGTTTCGTTTTGAGAAAAATGGCTTAAGTCATGTTTTTATAAAAATGGGTACTTTCACTTACTAATTTTGCTACAGTAATCTCAAATTTTGGAATTTTCTTTTTCTGTTTTTTTTATAATATAGCTTAAGAGTTGTGCTACTGTTATTGATAAGGAATTTCTAATTCGTTACTCTAGTTTTGGCAAAAATTAACATGAAAGTTCAAAAAAGCCTTATTGATTATTCAGTTTGTTAATTTTGTACATCATATGGTTTAAAAAATCTCTATTAGAGCTGATTTGCCCATTATCTTAAAAACATGCTTGCTTAATGCAGATTCCGAAACGGTATAATACTTATTACATATCGCGATATTTACGAAAAAAATTGGCAATAGTCAAGAACATGTCCTTGTTTTATTTTTATTAAGTAAATTATTAAGCTATCACAAACAAATTATCTATTGCAATTTAAGTTGACTAGGTTTACCAGTGGGTGTGTGGGTTGTTTTAAAAAATAAATAAAAAACATAAAACGATTTTTTTTTATTGAAAAAGCTAAAACACAAAAGTTTACATTTTAAACTAAATGTTCAAAATGGCCGCCATTTGCGGCAATGCAGGCCCTGCAACGACGGATGAATGACCTTTTCAGGCGTCGTACAAAGCCAGATCTCTTTATTTCGTCAGCAGCTTGAAAAATCCGGACCTTTAATTGTTCCAGGGATGTTATCTCCGTCTTGTAGACCTTTTCTTTTAAACATCCCCAGTAAAAAAAGTCGAGAGGATTCAGATCAGGAGATCTTGGCGGCCACAAAATGGGTCCTAAACGACCAATCCATCTCTCATTGTATTCATCATTCAGGTGATCCCGGACAATGCGTGCGTAGTGAGCAGGGCAACCATCATTTTGTAACCAGTGGTTATCTGGCAGTGGTTTTTGTGGCCGCCAAGATCTCCTGATCTGAATCCTCTCGACTTTTTTTACTGGGGATGTTTAAAAGAAAAGGTCTACAAGACGGAGATAACATCCCTGGAACAATTAAAGGTCCGGATTTTTCAAGCTGCTGACGAAATAAAGAGATCTGGCTTTGTACGACGCCTGAAAAGGTCATTCATCCGTCGTTGCAGGGCCTGCATTGCCGCAAATGGCGGCCATTTTGAACATTTAGTTTAAAATGTAAACTTTTGTGTTTTAGCTTTTTCAATAAAAAAAAATCGTTTTATGTTTTTTATTTATTTTTTAAAACAACCCACACACCCACTGGTAAACCTAGTCAACTTAAATTGCAATAGATAATTTGTTTGTGATAGCTTAATAATTTACTTAATAAAAATAAAACAAGGACATGTTCTTGACTATTGCCAATTTTTTTCGTAAATATCGCGATATGTAATAAGTATTATACCGTTTCGGAATCTGCATTAAGCAAGCATGTTTTTAAGATAATGGGCAAATCAGCTCTAATAGAGATTTTTTAAACCATATGATGTACAAAATTAACAAACTGAATAATCAATAAGGCTTTTTTGAACTTTCATGTTAATTTTTGCCAAAACTAGAGTAACGAATTAGAAATTCCTTATCAATAACAGTAGCACAACTCTTAAGCTATATTATAAAAAAAACAGAAAAAGAAAATTCCAAAATTTGAGATTACTGTAGCAAAATTAGTAAGTGAAAGTACCCATTTTTATAAAAACATGACTTAAGCCATTTTTCTCAAAACGAAACTTCAATAAATAAAAAAAAATCTATATTCCTATAGCCCATTAGGAGTCTCTTCGGCAGGTACAGGGTTATCCATTATTTACGCCACACCCTGTATAAATTAAGAGTATACGAATAGTAAAGCAATTTTGTAAAAGGAACAGGGTATCTGCGATCATTACTTTCGGAGCTACAGGGATTTAAAGAGTCAGATTTGTGGCGCTGCCGCGGATCCCTGAAAAACGCCCCATACAAAATGGCTCGAAATAATAACGTCATAGGCAATGTAATGATCGTTAGATTTGTATGCGCGTTCAAACAAAATTACTAATATCTTTGTTATTTGTGCGTTTATGCTTATAGTTCATATATTAAAAAATGTCACATTTAATGTAAGGAAGCTAAAACTGTATAAATTTTCATCTAATTACGATAAAATATTTTTAATAGTGTTTGAAATTTTATAATCTCATTTATTTTACAAATATCCAGATTGCTTTTTATGTATAAATTAGTTAACATTGACCCTATTTACCCGAATGTATCATAAAAATCAATATA
Organism: Bicyclus anynana; assembly: GCF_947172395.1. Classification (NCBI taxonomy): domain Eukaryota; kingdom Metazoa; phylum Arthropoda; class Insecta; order Lepidoptera; family Nymphalidae; genus Bicyclus; species Bicyclus anynana. Next base: position 5,561,144 of record NC_069106.1, on the reverse strand, counting down.
TTCAAACCTAGTCATCATCCCCATTGAAGACGATATTTAATTTTTTGGGTGGTAAAATAATTTAATAAGTCGACATTATTTTTGCACTCAGCGACTCTATTTGTAGTGTCACCACAAAGGAAGAAGTACGATTTTACGTAATAATTGACTACGAAAGTAATTCACTGATTTAGTGAAATTACAGTTTGGTATATGGAGCTATAGGATAGTTTTTTTTCTTTCTAAAATTTACCGAATTAAAAAGATATATTTGTGTTTGTTTAAAGGACTGGATTAAGTAAAAAAATACTTTTGTATGAAATTTTTATAGGCGGTCAGAGATCGAATCATCTTCGGTTTGCATATTTGCCTTCGATTTTTCATAGAACATGTCCTTGTCCAGTCACAAGTTTTTATATCACAGTAATAACAGGCGATACTTTAAGTTAAATACTTTGTTTTTGTTTAAAAAATGAATATTATAGTCAGAAAAGTCATGTACGAGTAAGTACAACAATAGTCCAGCGGCCGGGGATCGAACCCACAACCAGTCAGTGTCGAGTCCGGGCCTTTTACCATTGAGCTATTGAGGTTGCTTATATTGATAGCAGGCAATGGCGTGCACTCCATAGATGCCAAATTGAACTGCATACGTTTAGGACTCATCACGAATCTATATTTGAGAATAAATTTTCCAATTCTGTGCAGTGCTTACCTTATTCAGAAAACTTGTGCACGTCAGTGATAGCAGGATAGAGGAAAAAGATAGTGAGATACGACCAGAACACTATCGGCGGAATATGGGTGAAATTGAGCCATAAATCCTTTATCGGTTCGACCGTTGGCAATAAACAACGGAATGATCGCGCTCAAATGGATAATTCGCGTGTTTATATTGCATCGCAACAGCGAGCGGTTATTACTTGTATCAACTGTGCACATGTGACAACACCCGCCTGCGCGGAAACGTTCTCAACTAAGCATCTGTTTTGGCCTGCAGGGTTATTATGTAACTCAGTGTACCACTCAAATAATAAGTCACTACATCGTTTTACATCGTATTTTCGTTTTTGCAATCATCTAACATTGTGTCATTACTCACAAACACACGCACACGCACACACATACACACACACTAAATATATTATAATTTATAATTCTGTTATTAGTTAACTATTGTTGTTCTGTGTGGTGAATGAGCGGGGCACCCAGTAATACGGGTTTTCCACCTAGCACAGGTGCCCTTGCTACTTGTTTGTAAGACTTAGTTGACGAATAAAGATTTTTTTCATTTATCAACGAAATGAGACAGTTATCGTCATTTTACGTAAAGTAACATTAGTTTAATAGTGCTAGGTAGTAACATTATTTTAACAAAAAACTGCTATTTATGTAATTTCGTTGAAATAATCATGTTCGATGATCGTTGAAACAAACTAACGTTACCACTTAATGCAAACTGATGCAGTTAAAGTTATTTTGTTCAAAACAATGTTATATGATCACAAAAACGAAAATACGATGAAAAACGATGTAGTGACTGATTATTTCAATGGTACACCGAGTTACATAATAACCCTGCAGCAGGGTCATTAGGTAATTTAAATTAAACCATTTAAATAATAAATCATTACATCGTTTTTCTTCGTTATCCTTGTATAGATAGTCATACAAGTTAGTCCCCTGATCCTCATCGTACCGATCGCATCGAACAGATTTTACGTATCTATACTAATATTATAAAGCTGAAGAGTTCGTTTGTTTGTTTGATTGAACGAGCTAATCTCTGGAACTACTGGTCCGATTTGAAAAATTCTTTCAGTGTTAGATAGCCCTATACTCGAAATTTACTTAGATGACTTTTTTACACAACAATAATGGCCGACTATGAATCAAAGACAATCAGTAGGGTTGAGAAGTTAACGGCGGGCATCGGAACGATATCAAGTAGGTATCGTTATAACTGAAATACCTAAACTAAAACATCCGTTACTATACTACGTTATCTTAAAAGGGAACGTATAGTAACGTTTGTCGGTTGTGTGCATTTTAAGAAATTAAATATCACGTGTCACAAACGGTGAACGGTGCACGGTTTATGCCTATGGGTACGCGTGGTTAAGAAATGGGGTAATCTTTTTTTATTATTATTATAAATATACTTTAACAATACACATCACTATCTAGCCCCAACGTAAGCATACAGAGTAGCTTGTGTTATGGGTGCTAAGATAGTTGATATTATAGTATTAATATACAATTATATACTACATATAAATACTTATATACACTCATTCTCATCACACAAATATTTTCCAGTTGTGGGAATCGAACCCACAGCCGTGAATGCAAAAAGCAGGGTCACTACCCACTGCGCCACGCGGCCGTCTCTTTCTTTAATCTTTTGGGGACGTACTAACGTCCAAGATTTGCTTATACTTCAAAAAAGTGTGCACGTATCCACGTACATACTGGGTGTAAGGGACATGATACCGAAAACTGCGTGAAGAGGTTAAATTTAGTTTCCACAACGATATTTTAAATAACAATTACGTGGGAAATGAGAAAATTCAGATTGTGAAAATTTTGAACACGCAATGTACAGCTAACAATGCGATAACAACGCTCCGCAATCTACTGTGTACGTACGAGTAGGTACGTACGCATCGACAGCAAATCGGCTGGCTACACTTACCTATCTAATACCAATTTTTTATACTTTACAAGTTTTTAACTAGGTACAGGTAATTAACTTACTTCAGGTTGTTTCTCGTTTACGAGACGTTCTGTCGTCATAGTAGGTACAATATTCATAAGTACTGAATTGATTTGATCTAAGCATTTCAAGACTTCTCAGTCAACACACACAAACACACACAATACAAACGACACAATTGTATGAGTATTCGTTACAGAAAATCACTACTAACATAACATAGAACATACACAAAGGTTTTTGAATTTTGGTTTGTTTGTCAACAGACCGCCGAATACGAACTAAAGAAAAAATAGCGTAGCGTCTAGCGAAAGGACCTAAAGTTTCAATATTTTGAAAATACCTATTAACCACGCCGCGCGGCTTAGGTTAGAGAGAGATAGCAATTATTTTCCTCGGCACCGGCGGCGGTCGGCAATACAACGTCGCGCAGTTTGTTTGTGACTTTGTATAGATAGATATTAGTCGTGACCTGCCTATTTGACCTCTTGGAAAACAGCTGATCGCGCGCATTTTGCAAATTAAATTTACATTGCTAGTTTTTGTTAAAATCTTGATTTGACGATTTTTATTAAAAATCGTATTGAGATAATGTTATCCATACCAGTGTTTGAATAATGCTACTATTCGTAAGATATCTTTTACGCTATAGAATAACGTGAGCATATGTATTGTATAACATTTTTATTAATAAACTATTTTTTAAAATAAAATGATTATAAAATATTTCATTTTCCCATCTTTAAACTAACAACATATCAATTATTAAAGAATCATTCATTATCATTTATCGATAAGTTAACGCTCGATGTTATTTACCCATCCTTGCTTTTCATAGACAATCTAGCGTTACGAAATGTCAAATTGCCGTAATCGTAGTTAAGCTGTGCAAATTAATCTCGTTGTGATTTTGTTTTTCAGAAAATAAATGTGAATAAATCGTAAATTCGGTGTAGTTTTTGGTGTAATTCGTACTGTATGCGTATAATAAAGGATTTAGACACTTTGTTCTTTAGAAATTACGTATAACGTAAGTGAAATATGTGATTTTAGTGACAAGACGGGTTTGTTTTGGTGATAAGGCTTCTAAGAAAATTTTCGGTATAGATATATTATCCCTGTATTCTTACAGGAACGGGAACCACGCGGGTGTAACCGCGCCGCGTCAGGTAGTGAACCATAAAATGAAAAATCTGTTTGATGCTATGCCTCCGATGCGTACGGTGCGGATCTGTGGACACCTACCATAAAACATAGCATTCCACAATACCCAACGAAAGAAAGCGAAAAATAGGATCACTTGGTGGCAACCCTAATCCCACCCTACGTGAAATGACGTCACACATTTCTCACATAACACATTCCTCCTTCAACGGAGAGAATGTCACCCGTCCCTGCAGGGCTTGCATAACCGACGCAAACATATTTGACATTGTCTGTGCCAAAGATTTAATATATTATAGCACTGTCAGTTATGTACTGCAATGGCAAGCCGGTAACGGATTCAACTTACAAGGGAAGGTATGAAAATATACTCAGCATTTTGAAAGTCTCAATGATAAATCTACCCTAAAATTTATAGGCAAAACAACGTTTACAGAGTTCCTCAATTCGACCTCAGTAGGAAATTGAACCTAGAACCGTATAAACAGTTTTCAAACAACGGCGTTCGTTTGATAGTTTCATAATCAAAGTTAGAGCCTAACTAGAGAGTTGAGTAAAGCCGTGATAGCCTCTGTGGATATGACCTCTGCCTCCGACACCGGAGGGTGTGGGTTCGAATCCGGTCCGCGGCAAGCACCTCCAACTTTTCAGTTGTGTGCATTTTAAGAGATTAAATATCACGTGTCTCTCTCGTGTTAAATATCTCGTGTGTGAGGAAAACTGCATACAAGAGAATTTTCTTACTTCTCTGCGTGTGTGAAAACTGCCAATTCGCATTAGGCCAGCCTGGTGGACTATTGGCCTATCCCCTCTCATTCTGAGGGGAGACTCGAACTCAGCAGTGAGCCGAATATAGGTTGATAATGATGATCAAAGTTAACTAACTCATCACTATAACTGCTTCTATACATATACTTCTCATCAGAAAAATGGAAACAGTCTGCCTGAAAAGTACTTGTGGAGTGTTTCGATATTTTTGATGAGAAGTATACATTAGGCCGGTTTAGCTAACCCTGCTTGAGTAGGTATTTGCCGTTTACCAAAATTTTCCATTATTCGTATTATCCTGGTAAACAAGCTCCTTAATTAAATTTGCAAAAACAATACAAAGTTCACGATCTTCTATCTCGAGACATTGTTTCGCGCAAGTTCGTAATCTTTATTACTTCTGATGCCCTTCTTACGACCTACCGAAAATATATAATAAAAATTTTAATAAAAAAAATACAACCGACTTCAAAACCTAAAAACGTACCCGCTAAACTAAAAAGCGAAAAATAACATCATAATATGTTCTATCTGCTGATCAGTATGAAGGCGGTGCTAAGCCGGTGATGTATTAATTCAAGCCATGTGAGAATATCTTATAGATTAAGATTTTGCAGACAGTGTTGTTTCATGTGGTCCTGTCAGAAATGGCTTTAATTAAGACAACACCGGCTAAGCACCGCCTTCATACTGATCAGCAGGTAGAACATATTATGATGTTATTTTTCGCTTTTTAGTTTAGCGGGTACGTTTTTAGGTTTTGAAGTCGGTTGTATTTTTTTTATTAAAATTTTTATTATTTTTCCATTTTTAGTGTAAAATTTCATCTCAAACGAATACATCAGACCCCTAATGACAGTCACAATCCATCTTGGTACAAAATTCTCAGCAATACAAATTAATCAAGCCCAAGCACAAGGTAGCTACCGTAAACCGTTAAGGAGTTCCCTTAATTGACCTTGGTCTTCATCATCAGACCCCTAATAACAGACACAACTCATATAGGTAGAAAGTTCTCAGCAATACGAATTAATCAAGGCCAAACACAAGGTAGTTACTGTAAACTGTTAAGGAGTTCCCTTAATTGTCCTTGGTCTTCATCACCAAACCCCTAAATGACAGTCACAACCTATCTATGTGGAAAGTTCTCATTAATACAAATTAATCAAGCCCAAACACAAGGTAACTGCTGTGAATCGCCGAGGAGTTCCCTCGTCTGTTTTATGGCTCCATCATCAGATCGACTTTAAACGTTTATGAAATTATAGTGCTTAAAAGTACTAAATGGAAAAGTATACGAACACACTAGACACCCATATAATTTTCGAAAGTTCCCCTCAATTTCTCCAGGATTCCACCATCAGATCTTGACATGTTGGCAATGGGACCAAATGGGGGCTATACCATTTCAAACAAAAAAAGAATTTTTGAAATCGGTCCAGGCGTCTTTGAGTAATCGGTGTACATACATAAAAAAAAAAAAAAAAAATACCGACCGAATTGAGAACCTCCTCCTTTTTGAAGTCGGTTAAAAATGAACGTCGTATTTTTAATAAAAATTAAAAAAAAAAACCACAAAAAAAATAAATAAAAGAAATCCATATCCTACTAACATCTACTACATCCTACTAATATTACAAACGCGAAAGTTTGTATGGATGTTTGTTACTCTTTAACGCCGCTACTTTTGAACCAATTTGGCTGAAATTTATAACGAAGATAGAAGATTTGTGAAAAACTAAAAATCACGCGGACGAAGACGCGGAAATTCCCTAGTAAATATAAATGCGAAAGTAACTCTTTTGTTACTGGCTGGTTAAATCATCGATATACGGAAAAATTGGATCTTAGCACATGGCCATACTTTACATCCTGGAAAATGTCATCCCATGGTTCCTGTGGGATTTGTAAATAACAGAATTTTATGCAGTAGAATGCAAAAGCACATGTTTATTTTATCAAAAAGAATACTCTCGATCTCGAATCAAAATTGCAAATCTGTATATTTGTACTAGCGAACGACCCCAAAGTTCCATCCGCAGATTTCCCGTTCCGGAATACGGGATAATAAATCCTAGTACTTACTGTCTGTCCTATGTGGCTGTCCATTGGTGAAAGAATTTTAAAATCGGTTCAGTGGCTTTGGCATAAAAGCTTAACAAACAAACGAACTCACATTCGAATTAATAATATTAGTTATAGCCTGGAATCCGTGGAACAAATGTGAGTGATTACTATCAACTTAATTTTCCGTAAGTAGCTTCATAGCTTTTTTTTATTAGTTTGTTTATTTGTTAGTCTTGATGAGACGCTTTTATTACTGTTGCTTAATTAATAGTTATACATATTAACAGCCACAATGTCCTACAAATTGCGTGGTCTCGTTCCGACGCTCAGAAATTTTTTATTACCTGGTAACCCAGTTAACTATCAAAATCAAGAATATTCGTACCTAAATAAAAAAGTTGAGCATCACATCAAGATGAAGCTACTCATGGAAAATTAACTTGATAGTAATCACTTGTGAATTTGTTCCACGGATTCCGGGGCTATTTGGTATATACCACCAGTTACAGTATTTTATTTATTTTAACAATCTAAAAACGTACATTTGTACAAACGTACAAAATAATATATGCTATTCGTCAACAACAAAATACATTATATCCGTTCAGATATTTTGTTTGTGACAGATAAATAAAACTTCTCGTTTTGCGTCACTACCATAAACAATCAACGCTAATGTTTTGTTTTTTTTTACAAAAATATTCGTCTCCAGATAGAAGAACGTCTATTTTGAAACACGAGGTAATTACGCTTGTTTTGTATAACATTACGCGGTAACGTTCAGGTCAATGTCCTGAATTAACACGTAGAAAGAAAAACCAGTACATTTCGTCCTAGTGTAAAAAAAAACTTTTTTAGTTACTAACTTCAAAACAAATTTAAATTGAATATGTGAAATAGTGCATTGTAACTGTCGCATCCGTGATAGCCCAGTGGAATATGACCCCTGCCTCCGATTCCGGAGGGTGTGAGTTCGAATCTGGTCCGTTTACTCAAACGGTGAAGGAAAACATCGTGAGGAAACCTGCATACCAGAGAATTTTCTTAATTCTCTGCGTGTGTGAAGTCTGCCAATCCGCATTTGGCCAGCGTGGTGGACTATTGGCCCAACCCCTCCCATTCTGAGAGGAGACTCGAGTTCAGCAGTGAGCCGAATATGGGTTGAGAACGATACGACGAACGAACCGTCGCATGAGGTGGTAAGTCATTGAATAAAACAAAGATATCGAACCGGAGACCGATCGTAGAAAGCAGAAAATACTACTGAGCCGGATGGTAGTTTATCTGGCTCGTAATAATATAAATAATCAAAATACCGCAGCTATATCGAGCATGTCTCGATGTATGAATCGTGGGGGCGTCGAGAGCTGCAGTATTTAAGGTTATCTAAAAATACACGTTGCGTTGGCTTCACAAACGTAATCGAGTTTTATTTCGCAAGAGGCCCAGCGTGGACATGTTGTTTTGGGCAAACCGTTTTGGATTTGAAATAGATAGCTTTTAAAACCATGTTATATTTTTACGTTGCCTATGTATGGTAAAATGTATTATCGGGATAATGACAGTTTTATTTAATCCTACTAATATTATAAACGCGAAAGTTTTTATGGATGTTTGGATGTATGTTACTCTATGACGACGCTACTACAGAAGCGATCTAGCTGAAATTTGGAATGGAAATAGATTTTACTCTGGATTAACACGTAGGCTACTTTTTATCCCGAAAAAATGCATGGTATCCCAAGATTTGCGAAAACTGATGATTTTGATGATATGAATGTTTGTTACTCTATAACGCCGCTACTACTGAAGCAATCTAGCTGAAATTTGGAATGGAAATAGATTTTACTCTGGATTAACAACACATAGGCTACTTTTTATCCCGAAAAAATCCATGGTATCCCAAGATTCGCGAATATTGATGATTTTGATGATATGAATGTTTGTTATTCTATAACGCCGCTACTACTGAAGCGATTTAGCTGACATTTGGAATGGAAATAGATTTTACTCTGGATCAACACACAGGCTACTTTTCATCCCGGAAAATCCACGATTCCCTAGGGATTTGTAAAAAACTAAATTCCATACGGACGAAGTCGCGGACGTCCGCTAGTCTAATATATGTTAAGCAAGCAGTCTCCAAATACATTAATTTAAATCGTTTCTTGGTTAGTAATCTCGTCGTCATCAACCCATATTCGGCTCACTGCTGAGCTCGAGTCTCCTCTCAGAATGAGAGGGGTTAGGCCAATAGTCCACCACGCTGGCCCAATGCGGATTGGCAGACTTCACACACGCAGAGAATTAAGATAATTCTCTGGTATGCAGGTTTCCTCACGATGTTTTCCTTCACCGATTGAGACACGTGATATTTAATTTCTTAAAATGCACACAACTGAAAAGTTGGAGGTGCATGCCCCGGACCGGATACTTATCTAACTAATATTATAAATGTTAAGTAACGCATGGATGTTTGTTGCAACGGCTGAATGGATCTGTATGAAAGGCGCAGACATTCGTGATATATTCATAGTCAGTGTGTGTACAAAGACCTTACCTAAGGCACTGCGTACAAAATTTATTAGCCTCAATAGCTCAACGGCAAGAGCGGTCGGACTCATTACCCCGTTGGTCTATTGTCGTACCCACTCCTAGCACAGTCTTTCCCGACTAGTTGGAGGGAAATGGGAATATTGGTCATATTAAAAAATATATGGCAAATATTCTTTAAAAAAAAAAATAGCACAAAGTAATAAATTCATTCTACAATACAGGTTCAAATGAGCACGACGTAGCAGTGCAAATGTTGCATATATGAAGTTCATCACAGATTATTATAGTACATACCGTTCTTAAGGTAGAACCGAGTGGTACCTTACCTGCCTACATTTATTAAAAAAAATAAACTCTTTGCCAGGCAAACAGTTACACAAAAGCAATAAAAACAAGTGGAACTTACACTAATGTTATTGCCAGCCGCGAACATTCTGCGAATCTGCATTAAAGTCGAGAAAGTTACTTTTGATATTTGTCTCCCGGGAGCGTAGCTTTTCAAGAAATACAAAGTTTCTAAATTGCACTTTTCGAATACTATTATCTGCAGATTCAAGCGAGTAAACGTTTTAAATATTTTATATGCAGTTTCGTTGCACTCATACTACTTACTGAATTCAACAAAAACTTGAGTAAAAACAGCTCTACAATAATAGTAACTGGTTGTGTTAGAATCTTCAATTAGAAAGTTAAAACTGAATTATTCTACTTTGAATGTCAAAAAATGCAATGCATACAAAATTATGATAATGAATATTATTTCGAATGAATTAAATTAAATTCGTAGATTTGTATAATAAAAACTAGTTAAAAAAATATCTTCTTTTATTTCCGCTAGGGTACAATGACTGATCCTGGGCTCCATACAATTTTGGACCCATCTCCTTTACATGACACATCTTTGTTTTTTCATAATTTTTGTCGGTCTGTTTGTCCAAGCTAATCTTTGGAACGGCTAGACCGATTTTAACGGGACCTTCATTGGAAGATAGAGGAGGTTATTGCGCAAAATATATGCTACTTTTTATCCATGGTACCCACGGGATTTGTGAAAACACAGACCCAATTTACGGGCGTACGTTATACGTTAGACGTTAGTCTTCATATATAAATACAAAAGGTACATCATAAAAGCTCGAAAACCGCTAGACGTAAAAAGATGAAATTTGGCAGCGAGGTAGTCTATAGTTAGTAGAAATCCGCTAAGAACGCTAAGATTTCGCGATAGGGCCGAATTAAGGAGGTCTAAGGAGGGGCGATGTTGCTTGCGTCCGCTAATTAAATATAAAACTATCGCCATGAACCACCCTACACTATAATCTACTACAATTTATTTATCATAGTCAATCTATGTAATCAATCATTCAATAGACAATTTATTACATTTTCTGTGGTACGATTGTCTCTCTCGGTAACAAAGCAATAACTCAAGTCAATTTCCAATCAAAATTGGATTAAGTCTACAATTTTGGCTGGAATTGACTTGACTAATAGTTATTTTTTTAGCAAATAAGTGATGTGTTTTAAGTTTAGAGTAAATAAGAAATTCGACAAACAAACAAACTGTTCTGCTTTATAATATTAGTATAGTTATCTATACTAATATTATAAAGCAGAACAGTTTGTTTGTTTGTTTGTTTACTTGAACGCGCTAATCTCAGGACGTACTGCAGGGTTATTATGTACCGATTTGAAAACTTTTTTCACTGTTGAGAAGCTACACTATCCCCGAGTGTTATAGTATATAGTCGGTTTCTACGCGACATAGTACCGGAACGCTAAATCGGCGGTACGCCGGTAGGGTTGTAATTAGGCACGGCCGTAGCCTCCCACCAGCCAAAAACCTAAATGTAGGGAAGACCAATTAAGAAAACCTTTCAAACCTAAATGTAGGGAAGACCAATTAAGAAAAGAAGACAAATTCAGAAAGAAAAACGGCTCAGCCGGGGATCGTACCCAGGACCTCCGTCTATAAATCCTCTACGCATACCACTGCACCACAGAGACCGTCAAAAAAAAGTTCAACCCCCTTTACCATAGAACTGTTGAAAATTAAAATATCACAAATAGTTCCCAAAACCAAGTGTCTGTGGTACTCGTAGATTATCGTGCGAGGAACTCAACACACATATAAATCAGACGGTAGAAGCGCCCGTTTTGTAATAAGCGAGTTAACAGTGGGGTACTAAACAAGGTCGTATCTCGAATCTTGAGTTAGGTGTCCCGATGTCGTCCTCTAGGGGGCGCTCCCGTCGTTTCGGAGCTCACCCTTCTGTTCCCAAATCACATTTGCTATCTGCGTCGCAACGTTTTGTACTTTGTAAAGTAATTCCTTGTGGGATGTGAACAAACTATTATTTATTCGTGAATTCGAAAGTACACACTATAAACAGTATATTTGTGACTTGGATTTATGAATGACAAATACTTATTTATCTTCAATGCTTTATTACATTGTTAATCGTTCATATTACTGTAATCTAGCATTTACTTTGTACAATCAGTTATTTCAGGCAGCATGTCAACAATTTTTATTGTATACTGTGCTCATACTATCGGACGCCCGCAACTTTGTCGGCGTATCCTACTCTACGTATCCTATGACCGTCTCCTGGTTCTAAGCTACCTCTCAGCCGCTTTAGAGTTATACATAGTGTAACTTCTATTATCTAAAGAGAAGATTATAGGAGATTGTTTAAGTTGTCACATCAGAATACAAACTGCTTTAACGTTACTACTAGACGCGGTCAGTCATGCACTAAACGAAGTCTAAGCCAGTAAAAGTCCAAATAGTCGTAGCCCTTGGGAAACCAGAAACTTCGCTTATCAAGCTAAAGAGGTTGTTCCATTATTGGAACATTAATTTAAACAAAAAAAGGCATTAGCCAGATCGACATACTATCTACGATTCCCGTCGGATCTAAATTTTAGAAATTTAACAAAAGTATAATAAAATATTTTTTTTAACCCTAGATAGCTAACATCCGTCGATTCGACGGGCACCGCACAGAAATATCGCTTTTTATATACCCGTCGTTTCGACGGATGGTTAGCTTAAACAGGGTATGGCCGAACGTTAGCTATCTAGTGTTAAAAGAAAATCGGAATTGATTTTAATCTGTGTTCAAACCTTACTACAACAATATGGTATGTACTCGTACTAAATACGTTAAACCCTCATTTAAATAGAGCAGTATTTTTTAGAAACATCGCGAATATACATACATATACACGGGTCATATATGGAACAATCCTTTTTTGAAAATCGGCTAACAAATAAAACAGCTCCGACAAGCCTTTTATCCGCTGAGGCGTTAGAAACAGTTTTATGTAACTGCCTTATATGGAACAGTGAGCAATAACATTCGAGTGTTTTATTACACGATTTCGCTGTAACAGCATTGGCCATTTGTTGGCGACCTTTAGATAGCGGGAAACTAGTCGTCCGTCAAATCTACCAGCTAAGCGGAACGTGAAATTGCTTGCTACGCCATTATATTGAATTTCATTCGGATTGGTGATGTCCACAAACCATAAATCTATACTAACAATATAACGAGTATGATTGTTTAGTTGAACGCGCTAAGGCTTAGTTCGGACTACTTTAGGGCACTTCAGGAACAATTTTTGGGCGGTAAATCCAGAAATTGTTCGTACTCGACTAAATTACTAAAGTAGTCTGTACGGCTTCTAACGTCTGGAATTACTGATTCGAGGAAGTTTTATAAGGAATATTTTATAGGACCCTACCGGCAAAGACGTACCGCTAAGCGATTTAGCGTTCCAGTACGATTTTTTATTATTATTTACAATGTCAATGTCGTGTAGAAACCGAAAGGGGGTGGATTTTCATCCTCCTCCTAACAAGTTAGCCCGCTGCCATCTTAGATTGCATCATCACTTACCATTAGGTGAGATTGTAGTCAAAGGCTAACTTGTAAATAATAAAAAAAAGAACACCCTATACTTCACTTTCCATATGTACACACAAATGGCTGGTGGAATTTTTTCACCAACGGTCCAAGTATTTTTGTGAAAACGTAACGACCAATTTCTTTTAACGAACCGTTTTATATCAAACAGAACTCCCGGGAAAGAGGGGGGGAAAATCAATATGACATAATTTCGGCAATAATACACAAAGCCGTCTGGTAATTACAATTTTAATAGGTCGGTCAGTGGGGGTAGGACGGGAGCGACCCCCTCGCTCGCCACCCCCTGGGGGTGGGAAATACAATGGGTTTACGTAACTGAAATTATTATACAGCTTTTGATTACGTTATTGGACGTCGATCGTGTGATTTTGACTTTGAAACTTTATTAGACGCCATTAAAGTCCAAGTTTATTACCAAGTTTAGTTAAGTCTCACAAAACGTTGCCACTTGGAAAAAATAGCTAATGTTTTTAACAAGTAACATTTTTTACGTATTTTACGTTCATTGTCGAACAAGAAATACAATTCACAAATAAGATTTGTAATTATTAATTGTAAATATAATTTCAATAAAGCTCCAAAAGTTTTCATGTTATATTATATAGTTTTCACAAGAAGGACTTTACTCAAGTTTCTAGAACAAATAAATTTAAAGTGGATTGAAATAATTCAATTTCCTTTCAGCTTGGTTGGTTTAATTTATTTTACTAAAATACTACACGGCCACGCGGTTTCACCCGCGTAGTTCCCGTTCCTATATGAATACAGGGATAAAATATAGCCTATAGCACTCAAGGATAGCGTAACTTCCCAACAGTGAAATAATTTTTTAAATCGGTGCAGTAGTTTAGGAACATATTCAATGCAAACAAACAATCACATATTTTATCTCTATAATCTATACATATATATAAAAGAAAGTCGTGTTAGTTACTCCACTTATAACTCAAGAACGGCTGAACCGATTTAGTTGAAAATTGGCAGGGAGGTAGTTTAGAGTCAGGAGAAGGACATAGGATACTTTTTTTTTGTAGGGGTAGGGTAGGAGAGGTAGTTGAAAGTTTACATCGAGTTTCACGCGGACGAAGTCGCGGGCGTCCGCTAGTAATAGTATAGATTTTTACACTACACTATACAATATATTCTTGTCGTCCTGAAACTCTACGTTGTGTTTATAAGAACTATTATAAGAATTAGTCTATATTTCAAGCGGTAATAATGTACAAGATTCGAACCTTGTCTTGAAAACACATACACTGTCACATTACTACATCAAAATACAAGTCATTGCAAAACACAACCTACAATACACATACTTAAGAATAAATAGACATACTCAAGGACGAAATAAAACGCACAGTGACAACCCTAAAAAAATGACATCAGTATTTCATAGAGGCGCCAGGGGAAAAAAACCCTCCGCGTGACATACGAGCCCAATTTGCCGCGAACGAGCTCAACGTAGGTATAATGAAAACGATGTCTGTATGCATACTTTAACACGTCAAAAAGAAAGTTCTCTCCTCGGCGAATATGTAGATCGTGACACGTTTCGCAATGTAACACATGCTCGCTTTTGGCGTGCCTTTAGGTATATCTATATATATGAATATTAGTTATAGACCATACACACAAACCTTATTTTGTAGTACGTATTGTACACCCGACAAACGTCCTGCTAGTAGGCCTAGCATGCGTCAACGACAATTATCCCGTGAAGAGAAAAAGACATTGTCGACCAATAGCGGCGAAATTCCCAGTCTTCGCTCTTGCATATCACACACAATGAAATAGCGACATTTTAGACTCTGTCGCTATTGGCAGATATATTTTTTTTTGCGATATGTCGCGGAAAGTACCTTGTCCAAAGTTTAATTAAATAAAAAAATCTTTTGTACAGGGAATTGTTGGATTTTCATGTGCTTGTGATAAATAAAAAAATATATATTTAAAATATATTGGCAAAAGACAAAATAATTCTCAGTCTTGCGATAAAAATACATCTTAATCAGTCCAGCTAGCTATCCTGGTTCATACTTATACGATACGAGTATATTATTGTACCTCAGAAATTATTACCTGAAACGGAATCGAATCTTGTGCCATAATGAAAATAAATTCGATTTATAAACTTACAACAATTAGATATATTATGTAGTTAATATGTTTTGAATAACATTTTATAAACATAAATACGTTATAATTTATGAAGTGACATGCGTCTGTCATATACTGTCATTTCTAATTTGTTTGTTGGTAAACAGTTCACATCCAGTAGGGCTGTAGCAACGTATTAGCAGTGACATAAACAATGTACAGCGGCACTTTTACCATAAACGAAGATATCACCACCTGCCAGGCAGGTGGCGGTTTTAATTAGAATTTATGACAACATTACGTTACGAAACACCTCACAAACAGATCAGTCAGCATAAACAGAAAGTTAATAATTGATATTTTTGTATATTCACGTACCATAACAAAAGGAAGTTTGTAGAATAAAGTATATGAATTAGTACTCATTTACGAGTGTTTTACACACAGACAATGTATGTCTTGTAGTTTTGAATATATTCACTAGGCTCAGGAATCACTTTCACGGGATATACAATATAATGTGTGTTTTTGTGTGCCTCGTCGGTTCAGTGGTAAGCATATGTAATTCCGGATCACGAAGGTCCTGGGTTCTAAAATAGATCGGACTGAGATACTGTCAGAGCAGGTTGAGCCACCGGTCCCGGTCATTATCATTACCATAGAGGTCGTTAATGAATTTAACATTATCACGCTGGTTGCAGGGAGCGGCTTGAGACCTTGGAGGTCCTATGTCCAGCAGTGGACGTCCATCGGCATATAATGATGATGATGACACCAAGCCCGCCAACTCGCATTGGAGCAATATAGAATAGAATATAATATAATAAGTCTTCATTGCACATAAAATAAAGGTACATTGAAACAACTAAACACTCACCATCACTTAGTGGATGGTGGTTAAGTCCAATCTGCATGACATCATGCAGATCGAGATCAACACACGGTCAGTTTTATCGCATGTCCTGCCGTTAGCGCTGCAGACACGTGAACTTATTGGCTAGCATTAGGCACAACAAAAATGAACTTTGCTTTCTTGTTGAACAAATAACTATTTCCGTTATAAGGAATTCCTAACACAAAGAGTCATTCTAGGTAAATTATTTAGCTGTTTCATTAATAATGATAATAATACGTATTTGCTCACAATCCAGCACTAAAACTGACAACACACGAGGAAAACTGCATAAATCGTATATAAATGCCCCGCAAACAAAACAAATGATAAGATGGCCGCGCAGTTAGTTTCTTACTTTGTTAAGTTTGTAACTTTGCGATAATTTATTATACCTACCCGCAATACAATGTATTTAAGTGGACTGTACTTCAAGTTTAGAAGTCGTTGTACACATCTAGCCCTCCGTGTTATTCCGTGCTGAAATGTGATTTGATTACTTACTAGCCGACGCCCCGCGGATTCTCCCGCGTGGTGCCCGATCCCGTGAGAATAGAAGAAATTAAATATCACGTGTCTTAAACGATGAAAAAAAACATCGTGAGGACCTGCAATACCTGAGAATTTTCTTAATTCTCTACGTGTGTGAAGTCTGCCAATCTGCATTGGGCCATTGTAGTGGACTATTGACCTAACCCCTCTCGTTCCAAGAGGAGACTCGTGCTCAACAGTGAGCAGAATATGGGTTGATGATGATGATGATGATGATGATGATGATGATTATGATGATGATGATGATGATGATGATGATGATGATGATGATGATGATGATGATGGTGATGGTGATGGTGATGATGATGATGATGATGAAACTATAAAATAAACTAAAAAATCCGAGCTGGGAATCGAATCTCACTCTATTGAGATCCACAGTACCTACTACCAACGTATATCTACGCTTAAGAAATAAAAAAAAAAAAAAAAAGTTACAAAGTTTTGCCTTCAAATAAAAGTCGTAGCGGTCAATAGGAAAGATACGAAGTGAAATAAAAGCGTGGCTCAGCATTAAAAAGGCGGGCAAATCGATAGCCGATCAAGCCTCGGCGACCGGTTACCGTGTGCGTGTGTGTCTTTGTATCTATGTAGGCAGACGTTATGTGTGCGCGGACGGATGTGTTGCGTTTATGTTCGACGTATTCGCCGAGCCTTCGAGGACCATCGTGCTCAAACTATGGGATGAAAAGTGTGTGTGTTTTTTTTTTCAAACGAGTGTGTCTAAAGTTTTTAATGAATATACAAGGAGATATATGTTGAGTCATAATTTGCTTCGTTGGTCTAGTACTCTAGTGGTTATCTACCTATCGGGATAATGAACTGCTGCGTTAGTCTAGCCCGGAAATCCGTATTGTAGCAGCGTGGTTGGCTTTGTGACTCCTTTATTAAGAAGGAGAACTGCTAGCCTGCAGTTCTCCTTCTTAATAAATTCACTGACTGACGTATGTTAGTAGTCTATGTAACAAATGTAATCCGGTGCCTACTGACAAATCCCTTATCCCTTTGTGAATATCATACAGTAGGTACAAGACATTTCTCTGTTGATTTTAATAGGTTGCTAATAAAACCAAACTAGACCAGCTGGCTTGATAATGATGGATTTGTCGAGGGGCGTGCTATAAAATATTGAGAGCCTTTACGACGAAATTATCAGTAAACAGCCCGGAGATTAAAAGTTGGTTTTACATTGATATTTTGACGGCCTTCGTGGTACAGTGGTGTGCGCGGTGGTGGTTAGAAGACGGAGTTTCTGGGTTCGATCCCCGGCTGGGCCGAATGAGGATTTTTTAATTGGTCCCGGTATGGCTGGTGGGAGGCTTCGGCCGTGGCTAGTTACCACCCTACCGGACGTACCGCCAAGCGATTAAACGTTCCGGTACGATGCCGTGTAGAAACCGAAAGGAGTGTGGATTTCAACCTACTCTAAAGTTAGCCCGCTTCCATCTTTTATTGCATCGTCACTTACCATCAGGTGTAATTATAGTCAAGGGGTAACTTGTAGAGAATAAAAAAAACCTCCAAACGTACTTACTTTTCGGAACACGCATGCCTCGGAGAGCACTTTAAAATAATAAACGGGAAAAAATAAACTACTTTGTCACGAAAAAAACTACCTAATTCGCAACCAACTATCTGGTTTCCAAGAAATTCATCAAGGTAATTAGTCATCAGCAATTAAAACTAAATATAAATTGTAATAAACTGTTCAACATTTATAATGTGTCTAAGCCAATCAGATGTGTACTCCAATCAGGGCTTGATAAATCGAGGCAATGATTTATCATATAAAATTATAATATTCCGCAGAGTGTAGATTAATTCGAACGCTTAGAACACGCTCTGCGGTCAGGGCCGTTCATATACCTAACTATAGACGCTACAAGGATTTTCGTAATCGAATTAACATGATGAATCAAAAATCTGTGGTTGCCAGACTTTCATCATTTTATAAATGCTGAAAGTTGGTCATATCATGCGGTAGCATGAACAGATGCAAAAATGTCTTTTGAAGTTGTGCAGTAATAAAAATCTGTTAATTTAAAATTTGAATATAAAATAATCTATCCCAAAAACACCGATTCCACTCGCGTAGTTCCCGTTTCCGTGGGAATACGGGGATAAAACATAACACTCGCAAATAACGTGGCATTCTATTGGTAATAGAATTTTTATAGGTTCAGTAGATCCAGCTATTACCCCTTACAACCTAACAAACTTTACCTCTTTATAATATTAGTACAGATAGTATAGAAGTATTCTCGTTATCAATATACGGCTCACTGCTGAGCTCGAGTCTCTTCTCAGAATGAGAGGGGTTAGGCCAATAGTCCACCACACTGGCCCAATGCGGATTGGCAAACTTCACACACACAGAGAATTAAGAAATTCTCTGGTGTGCAGGTTTCCTCACGAGGTTTTACTTCACCGTTTGAGACACGTGATATTTAATTTCTTAATAGTAGTATTTATAAGCATTAAAAATTAAAAACCTTCAAAGAAAAGATAAAAAAAGACAATCATGTCTACACAATAATTGTAATAGCAAATGCAGTCATAAGCAAATTCCCTTGTGAATGTGATAGTACCGTCTCATACGTGTTCTCTGTAGATAGCTGTGTCATAAACAAAGGCGCTCGCCTCGACCTATCTGTATGGATGTAGGCCTAAAGCCGAGTGTACAATGCAATATATCACATAACACAATATGCACTAGCCTTTATGTACTGGCATGTGTGTGAATATCAGTAAGTGTCCGTGTATACAGGGTGTTCCGTAATTAATGGATAAAACGCAAATGGTAGATGCACCACCTAATTATCTAAAACAAACTTGAAAAGTTTTCTAAAAATCCTTAGGGTGAGCAAGTTATATATTTTTTTCGGATTTATCAAAATTTTCTATCTTGAATCAGTTTTTTCAATGCTTGTAGCTGCTGGAATTAAGATACTGAAGATCTGATTTTTGTGTATTGTGTTGTGATGTTTTGTATCTACCATTTACCGTTACCGTTTACCGTTTTTATCATTAATTACGAGTCACCCTGTATATGTTAGTCTTTTGCACGTACGTACTGAAACAATTTGACTGAAACTTTACATGGCAGTAGATTCCAAAATCGTCTTCATGGCAAATTCAACTCTTGACTTAGAGTCAAATTATGTGTTACAGAGGCCAACATAGCGTAGATTTTTAATCGATTATTAATTGATGTTAGCAAAGGCGTTTTATAACATCTTGATGCAAAACGCCATATAATTATCATTCTTTTTTGTCATGTAAGTTTTCAATTTTAATAATGACAGATTATGACATTTACTTCAATGTACCTGATATGCTTAAAGCTATTTTTTTTTTTTAATTTAATAGGTTAAGAATTTTCAAGAACATATTTTAAAGAACAACAAAATGTGTGCCAACCCTTACATAACATATAGGTGGGAAAACAAGTCCCTATATAACAACATCCTATCCACAGTAGGTATAGACGCATTGCGACTGAGTTCTTAGTGTATTACGTAAACAGTCTCCTTGGTCTAGTGGTTAGTGAACTTGGCCTGTGTTCGAGTCCAGTAGGCCAATTCACTAACTTTGACGTATGTTATTCCACATATACGAAATTGAATTTTAGTTACTTTGGAAAGCAAGTAAAACCAGAGGATTATGAGACAGCAGGAACAGTCACAGGACTTACAAATATAAGAACATTTGTTTTTGGATTGCAGCATAATACTTTTCTCACCCATGCAGTTAATTAGCCGCCCGCAAATTAGCCCGCTTCCATCTTAGATTGCATCATCACCATCAGGTGAGATTGTAGTCAAGGGCTAACTTGTAAAGAATAAATATAAAAAATAATTACATAATGCTGATTTCCGTGATTATTGTTTACTTAACACTAGTATCTCCTAGTATAGCATTTGTTATCATTACCAATGCCCATTGTTTTTTTCCCTAGCAAATATAAAATTCTGGATATATATTGTCACAAGTTCAGAAAAGATTGGGATTCATTTGATCTACAAAGAAAAATTTAATAAATCAAAAATAATTCTGTCTCCTAGCATACTTTTGATTTTAGTTCAATATTAATTTGATGTTAATACATCAAAAAAATCGCCCAGAAGTATTAACAAAACTTCTCCCACATCTCTACCAATAAAGTTGTTGTTGTCTCCAACAACTGAAGTTTTAAAAACTTTATACTTCTGATTTCAAAGAAAAAGTAGTAAAATGTTAAAGACAATAAAGTTCCAAACAGTTTTCTTTTAAATTCTTTATTTAATGGAACAACTTTCTTTTTGTTTCAAGCAGCATAATGGAATTGTTTCTAACCCCTTTCACTTTGAAATTAATGAATCTTAGCAAAGAATTCTGACAAAACTAAACCTTACAACTGCAATAATAAAAACAAAAAGCTAAGCTAAATAGGTAAATAATGAAAAGCCAAACTTCCCCAAACGAAATCCATTCAAACTTTTTACCCAATTCAAAGTTTAGTTGAGCGAGTCTGTACTAATTTAACTTTTCCAAGGGACATGGGAAACAATGTTTTGATATTGCCTCAAAGTATCCAACTTGACAGTTTAATTACTTCTAACAGTTTCTTGGGCAATGAGTGATTGCAATATAGTTCATCATTGCCTTCATCATCAGCATCATCAGCTTATTTTAATGGTTTCCATTTGGATAGGATTTTAAAGCTTAGTAACACCATGCTGCTCAAATGTGGAATGGTGGGTACACGAGCAATCAGAGATGTCTCGGCGGCAGACAACGGTAGACAACTGCAGACATTGGTAGCAGTTGCTGCTCGTGTAAATAAACCCTTAGGGTGAAAAATATATGACATAGTGCCTCAGAAGATAATTGTCTATGTTTATCTAAATATTGCATTCTCTATCATCTCATCACCAAAAAGCAATATTTTTTTTAACTTCTGAAAAAGAAACTCATTTTCTCGAACAATGTGTAAGTAGCCCACGCTTTTAATTATCTCATAGAGCTCATCATAGATCCACACCCACAGGACAGCTTGCTTAACATTCATAACCATTTTAATATATATATTTTATTGGACAATACCAATAAATAAATTATTTTGAAACTAAATTTTTTAAGTCTGCCTCTGCACTTGTACTACTCTGTGAAAAATTATTCCATTGTGTTGAAACTAATTAATATTTTCTCTACAACTGTAGGGGTGTTCTCATAATTTGGATTGACCAGAAATTTTTCACATTTTTAACCGACTTCCAAAAAGGAGGAGGTTCTACGTTCGGCTGTATGTATGTTTTTTTTTTTTTTTTTTTTTTATGTATGTCCAGCGATAATTCCGTCAATAATGGACCGATTTTGAAAATTCTTTTTTTGTTTTGTAGGGTTTACTTCCAGGGTGGTCCCATTTTTTTCATGTCAGGATCTGATGATGGCATCCTGGAGAAATTGAGGGGAACTTTCGAAAGTTGTAGAGACAGCTAGTACGTTTGTTAGTGTTTCCATAAGGTATTTTAAACCACTACAACTTTATGAAGGTTTGGAGTTGGTCTGATGATGGAGCCGAAACACAGACGATGGAACTCGTCAAGGATTTACAGCAGTCACCTTTTGTTTGGGCTTGATTAATTTGTATTGATGAGTACTTTCCACCTATATGGGTTGTGACTGTATTAAGGGTCTGGTGATGAAGACGAGGGACAGTGAAGAGAACTCCTCGACGGTTCACAGTAGCTACCTTGTGTTTGGACTTGATAAATTTGTATTGATGAGAACTTACCACCTAGATGGATTGTGACTGTATTAAGGGTCTGATGATGAAGACGAGGGACAGTGAAGAGAACTCCTCGACGGTTCACAGTAGCTACCGTGTGTTTGGACTTGATAAATTTGTATTGATGAGAACTTTCCACCTAGAAGGATTGTGACTGTATTAAGGGTCTGGTGATGAAGACGAAGCACAGTGAAGAGAACTCCTCGACGGCTCACAGTAGCTACCTTGTGTTTAGACTTGATAATTTTGTATTGATAAGAACATTCCACTTATAGTCCGCAACTTTAGGCTTTTTACACAACAATATCACTACTCAAAAAGGTTCTTTTAGGCGACACTTTTCGTTTCGATTCACATACATTTTATTTTTATTAATAAGCTTTACGGCTCTGGGTTCTAGCCCTTTTGAGCCCGGATTCACATACAATTAATTAATTATCTTGGACTAATTATAGAAGGACCTGCCTCGCAAGACGTTACCTCTCTGTCAATCAATCAACGATCTAACGCGTGTATACTTATATCGTATCGATGTTTCATTGTTGTAATCGTTTTCGTCGACTGAAAAAACTCCCTAATCATTCCGGTTTGTGTAGTAAGTAGTTCAATGGCATGAAAAATGGTCAACAACTTCTAATTCACTAAAAGATGAAGTGACGTTCGATTTCAGTTTCACCTGATGGTAAGCGATGATGCAATCTAAGATTTTTTTTTTTATTGTTTACAAGTTTCCCTTGACTACAATCTCACCTGATGGTAAGTGATGATGTAGTCTTAGATGGAAGCGGGCTAACTTGTAAGGAGGAGGATGAAAATCCACACCCCTTTCGGTTACGGCATCGTACCGGAACGCTAAATCGCTCGGCGGTACGTCTTTGCCGGTAGGGTGGTAACTAGCCACGGCCGAAGCCTTCCACCAGCCAGACCTGGTCCAATTAAGAAAACCTCAATCAGCCCAGTCGGGAATCCAACCCAGGACCTCCTTCTTGTAAATCCACCGCGCATACCACTGCGCCACGGAGGTCATCAAAAACATAACCGACTTCCAAAAAGGAGGAGGTTCTACGTTCGGCTGTATGTATGTTTTTTTTTTTTTTTTTTTTTTATGTATGTCCAGCGATAATTCCGTCAATAATGGACCGATTTTGAAAATTCTTTTTTTGTTTTGTAGGGTTTACTTCCAGGGTGGTCCCATTTTTTTCATGTCAGGATCTGATGATGGCATCCTGGAGAAATTGAGGGGAACTTTCGAAAGTTGTAGAGACAGCTAGTACGTTTGTTAGTGTTTCCATAAGGTATTTTAAACCACTACAACTTTATGAAGGTTTGGAGTTGGTCTGATGATGGAGCCGAAACACAGACGATGGAACTCGTCAAGGATTTACAGCAGTCACCTTTTGTTTGGGCTTGATTAATTTGTATTGATGAGTACTTTCCACCTATATGGGTTGTGACTGTATTAAGGGTCTGGTGATGAAGACGAGGGACAGTGAAGAGAACTCCTCGACGGTTCACAGTAGCTACCTTGTGTTTGGACTTGATAAATTTGTATTGATGAGAACTTACCACCTAGATGGATTGTGACTGTATTAAGGGTCTGATGATGAAGACGAGGGACAGTGAAGAGAACTCCTCGACGGTTCACAGTAGCTACCGTGTGTTTGGACTTGATAAATTTGTATTGATGAGAACTTTCCACCTAGAAGGATTGTGACTGTATTAAGGGTCTGGTGATGAAGACGAAGCACAGTGAAGAGAACTCCTCGACGGCTCACAGTAGCTACCTTGTGTTTAGACTTGATAATTTTGTATTGATAAGAACATTCCACTTATAGTCCGCAACTTTAGGCTTTTTACACAACAATATCACTACTCAAAAAGGTTCTTTTAGGCGACACTTTTCGTTTCGATTCACATACATTTTATTTTTATTAATAAGCTTTACGGCTCTGGGTTCTAGCCCTTTTGAGCCCGGATTCACATACAATTAATTAATTATCTTGGACTAATTATAGAAGGACCTGCCTCGCAAGACGTTACCTCTCTGTCAATCAATCAACGATCTAACGCGTGTATACTTATATCGTATCGATGTTTCATTGTTGTAATCGTTTTCGTCGACTGAAAAAACTCCCTAATCATTCCGGTTTGTGTAGTAAGTAGTTCAATGGCATGAAAAATGGTCAACAACTTCTAATTCACTAAAAGATGAAGTGACGTTCGATTTCAGTTTCACCTGATGGTAAGCGATGATGCAATCTAAGATTTTTTTTTTTATTGTTTACAAGTTTCCCTTGACTACAATCTCACCTGATGGTAAGTGATGATGTAGTCTTAGATGGAAGCGGGCTAACTTGTAAGGAGGAGGATGAAAATCCACACCCCTTTCGGTTACGGCATCGTACCGGAACGCTAAATCGCTCGGCGGTACGTCTTTGCCGGTAGGGTGGTAACTAGCCACGGCCGAAGCCTTCCACCAGCCAGACCTGGTCCAATTAAGAAAACCTCAATCAGCCCAGTCGGGAATCCAACCCAGGACCTCCTTCTTGTAAATCCACCGCGCATACCACTGCGCCACGGAGGTCATCAAAAACATAATTATAATAAATAATAAATTTGTAATAAAAACAATATCTAAAAGAAAAATAGATACTATTCTTCTAACGAACGAACAAACAGCAAAACATCGATCCATTAATTTAATATTCTGTGTACAGATTATATTATTCTTATTAAATATTT
This sequence comes from Bicyclus anynana, assembly GCF_947172395.1. Lineage (NCBI taxonomy): Eukaryota > Metazoa > Arthropoda > Insecta > Lepidoptera > Nymphalidae > Bicyclus > Bicyclus anynana. Next base: position 5,535,906 of record NC_069106.1, on the reverse strand, counting down.
TATTATTTATTTTTGTTAAATATTATCGATGACTGAGTTTACCTCGTACCCTTCAAAAAACGACAGACAATTTTGTTGCTGCATTTGGGTGCGATCCATTTCCATTTCTAATTCCTCTATGTGGGTCATTCCACGTCAAATCGACCAATAGTTGGACTCGACCCCTTTCGATTTGGATAAATTTTGGTCAGAAGTTTTCTTTTATCCTATAACGAAGTTCTGCCGAAGAAAAAAAATTGAAAAATTTTTTTTTCAAAAGTTATGCAAAATCCAAAATTTCACTATTTTCCATATTTTTTAAATTTATGTTTTAAAAATCTCGAAAACTATTGCAATTAAAAAAATTGCTTATGGTAAACTTCAAAGGGGATACTTGGGGCTATTAAAAAAAAAATTTCCAAAAAAAAATTTTGAAAAATCTCCAATTTGTGAAATTTTGAATTTTTGAAAATTGTCAAAATTGACCGTCGACAATAAATTTTTGGCTCAAACTTTTTTGTGTACTACCTTGTACCAATCTTAAAAGATCCTGAAATTTTTGGAACTGTGTTTTTTGTTTTTTCAAAAATATGAATTTTTGAAATTTGTTAAAAAAAATTTTTTCTTAAATTTTTTTTTTTAATCAGTTTTTTCTGCACTCAAAATTTTAACTTGATAATGTCCTCAAATTAAACACTTGATAAGATAATTGTCATAAGTTTAGAATTTGAAGAAAGAGTTATTTCTAGACACTTACTTAGAACGATGACTGTCTTCGAAATAAAAATCAGAAAGGTTAACTTTATCTTACACGTAAAGATTCAAACGTCACGCAACAGATGTCACCACTTCTTCTACTTTAACATCAAATGATAATACAGGTGTCAGTATAATTTTTTTTACGAGTTTTATTTTGAAAATGATCCCAAAAAATGTCATTAATGTTTTTTTTCTCATCATTATGCCACTAAATGAAATTTCAACTGATCAAAATATCAAAATTACGCGATTCGCCAAACTGATTAAAAAAAAAAATTTAAGAAAAAATTTTTTTTAACAAATTTCAAAAATTCATATTTTTGAAAAAACAAAAAACACAGTTCCAAAAATTTCAGGATCTTTTAAGATTGGTACAAGGTAGTACACAAAAAAATTTGAGCCAAAAATTTATTGTCGACGGTCAATTTTGACAAATTTCAAAAATTCAAAATTTCACAAATTGGAGATTTTTCAAAATTTTTTTTTGAAAATTTTTTTTTTTAATAGCCCCAAGTATCCCCTTTGAAGTTTACCATAAGCGATTTTTTTAATTGCAATAGTTTTCGAGATTTTTAAAACATAAATTTAAAAAATATGGAAAATAGTGAAATTTTGGATTTTGCATAACTTTTGAAAAAAAAATTTTAAATTTTTTTTCTTCGGCAGAACTTCGTTATAGGATAAAAGAAAACTTCTGACCAAAATTTATCCAAATCGAAAGGGGTCGAGTCCAACTATTGGTCGATTTGACGTGGAATGACCCATGTTAAATATATAGAGTTTGCACAAAAACAATACAAACGACATAAAAAGAACCCAAGCAGACATGAGTCACAAACCATTATGAAAAATAAAGATATTGAGTTTTATGGGTATTAAATGTGCATTTATAAAATTAAATTATAACTTTAATTATTTTATAAATGTCGTATTTTCATATCAAAAGAAGAAAGAAGTTGTAATTAAAACGATGATTTATTTTATTTTAATGTGAATTTAACCTTTCATTTATTGCAGAATTACCATATACTATGATATTTTTTTTGATTTTGTATTAATAAGTGAAAGAAGATTGACATTTGACAGTTCACACTTCACAGCACAGAACACTACTTTATTTGCTGTCTATGACTAATACTCCTACTTATATATCAGTATTCGTTAATGATTCGTTAACTAAATCCAGTCTGTCGTGCGTATTTTCTTCCCTTGTAATTTTTGTTATTTCGTTTTGTTCTCGTTTCGTTGTTATTGTTAATTATGGTTTATTTGTTGTTTGTTTACTGTTTTTACCCGACTGCAAGAAGGGTTATGTTTTTCGCGCGTATCTTGTATGTATGTATGTAATATTCTTTATTACCTCATATCTTCCAAACCGTTGAACGGATTTACGTAATTCAGATAACGTTAGATTTGTTTTAATAACCCAAGTGTTCTTAGATAGGTGAAATTAGAAAAAAAAAACCAACAAGACGACTGTGAGACGCTATAGAATCGGGGTGAAGTTTTTTTTTTTGTGAATATTGCAACATGCGAATCAAATTCAAGGGATTTTTGTGAGAATTTCAAAATAGTATATCATGGCCATGTTAAAAAAACTACAATTAGGAAAACGTTATTTATTAATTCTAATATTAATTAAGTCTATACATAATACGCGAGGCGGACGACTATAAGGTGCGAGGTTTATGAAGTGTAGTCATAAAACACCTAAAATAGACTAAAAGAAATATATTGATTATAAAAATCGGACAAGTGCGAGTCGGATTCGGCCACCGAGGGTTGCGTAGATTTTTTGAATATTTACTTAATTTCAGTTGGACTTAGGTATACATTATCGTACTTTGTAACAAACGTAACCAATAAATCCGAAATTCACCATCTATCGTAACTAAAAAGTGTGAAATAAATTAATTAATTAAACAAATATAAAAACCCGGCATAAATGATATAAAAATTGATCAAACTAAAGTCGGGACCTAATAAAAAATGTAGACGAAAATCATTCTATTCAATATAATAGGTCCCGACTGTTTTCTAATTGTTTTCTACACTTCTGGACTGAGCTTTTTTTTCTTTTCAGTTTTTTTATCATTTATGCAGTCGGGTTTTTTATCAGTTTAATTAATTAATTTTATTTAGTTTAGTACGAAAATTAGTGAACCGGAGCCTGGAACTAGCCGGAGCAGTTATTCCGCGTTGCTATTGTTTCCGTCACCAAAAAAGAAACGTACGAATCAATCACCCTTATCGTCCTCCGAGAAAACCGTTTTGATTAATGTGTTTAAATATGTCGAGGAAACCTTATGCTTGCTTCTACATAATAAAGAAACAAAACTATAAGAGTTCTTTATTGCCTACGGAACCCTTAATATAAGTGAAGCATTATCTGTTTGATAAATAACAGGATATATTATATAGGAATATAAAATTAAAAAAAATATTTGTTTACCACAGGAAGTTTTATTTCATGATAATATTCGTAAATAATGATAAAATGTTGAGCAAACCTGAGTCAGCTGTTTTTGTTTGTTTACATAGTTTAAAATACCTACTCAATCTGACTATAGATAGGTTGTGACTGTACACACGCAGTGGGTATGCTAACACTAAAAATAAAAAAATAAAAATTTTAATAAAAAAAATTCAACCGACTTCCAACTCAAAAAATAACTTTAACTAAAAAGCAAAAAATAACATCCTACCTATGTGCTACCTTCTGATCAGTTTGAAGGCGGTGCCAAGCCAGTGTCGTGTTTTAATTAAAGCTGTTTCTGGAATAACCACAGAATTTTTGTAGTTTAAACGTATTTAATTAAAACATCACTGGCTTGGCACCGCCTTCAAACTGATCAGAAGGTAGCACATAGGTAGGATGTTATTTTTTGCTTTTTAGTTAAAGTTATTTTTTGAGTTGGAAGTCGGTTGAATTTTTTTTATTAAAATTTTTATTCTATTAAATGTTCTTTCAATGCCCAAGTTCTCATTGAAATGACAAATTTCAAAAATTCTTTGGCAAACTAGTAACAGACAGCTCAGGGAAATGACAACTGGTCTAGATAAGCTAGTAAAATTTGAATGGATCATTTCTGAATACAATACAATGATGTCATACAATACTTATCATATCATATCCATTAAATTAAAATACATCACAGAACAGGTAAATGATATCTTTTGATAAAAGATATCATTGACAATGACAGTGTTTTATTTCTAAAGATAAAGAATTTATCTGTTAGTTATAATAATATAAATGCAAATGACTGGATGAACTGATATTTGTTGCCAGTGAAGAAAAACAGACAAAACATTGTCCAATGATTGTGAAGTTCTACCATCACTTTTGTTCCAATGCAATTATGTGTTGTTAGTTAAAATTTGTCTACTTCTATTGACGATAAATGTCTTTGGCACTACTGAATGAAATTAACAAGATTTAAGTCTGAAATAACACTAAGGCATTAAATGCAAGCCATACATGATCAAGTCTCTCATTTGCAGCGCACTAAAGAATGTTGGCAGTGAAAATCGAAATATAATAATGATTTAATATTTTTTCTCTGTCCCATCTCTTAAGCCTAGTTCGGACTACTTTAGTATTTTAGTCAAGTATGTACGATTTTTGGGCGGTAAATCCAAAAATTGTTCAGACTCCACTAAAGTAGTCTGTACGGCTTATTACATGCTATAAACTGGACAGTGTGTGGCCAACATTATCCTGATACAATCACAGGAACACTATTTACATGGTAGAAATAGAGGGTAACACCTAGATTATTTTAATTACTGACAAAGTAAAAGTTTTGTATCAGGTAGTTTTGTAACACTTTTTCCTGTTGGATCCATTTGTAACACAGGTTTTCTGTTAAATTAAAGGTGAATGGGGAACATTGGCGTGCACTTCATAGAAGCATAAACGCAATGAATATAATTATAAATTGTATTGGAGGAGGAATTTTCTTTTTGGTCAAAATCAAAAAAATCAAAATCAAAAATCATTTATTTCAAGTAGGCTCAGTTTACAAGCACTTTTGACATGTCAGTTAACTATTTGTAATGATTCTACAAATGGTTCGGAAGGCAGGTTCTGCTGAGAACAGTTGTTCAGTTTATTACCTTGCTCTACTGCCTTGTTCTGAAAAGTGTCAGTTTCTGCCCAAATAGTTTTAAATCAAAATGTTTTATAGTTATAGTTTTTCCATGGTATACATGAATTTGTTCACAAATCAAATTATGCACCCAGCAGCAATAAACCTACACACAATGGCCAGCATTTTGACCATAAAACTGTGTTCTGGAACCAGAACAACAAGTCTTACTATTTTAATGTTCAATAAATAGCTATTTATTTAGTCCAAATTGTCACATGGAGTTTCAGTAAGATATGGTTTAAAATATTATAGAGCTCCTATATTTATAATAGATAGCTTTAAAAGGTTTGTATCATAAATAACTGTTTAACTGTATAAGTGTTTAACTGTATTCTAAAAATTAAGGATTATCTGCATACTTGCATTTTGTTCTCAAAAAAAATAGATACTTAATAGTCATTGTAAATTACTCAATAAATAAATTATACTGGCCATAATGGAAGTTAAAGTAAGTATCCTATATTAACCTACTAATATGTATTATAAATGCGAAAGTTCGTATGTAATGTATGTTTGTTTGAATGTTTGTTACTCTTTAACGCTGCTACTACAGAAGTGATTTGGCTGAAATTTGGAATGGAAATAGAATAGATTAGAACACATAGGCTACCTACTTTTTATCCCGAAAAAATTCATGGTTTCCCGAGATTTGCGAAAACTGATGATTTTGATGATATGTTTGTTACTCTTTCACGCCTCGACTACTGAACCAAATTAGCTGAAATTCGGTATTGAGATATATTATAGCATGGGTTATCACATAGGCTACTTTTTATTCCGGAAAAATTCATAGTTCCCGAGGGATTTGTAAAAAACTAAATTCCACGCGGACGAAGTCGCGGGTAAGCGCTTGTATTCATATAGTTTATGCTGTCAGCCTAGAAACTATAGCTGTAAAGAAAAGTTATAAAAAAAATATAAAGCAATAGTTACGTGGTAGAATAGAAGTTATTTACACGAAACTAAACTTTCTACTCAAGTAGGTCAGCGTCCCCGTCCCGTCATTCCGACAAAAACCGCGTGGTGTCTTACGATTAGTTGGTAGGTTCTAGAATACGGATGCCGCCGGCGAGAGTGCGACTTGTGAGGCAGCTACCCAGTCGAGCGCCGACAAAGGACATAACGGAGACCCCGGCATAGATTCATACAATACTTTAGACCGTTTATGACTGGCATTGCCACCCGGATGACGCCAACACACTGTTAAAAACCTTTTCAAAACTTATTTGTTTTTTATCAAGAAAGTTACGTCACACTTTATTCTAGATTAAATATGACGAAACAAACGAAAAACCAGTGAAACTTACCTATTTAACGCCGAATCCAACAACAAAGAGTAACCAGCCACGCGCTCCAATTACAGTGCACTCACAAATCACGAAAGCACTACGTATCGATGCAAATTTATTACACTACAATGTCAGTATCGCCTAAAGTCAATTGGGAGAGGCAATAGAACGAAGTTTTTCAGGTTTTCCACGCAATAAACACTTAACCGGGAAAGTGAACCCCGAATCACCGCCAGCTACGTACAAAATGGCGGATTCGCGTGAAAGTGACGCGGTGACGCGCCGACTAGCGCATAGATAAAAAAAGTTTATGTTAAGTCTATGGATTTTATGTTTTGAGCTTTGCCACAATACATGCAATGGGTTGGCTATGGATTGACCGGTGAAAGCTAATCGCAGATGGTGCCATCGACTGGTGCTTCTTTATACTTTTATCTGTGGCGTTTTGTTGCGGGAATTTAAAAAGTCGTAGTGTATTTTTTAAGTAATCCTAGCTTTTTTTGTAAACAATTTGACTATAACATTTTTGGCATATTTTAATTATTCAGCAACTAGTCTATTTGACGGGTTACTATATAGTCTGCTATGTGTGTAGCCAGCTTATGGCCTTGTTTTAACAATATCAATAATATATCATATTTTCATAAACTTTAATATGTTTGCTAACTATAATCACACTACTACTATTGAATGCTGTCCTTATAAATAATAATTAAAAACATTGTCGAAAAAAATATGGTTCGAAAGTGTCGCGTGGATTTCAACAACACAAATGAGATTTTTGTTTTCAGTCTAAAATATAAAACATTTAATAAATATTGGATTTTTGACTAATGAATTGATAACTTTTTGAGAGGGGCTCTGTCTGGCTTTTTTTATCACGCATAAGGTAGCAGGCTTAAATTATCCTTTTTGTTAAGCGTCTCGAGACGCACACGTTATTTTAAAACTATACGAGTAAATGTAAGTTACATTATTTTAAACGTTAAATTGACTCAAAGACATACATTGTATCTACAGTACATAGACTAGACGATCACTGTCATTCGCACAGCTCACGGAACTAACAGAAGATTTTATGAAACATGTCAAATAGTTGCTCCCCGCTTAGCATTGGGAACAACTTTTATGCACCGTTTTCGTATGACTATAATATCTGTTTGTCACCGATAGCTTTCTTGCGATTGGTTGCTTGCGTAACTGTCAAACTTAGTCAAAGCAAATCCGCTAGTTTTCTGTAAAAACGAAATTGTTTTTTATTTGAACACGATACGACTCGACAGTTAGTGGCACATACTACATGCATCGTGTATAAGCAGAAATTTCACCATAGATAGATGAATTAGATAAGGAGATGCATCGCACCCAAATTATGCAATAAAATTGTTTTCACTACTCTTGCTCAAAAACACTGTCATATTACCACTTGTGGAGCAGGGCTAAACAAGCATTTTAGCCTCTAGGGGCTAAAGTAATTTTGTTTTTTAATTCTTGTCTGTTACGAGTACTAGCCAAGTACTAGCCTACTAAAAACGGAGGAGGTTTTATTCGAAAATAGAATCATTATATAAAAAACTTTTATTGTATAAATTGGAATGAAATGCAGCGTTCTTGTCTGTGGAATGCGTTCATTTTTTTATTTAATTTTTATTGAGTTGCGAATAGAGCGAGATTTGAAGACATGGGATGCATCCTTTACGGTGTAATACCTTTGCCTTTTTCTCATGTGAAAAAAATAAAATTAAAAAGCGACAATTTAAAAAACAATTGGCGTGAATAATATTCATATTTTAATATAGTTAGTACATTACATTTCAATTTCACAATTTTACTTAGTTAATTTTATATCGAGTATTCAATTATTATCGATAAAATAGCCCTAGCTTAATTATCGATCAAACATGGCTACCGGAGGCTTCAAAAATAATTTCTTAGAGACATTTTCGGTGTCCTTACTCTACATACAACTATAAATTGATTCGCATTATATTATAGAGGTGAGGCGTATATACTGGAGCAGGTCTTAACACTAGGTTTGTTGGAAGACGTATGGCGTACGAGTACGGAGCAGGGACTTATACACGTATTAAGCGTATTTAGAAGTACCGAGTACCGAGGAGCGCAAGACGTCAACGGAGTGCGAGTCCAATACTCGCAAATACTCTAACGGTCCAACCAATGCGGGACGTGTTCAGAGACGCGTTCGATTAGTAATGTGTGAGTGAGAGACTTCTATCAATGCCGAAAGAAAATAGACTTTGTTGTCTAGACATAAGACCGGTTTTTCAACGCAATAAACACTTCATACTCCAACAGACAAAACATCGCGAGACGCGTTCCCGGACGCGTTCGTTTAAGAATGTGTGAGTGACGTCCCATTGCCGATGAAAAATTGTCTTTACTTTGTCAAACATAAGACCGATTTTTTAACGCAGTATACACTTAATACTCTTAATACTCCAATATTTGGAGTCCCTGATTTTAATCCTTATTTTAAAAACATAATGTTTATTTGTTTTAGTATGATTATTTATCCGCTAAAGTAACAAGTTAATGTAACCCGACAGTATCATGAGGTAATATTAAAAGAAATAACTAAATAATAAAATTAAATTGAAATTTTGAAATTAATGACTGAAATATTTTTGTTTGCAAATTTTTTTCTTTTTTTTGTGGATTACAAAAACCAAAAATAGTTGAAGAAACCAATTGAAAAAAACAAAATAAAAAGACAAAAATGATATTCTGTTACCCGGGATCGAACTCAGGATTCAATTTTTTTGTACCTTGCGTACATACCACTAGTCCAAATGACTACGTAGAACTCGTTTGAAATTAATGTACGCTTAGTATCAGATTATATGACGTAAAATCGCTGGCCACTGAGTATTTAGGAGTACGTATCTATTCTATAGGTCCTAATGGCTCGTACTTCTAAATACTCGTGGAGCTAGTCTTTGGAGCGCGTCTCTCGGCGTACTCGTACTCGTAACACTCAGTACGCGTTTTAGCGAGTACGACTCACCTCTATTATATTATTGAAAAATAGCGTAACAATCACATCGCTTACACTCGTTACACTTATCACTCCATTACATAATCAATGTTTTGCTCGTCCGGTAAAAGAATCTTTTAAATATTGTTTTTATTACAAATTTGTTATAAATTAAGTTGTTGACCGTTTTTTATGCCATTCAACTACATAAACCGGCATTTTTAGAGAGCTCTTTACACGACGAAAACGGTTACAATAATGAAACATTTATTCTATAGAAACAGTTCTTTTAAACGTTCTAGATATTTTGATTCTTGATCTTGGACAGATGAGTAACATAACATCTAGCGTATAACTAACTAACATACATCCTGAGTAAATATGTTCCTTGATCTAGCGAGTCAGGTACTTTTATAATTAGTCTGAGCTTGCAGTTTTAGTATTTTTTATGATATTATTATTTTTAACCGACTTCTAAGAAAAGGAGGAGGTTCTCAATTTCACCCGTATATTTTTTCAATTAAAATTTATTAGATTATAATGTTTGATACCTCATTTCTTAACTGGTTTTAAAAATTCTTTGTTTAAAAAAGTATAGTTCCAGTAATGTTGAAATAAATTTATGTAAATCTCCATTTTGCTTTTGGTTTTGTCAATTTTGTCGTCTGTGTTGTCAAGTTTCTATTGAGATATTTTAGAGATTTTTGCGTTTTACCGTTTGTGAAACCGAAATTGTTCGCTAACAAAGAACTTTATATTAATTTGTTTACGAAATTGTCTACACATTTCATGCGATACTGCTGTATGACTTTACAATAGCTTGCATGGATATTCAGTATTGACTTGACACATAGAATCAGCTGAGTTTTGTTTTCGTTATTGAAGTGCGTAAAGGTGGTTGCTAGCTCCATCATTGTATATTTTATTGTGGGGAAGTGACTCGGATTGGTAGCAATGAACGAAATAAAATCACTTGAACATGCCACATTAAAGGTAAGCAAACAAAATTTCATTAAATTACGATCAATAAAAACGAAATTTGCAAACGTGTTCCCTGTTCGTCATTATACTTGTAAGGTAAGGCGTAAAGGCATATTATACATATTATATTGGTTTTAAAGAGATTAATAAAATTAGTAGCTTATAATAAGTCATTGTAATAAAGTTAACAGACATTTTTTGTAAGTCTCTATGATTCTGATTTCTTTATTTTGTAACATTTAAAAATACCTATAATTATCTTTAACTACCCTATAAAAACAAATGTTTTTTAACAAACTTAAAAAAAAGAAGAGGTTCTCAGTGATTTTAAAATCCTTTTTCTTTTATAGATAAATTTAGATATTCAGTTATTATTTATCTGGTTTCTGTAATAAATGAAATTGTGAATTTAATATATTGTCATATATGTTTTAATGCATACACTAGCATTTGCCTGTGCGCTGTGACTTTGTCTGCCAAAAAATAGGTGCACTGGTATCATTGGTAAACATTTCACATCAAGTTTGGCTACAAATATTGGAATAGGATACAAAATTTTAGATTTTCTCTAACATATTATTAGAATTAGCCTGCCAACCTTCACTGAAGCAGTGTGGTGGGTTTGAGCTCCATTATCATCATCATTGTACTCTTCAAGCTGAAGTTTAGCAAGCTAACAGAGAAAACTTTTCTGATCACTGACAATATTTATCAGCTGGCTGTAATTACTCTTGGTCCACTACTTAATATTGTCCATCCATTTAAGTCTCTGTCGCCCTGGTGCGATGTAAGCTCCATATCCTGACTCTTGAAAGGAGGCCTGGTCCTATAGAGGGTCTAAAATATTCTGACAATAATTATAATAATTAATTATACTTAAGAATTTAAACATTCTTGTGTTTATGTGCATAAGAAAAACTATGTTTTATTTCTAAAACACCCAAGATAATGATTCTAAAAATGTCTTTTAGTACCACAGTAAAAGCTCCTTATTTGCTATTCCTTTATTTGCATTTTTACTATTCGCAGATTAAAAAATTCACTATTTGCAGTTAAAAGTTTTGTTATTCACCGACTGCCGAAAATTACATAAAATCTGCAAATTTAAACTTACCAAACTTGGCTAGGCAGTAAGTGTTAATTGATTATCAAAGACATCTTCCATCGATCATAAGTCCAGGACTCTGCTCAGACTTTTCTCTCTGCCGTGTAATGGATCTGGCACTTAATCCATGTATTGCGAAGATATTCATCTCATAACTTGCCGATATTGTGAATTTAATAATAGAGTTGAAAGGAATAGTAAATGTGACATAGTAAAGTGAAGGTTTAAGAAGGCCATTACTTAGTATTATTGGGAGTCAAAGAAGCTTTCAATTTCTCTAAGACTGAAGATAACAATAAATAAAACTTTTTTTTCATACATTTGTTTTTTTTTTATTTTACACCCAAAGTATCCCCTATGATCCCACATTAAATACATTTGCAGAATGTATCCTCTGTAAATAAGGAGCTTTTACTGTATATAGTTATTTTTAGACAATTTAACAAAAGTTATGTTTATTTATTTATAAATATGATTCCAGGTGCCATATGAAGTATTTAACAAGCGCTATCGCAATGCTCAGAGGGTGCTGGATGTGGAAGCGAGGCAAGTTACATCTTCTGTGAGTGACATTGATGCTGCCACAAAGAAAGGAGCTACAACTGGAGAGATTGACTCACTGCTTGGTGGAATGGTAAATATGCAATTTATTTTCCTGATTCTGTAATAATAACAATAATTTATTTGCTAAAACATGGGTTATAACAGATACAATGAATACATTTCACAATTAATGGTCCAAACATGTTTTGCTACTAATTATTAGGCGTGCAAATTTTTAAATCAAGTAATACAATATAAATGTTCAAATGATTAATATATGTTACATGTTGATTTGATTGATAATAAAGAGACACAGGAAAATTACCACAACTATACCAATAATGAAATAATTCTAAAGCAATTAAAATAATAAATATTTAATTAAAGTTATTTACTGAAAATACAAATTTAAAACATAAACATCAATAACTGGCTTGTTCAGTAGATGCAGAAATACTTAGGATATAAACAAAACAGAACACACTATAAAACAATACAAACTAAAAATACCACAAAAAAGAAATAAAGAAAGCAAAAATGAACAAAGAAGAAAGAGCAAATTAATAATAAAATTAAGTAAAGTACCTACACTGAATCTTTAACTTCCCTGCGCAGGGAGATGATAACCTTACGACGGAAGCAGATAGTTTTAGAATTAAAAAGGTTGATGTCTTGATTATTTTGATGAAAGCTGTCTCTAAAACCTCTACAGTGAAAAATTAATGTGCATTTGCAGGTAGAGAAGCTCACAACAATGAAACGCAAAGCATCAGAAGCTATCACAGAGGAGGTGCAAGCTGCCTGCGTTTGCAAGAAGCGGCTGGAACATCTCAAGGAGCAGGCTGAGGCTCTTACAGAGCCGACTGCTCCACAGGCTAAGGTAACACTACTAGTTTAAATAACTACATGCATCATTATCAGTCAATGGACATCCACTGCTGGACATATCTTTTAATCACTTATTTGCGATACAAGTGAAACCACCTCTAAAACTAGAAAATGGAACCTGGGCCAGGAGCTGCCAAGAGAAAGTGAATGCTTTTGCTGAACACCTTGCATTAGTATTCACCCCGAATGAATCAGGGAATAACAGCTACTTTGAGGACTCTGTAGAATCAACTGTAAATGCTCCCTATCAGCTAAATGTTCCTCCAAAATCGGTTTCACCTCGTGAAATAGCACGACTAATTAGAGAATTAGACAACAAGAAGGCACCCGGGTTTGACTTAATCACAAAAGAGGTCTTGATAGAGCTACCCAAGAAAGCATTAGTTTTTCTATCATACCTATTTAACGGTATTCTGAGAACACAATATTTTCCGAGAATATGGAAGGTGTCTCAGATACTGATGATTCACAAAGCGGGGAAACCACCACATGCCATCAAATCTTATCGACCCATAAGCTTATTACCAACCTTGTCAAAACTATTCGAGAAAGCCCTTCTGGAAAGATTAATACCAATTTTAAATGAAAACAACTTGATTCCTCCTCATCAATTTGGCTTTAGACAGCATCATTCGACAGTAGAACAAGTCCATCGAGTGTGCGATAAAATTCGAAAATCCCTAGAACATAAAGAATATTGTGCTTCTGCTTTCTTAGACATTCAGCAGGCATTCGATAAGGTCTGGCACAAAGGTCTTTTGTGCAAACTCAAATCAGTGCTACCACATAGCTACATACCACTTCTCTCCTCCTATCTGTCTGATAGAATTTTTCAAGTAAAAGAAAAAGACACAACATCTTCGTTTTTCAATATTAGCGCTAGTGTGCCGCAGGGATCTGTTTTGGGGCCTACTCTATATACAATATACACAGCCGACCTACCGACTCTATCAAATATTACAACAGCAACATTTGCCGACGACACAGCTATATTAGCAAGCCATAAAAATGCTACTTCAGCATCAGCACTGCTGCAAACAGGTCTTGATCAGGTTGCAACATGGCTGCGGAATTGGAGGATTAAGACAAGCGCCAATAAATCTGTTCAGGTCACGTTTGCTTTAAGAACAGGAGATTGTCCGCCGGTCCATCTAGATAACAACACTTTGCCTCACAATGAACACGTCAAATACTTAGGCCTATATCTAGACCGCAGACTCACGTGGAAAAAGCATATAAAAACTAAAAGAGAAGAGCTGAATATCAGATTTAAAACATTCCACTGGCTTTTAGGCAGAAACTCTAAGCTGTCCGTTGACAACAAGCTGCTTATTTACACGTGCATCTTGAAGCCGGCCTGGGCCTATGGCGCTCAACTGTGGGGTAGTGCATGCGACACTAGCCTAAATATCCTGCAAAGAATGCAAAATAAAATACTACGTACTATCGCCAACTCGCCGTGGTTTATCACGAATGAGGAACTACATCATAATTTGCAAATTTGCACAGTAAAGGACGAAGTTAGGGGGCTAGCCAAAAGATACAAGAAGCGACTCCTTATTCATCCTAATATCTTAGCAAACAGACTCTTGACTGATGACTGTCCGAGGCGTCTTAAACGTAAACGCATACTCGACCTGGACATTTAAAAAACAGGACGCACCAAATGAGCGCCGACTCCTAATGAGGATCGACCTCCACAAGACAAAGACACTCGCAACATATTTGTTTATAGTCTTAGGACTGATCGCAGATTGGCCGTACAAGAAAAAAAAAAAATTTATTTGCATTATATAACATACTAGCGCACGCCCGCAACTTTGTCCACGCGGAATTTAGTTTGTCACAAATCCCACCATGGATTTTTCCGAGTTAAAAAGTAGCCTATGTGTTAATCTATGTCAATACCAAATTTCAGCTAATTCGGTTCAGTAGTCGAGGCGTGAAAGAGTAACAAACATTCATATCATCAATTTTCGTAAATCTCGGTAAAGCATGGATTTTTTCAGGATAAAAAGTAGCATATATGTTAATCCAGAGTAAAATCTATTTCCATTCCAAATTTCAGCCAAATCTTTTCAGTAGTAGCGGCGTTAAAGAGTAACAAACATCCAAACAAACATCCAAACAAGCATCCATACAAACTTTCGCGTTTAGAATATTAGCCCCTAACGTATCCCTATCCTACCCCTACTCTACCCCTTTTTTAATCGACTTCCAAAAAGAGGGAGGTTTACGTACGGTACGTTCGGCTGTAGGTATATTTTTTTTATGTATGTCTAGCGATATATTTGCTTTTTTTCTCTCGCTGGGAAATGTTTTTACGCGTCCCTCCCGAAGGTGTCGCGGCTCCATCGGGAGAGCATGTGGGACTCGCAGGCCAGGACTACAATACGTACTAAAACCCAGCGCAACCCTCCGCGTCTAAATGAAGCAACAACGCGTCGAATGGAACATTCCACATTGCCACTTCCGACGTAATCCTAAAGAACTAAAAAAGCTAAACAACTTGGGGGAAGAAAAGAGGATAATAAGGAAACTAAGGAAGACTGGGGAAAAAGTGTACATTAGTCTAAGCGAAACTTGACCAGGTCCCACTAGTTTTATATATACGCCAGCATATTAAAGTGGGTGGATAATTGTGTGTATATAATATATATACATTATATAATTATATAACATTTTGTTACAGACACAGATGAACGCTTGGCGCGGCGTCCGCCTGGACAGGATGCTGGTGGACTACTTCCTGCGCAACGGCTACTATGACTCGGCAACCAAGCTGGCTGATAAACGTGATCTTAGGGATCTCACTAACGTAGGTCAGTATCTGTAATCAATATCATCTCAGCTGATGTTATAATGATCTACAATATATCAGCATATTTGAAGCCGATTGACTTACACATTACACGAGAGCAAAGAAATTTTGTTCTTGTGCCTTTGAATCCCTCACTTTGCTCAGATGTCTAGCGTAGAATCATTTGCTACTCTTGGATTTATTTTAGAATTCTACGCTTCCTTAGGGTCTTGAGGACTAAACTAGACTTAAGAAGGTTCTGATGAGAAGAGCTGGCAAGACATTTAAGAAGTTTACGAACAATTGAACTTTATTATTACATAGAACTAATAATTTCACTTCTTGTGTGAATATTAAAGACAATCCAAATTGTCTTAAAGCATCTTTGTCATTAGTCAAGCATATTTCTCAGGGGCGTTGCTACCGCCGTATCAGCCGTATCAATGATACGGGTCCCCCAGACTACAGGGCCCTTTACGTGTGAAAGCAAAAATGTAGGTAATCCACAATCTATTTTTTGGCAAGCGTGCGCCCAAAAGTTGGAAACATCCTACATAAGTTAAGTCACAGATATACTTCTTTTAAGAAAGCATTTTTGTGTCTTTTGTGAGAAATCTTCAATTGGGCCCCCCAACTAATTTTGATACAGGGTCCCTGCAAGGCACGCTACGCCACTGATATTTCTCTTCTGTTTGTGCAGATATCTATGCGGCAGCGGCGGAGGTTGAGACTGAGTTGTCTGCGCGGCGCACGGCGCGCTGTCTGCAGTGGTGCGCCGACAACCGCTCCAAACTGCGCAAACTCAACTCCACCATGGAGTTCAAGATACGCATACAGGTATTGTACATCATCATCATCATCATATCAGCCTCAGACTAATTACATAAGGACTAGCATCGCACCCAAATTCACGAACAAAATTTTCTGGCATTTTCTAAAGAAACGAGCTTAGATTTCATACATATCTTATACTAAACTAGAAGTTTTTGTTCGTTTTTTACACCATTCAACTACACTAAAAGGTATTTTTACGGAGCTCTTTAACGACGGACACGATTGTAAACTATAAAACATGGATTCTATAGACACTGTGTTTATAATAGCATAAGATCGTTGATCATATACTTTGACAGAAGAATAATGTCTTACGAGGCAGATCTTTATGTAATTAGTCTGAGATATTAGCAGATGGACGTCCACTGCAGGACATAGGCCTTATGTAGGGACTTCCAAACGTCACGATCCTGAGCCGCCTGCATCCAGTGAATCCCTGCGTCTCGCTTGATGTCGTCAGCCCACCTGGTTAGAGTCGATCAACACTTCGTCCAATTTGTAATTTGTCTCAAATGTGTAGATATCTAGTTGACTTCCTCAGTCTCTGAAGGACAGACGCTAACTATGGGCCTCATAAATAAGCTTAAAGTATTTAACAGCCAGCTTATGTTTGGAGTTTCTCTGCCTTGTATCGATCGAATGGATATTGTGGTCTCAAGAGACTGAAAATGCACGAAGCCCAGTGCTGGTTGACCCCAGCATTTAGACTAATGGTATCGAATTGCGATTGCAAAGAGAGAGCCATATCTAAACTTTCTCATATATTGCAGGAGTTTATAGAGCTGGTTCGTGAGGACCGTCGCCTGGAGGCGGTGCGTTACGCGAAGAAGCATTTCTCCACTTACGAAGATGGCCAGCTCGACGATATACAGCACTGCATGGGCATGCTGGCATTCCCCAAGGATACAGGTATGTTGTGCGATATAAATATGTATACTCAATACTCATTAATTAATAAATATATAAAGAGAATCTCTGATATATTAAGTATTTGTTTATATAAACCATCCTCTTGAATAACAGTATCTTTTGCTAAAAACTGCATTAAAATTCGTTGAGTAATATAAAAGATTTTAGCAAACATATAGCGGAAGTGACTTGATTTTACAAGCTTTTATTTAACTTGCAATGTATGAACATTTGTTTAGGTGGAATCTTGCAACTCAATTCTGAAGCAGATATCTTCAACCAATTGAGCTGAAATTTCTTATACAAGTTCAATTTGGATGACCATGCATATTTAACTTTGTGACGTCATTCCAAATCGAACATGGCGGCATATCTGTGGCGCACTAGTTATTTTTAACACACTTCTACAATATGGGTATCAAATGAAAGGTCTTGCTAAGAATAATTCGAAACTAAGTGACGTCTAAATCCAATTTTGCGGCAAAATTTTGTAACAATGGCCAGGTATTTTGTAACATTTTTGCCTATAAAAGCTTGATTTTTTTTACTTTTAATTTATTATGAATGTTATTTAAACGGGTACATACCACGATAAAACGACGAGATTTTTAATGTCGATATTTCGACCCAGTTGCATGGATCGTGGTCACGACGGAACTGAATTTGCGAGATGAGAAGTGAAGTCAGCTGTTAGGGGCAGAATCGATCTACCCTCTTTCTCGTTCTTTTTCTTTTTTCAACGACCTCGCGTTTTTGGCTGTTTAGGCAAACCACACTCACGATATCGCTTTTGTTATTATGCGTATCGCGGCGCCCTCTTGGTTTGCATAATTCTACGACCGGCTATTATTATACTAATATTATAAAGCTGAAGAGTTTGTTTGTTTGATTGAACGTGTTAATCTCAGGAACTACTGGTCCGATTTGAAAAATTATTTCTGTGTTAGATAGCCCATTTATCGAGGAAGGCTATAGGCTATAAATTATCCCTGTATTCCTACGGGAATGGGGACCACGCGGGTAAAACCGCGCGGCGTCAGCTAGTGTTTGATATGGTGCAGAGGTTGAGCCGTACCGCTCGCTGCTGGGCGGCTGGCGCTGGGGCGCGCTGGTGGCGCAGTTCCGCTGGGAGCACGCGCGGCTGCTGCACCCCGCGCGCCTGCCCGCGCTGCCCGTGGCGCTGCAGCTGGGGCTGGCCGCGCTCAACACTCCGCAGTGCTACAGCGAGACCACGCAGGTATGATTTATACTGGTACTAAAGCCCGACCAGACTGCACTATTTCATCATCACCATCACCATCACCATAGCCGTCGCCGTCGTCGTCATCGTCATCATTGTCAACCAATGTACGTCCCGTGTATGTATGACTATTGCTATTGACTGGTCACGTAATCAAGATCTGTCATTCCCATACATTTTTCTAGTTTTCGAAGCGTTTGCGCTCGTAGAAAGAGATTCGACGTGCCACTTAGCTAGAGGGGCTGAGCCGCCTGCATTAAGCGGATCCCTGCATTGCATATTGTCAGTCCTCCTGGTGGTTGACCAACACTGCGCTCTCTAGTGCGGGATCGCCATTTCAGCACCTTGGGACCACAAAGTCCATCGGCTCTTTGAGCTATGTACCCCGCCCATTGCCACTTTAGCTTCGCGTCTCATTGAGCTATGTCAGTGACTTTGGTTCTTCTGCGGATCTCTTCATTTCTGATTAGATCTTCAGAGAAACTCACATAGCTCATTCCATCGCCCGCTGTGTGACTCAGCAGTGTTTATTAATAACAAATAAAAAAAAAATAATTAGAAAAATTAACACTCAAGACAGTTATAACGAAATTAAACTTGTCAAAGTGCATTTTCTATTAACTTCCCCACTATGCAAGCGGTCATCATCAACCATCCGCTAAAAATCGTTATCTTTCATCCTCGATTTAACCCCATTACATGTTATATTTTAACTATAGCCAATATACCAATCACTGTGAAAAATGGCAGACTTTCATAAAAATGTAAACTACTGTAACCCTATATGATTCTTATGTAGAATCCCTCGCTACTGAACGCAGGTTTTCGCAACTTTAATAAAAAATGTAAACTACTACTTAACCTTATACGATTTTTATTAAGAATCCCTTGCTACTGAACGCAGGTTTTCGCAACTTTATAAAAAATGTAAACCTCTACTGTAGCCCTATACGATTCTAATTAAGAATCCTTCTCTGCTGGTTGCAGGTGTCGGCGTGCCCCGCGTGCCAGCCGCCGTTGAACGCGCTGGCGCGGCTGCTGCCGCACGCGCACTGCTCGCACTCGCGCCTCGTGTGCCGCATCTCGCGCCTGCCGCTCAACGAGCACAACCAGCCCATGGTGCTGCCCAACGGACAGGTGTATGGTGAAAAGGTACGTGTAAGGTCCCTTGTCCTTACTGTAATAGCACTAAGTCACTGTCTCACCACTACACTATTATACACTATAATGGTCAGCGGCATTATTCGTATCATAAGAGACGTTGCAATCCAAACACTTTGGATTCGTTCGTTTGGATCGTGCCGCGATGCAAGAACCAGCTCATGACTAAGGGCCCCGTATGGGTTCGAAACTAGTCGGGCATACTCCGACGTAATATCACGTGAGTTTTAGCCGTGTTTCATAATCATTTAATATGAATAACACTCACGATAGTTTAAATTCTAAAAAAGCTTATTATAGTTATATTTAATATATTTTAAATGATATTTTATAAAACAACAATACATATTTTAAAATAAAAAAAGTTATGAAATGACATGCGTTTCTACACTCATTTCTAATTTGTTTGTTAGTAAACAGTACTCCTCGAGTATGGCTTTAGTACAGTACAGTAGTTTTTTTTGAAGTACCTATTAAGGGATTCTTAGTTAGAATCTCTTGCTATGCCCATAATGAGGGACTTATTTCTTTCAACATCATTAGCTTATTTGAATGGCCCAACTGAGAAATGTCAAGAACCCATGGTGTTACTTAATGTACATATTGTGTACGCTGATTTGATAATAATTACTATCAGAAATTACTCATTATTATGTCATTATCATGTAATTATGTCATTTTGTTTGTTTTCAGGCTCTCAAGGATATGATGAAGGAACACGGATCGATCATATGCCCAAAGACAAAGGAAGTGTTCTGCATGAAGCGTGTGGAAAAAGTATATGTCATGTAAGCCATACTCAAAATAACTATAGTCTATTTTATTACTCAATTATGTCGACATGTTTATGTGTAGTACCTTCGTTTTTGGATATTTATCTTTTCTTATAATTGTATTAAATATATCCTAGTGTGATACGAAAACGGGTAATAAATGTGAAATGTAAGAATAATGTCAACATTTCTATATTTTATAATCCTTACACTATATTGAGTTGTTCAGTATGGGAACCATCTTTATGTACAGTGTGTAGTATCGAAGTCTCAGACTAATTACATAAGGGCCTACCTCGCTAGACTTTACTTTTCTGTCAAAGTATATGATCAACGATCTAATGCGATTATAAAAACTGTCTCATTATCGTGTTCATCGGTGAAAGAGCTCTGTAAAGATACCTTTTTGTGTAGTTGAATGGTGTGAAAAACGGTCAACAACTTCTAGTTTAGTGTAGGATATATACCTAATCTAAACTCATTTTCCTCAAAAAACTACAGACAATTTTGTTCGTAAATTTAGGTGCAATACTAGTCCTTATTTAATTAATCTGAGATCGAAGTAGATAAACTTTGTTGTGTAATCAAAATGGCCATACCATAAAAATAAAAAAGAAGAGATAAGACTTCATTGGCGAAATTTTGTCATAATAAGCCCGAATGATGCAATGTTTCTTATAGACTCTGAAACCCCTCCAGGTCCATCAGAACCGATTCATTCGTCAAACCACGGATGCTCCGTGGATTGTACGCAATAACGACTAACATAGAAACCTAGATCTCCCTACAATAGCCCAATATATGAAACAGCTCTCGAAAACTTATTTTGAGAGAGCCGCCACCCACCCCAACCAACTAGTGGTTGAGCCTTTCAACTATACCCCTGATCCCAACGCCGATTGTAGATCTAGACGCCCAAAAAGGCTCCTTAAGATGACTTAACGACCGACAATGCTTCCCAGTCAAGACAAACAAGCTACACAGGTCTTCGACGGCAAAGACGAGGTCCCCTAAATCTGATGTCACCCAGACATGAGTTTATAACCCACGATTTTTGGGGCGTCTGGACTGATACATTCAGGCCAAAACACCCTTCCAGAACTCTCAGAGAGACAAGAGACTCCCTAGGAGATTCGTTCCGGCCACATCTGCTTCTGCCTTCGGGCCCCAAATGCTTCTGCGCTCGTCTAAAGCCCCGGTGACACCGCTGAGGTCCTATTAAGGAGTCTACGGCACTTACACAATTAGAAAAAAAATTTACCATGCAGACGAGGGGTCAATACAGTTTCCTTATAGTTTCTTGTAACCTCGTGTTGTGGTTTAGTGTAACCTCAAATGTAACCACAACACAATCGTAACGGTCGACATAAATTTTTGTGTATATGTCCATATTCGTATTAAGATTCTTGGTGTTACTTATTTTATACGGTTTTAATTGCTTCTTATTTTGGTTGTAAAACGTTAATCATTAGGTATCAAAAGTTCAGACCAATGGTAGAACCAAATGTTACCATGTACGGTCCAAACATTTTATTTTTATTTAGTCAGCTATTTAGCGATGTCCTAATGCATTATTGATTCATTTTATTCAATTTTAACGATTCTCTTAAGGTGAACTTTTAATCGGTTTAACACTTAATGTTTTTAGACGTTTTACACTAACTATGGAGAAGGCTATTTCTTTTATAATTTTAAATTAACCATATTGAAAAAACTGAATCTCTTTGAAATTTTAACTCTTCCCACCTGTCACATTAGAAAACAGATTTTGTAGAGTTCCCACACAGGTCATATGCAGTAGTTAAAAAACACGTTTTGCTCACTTTAAGACAATTAATTTAATTAAAAAAATTAATAAAAAAAAAATAAAAGCAAGCTTTTGTATTTGTATGATTTTCTTTACTTGTACTAATAAAAGTGTTATAATATGTATGTTCCATTCACAAACTATGGAAGTGAAACTTCAGACATCTTCGCCATACCCAGTGGCGTGCACAAGGTGTTTAACTAGGTATGCACTATATGTACAATTTGGTCCTACCAAATGGAAAATTCTCCTCAATCTCTTCGTAATGACTTCTTAGGGTAGGCAGTACATTTTTGCATCTATGGAATGCATGCCACTGACCATACCTCGTCAATCATCACAAATTGTCACATCACAAGACGATAGAGTGTTTGAGGTTTTTTGCAAGGGTTTGAATATCGGCAAAATTTCTTATGTCACAAATCAAGGAATTTGCCACAAGCGCTTGTATTGGTTGATGTCATGGTTCCACCTTTACTAAAGCCATGCCCGATGTGCACCGTTTACCAACAAAACAAACAAATTAGAAATGAAGGTAAAAAAACGCATGTCATTTTATAACTTAATTATTTTAAATTGTGTTTTGTTATTTATCACATTTTCATCAATTTAAGAGCACGTTAATTATTATTTTTCTCTCATTTATTTATTTGTCCTTTTTTTAATTTTATTATTATATTTTAAATACCAAACTTGTGGTTCAGTTATAAAATGTATTCGTAATATGACTATTGTGCTAGGATGTAATGTCTCATTCCTTCGCTAGCTCTGTCTGTAGTGATATTTTCGTCTCATCCAGTTCAAATAACAAGGATTAAAGTCGCGCTGCTCAGAAATTGCGATGTAACTTCGAACTGGCGTATAAGGTTGTTGAACTGCGCTGTTCCAAGGTTATGACAACTGTTTGTCTTTGTTGTGATGAGTCAAAATAACGAGACAATCGTAATTTCAACATGTCCAATTCGATCACGACCCCTCAGAAACGCAATCTCTGAGCAGCTGGATGTAAAGTTTCACTTGAATACATAACTACGTGTCCACTTTATTACATTTGGGAACATATCAGTTAGTTAACCGTACATTGTCAATCTTCATGGGAAAATAACTACTGGAATAACTTTTCGTAATTATTATAACTGACCTGTCCATTTTAAAAAGAAAAAAATAAATTTCGTATGTAGTGGGTTTATTTTAACTATGCATTTTAAGAAAATTGTATTGTTACAGTGTAAGTCTTTGTATCTTATATGTGATTTTTAAGGAATAAAGTATTACCTATGTAACCAAGCAGCATTTTTATTTCATTTGCCATCGACAATTTTTTTAACATACTAGCGGACGCCCGCGACTTCGTCCGCGTGGAAATCAATGTAATCTTTCGAGCCCTATTTCACTACTTTATGGGTTGAATTTTAAAATTTTTTGAATTAAATTAAAATATTTCGTATTTTTTTTATTATTTATGAACAAATTTTTAAAACTGTAACTCTAAATATGAAGGACTTTCCATACAAACTTTCAACCCCTATTTCACCCTCTTCTTATTTTATTTTCGTAATAAAAAGTAAGGTCTTAAACCGTGCCAAGTTTCATTTGAATTCATTCAGTAGTTTCAGCATTATGCCCGAATAACAAAAAAACATAGACTGACAAAAAATCGAAAAAAAAATGTTTTTAGCTTCAGTATTGATTTTAATATAATGCTCCCCAACATATAAATAAAATGTTTAGATATAGATTTTGTCAAAAAAGGGTATTTTTTAGTAAAAGAACATATATTTTTATATTTTTATTGCTTTATTATTTGACTAGTAGATAAATTGACTAGAAACATTACAGTCGTGATTTATAATAACATTTGAATTGAATTTTTTATAACATGTAATAAATAACCAACGTCATTAAGTAAATTATAAAGGTTTAATCCCACCCCTCTCTCATTCTGAGAGGAGACTCGAGCTCAGCAGTGAGCCGATTATGGGTTAATAACGATAAAGGTTTATCATTTACAACTATGAACCTTTGTTTGTCTAAATCTACCCTCCTACAATACAATATTGGTAAATGACTAGAGAACAGACATTTTTTTGTACATACAAAATGTCTAACAGAACCAAGTTTTGACAGGCGGTTCGGAACTGTCATTGACTTCATGTCAAATCTGCCCAATACCAGAAATCCCGTATTTGGCTAGTTCTGGTACATTTATATCGTCCAAATCCGGATTGTTCGAGACATAACCGGTTTTATCCGGTTTCATCGACAAATATTCGGTTGAATCCGGTTTTATGGGCACATAATCATCGGTTCCATCGGTGAGATCGATTATTTTGTTCTGTAAAAGCAAATTTTCGAATTCGTTGGTGATATTAGCTTCATTCAACAGTTTCAAGGATTCTTCTAGAACAAGATGGCGGTTGTGTTCTGGTGTGTGTGAGTGTGTGGATGGCGTCCGGTCGTGCGGTTTGCGGTGGTGAGCGTTGGTGCCAATGTACGGCGGTGGTTGTGGGCGGTTGTAGTTGGCGGCTAAGTTGGTGGTCGATTTTGGGCTGTAGGGCCGGGCCAGGCTGTTGTTTGGGCTGAAACAATAAGTCACATATGATAATCTGTATTAAAACTTAGTTTTCAATGTCTAAACTTAGACAGAAAGCAGTTTTCCTAAAAAAAATGACCCTTGGGTCATATTTACGAGTAAATAACGACTTTCCGGTTTTACCAGCTCATGTGTTGAATAGTCCAAAACTCTAAACGGAACTTTACATTAGAACCGGTGTACAGGTCATCCTAAGGGTGCTTCTCCACCAGATATGTGTTACGCTACTTCGCTACTTTACCAATAATATTCATTGGTGCACATAGCTTAGCACTGATGGAAATGGATTCAACTAAGACATTGTTTTTTATATGGAAGGATGCGAGCTATGTGCAGAACAGAGTATCTACAGTATTCCTGCGTTTGTCGAACTACATAGCGCATCTTCCTCGTACAGCTTCATAGCTTAGTATTGGTGGAAACGGTCACATATTTTCGTAGCGTAGATTTCACATCTTCGCAGCATAGCTGTATAGCACATCTCTGGTGGAAAAGCACCCTTAACCCTACATCCATCGATTACAAGTCCGGGTTTTCTCCGGGAAGTCTCGACGGATTATTATTGGTAACATTCATGTTGGGAATCGTTAGACCCTTTCGTTCAATAATTGTGTTGTGCCCTTTAAAATTTAAATACGCTTCTGATGTCAACCAGTCACCAACAATAATATAGATAACAAAGACAAAACATTTGATTAAGCAATCTGACACTGATCAGTAGATGGTGAAACTGGCCCTTAATATTCTATTTGTTACTTTAATAATATTTATTTTCCATTGCTATATTTACCCAATTTTTAACAAACTCACCTAGGACCCAAACTCTTCTGGCTCGTATTGTCGCCTACTTGAGTCTGGTCAGTGTTGCCAGTACCGTATCTACAAAGTTCCACCTTGGCAGAATTGTGGGCTCTGAAATATGAAATAAGTACCTACTTATAGTGGCCTAAATTATTGTCTGAAGCAAGTTTGAATTAGATTGCCTTTGGTTAATACCTAACGGTTATTTATAAACATGGATTAGGATTTAAACCTCAATTTTTTTCAAAGTAAAATGAACTTTAAATAATAACGATTAGATTCACTTTACTTTGAAGAAAATTAAATCTTAATCCATATTTTTATATAAGGGGGAAATTGTTATCAAGAGAAAAAGTCAGTCTAATTAGTCGGAGGTAAGAATAATATGAAATTAATTGACTGCCTCCTGCCTGGTATGCGCGGTGGATTTACAAAACGGAGGTCCTGGGTTCGATCCCCGGCTGGGCAGATTGAGATTTTCTTAATTTGTCTAGGTCTGGCTGGTGGGAGGCTTCGGCCGTGGCTAGTTACCACCCTACCGGCAAAGACGTACCGCCAAGCGATTTAGCTTCCCGGTACGATGCCGTGTAGAAACTGAAAGGGGTCTGGATTTTCATCCTCCTCCTAACGAGTTAGTCCGCTTCCATCTTAGACTGCATCATCACTTACTAGGTGAGATTGTAGTCAAGGGCTAACTTGTAAAGAATAAAAAAAAAAGTCTGTCGTAGTACTTATGCAGTCTAAACTACGTCCGTTAATATTAATTATGTATGTACCTACCTAAAATCTACATTATTCACGTACCTACATAAGTAGGTAGGTACCTATATCGCAAAATAGATTATAATTATAATGTAACGTTATTTACCTAGTATTTACAATTTTAAGGTAGGCATACATGACAAGTTATATACGAGATGTAGATAGAAAGCAGAAAGCTACTTAATGTTAATCTAATTAGCCAGGCCCGGACTACCATCCTATGAAAAATTGCCAGGCATGTTATAAAAAATATTTTAATAATGGTTAATGCAAGCTGCCGAAACATCACAGTTAATGTTTTAAATTAACAAAAAAACATATTTGCTATCGTTTTAAAAAAAATAGCACCTGCGTTTTTTATATTCTTCGCAAATGTGATAAATTCCCTCAAGGAAACTATCGGACTGTGGATCAGGGCTGAAAGGTGATATTTAATTATTAATTATTAATTAATAATTAACTTAAAGAAATACATATATAAATTATAATAGAACAAATTCAATTTACCGGAACATAATAGAAGTTTAAATTGAAATTCACAGATTAAAATAAAAGAAGTAACAAAAAAAGTAAGGCTGTATGTACAATGGTCATTGCAAATCGGTGAATGAACGAAAACTAAATTGTAATATACGCAAATAAACAAAAGACATACTTTAAAAATTTAAAACGAATATCATTAAAACTAAAATGTAAATTACGTCACTAGCTGTCAACTTTAAAGAGAATAAAATAAACATTAATGAAAATAATATAGGCAAATAAAATATAATAGACATTTCGCCTTTGATCCAATGGTTAAGATTCGGCTAAAATTTTTTTAAGTCTTTCTTATGGGTTTAAAATATTGGGTCGAGGTATTAGATAGTCTAAGAACCGCAATAGAATGATTGGTTGATAAATTTTTAGGTTTATTATATAAAAAATAAAAAAAACGATGGTCTGTCCATAACAAAGTCTATAGAATGAGTTTACTCACATGGCAGCATAGTGAAAGCACAGCACAGCAGTGAGTGCAGCAATGGACAGCAGCAGTAACGCCATTGGAGCAGCAATTGCTGCTGTCAACTGCTGCACGTAACTGCGCGACGGCAGCGATTGCTTGTACGGCGCGGACCATGCCTCGGTCTCTAGCCCCTTTGATTTGCCCGATTTTGATGTGTTCGGTATCTCCGTTAGGTACTCTAGATGTTCTGTTGTACGATCTTTGTATATTGTGTTGTACTGAAAGGTGATTTCAATAATTAATTACCTAACTGGTAAGATTTTGTAAAACCTTTGTTTTATTTACCCTAAGCTCCTCAATCAGCATTTTAACAACGTGGTTGCTTTAAGCTGTTTTTTTTTTAAAAAGAATATGTCATATCTTTTTTATTTAATATGATTAATATTCCCATTTCCCTCTAACTAGTCGGGAAAGACTTGTGTTAAGAGTGGGTACGACAATAGACCAAATAGGCGGGGATCGAACCACCATCCCTCCGTGTTGAGTCCGACCGCTCTAACCGGTGAGCTATTGAGGCTTTGAAGCTCCCTTTAAGGCACCATAATATATAGTTACATAAATAGGTAAATGATATCCAGGCCTTAATGTTGGCCATTTAACTAGGTTAATGACAAAGATATTCTTTTTACAAAAATTTGATTTTTTTGTGATTTATCTCTTTAGTTTTTCCACAGTTCCTAACAACAGTGAATAAGTAAATTCTGAATCCTATAGGGAATCAGGCCTGACCATGCAGTGGGCAATCTTTAATAGGCTTACCATCAGGTGGGCTATCTGGTTTCGTCAACTATTACTAAGAACCTCCAGGAAATAAACTAGATTACTAGAGGATGTTGTACGTGGTTAACTTACCAGTTCGAAGCTGCACCAATCAAGAGTCAACCCTGCGTCTCGGAAAAGGCGTTCGACAGTGGTTCGCTTATATTCACGAGGACAACTCGGCAGTCGTGATAGGGGACGGACCTCCTCCCTTAACCGTTTTAGTTCAGATGAGAATGCCATTGAACTACCCAAGCGGACCACGAGACTGAAATTAGGTATTTCAATAATTAGACAAATTCATTATTATCCGCTTTTCCTATATAAGTATACTAATATTATAAAGCTGAAGAGTTTTATTGTTTGATTGAACGCACGAAATCAGGCACTACTGGTCTCATTTGAAGATTTCTTTCAGTGTTAGACATACCATTTATCGAGGAAGGCTATAGGCTATATTATATGATAACCCTAATCATACGGAAACGGGAAACGTCATGTACAAATAAAAGGGTAAATGGTTTTCCGTTTTATGATTTATCTAATATAGCTATATTATATTTCTGTAAACTTACATTCTGATGGATTTTGCGCTTAATTCTGTTTAGACGATGACGTAAATATTATCCGAATGACGACTTAAGAAAAAACGATGACGTAAATATTATCCGAGCATAGCTCGTAGGTGCTTTCAGAGTGATCGAATAAGAAGTGAGTAGATCTGTTGAACCGCGTTGCCAACACATATCTACTTTGTAAGTTCTGTCGGCCTCCGTGGTGCTGTGGTATGAGCGGAATCACAAGACGAAATCTGGTATCCCACCACCAGCTTGACCTATTAAAAAAACCTCAATTTCAAAATCGAACCCAGGACGAGCAAATTGAGGTTTTTTTAATAGGTCAAGGTGGTGGTGGGATACCAGCTGGTTGGCACTGGCTTCGGCCGTGGCTAGTTACCACCCTACCTGCAAAGAAGTACCTACCGCCCAGCGATATAGCGTACAGTAGATAATTACAAATATCTCACCCTTCTCCATCGCTAGGTTTCAAAGGTAGGCGTGCCCCTAAATCGATAGCCGAAGCTAGAAATGTAGGATACAAATCCTTGCTACTCTCAGTCCATAATTTCGTTCTCAAAATGTCCTTAAGGCGCGTCATTCTGTGAAAAATATTCGATATTTAGGTAAATAAGCAAAGGACAAGTTATTTAAGACTAAAGTGATGTGAAGTATCTACAGATTTAAACTAAACTTGTCATTCGTTTTCGTTCGATCCATGGTTTATGACTGACCTATGCTCATCTAACAAATCCTCAACATTTAGATTGTCGATCTTCAGTTCCACTTCATGTTTTGCCATGTTATCTTTGGGGGTGACGTTGAGAGTCAGTAGTACTCGACGAGTCTCATAATCTTGTCTATTCAAGCCTATTATTTCCAACTGAAAAACAAGTCAGTTTATTAATCAGTAAAGTAAACGAAATTAAGCTAAGTAATAAGTTAGAAATGGTGAAGATGGGCAGTTATACCTTTTAGTTATCACATACATCAGTTAAAGACGCTTAGAAACATAACTTTCTTTCATAAAACTTTTTGGATTTTCGATTTTCAGAAATTATAAGACTAAGTACCCTGGGTCTTGGTCTCTTGTAACGTTTAAACATTTCGTTAAATTCATCTTTCATACTAATATCAGGTATACATAATTATATGCGAGAGTCCATCTGTCTATTACCTTCTCATGGCTAAACTGCTTAATGGATTTTGATGAATATAGAGATAACCATTTTATCTCTATATTATACATATTTAAAGAGCAGAACAAAAAGTCCATGATTCCCACAGAATCTATGAAAAAATTAATTTCATGCGAGCTGAGTTGCGAATGTCCTGTAGGTACTTGGTTAATAATTCTGTAGGCGTTACAGAATTATTAACCAACTTTTGAAAGGCTTTCATTTTAATTATTAACCTAGACAAGAATAAAAAACATAAGCATTCGTACATGGATAATCTGTATATATCGTTTTATCTATCGTCAATGCATAATGCATGGCGCATACCTTTTATAAAATCAGTAAATCCTCATTAACATAAATACTTTAACGATTCGAGTTAACAAGCTAGTTACACTTAACGTAAAATGGATTTTAAACAAATTCCATGTAATTAGAGCGACACACCATTAGAGCATAACAATAACACTGTTAGTAGATAAACATTTGAGTATTTGTATTAGAATTTATAAGCATTTATCTACTTACCTAACCAGTCCTGAGTATGTGTTGATTATGGATGCGAAGTTAGAGCCACTTTCAGATGTTTGGTGTTATTAAAATATGGTATAAGTGCCTTCGTGTGGCGAAAGGCGTGTCTTCGATGACAAAGTAGGTTGATAGAGAGAATGCAATAATACAAGGAGCTGATCTGATAATAGAGTAGGACGGTTGCCATGATCATTATCATCATCAGTCTTTTTTAACGGTCCTCCACAGGATCAGTCCTCCTTCTCCAGAGAGGGGATATGGACTTAGACTTAGGGCTAAGAAATTATTAAATTATCTAAACTAGTCCAGGATCTCGTGACCCAAAACCACATAGGTCAACTAATACTGGACCAATGAGGCTTAGTGGTCATGGGAACATCGAAACTATCAATTGATTTTGAGCTCATTAATCTTGCGCTACATATTAGAGCTATATGCTCTAAAGCTTGACTTAAAAAATATATTTTTAAATATTAATTATTCTCAATTTCCGTAATCTAATTTCAAAACGGTGATCTCACTCGCTCTAAATATTTATATACGGAACGGTCCGAAAATTTTACGATAAGGCAATAAATAAGACGATCGAAACTTCAAAGAAATAAACGTTAACGTGAAAACAAATTTACAGTGATCGGCGATTTGGTACTCCTTGGTGGTGTTCCAAAAATAAATCCCGAGTGATGTCGGCCGCTGTATATGTAGCGTAGCCACGGTGGGAGCTCCGGTTTGCCGATCAGCGACGCGTGGAAGCGGTATTGCTGATCGAATTCTGTGTACACGGAAAATATTCATTTATACACTATTATTTTTTTTCAGGAGGAAAAAAAATCATGGACATCCTGAACCGGATAGTGTCGGACTCCTACTGGCTAAAAAAAGCCCCTCCTGACCCCTATGCGTTGGTGTTCCTGCCAATTCGACCTACCACCAACACCACTGTCTATGTATCACCGAGCTCTATTACACTTACACTTACACACTTACACTTATACACTTTATTATTTATTCCAGATAAAATCTTATAGCTTCCCATTTCTCCTTCGTCTCTAGCATTAAGCTGCTTAGATTTTCAACTTCTATTTCGCTCCCAACATGACGTTTTACTAATTCTCTCTGTTGTTCAAAATTTGGACAGTGGACTTTACACTTTATTTGTATACCAAAAAAACAAGGAAACAAACAATATAACAAATAAATAAGAAGTAGGATACAAAAAGATTGCATTATCGCTTCATAATGGTCACTTTCAGGCAACCAAAATATTAGAGTGAATTGCGAGTTGCATGCATGACTGACTGAGGATGAAGTAACGATGCAGTCTAAGATGGAAGAGGAAACTCTGACGGTTTCTACGCGGCATCGTACCGGAACGTACGTCTAAATACGTCTTGGTCATCTTTGGGTGATAACTAGCCACGGTCAATGCCTACCACCAGACAAGACTTAAGCCTATTTCGAAATTACAAAATCCGAAATTTTCCCGAGCTGGGCATTGAACCCAGAACCATTATATATATTGCATATATTGCATTGATATTGAGAGTCACAACACCACCACAGAGGCACAGAGTACATAATGTAGAAGGCTGTATATTATGTATGTATCTATCAACTGCGAGGTCGTTATAAAATACTACAATAGTCCAGCCAGATCGAGAACTGTTATTGTACCTAGATAGGTGTAACTAATAAATACGTATATTTTCGTAAAACGAAGTCGTTACACCATTTGTAACTTCAAAATATCTAAACGAATCAGGATGTATTTTTTTCAGAGAGATAGATATATAGAATAGCAGATTAGCACTATTCGAATACCTTTTTATTAGGACTAAATTCAACTCAGTTCAGTTAGCACTCAACCATAAAACATTGAGTTAGCATAATGAAAATTGTAAAATATCTGGCATTATTTTTTTTTTAATTTCTGTATATCGGTATGTTTGTATAAATATTTAAACCTTATTCATATACTAATGGATCGATGGCCTAGAGCCTAGACTTTAGGCATTCATTCAGGTTTCATTGAAACTGAAAGTAATTATAAAAATATTTAAGCAACACTGACGAAGTATGCGTCTTCTAGCTTTATAAAACACCTCAAAGTTTCGTAAAAAAAATCAAATGGGTTAATTAGACACACCTTGATATGTCCAGTTGAACAGATTGGGACTGATTGGTATTGCAAACATTTCCGTTTCCACCGCATTGTAAACATGCCCTAATACTGCTTCGCCGCAGAACAACATCCATGCGAGTATTATTAGCGCCATATTCTGAAAATTTAAAAATGGAATATTTCAAATGAAGATTTAAAACCATTGCCTTTTCCCTACGGGAAAGAATAAAGAAAAAAAAATGAAAATTTAAAATTATATTAAACTCGTTTATTAATACTGGAATATTTAAGGTTAACTACGCATCTCTACTAATTTAGTATCAAGGAATAATTATTAATATAAATAATACTTAACAATTTAACCACGTTATTATCAACTACTTCAGAGTTATTAGATTTTTTTTATTATTTTAATAATTAGAAAAAAAACCAGGTAACTAGGTTAGTAAGTAACTAATAATTAGGCCAACGATCAAAACAAACAGTATTATATTATAACAAATAATGAATACATAATCCAGTTTCCCATGACACGGAAGAATTTTAACAGAAGCGTAATTAAAATAATTTTACTCATTAATAATGATACCTACGAACGTTAACATAACAGCTGTTTTACACTGTGTCGTAACTCGTAAACAGTATGTTACAATTACCTACCTACCTACCTACTTACCTACCTACTACTGCCTTGCGTACTGATATTATGTTAGGATTATTTTTATAAATATTATTTAAAATAAAAAAGAATTATAGCAAACAGCATAAATAATAATGTTAGAAACAATAAGCTCACAAATCACACTTTTATATTTAAATATTCGCTTTAATGGTAAAGGATCTAGTGAATTTCTAGGTTTATTTTAAACACCTATGCAAATCTACGTAAGCGAATGATATTAAAAAAAAGAAGTCGTCATTTAACGTAGAATAAGAATTTATTCACTTACAATTTACTTCCCATTTATTTACGTTTACGATAAAAATAAGCAAATACGTCCCTGAAAATAGGGCGTGACGTAAAACAGGCGCGAGTCGCAACGTCATACGTCATTGGTTGGATGGTTGGCCTTCTCGTGGGGGTCCAACAACGATGTTTTGTATTGAAATTTGCGTTCCGTTTCCAAGACCGATAAATAGAACCATAATTTTTTAAATGTAAAGAAATTTTATTGTATCATTAAAGTGCATTTCTGAAACTAAGAATACTTTCAACATACGTTGCACTTAAAGTAACGTGGTAAAAATAGTGTGCATTCAAATTATTAAAATATTTAACCAAAGTTTCTCCATTATGAAACGTGTGTCATTAACTGCACGTATAACTTAACGTCATTTTGTTCATTCGTTCGTATTTCGCTACAAATGTCAGATGCTCGAAAGGGCGAGGGAGGCGAATTAGTGATATTGTTAACTTTTATGTGCTGATATCTTCGTACAAATAAATATTAACATTTGTTATTGTAACAATGTTATCAGCGGTGCTTAGAGATGGGGCGTATGCTTGTCAAATGCGCTCACTCCTGTGTATGTAATGCCTAGGCAGTCGTTTTAGTTTGGGTGTTAATAATTGTTTTTTGTACATTTTCGGGATGTTGAAGTTCAAAAAAATGGGTTCCGATAAAGTACCACTGCTGCTTGTGACTGCCAACGTTGGATCAATATTTGAGGACGTAAGTTATGTTTTATTTTAAAAAATGGTTTCTGCTTTTTAGTTTTGTCCGAGGCTGATCTAACCGCCTTCCCACATCATATTAATTAAATGTAGCATGTCATAGTCTTATAATGTTTTATAGCGCCACAGTTTTTTAGGGTAGGTAGGTACCTTTCACATAATAATTACTGAACAGATTCTGATGAAACTTTGCAGTAAACACCATAACTAATATCACATTATGTAATTTATTAAAGCCAAAATTTAATGTTACTATGTGATTAATCTAAAATTTGAAGTGAATGTAGATTTATATCATGGTTTAACACACCTAGGCTAGTTTTTCATATAGGAAAAATTTAACACAGGAATTGTGTTTACTGATTACTGAAAGTTTTTTAGTTTCCCAGCTCAGTCAGTATGGGATTCTATATTTTCTAAATTTGCTCAGGTCTGGTTTGGTACGCATAGGCTGTGGCTAGTTACCACCCTAATGGCAAGGCTATACCACCAAATCAGATTTAGTGTTCTGGTATTATGTCGCATAGAAGTTGTCAGAGGTGTGGGTAGAATATTCTTGTACCGGAATCGGAGGCAGAGGTCATATCCACTGGGCTATCACAGCTCATTGTGTGGTTTTGAATCAAAACCGGGGCATGCATGTCCGTCTTTTCAGTTGTCTGCATTTAAAGAAATTAAATATCACATGTCTCTAACGGTCAAGGAAATCATCATGAGGAAACCTGCATACCAGAGAATTTTCTTCATTCTCTGTGTGTGTGAAGTCTGCCAATCTGCATTGGGCCAGTTAGGTGGACTATTGGTCTTACCCCAGTCATTTTGAGAGGAGACTTGAGCTCAGCAGTAAGCCAAATATAGGGTTGATAACAAACAAGAAGATAAAACAAAACTTAAAAATCTATTCAAAACAACAAACAAAGCCATCAGAAAAGATTATAAAGACCACAGAAAACAGATATTAGAAAAAAGCCTGAAACAATTTCGAAGTACGAAGAGGGGTCTCAAGGATTTAAACACACACAAAAATTGGATAACAAAACTAGAAACGGGTCAACAAGAAATGAGAACAAGGAAAGAAATAATTGACAGTGCCACGGAATTCTATAGAAACCTTTATGGATATCATGATGACATAGCAGAGGAAAGGGTAGGTCCAATCATCAAGACCTCCGAAAACTCAGAAGGTATAGTACAAGCCATTGATGAACAAGAAGTGCTTAAATATATATGTAAACTAAAACCTGACAAATGCCCAGGACCTGATCATATAACAAATGAGGCCATAAAGATTGGAGCACCAATACTAACTAACATCTTAACAAGATTATTTAACAAAGTGATAGAACAAGGCTCCATACCTATACAGTGGGGTAGCTCAAACATTGTTCTACTATACAAAAAAGGGAACCCCCTTGACATCGGTAACTATAGACCAATTAGTTTGATACCGACCATTTACAAGCTATTTTCATCAATTATACTTAGTCGAATAACACCAACAATTGATATGAACCAACCGATTGAACAGGCAGGATTCCGTGCAGGTTTTTCCACAGTTGACCACATTCATGTTATAGAACAACTTATAGAAAAATACAAAGAATTTAATAGACCACTTTATATAGCTTTTGTGGATTATTCTAAAGCATTCGACAGTATAATACACACATCTATATGGCATACACTGGAGAACAACAAAGTGGATAACAGATATATTCAAATTATTAAAGACCTGTATTCCAAAAGTGTAAGCAGAATAAAGCTAGAAAGGAAAGGTGAAATGATCCCCATTAGACGAGGCCTAAGACAAGGTGACCCGCTTTCACCAAAACTATTTATAGCAGTGCTTGAAGGTGTCTTTCAAAACATAGAATGGGGAAGTAAGGGTATACAGATAAAAAACCGTCGCCTAACGCATCTGAGGTTTGCAGATGACATAGCCCTTTTTAGCGAAACTGCACCATCCCTAGAAAAAATGCTACAAGTCTTAGATGTGGAAAGCAAAAAAGTAGGTCTAAATATGAACCCAGACAAAACTAAAATCATGTCCAACAGCCAATTAAAGCCTATAAAAGTAAATAATAAAATGATAGAATATGTAGATAAGTATATTTATCTGGGGAAGCAAGTGTCATTTGACACAATCAACAACGAGATGGAAATAAACAGGAGAATAAACATAACCTGGAGCAGATACTG
This sequence comes from Bicyclus anynana, assembly GCF_947172395.1. NCBI lineage: Eukaryota > Metazoa > Arthropoda > Insecta > Lepidoptera > Nymphalidae > Bicyclus > Bicyclus anynana. Next base: position 5,499,506 of record NC_069106.1, on the reverse strand, counting down.
GGCACAAAAGGAGATTTTTAAAGGAAACTATATTTCAAAACACAAAAAAATAGTAATGGACACCTGTATTTTACCATGCCTAACATATGCCAGCCAAACATGGGTGTTTGATAACAAAACCAAAGGCAAAGTAAGGTCATGTCAGAGGGCAATGGAACGCAGTATGCTGAAATTGAAAAAAATCCATAAAGTCAGACATAAAATGATCAGAGAAAGAACCAGAGTCACAGACGCCTTAAAACATGCCTTGAAACAGAAATGGCAATGGGCAGGACATATATCGCGGTTGAAAGACGCCAGGTGGACACTTAGGGTCACTGAATGGCAGGGTCCACTAGGCAAAAGGAGAGTTGGCAGACCTCAGAAGCGCTGGACAGACGACATTGCTCAAGTGGCTGGTGGGGATTGGTTGAGGTCAGGAAGGGACAGACGAAAGTGGAAATTGCTGGAGGAGGCCTATACCCAATACAATGGGATTCATGCAAACGTAAAATAAAAAAAAAAAAAAAAAATAAAAAAAAAAAAAAAAAAAAAAAAAAAAAAAAAAAAAAAAAAAAAAAAAAAAAAAAATTGTATTACTAATTTGTATGAAAAATAAAGACTTTATTATTATTATTATTATTATTATTATATAACAAACAAACTTGTACTTCTTTCAAGTTAGGCTGCTTCCATCTTAGACTGCATCATCACTTAACGTCAGTAGAGATTGCTATGAAGGACTAAAAAAATCAAAACCTCTTTATAATATTTGTTTAAGCTCATGTATAACTAAATAAATGGCTGAATTTGGAATATTTTTATCAAAATATGGATATACATTACAATACATTATCAACTACATTTAGCTTTCATTAATTAATTATAAATTTAGTTTTTATGTTAACAAATCATTAGCTAATTGCTGTTTGGAACAACACCCTTAATTGAATAAATGTTAGGTAATCTAAAATCACTAACTAAACATAATAGCCTGGAATCCGTGGAACAAATTTACAAGTGATTATTATCAAGTTAATTTTCCATTAGTTCTCCTTGATGATACATTCAACTATTTTATTTACAAAAATTTTTTTGATTTTGGTAGCTAACTGGGTTGTTACTAACATGTTGTTTTTTTAACTGTTGCATACTGTTGCGTGGTACATTATCTTTTTCCGACGCTCAGAATTTTTTATTACCTGGTCACTCAGTAGTTTTGTAAATATAAAAGTTGAGCGTCTTTTACTCACGGAAACTAGTAATCACTTGTAAATTTGTTTCACAGATCCCGGGCTATAAATATGATTCAACTGAAAAATTAAATTAAATGAAATAAACTATAAATAGATTAAATTGAAAGTTAATTTTACTGAGTCACCATTATGATAATGCAAGGCACTTGCTTGTTACATTTCCATGTTCTGATAGCTGTAGGACTCGGATGAAGTGTCTTGCTTCTTCTTCTTTTTTTGTTGTTTGAAGTAAACTTTTATTCTTTAGGTTCCTAAAACTATCTCTAACTAAATAGTCGTTATCATCATCAACAACCCATATTCGGCTCACTTTACACAACCCATATTTGTAATGACATAAATGTTAAGGCAAAATGATTTTCGATGAAAAACCACAAATGACGTTAGTTTGTTAATAAACAGGAAACTTAATGATCAATTAATTTATTCCTGTTAATTATTTTTTTTTTGTTAAATTCATTACTATTGTGCAATCAGCTGCAAATTCAACCCAATTTTAAAAATATTTAAATCACATTATATTTCGTATTTTTTTATGGTTTATGAACAAATTTTTAAAACTGTAACTCTTACCCTATTTCATCCCCTTCTTATTTTATTTTCGCAATAAAAAGTATCCTATAACCGTCTCCGTGTTACAGTCTTAATCCTTGCCAAGTTTCATTTGAATTCATTCAGTAGTTTCACTGTGATTCCCGGAAAATCATGGACTGACAGACAGACAAAACATAATTTTGCCTTCAGTATTGATTATACTATAATGCCCTCTAACAAAAATTTTTAAAATATCTTCAATGTACAGAATTTGAACTGTTACAGTTTTATTATAAGTAAGATTAAAATGAATAATACTCGCAATAGTTCTGTCATGTATATGTCGTAGAAAACGTAGATTCATTAATAAAAATATGGACAGAACCACTGACCTAACCTTGGTCATCGGTTCTGCCAATTACAATAGGTATGCTATGCTTAACCTCACTAATCGCTTACACAATAAACTACTCTTAATTTTACTATTGTACCCTGGTAGTTGTGGTAGAGGAAGTACATCGAGCAAGTCCCAGGACTTGTGACCATTGGGTGTGGTTTAAAGGCGCCTTTTAATACTAGTAAACACTCACCAACCCTGCCCGACATGCTCTCCATGCCCACAGTAAACAATTTAAGATCAATAATTACTTCATCACGAAACATTATCGAACAAAATCACTAACGCGACAAGCAGCATGACGCCTCAAGCTGCTCAACAAAGAATTGAACCAATTAATAGCCCAAGTCACTAATCACTTTCCTTTTCTTAATAACACTACTTAACACTTCACTATTTCACTATACTTAACAAGTAGAAGACGATTATTCCATCTTAAAAACGCGATTAGAACTGAATTACTAAATCAGCAGACTACGGAGACAGACGGAGGCAGGATGCCTCACTAGACTGAATACACAGTGACGGTACACGCGTACGCGCCATTTGGGACGCGATGCCATTGGATGAGAGTTACGTGATCTCCTATTGGTCGATCGCCGCCACGTTCGTTATGGTGGTAACGTTTTACAATCTTAATTACTTCAAGAGTAAATAATCAAAACCTAATTACATGAAAACTTGATTCTAAATTTATTAAATTAATTAACGTAGATTTTGCTGACCATTACGACAGCAAAATCTCAACACAGAACCTAAAGAGTTTCTTTTCTACTGCTGTCACCTGTCATCATTACTTGAGAGACTAATTATTAATTAAATCAAAACGGAATAGTATTTTGACTGCAAAATGATCAGACCACTAGATAACAAGTCGATTCGAAATAACCACAGAGCAAACATGACAACTATTAGGTCTGAGGCCATAGAGCCCTCAGTGAGCCAAGCTTCCCCGGCGACACGGCCATACTGACGTGCGGTGCGTGCTCTGCAGCGCCTCCAGTTCTTTTCTGTAAAAAAAAAAAAAATTCTGAAGCTAGGTACTTTCACAATTAACCTAGGCTTTGTTTGAATCTAGAAACTTGTGTTTTTCAAATTGTTAGTTACCTTAAACAAGGCTTAACTTTAGTATCTAAAATTAAAATGTTTAGTTATCTTAGACAAGGCTGAACTATAAGTGTGACAACACAAACTTGCTATGAATGTTGAGAAAGAGAATATTTATAAGTTCATATTGACACTGCTTGCTACACGCGACAACAGATAATGATTCATATGTACACTGCTCGCTCCACGCGACAACAGATAATAATAATTTATATTGACACTGCTCGCTCCACGCGACAACAGGTAAATATTATAATTATAAAATAAGTAAGTATGTTGTGTTTTAAGTGTACACGTAGACACTGCTCATAATTTTCATATGAATACAGTTATAACGTGGTGTGTAGTATAGGTAGGGAATCATGTGAGATAGATCCACGTAGAAGGCTACAGGGGAGTTTGGGAAGGTCGATGCTGTGTCCTTTGAGTGCCACATGGCATCTTTTATTAGTTATAAACGACTCCACGCCGCCAATAAGTAAAATTATAAGTATTCTCATTACTCTTTCTTTTAAAGTGTTTGTGATGATGTTTGTGTAAATGTTAAAATAATTGAAACTATATTCACCGGGAATAAATAGTCCACGCAGTGGTCGATGTAGTAGACGACACAGGCAGCACGCCAGCTCCAGCGGTCGCAATAGCAGCAGGCTGAAACGACTGCAGAAGTAGTAGCGGGCTGCGCGGCTGTAGTGGCGTTAGACGTTTGACACCGTTGATACCAGAGGCGGTACGGCCGCCAGAAGATCACCAGGGCGAGCAGGTCGCCTCAATTGGTTATCTGTTACCCTGCAAGGCCTCCAATGACGACCAGATACCGCTCTTGAGCACTCTGTGTACTTCACTATAAGGATTGCTAAACAAAGGTGAAGCGACGTTTGGTTGTTTTTAATTAAAACCAAGTAGTGTACTTACTAATAGTGGTTTTTTTTTTACCACCGCCTCGGCCATTCTACTTTGGATGTAAACATGCAGGGCTTCTATATCGATGACCCTACTGTCAAAGTTAACTAGATTAAGAAGTTTAGGTGCTACACAATTTTGACTATACAAGAAGTGTTAACGAAGCTATACCAAATATTGTATGTACTTTACAGTAAAAAGAGCATTGCAAATAACCGAAGATAGTATTTCGTTACCTGAAGTCACTATGTGTAGTTCGTTGCAATGCCTGTCACAATAAGTCTTGGAAGCTTCTGAGGAATTGTCTTCCATCATCAATAATTTATTTTGGGGATGTAAAGAGGCGGAGAAGTTCTTAAAGTAAACCCTTGGTACAATCTGAATTAAATGAAAAGTAAGAGACGCAATCTAACTAAGGAAAATGCCGTACGCCACGTAAACGCAATATCTATTTTGAAATTATCGGTAAAAGATTCGCACACTCGGCTCAAACCGTCGCGGTTTTTAACTAAAAGTACTCGACTCGCAAACGCATAACGTTTGCTAACGATAAATCTTAAAAGTAATACAGATTGCAACGTAATGAACATTTCTCAAATTTTTTTTTTTTTTTTTTTTTTTTTTCTTTTTTTTTTCTCTTTTTCTTTTTCTTTTTTATTTTTCTCTTTGTCTTTTACGTTATTACATTATTTATTTGGATGCGATATGGCGACACGGGCATCACGGCAACCATTGCCGATTCAACTCAATGACGCATCAATATTAAATTGTCAAAACTATTTTACGGTTTTAAGTCCAACTTAGTTACCACAAGAAAAACTGAGGGTAGTTATCAAATAAAATTAATTTCATCAGGGATTTCACAAATTACAAATTAAGTTGCACTTTCATTGTCAATGTCAGGATTTGGTACAGATTGACCGGCAGAAAGGGATCGCTGGAGCGATCCCACTTCTGATGTCGTAGAAAACGTAGATTCATTAATAAAAATATGGACAGAACCACTGACCTAACCTTGGTCATCGGTTCTGCCAATTACAATAGGTATGCTATGCTTAACCTCACTAATCGCTTACACAATAAACTACTCTTAATTTTACTATTGTACCCTGGTAGTTGTGGTAGAGGAAGTACATCGAGCAAGTCCCAGGACTTGTGACCATTGGGTGTGGTTTAAAGGCGCCTTTTAATACTAGTAAACACTCACCAACCCTGCCCGACATGCTCTCCATGCCCACAGTAAACAATTTAAGATCAATAATTACTTCATCACGAAACATTATCGAACAAAATCACTAACGCGACAAGCAGCATGACGCCTCAAGCTGCTCAACAAAGAATTGAACCAATTAATAGCCCAAGTCACTAATCACTTTCCTTTTCTTAATAACACTACTTAACACTTCACTATTTCACTATACTTAACAAGTAGAAGACGATTATTCCATCTTAAAAACGCGATTAGAACTGAATTACTAAATCAGCAGACTACGGAGACAGACGGAGGCAGGATGCCTCACTAGACTGAATACACAGTGACGGTACACGCGTACGCGCCATTTGGGACGCGATGCCATTGGATGAGAGTTACGTGATCTCCTATTGGTCGATCGCCGCCACGTTCGTTATGGTGGTAACGTTTTACAATCTTAATTACTTCAAGAGTAAATAATCAAAACCTAATTACATGAAAACTTGATTCTAAATTTATTAAATTAATTAACGTAGATTTTGCTGACCATTACGACAGCAAAATCTCAACACAGAACCTAAAGAGTTTCTTTTCTACTGCTGTCACCTGTCATCATTACTTGAGAGACTAATTATTAATTAAATCAAAACGGAATAGTATTTTGACTGCAAAATGATCAGACCACTAGATAACAAGTCGATTCGAAATAACCACAGAGCAAACATGACAACTATTAGGTCTGAGGCCATAGAGCCCTCAGTGAGCCAAGCTTCCCCGGCGACATATATAATCTACATAAATTCTGTGTCTTTTCTAAACTTTAGTTGAATTAGGTAGGTAGTTGAATAATTCCATTTTACAACTGTCATGTCTTGCTACCTAGCTCAATAAACGTTATCTAAATTATAAATCGTATTATTTAAACATAATAAGTTACAATTCAAAAATAAATTCTAAAAACATCTAATATAAGTTGCCAACAAAGTTCAGCAAAAATTAACCAGTTCTATAATTTTTAGCCATCAGTGATGCTACCGATATGGACTGCCGAGTTCCTCCAAGCAGTAGCTCGGATGGATCCCAAGTTTATTGCACTGCATCTTCAAGAGGTCGGCGGCAAAGCATATGAGAAATCCATGCAATATGTCAAAGACTTTGTGCAGAGACTCTGTGACAGTCCAGAGCTGCGGCTATATGACAAGATCCGAATATTCTTGGACGAGGATTTCAGCTCTCCAGAAAAATTTACGGTAAGAGTTTCTTATATCTGTTTATTACTCGAGCAGAGAACGGGGAGTGTTGATCGATCGTCGAGGAATTCCTTAACCCTACATTCTGTAGTCACAAGTTGAGTATTCAGCTAGGAGTTTTTCTCTCTACCACGCGATGGACCCGGCACCCGCATGGTGAATTCATGGAATGCTAAGATATTCGTCTCGGATAGAATAAAATTTATGCATCGTCATTGTTTTCTGCTCATAGATTTCCACTGGACATTGGTATTATGACATATACAGGGTGCTCGGGAGTATTTCCCATAACTCTGGGGTTATATTCTTTACCGAAAATTGATTAAAAATGTTCAAGGAACATATGTTCGTAATTAATATTTTCGGAGTAAATAATATTTCTTTTGTAAATAGATCTTAAAATGTGTCACTTATACGCATCCTTAGAATTATGACGTAGCCGAGTTTGACGTATTTTTAAATGCAAGGATAGATAAAGGCGCGTGTTATACGGATAGTCGGAATTATTTGAATTACTTTGTATGAAAACATAAAAAGTTTCTATTTTTTAATTAAAAAAAAAATAGTATGCAGTTCGGCTGCTATATGTGGACTCGTCAACATCTTGAAGTTATGGGAAATACTCCCGAGCACCCTGTATTGTGAAGATTTAAGTGGGGTCGGCAATATACGTCAATCTTTGTCTCTATTGCTCGTCAACACATTATCCACTCCCTTTGCACACATGTCGTCTGTCATACACTCCAACCATCTCTTCTTTGGCCTTCCTCTCCTCTTGTGCCCTTCCACTTGCAAATTCAACATTTTTCTAGTAATATGACTTTCATCCCTCCGCAATACATGTCCGAAAATATAGCTGTTTCTTTTGTTGCGTTGAGACGAAAGAGAGAACGATATTCTGGTTATAGATATACCATTATTCCGGCTCCGCACTATTGGTCGATTTGTCTTCACATATACATATATAGGGCTATTGGCAGGGACTACTAAAAACCATGATTGAGGACCTCGACAAACATTGGGCTTTTGTTGCATGGTTTCTGTTGTAGGGGCTTATCTCTGAATCTTCTAAACCGATTTTGAAAATTCTTTTTCTGATAGAAAACCACTTTATTTGTGAGTGTCATAGGCTATATTTTATCCCCGTATTCCCACGGGAACGGGAACTACGCGGGTGAAACCGGAGAGCCATTTCCTAGTGCTAGTAGTTAGTTAATTATACAGGTTAACCTAAATCGCATATAAAATCGATTGCACGGGTCGCCTGTTCATCCCGCCTCATTACTGACATAGGAGACCTATGTGGGTATTTGCGGTTTGACCTGAATAGCATTATACCTAGTACATGTAGGTTTAATCAACAGCATTTGAAGTAGAAGGTTCTATTTAAATTCAAAATCTACCGTTAATCGTTAAATAATGATTATAACAACTCAGAAGATTCTATTTAAATTTAAAATATGCCTTAACGTTAAAGAATGATTATAGCAACCCATATTCGGCTCACTGCTAAGCTCGAGTCTCCCCTAAGAATGAGTGGGGTTAGGCCAATAGTCCACCAATGCGGATTGACAGACTTCACACACGCTGAAAATTGAGAAAAATCCCCGATAAGCAGGTTTGTTTTTCCTTCACCGTTTGAGACACGTGATATTTAATTTCTTAAAATGCACACAACTGAAATTTTGGAGGTGCATGCCCGGTCCGGATTCGAACCTACACCCTCCGGAATCGGAGGCAAAGGTCATATCCACTGGGCTATCACGGCGTAAATAATGATTATTATGTATTATTAACTGATTTCAAAAAGTGATGGTATACCCGAATGTATGTAAGTCCGTAAATTTTTCAGAAACTAATGATGGGTTTTCGTTAATCATACGCGTTTCTACATATCTTTCACATTTATTACGGACCATATAACGAGAAATCGTCACAGAAATAGGTTCAGATTAATAGAAGAAACGGACAAAATACCACACGAGTTGAGTTGATTCCCTATTACATTACGATACCGCATTAAGATAAAGACTTTCTTAGCTTTGGGACTTAAGGTTAGGATTCCAGAGAATTATCTGATTTAGTTTGGACTACGGAAACGGACGGACTATACAGAAATCTTTTCCCGGCCGTTTACCCCAGGGTATTAAGACTAATCATCACCATCTTATATAACCCGCATATTCGGCTCACTGTCGAGCACGAGTCTCCTCTCAGAATGAGAGGGGTTAGGCTAATAGTCCACGGTAGCCAGGTTTCCTCATGATGTTTTTACTTCACCATTTGAGACACTTACTTTCTTAAAATGCACATAACTGAAAATAGGTGGATGCCCCGGACCGTCTTCTAAAAAAAAATATTTAGTTCCCAAGGCGGGTGATTTACCAACCCTTATGTAACAACTCAAGACAGCTCTTTGCGGAGGTTTTAGCGCAACGTCATTACCTTCTATTTATAGTTGAAGCTCATTATTTGCTTAGATAGACTGTTAGGTAACGTATTTTTTATATAGCAGTCTATATTTTATGGCTTATACAAGAAAAATTTATTATTACATCATTAATTTTTTAACACGTCTATAAGTCATCTATCTATACTAACATTATAAACTAGTGGACGCCCGCGATTTTGGTCCGCCCTTAGACCTCTTTAATCCAGCCCTTATCGCTGTAAAAATGGAGTAACTTCTCCCGATTTCCCTTCACTGCTCTGCTCCTATTGATCGTAGCGTAATGAAAAGTATACTGTAATCTGCCCAGGAGTATAAAGAATAATTGTACCTATTTTCGTTAAAATCCGTCGAGTAGTTTTTGTTTCTATAAAGAACATACAGACAAAAATTTTACTGATTGCATTTTTGGCATCAGTATCGATCACTAATCATCCCCTGATAGTTATTTTGGAAATATATTTCATGTAGGTACAGGATGGACCTCTCTACAGATTTAATATAAGTATAGACATGTTAAGTTTGTGGTGTTTTCGAGCGTAATCTCTGGATCTACTGAACCGATTTTGAAAAACTTTTTACTACTAGAAAGCCACGTTATTTGTGGGTGTCATAGGCTAAATTTTATCCCTGTATACTCACGGGCACGGTAACTACGCGTTAGAAACCGCAGGGCGTCGTCTAGTTTGTTATATATTCGTTTATAACAAAGTACCAGTTTGAAGTGCTACGATTTGTGTTTGCAAACTTTTCCATTTGAATTGCTCAACTCGTGGAAAGTTATTAGCATTTCGTGGGGAGAAAATCGATACGGTGACCTCTGACGTTGGCGGTTAGTAGGCGCAAAATGTATTTAGTGTCGCCGCACACGGGCCAGACGCTACAGCCACAAACGCCGCTACAAGAAGCAAGGAAAGGCCACAAAAATTGCTGAAGCGCGCGACAGCTATTTGTGGCCGGTGGTCGACACTTGTGGCAATCCTGCCACAAGTGTCGACCACCGGCCACTGCTACTTTTTAACAATACATGCAGTACTATAATCGCGCGAGTGACGTGTTTTTTTTATTCTTTACAAGTTAGCCCTTGACTACAATTTCACCTGGTGGTAAGTGATGATGGAAGCGGGCTAACTTGTTAGAAGGAGGATGAAAATCCACACTTCTTTCTGTTTCTACACGACATCGTACCGGAACAAATCGCTTGGCGGTACGTCTTTGCCGGTAGGGTGGTAACCAGCCAGATCTGGACCAATTAAGAAAATCTTAATCTGCCCAGCTGGGGATCGAACCCAGGATCTCCGTTTTGTAAATCCACCGCGCATACCACTGCGCCACGTGGCCGTGAAAAAGTTGTGGTGGCGTTTTGTGTCGGCGTTTAGGTTTAGGTCACAAGAAGCGAACAGCGACGACGGTGGCGGCCACCGGCGTCGCCCGTGTGGCGAGTCCATATACAATGTATGAAAACTACAGGAAATATGCCGGTAGCCGCGTTTTGCCGTTGTGGCCGGTGGCCCGTGTGCGGGAGCCCTAAGAGGCCGTACAGACTACTTTAGTATTTTAGTCAAGTACGAACAATGTCGAGTACAAAAAATTTTTTGTACTCGACTAAAATACTAAAGTAGTCCGAACTAGGCCTTAGTCGCGCTGCAAGCGTTTAGTTTTAACGGTACAGTTTTATCTAATCGAATTTCAATCAAAATCACTAGACAAGTGCGTGTCGGGCAACACGCAGTATTGGGGTCCGTAGAATAAGTTAGCACTTTAATCCTTTATGTAATGCACAAAATATCTTGTGGACTACGGAACCCTAAAAGGTGTACAGTTAAAACTGACGGACACTAAACACGTACTATTTAACTTAACTACCTAGCCGCCCCTTTTAGCACCCATCTGACCCATCATAATATAAGTTATAATATATGATATTGTCGTGTAGGTAATGGGAGCCATTGTAGCATGAGTGATTTTTGTGCAATGAAGCCGAATAGCACAATATACATAACGAGTGCTGCATTCGCTAATTACGTGCAGTGGCATACTATACTGTTATGATTACCAAACGACTTGTAGGAGTGAATGAATGAATAGCTTTGTGTTTGTGTGTGATTTGAGGTTTTATATTTTCTGTATGTAATCTACTATTACAAAATGGGAGTAGAAAATAGACATTTTTTGCCGTATGTTGGGGTAAATGCACATTTAAATAAATCATTCAAAACTATTATTAGTTTTTAAATTTGAAAAAAAATTACATAATTAGAAATAAAAATAGTAAAAGTTTGTTATTTATCATTGCTTATTCCCAAACTTTTTGTCACAAATGGCAACCCTGAACATCTGGTCGGTCGCCCTAGGCCCAGGGCAACTGAACCTAAGAGGCCGTACAGACTACTTTAGTATTTTAGTCGAGTACGAACAATTTTTGGGCGGTAAATTCAAAAATTCTTCGTACTCGACTAAAATACTAAAGTGGTCCGAACTAGAAATTAGGGTAAAACCTCCACTGGCTACATCTATAGCTAAGCTGACTTCCTACAATAGATTAACTATAACACCGATAGAATAAATAACTCCCACAAGTCATTAGACCGCCCCATAAGGTTGTATTACGTATGAATTGGATTGTAGCTAAGAATGCGGTCTGTAAGACCGAATAAATTCAATATGGAGTAATGACGTACGTGAGCGTCATAATGTAAACGGAATTCTGCATCTGCATAATGAATGTGCCGATTTCCCGTTCTATTACGTATCACTGTTTAACCGACTTCCAAAGAAGGGTTATTATGTTTTGAGGTAATATAATTATGTCTGTCTTCACTGTTGGACGTTTTTTAATCTATACTAATATAAGGAGGTAAGGTAAAAACCGAACCGATTTTGAAAATCCTTTTATCAATAGAAAGCATCGTTAATTGTGAGACATATAAATCCGGCTTAAGACATATTTATTATTTATCGACTAATAGCGGCAGAACCGAAAATGCCCCTCGCTCTTCCTCTGCAATGGGACGATATTTTCAATACCGTGCATATATTGGTCGACGATATCCTACTACTACTAAACCTGGGTTCAAAGGTCTCGACTTGGTATAAAGTATCGGTGTATTTGTCGTAGACTTTCATCAAGATGTGAACGATATTTAGATTATTAATCTTAATAATGGGGATGATGACTAGGTTTTATATATATTGATTTTTATGATACATTCGGGTAAATAAGGTCAATGTTAACTCATTTATACATAAAAAGCAAAGATTGACTGGATATTTGCAAAATAAATAAGATTATAAAATTTCAAAATTCGTTAAAAATCTTTTATCGTAATTAGATGAAAATTCATACAGTTTTAGCTTCCTTACATTAAATGTGACATTTTTCAATACATGAACTATAAACATAAACGCAGAAATAACAATGATATTAGTAATTTTATTTAAACGCCCATACAAATCTAACGATCATTGTCTACGACATCATAAGTTCGTACCATTTTGTATGGGGCGTTTTTCTGGGATCCGCGGCAGCGCCGCAAATCTGACCCTTTAAATCCCTGTAGCTCCGAAAGTAATGATCGCAGATACCGTGTTACTTTTACAAAATTGCTTTACTATTAGCATACTTTTAATTTATATACAATTTGAAAAACTGTCATCATCGTCACATAAAAATCAATATGGCGCACCCCACGATATATTTAGTTGGTATAGAATTATAATAAGTAGTTTAGTGATAAGGTTTTTCCAGCATTCCATTTTCAAACAATTCTAATAAGACAGACAAAGTGGCATTACATTATTCTACGTAACAAATATGAAGAAACAGTTGTGGAAATTCCGTGTCTTGCATGACCGAAAGATCCAATATGGCTTTATGACGTCACGCTATTGAACGTCACCTATACATGGGACTGCCGATTTTAATATTACTTCTAATAACAATAGGCGAGAATGTTGGCCATTGTAAATATCATATTATACTTTTAGCTTTAGAGTCGCTTTTCAGTTGTAGTCTTTCTAGGTAATTGATTTACATGCGGGACTACATGTCTGTTATGACGTCAACGATTGTCTTTTTGAATGGCAACAGTGGGATATAACATAACATAGAGCCTGTGATAGCCAGACCTTAGACATTAAGACTTAAATCTTGTCAATCCATGCTCCTGCAATAGGTTAGTGCGGCAACCAATTTATAGACTTTGGAATTTGGCCTTGATAGGATTTCAAGGATATAGTTCCGCAATAGGGTTGATGACAGTTTTTTAAATTGTATAAAAATTAAAAGTATGCTAATAGTAAAGCAATTTTGTAGAAGTAACAGGGTATCTGCGATCGTTACTTTCGGAGCTACAAGGATTTATCTTTGCCTAGAGGCAGAGAGAAGCAAAAATGAAGTGTGGCAAACTTTACTTATTCCCCAGACTTTTTTTTAATTCTTTACAAGTTACCCCTTGACTATAATCTCACCTGATGGTAAGTGATGCAATCTAAGATGGAAGCGGGCTAACTTGTTAGGAGGAGGATGAAAATCCACACTCCTTTCGGTTTTACAGGGCATCGTACCGGAACGCTAAATCACTTGGCGGTACGTCTTTGCCGGTAGGGTGGTAACTAGCCACGGCCGAAGCCTCCCACTAGCCTAAAAATTTATCTTTGCCCGGAGCGGCGAAATTGCTGGATCGGGCTATGTTACATATGTATTTTGTGCTACTCGTAGAAGTGGTATGTCTTGCTATCGCAGGCTTTTAGACCATAACAGGATGCTGCTATCGCGGAAAATCTGGTGGAATGTCAAATGTCAAGTGCATCTACTTGAGTTACAATAATAGGTATGTTTTGTGAACAATGTTGTATTGTATGACAACAATGAACATTAGAATAACACTTGATAATCTTGATCAATGGTTTTTTTCTGGTCGTTTATACTGAACTGTGTCGCATTGATGACACTAAAGTTTGCTAGTCTTTTGCGCTGTGACGAATACTCTAATATCTATTATTTATTTTAAAAGACATTATGTCCTTATTTTGTAATCTGATAATATCAACTCTGAGGGTGTATTTCTGTCGACGGGGCGTAAATAAATAACTGCCGCCCCGCCCTTGACACGATACTAAAATAAATGCTCGAGTGCGCCTTTCAAAGGTTATACGTATTTTTAATAAGTTGATCAAAAGTGTGCAGGAATTTTCAGCCAGAATACATAATGATATTGGTTAAGTTAATTATAATAAAACTTCGCTATTAGACGAGACGAGAGATAAGGGACGTGATAGGATATGACCTTTGCCTTTGATTCGTAGGGCGTAGGTTCGATTTCGATCCGGGGTATGCACCTCCAACTTATCAGTTACGTGAATTTAAAGAAATTAAATATAATGTGTCTCAAACGGTGAAGGAAAAATATTTTTTTTTGTCATTTGGCAGCGTGGTGGACCAAGGCCTAACCCGTCTCATTCTGAAAGAATCGTGCTCAACAATGAGCGGAATACGAGTTGTTATTGATGATGATGATCACTATCAGGCTAGTTTTAGGGCCTGACTTTATCAACATAATATACTTTTAAACACCACGATCACAGCCTGCACCCAATGGTTTCCTGCAACCAGATTGATATCTTCAGTTTACCTAGTGAAGGGTTGCTGTTTCTGCATATTCGGAGTCGGATCCCCATATCCAAGGGCTTATCAAAATATGTCATCAAAATATGTCTCGCCTATTGCAACTTCAGCTTTGCGAGCTATATCGCTATTTTTGGTTAGGATATCATTACTGATTCGATCACGCAGTACAGCACGTTGTCAGAAGTTCATACTTTAAACTATAAGTTACCGTGTGAGAAATATATTATCTAATCATCCACAGAAAATGGAATCATATCAAAGAGTCCTAATATAGGCTTCCCTGAAAAATAATATATTGGTCTACCACACTGCTTCAGAGTGTCATCATTCATCGTCAGCATTATCGCCCGCATCTAGCGGCTCCCTGATGTGATCCGGTTCATGACGTCAGTCCACTAATGGGGGGCGACCAACACTGCGCTTACCGTTGCTATTTCAGCACCTTGGGACCGACGTTCACCGACTATTCGAACTATATGCCCCACTTATTACCACTTCAACTTTGTGATTCGTTGAGCTAAGTTTGTAACTTTGGTTCTTCTGCGGATCTGCTCATTTATGATTCGATCACGCAAAAATACACCGAGCTTAGGTCAATCTTTCGCGCGCTGAGCGACTGCGCCTTTCTTAAGGTCCCTTAACCTTAACTAACGTCAGTCGTTAGTCACCACTGTCAACAAGCATTATGCTTGTTGACAGCGATGACTATTTGAAGCATAGAGACTCTTATATTGTCAAAGATTTGAAAACTATCGTCTTCAAGCACTGAGGATTTCGGACGAAAAACAGTGTGTTGGCTAATAAATCTATACAAATTCCTAAAAAAATGCAAGCCCATTACACTTTCATTATAAATATATTTCATGTAGTAATCGATCTGTCACAGAATTAGATTCGACAGCGTTGATATCGTATCTGGTAAGTACATACTAATATAACCTGATATTAGTTTTGTGTTAAGCCGTCAAACACTTAATACTCACTTATTAAAAAAACCATGACGTCAGTTTTTACAAGGTAAATCAATTCCAGGGTAAAAAGACTTAAACTCTTCACGGTTTTAGGGAGTGGATAAAGCCCGTTATGTCTTAGGCTTAGATTAATTTACTAATCACTAGTGACCTATACATTATGGCTTCCCACGGAAATTCAAGGTGCTTTTCCACCAAAGATGCGCTATGGATGCGTTTGATATCCACCAATCATATTCATTGGTGCATATAGCTTAGCACTGGTGGAAATGGATTTAACTAAGATATGTTTTTCATATGGAAGATATGCTTATGGGCCGTCGCGAGTGGGTAGCCATGTACAGAGCAGAGTACCTACAGTATGCCCGCGTGTATACTTTGCGACGACGCGACTTACTCGCACAGCTACATAGCTTAGCTTAGCTTATTGGTGGAAACGGTCACATATTTTCGTAGCGTACATTTCACATCTTCGCAGTATAGTTGCATAGCACATCTCTGGTGAAAAAGGTATATTGTGAACTGAACATACTGATTACAATTTAACGTTTTTATTTTTTAATATATTATAATCTATCGAATTTAACCGATGGATTCACCATGCGGTTGCCGGGTCCTTCGTATGGAAGAGAGAAAAACTCCAAGCAGAGTCCTGGACTTGTGACCAATGGATGTGGCATGTGGTATGCTATGACAAATAATCAGGTAAAAATTCTCTTTACCAGGCTCTCGGCAATATGTACTTCGCTCATTCCACACTGACTGATCTCAAGATCTGGGACTTCGAACTGAAGTCGTACGTAGACGTGGTCAGCAAGGAGGTCAACAGCGGCAACATCGAGAAGGTGACCACCAAGGAGAAGGCAAAGTTCCCTCAGCATTTCTTCCCTGAGGTAAGTTCAACATCCCCAATACTATAACCGAAGTTGATCAAGTACGAATAAAAAAAATAATTAATTCATTGATCATCATATTTATATTACACTACCGTCATTCTCGTGCTAATGCTAGCTACTCACCATCCAATAAGCCCATAATCCTACAGCGCTAACGGCTTGATAAAACTGATCGTGTGTTACAGATTATGGGCTTATCGGACGGTGATTGGCTGAGATATGATTGCCTGGGAGAAATCGCCACGTAGAGCTTTTGTTTTATGTTGTAGTGGACATATAAAGAACTAGCTGACGCCGCGCGGTTTCACCTGCGTGGTTCTCGTTCCCGTAGGAGTACGGGGATAATATATAGCCTATAGCCTTCCTCGATAAATGGGCTATCTAACACTGAAAGAATTTATCAAATCGGACCAGTAGTTCCTGAGATTAACGCGTTCAATCAAACAAACTCTTCAGCTTTATATATTAGTATAGATTTCAATGAATAAAATCATTAACAACCCAAAGTCGGCTCACTGTTGAGCACGAGTCTCCTCTCAGAATGAAAGGGGTTAGGCTAACCAAGCCAACCAAGTTTAGGTCAACCAAGCTGGCTCAATGCGGGTAAGCAAACTTTACACATGAAGAGAAGAAAGTTCTCAGGTGTCAGGATGTTTTTCCTTCACCGATTGAAGCACGTAACTGAAAAGTTGAAGGTGCATGCCCCGGACCGGATTCGAACCTACGCCCTCCGAATATTAATTAAATTTACACTTTGTACGCCACAGTATGCCTGTTCGCTGCCACTATTTATACTATGAACCTTCGTTTCTTTCGGGCGTACTTAGGCGGCACTGTAATTTATGGGATTATAATTCGTAACGTAACGCGTTACGGCGCCACTCTGTCTGGCTTCCCTTTACGGTGGCATTTTTCTTTGGTGTCGCAGTGCAAGTGGTCTCGCAAGGGCTTTTTGCGCACGCGGTGGTCGATCCGAAGCACGGCGGTGGAGTTCGTCAACATACATCTGTTCCACGACGCTTCCAACCTGGTCGCGATGGAGCCTTTTCCATCTGTGAGTAAAACATATTTATATTGTTCTCGACCGATTTTTTTTTTACTACGGCGACCAATCTCATGTTGTCATTAACCATATCATCATCATCATATCAGCCGATGGACGTCCCCTGCAGGACATAGGCCTTTTGTAGGGACTTCCAAACATCACGATACTGAGCCGCTTGCATTCAGCGGATCCCTGCGACTCGCTTGATGTCGTCAGTCCACCTGGTGGGGGGTCGATCAACACTGCGCTTACTAGTGCGGGGTCGCCATTCCAGCACCTTGGGACCCCAACGTCCATCGGCTCTTCAAACTATGTGCCCCGCCCATTCAGCTTCGCAACTCGTAACTAACCATATACGCAGGAGATATTATAGTGCACAAGCGTCTGCACAAGAACAGGTGCACTCTCCTATTCCTTCACTCTCATCGTCCAATGAGACAGCAGGCTGACACGACCGGTGAGAAGATCGGACGCAGGACTGAAGGCTTTACGTACCCTCCGAGTCACGGGGATGTTCTAACACCGCGAACTTCCCAACTTCAGGTTGCTATTAAGATTTTTCTTGTAAGAACAATATATTTAGTGTGATTAGTGTGAAATTAGTAGTAGGTCATTAGGCTCATGATGGATTCTCGAAGGGTTGGATATAATAATGAAAACAATAAATGTTTTAAATATGGTCCTTAGAAAGCACATATCCCTAACTTTTAAGCCTACTACTAAAAGAAATAGATATATTGTTGCAAAAACAGAACGCACCAGAACTACTTTTGCCCGAAAGCAATATTTTTTACAATCTAGTTATTTGTATAACATACTTAATAGAAAACTGAATATATGTATATCCATTGTATTTATATTCTTGCAAAAAAATATTAAAAGTTTTCTTATTAACACAAAATTTTGAAGAAGTCGAATCTCTACTGAAGCGTATTAAGCGTAATAATACGAGTACAAGATTAACCCAAAATACACACACACATTTTTCTTGTTATGGAAGAGCGAAGTCTTCAAATTTACTTTTGAAAGGTGAAGATTATGTCATAACTTAATTTAATCTAATAGTGGTAATAATAGTCGAAAACTTAAAATTAAAGTTACGAGGGTTCCAAACGCGCCCTGGTCCAAGAAGAGCCCACAACAAACACAGCCAAGGTTTATTTTTTTGTTTTGTTTGCTTCTGACACAGGAGTTCACAATTCTTAAAAGAAGACTAGCATTTTTGTTACCGATTGATGTTACTGAAATAAACTAATTTTACTATTTTTTTTAATAAACATTTGTTAGGTGTACTGCCGCAGTCGACGGCGAGCACTCCGTCACACGCTACGTCATTTGACCGCGGACGCGAGCGCGCCGCCTTTCTTCATATTCGGGGACTTCAACTTTAGAACCGACACCGGCGCCGTTGTTAAGGTAACTTATTGCGCTTTATTCTATTTTTATTATTATAAATATTTGGACTACCTACCCATGGTTCATAGTTTTGTCAATATAACCATGAATTCTGGACTAATAAAATTAACGATACTTATTAAAAAAAAACATATTTCAGAAAGTGACAGATGAACTGAACGCGTGTCGCGTGCAAAACGGCGCGAACGTAGAGTCGTCCAAGCTGCAGTACCGCGCCAAGGCGGACGAGCGCACCGTGCTGACGGTCGGCAAGAAGGAGTTCGCGCACGCCGACCATCAGAAGATCTTCAGAGAGCCGTGGGTGAGTCGTCAGTCAACAAAACGTCGCGCACGTAGAGTCGTCCAAGCTGCAGTACCGCGCCAAGGCGGACGAGCGCACCGTGCTGACGGTCGGCAAGAAGGAGTTCGCGCACGCCGACCATCAGAAGATCTTCAGAGAGCCGTGGGTGAGTCGTCAGTCAACAAAACGGGGTCAGCCTATGGAAGTCCACTACTGGACATAGGCCTTAAGCCGCTTGCATCCAACGGCTTCCTACAACTCATTTAATATCGGGATTAAAAAAAATGCTTTCCTATACGGGGTCGTCATTGTAGTGCCTTAGAACTTCATCGGCTCTTCGAACTGTGTCCCGCCCATTGCCACTTCAGCGTCACTATTCGTTGGGTTATCTTCGGTTGTTCTGCAGATCTCTACATTTTTGATTAGATCATGCAGAGAAACTCCGAGCATAACTCGATCCATTGCCTGTTGAGTGACTAAACTAATACTGACTTCATAAAAGAAGGCGGTTATTCAGCACATGTTTTGGGCTGCCACACCTTAAAGGGGAAAAAATATAATTGTTTCAAAATGTCCATCAGTTTTAAGTAACAAAAACCAAACATTCATGTGAAAGATTTTTGAAATTCACTAAAAAGGTCTTATAAACTAAAAGGCAAAAATCTTAATACCACAAAATAGAGGAAACAGTAAAATTGGTTTTTCTATTCAAGCCTACTTTTGAGGCTAATTAGTGTCAGTCATTTATAAAAATTACTTCAATAAATTAGGACATTATTCAGTGTATGCTTGGGGCTCCCACGCGTTGAAAAGGAAGAAATTTAACTATTTTAATATTTCCACCATTTCCAAGAATAAATACCAAATATTAAGATTTTTAGAAAAACATCTATATAAGTTATACAAATGACCAAACTGGAAAATTAGAATATCTGCTTTTGAAGTTTAAGTTTGCCCTAGTTTGCACAATACTCGTATGTACACAAGTAATTAAAAATGTTCAAAATTTTCACGTATGAAATATAGCAGAACCTTGCTTGCTTAGCCTATAGCACTTGGGGAAAGGTATAGAATTTTGAAGTTTCGAAAATTCAGTAGTATCGGAGTCTATTTAATGCAAACAAACAAACAAATCTTTCCTCTTTATAATATTGTTATATTAAATGTTCCAGCTGCAGAAATTCGATCGTGAGCTAGAAGCCTTCAAGCCAAATCTATACGAGTTTCCTGTCAAGTTTCCTCCCAGTTACCCCTTCGAAGAAGATGTTCATTTGCCCACACATTATATGAAGACTAGGTTTGTTTGAATTAATATTTACTAATATTATAATTACGATAGTATGTCTGTCTGGTACCTTCGGCTAAACCTCTGAACAAATTTGCATGAAATCTGGTATAAATTGGACCTTGTATCAGAACATAAGCTGTTTTTTATCCCGGAAAAATCCATGATTCCTGCGGGATTTGTGAAAACAGAATTACACGCAAACGGAGCGCGGGCGTCGGCTAGTACATATAATAAAATCTGAGCCAAACCTGCTTATTTTGCGTATTTTGCAAACGTCAATGAAGTCACGTGAACCAATCTGGCCAATAGCGGCGATATCTAAATTATCGCTCTCACTTTAGACGTGACGAAAGAGATAATATGTAAGACAGACAATATTCTCATTGTCTCTTGGTCATTTGGGTTACAAGTAAGCTGTTTTGACCTTTAGTGAGTTGCGATCTCGTAGTACAGGCCCAGTGGCATCAGTGTCCCCGTTGATTCCCCAATGACTTTGTCAAGGTTCATCATCATCATATCAGCCGATGGACGTCCACTGCAGGACATAGGCCTTTTGTAGGGACCGCCTGCATCCAGCGAATCCCTGCGACTCTCTTGATGTCGTCAGTTCACCTGGTGGGGGTCGACCAACACTGCGCTTTCTAGTGCAGGGTCGTCATTCCAGCACCTTGGGACCCCAACGGTCATCGGCTCTTCAAACTATGTGCCCTGCCCATTGCCGACTCGTTGAGTTTTTTTTATTTTGTTGATTTGACTTTGATTCTCCTGCGGATCTCCTCATTTCTGATGACTCCGAGCCTTCTAATGAGGCCCATAGTTAGCGGACCAAGTCTCGGAATAGGTCATCACTAGCAACACGCACTGTTCGAAAACAGTATGATCCTAGTATTATCTTCAAGCATTGAGGAATTTCAGATAAAAAGATTGTCGATTGAAGGTTATTTCGTTGAAGATGATGCTGGGTTTCAGATGTCCCGCGTGGTGTGACCGGGTGTTCCTGTCACAGTCGGCGCGGCTTTTGATACAGCAGGGCGATGCGCGCACTGGAGACAACAGGCATCACAGCTCTAGGTGAGTAACTCGCCCGACTCTAACTTAGGTACAGGCAGGCAAATTTAGTATGAAGCCCCATAGACGTTCATCTTGGAGGAGGGGAGGGGGGCGGGAGGCAACTGCTCTGAAGATCTAGACACAACAAGGCACCTTCGAAAGACAAGGCAAAAGCCTTCTTATACCTGTTACTGTTTACACTACAATAGTAGTGGTCAGTTATAATAGTCCATTGAAAAGTTACATTGAGGTTGCGTTTTTTAGAGAATGCAATTTTATTTTTTTGCTGTGTAGGGGGGGTCAGTGTAAAGCTAAAAACAAGTTTGTGGGGTCGCCACCCTTGTCCCGCGGCCGCCATCTTGAAAATAAGGGTTGAAATGGTTTTTTTAGCAAATTAAATTCTCTACAACTTTGGTACAGTAACTTTTTGTCGTAGATCAATAAAGAAAAAAGTTATGAGCAAAAATGATCAGAATTTCCAGAAATATAATAATTTATACTTTCTTGAAGTTGATGAAAGATGAAGTTATCAAGAAAGGCTAAAGTTGAACGTTGAAGCGAAGTTGTCGCCAAGGAGGACATCGTTTGTCATTCAAAAATTACAATTGAGGAAAATACAAATAAAATATTCCGACGAAAAATAAGTTGTCCTCTTTATTTGAAGTTGGTTGAAGTTTACTACCATAATAATAATTGTCATATTATAGGAAATCCATGGCAGATTCTACAGATAGTGGCAGTGGAAGGGTGTCATCGTCAGACAGCAGCCCGGCCAGGTCGGGTTCGCCTGCTAGACAGAATAATCAGGTAATTAAAGCCTCAATAGCCTAGTAAAGGGGCCGAACTAAACATAGGTCATCGGTTTGACCTCATTTTTATTGAAAAAAGTTATATTTCTTGAAAAAAAAAAATACAGGCCTGTCTCTTACTTTGTTGTTTGCCAGCCAACAAACTTATATTAACTTTTATTGTCTATTTTTTTCATATATTTTTATATATGTGTGTAGCTATGTAGGCACAGCAATATTCTCGCTGGTTTTAACCGACTTCAAAAAAAGGAGGAGGTTCTCAACTCGACGCGTATGTTTTTTTTTGTTACCGAATAATTTCGTCATTTCTTAACCTTAACGTAACAAATTAACTCAGAGGTAGGATGGGGGTAGGGTAGGGTAGGGATAGCGAAAGCTAAGCTTGCCCGGGTCCGCTAGTTTACTATATTTATGTATACCATTCAACACTTAATACTTGATACTATTTTTATTATACTTTTCAGCAATGGAGTCCCAGTAAAACGCTGGAGAAGAAAAGCAGTGCAGCAGAGTTGGACGTCTTGAATGTTCCCGGCATACAAGTCAGCAGGAAGAGTATCGCCGACCCCACCAACTTGCAGCAAGCCATCAACGCTAGGTCAGTTCATTCACCAATCATTCACCATTCATTCACCATTCATTCATTATTCATTCACCATTCATTCACCACTCCTTTATTATTCATTCATTACTCATTCACCATTCATTCATTATTCATTCACCATTCATTAATTAGTACAGCCTAAGTCCAATTTGAAAATTCAAAATACAGGCCCGCACAGAATTCACATTAACGTATATAATGAAATACCACAATACATTAAAGAGAAAGTAAATATTTATGAGTTTTTGACATTAAAAATTATTTTGCTTAAGAAAGGTACCTATAAAATTTCTTTTCTTTCTTTCTTTCTTTCTAAAATAAATGACTTTGTTACCGAAAAAAATAAATCCGCCTCTATATTAGTTACAACACTCTCTGGTTCCATTGTGATAATTAAATGACATTTGTATTATTTGTTTCGTATCAATGTCCGGAATCCATCTTGAGAGAAGCACTCATCTTTCCTTGCCGGATGTCAGCTAAAATCACCTCTCCGATGGTGGCGCCCCCTTGCCGCAACCTAATACCTATGTACAAGTGACCGTAGCGAGCCGAGTGAATGTTCGTCATTAAGCGTCGTTTTTTCACGCCGTTCACATGTCAGCCATTGTGATCACGGAAAAAACAATTTATACCTACATATTAGGTGCACATTTTATATTTTCTGTGTGAATAAACCTCTCCGAAAATGGAGAACGTAAGTGATTTTGTTAAAAGTGAAATTAAAACGTGCACGTTGTCCATCGTCGAGTTCCAGCGGCAGCGGCGGTAGTGATCCTACGAGAAGTCGCAGAGCAGAGCATGTAAGGCTTTGCAAACCTGAGTTACGTACAGTTTAAATTTTATTACAACACGTCACATTTTCAACAAATCCTATGAATAGAAATAGTGAAAATACGTGTACAATTACAGACTAAGCGACGGTAGTAACGATTGATCTTGGCTGCAAATTAGTACGAAATTGTTGCAACTTTATAGGAATCTATTTACTAAAGCGAGTCATAAACCTCATGAATTTATTCAAACATCGTTTTAAATACGAGTTTTAAATACAATATAAACTATATATTGTTGATTTTCCCTTTGTTACGACTTTTCTTCACTTAAAAGAAAAATGTGGGTACCCACATTTTATCATTCACACCCGGAGTTAGTATGAAAGAAAACGTTTAAAGGTACATAATTATGAAAGAATTGCATTCAAATATACTGGAATGTTCTTTCGCAGCTTTGTAAAACTTCTTAAGTTGCCAGACTTTAGACTTATTACTCCGAAAGGTCATCTATACATACAAGTACAAAACAATGGTAGGTGAAATTATTTTATCAATTTATTTTTACGTGAAATGAAAATTTTAAATATGATGTTTTGTATAAAATGCCTCCCAAGTGCAAAGCGATTTCAAAACAAGGGGGGGGGGGGGGGGGGTGGCTAAAAAACTTACCCTTGATACACTTAGTTCCAGAAACAGAGCAAAACTGTCTTGTTTCTTCATCGTGACATTTCAAGAACAACATCTATTATACTTACCGATAATTCAAGCTAACGTAACGAAAACATTACATTACATTTTAAGACGGATGTTTGTTTAAAAAAAAAAAAAAAAAAAATAGAGTTTTGAAATATGTGGACCATCAGACATTTTTAAATGGTGTTCATATCTTCAGACCATATCGTATACCTATTTCAGTTTTAGTTTCTACTCATGCAGCGTTTCAGAAATAAAACGTACACTGTGTATGTATACTCAATACCTATTAACTTTTGCTACACAGGTATACGTAATGTTTATTTTAGAACTGGCGCAACACAGCTTTGTCCATTTTGGTTTTGGTACCAAGACTGAACCAAACATTCCGACCAATCCTAAACTTGACTTAACTGAACGCAACTGATGGAAAGAGAAAAACCGCTTTCGCCTATGCACCGCATATATCTAAGGCTCGATTAGCACTGAAGTTTAGACAAACAGCAGCTACTTCAGCTGGCCTAATTGACATTCGGTCTATAAGCACCTAAAAACCTTTGCAATAACAACGACTTGGGTTGCACGATTCCAAGAAATCGAGGAACAAGTTTACCTTTTCTAGAATACACCCTTTAGACTGTAAGTCGGTCCTGGTACTGACACAATACCTCGGGATTGTCGGCATAACTTGGATACAAGCAATGTAAAGTCTTTGTAGGAGTCGTATGTGCTTAACGCTATGCAAGACACTTGAGCGACATCTTCTTAAACGTAAGAAGTAAAGCAATGCTAATCTCATATGGACTGGACTGACCCTTTCACAATAAGGACTGTAAACATTAGAATGGATAACCAACTCCGAGAAGTCTGTGCTGACTCCGATACTTTGCCTCAAGTTTCTTCGCAAACTGGGACGCAAGACGCAACGCAAAGTCCCCTTGTCGGAGTCGAAGTGCTTAACGCTACGCAACAGCGTATGTGCTTAACGCTATGCAAGACACTTGAGCGACATC
Source organism: Bicyclus anynana (assembly GCF_947172395.1). Taxonomy (NCBI): domain Eukaryota; kingdom Metazoa; phylum Arthropoda; class Insecta; order Lepidoptera; family Nymphalidae; genus Bicyclus; species Bicyclus anynana. The sequence goes on along the minus strand of NC_069106.1, from coordinate 5,473,969 downwards.
TTCTTAAACGTAAGAGGTAAAGCAATGCTAATCTCATATGGACTGGACTGACCCTTTCACAATAAGGACTGTAAACATTAGAATGGATAACCAACTCCGAGAAGTCTGTGCTGACTCCGATACTTTGCCTCAAGTTTCTTGGCAAACTGGGACGCAAGACGCAACGCAAAGTCCCCTTGTCGGAGTCGAAGTGCTTAACGCTACGCAACAGCGCTTCAGCAACAGCTTCTTAGTCGCAGGTGGTCTCTCTGACAAATATCAATCTCTTAAAGAGAGGCTGACCTTTGCGACCTGTGTGTGTTGGGCCACAGTCCTTCGAGCAGCTAAGTCAACAGGTTACGTTTACAACACGCCTGTTGCACTGCCTAGGACGGATAAGCAGGCTACACAGTTGGACAATGCAATACTACAACCGACTGCTGCCGATAAGTCAACATAGGTGGAGCAGGGCGACTATTCCTATACCGTTGTGCCCAGATATAGGTTAATAGGTTAAGAATACCTATAGAACACATGGCAAAACACCTATTGGCCATGCCAACACACACTCATATTGGCTTTCAGATGTGGATTGAAAAAGCAATTCAATGACATGAAATTCACGATGTCTTGGACGAATGACTCGCATGGTACGCACACCACAAGAAAATGTACTGCGATATTTTATCAGCATTGTCGATTGCAAAGTGCTTAGACGCTTCTTCAGATCTATAACCGATACGTGGATTGCTTATATAAACAGAACAGAGTTATCTAGCAGTCACATCAGGTCCTAACACAATTAGACAAATAAAATATTTATATAATAGCTCAATATTTCCTGGACGGGTTTAATACAGAGTTGTCCTCTCGAGTCAGCAAACTTAGTCAGAATGATTTTTCTTTTTGACGTGCGACAGCTATATTATTTCAAGTGTGAGACACGCCCAAAACAAGCGTCTTGTGTAGGAACTACTCATGCTGAATAGCCTTTCGAGAGCAGATGATCAGGACTAGTAAGCCTTATACACAACAACACGTTATGTGTACTAAAGAAGCACAACTGGTTGTCTCTTCCACCAAACCTCATCGTACACGGCCACCGGAATCATTCCAGTCATTTCAAGCGGAAAGCTATTAAATTTTAATTTTTTAAATATGGCGATCACACACACCACAAAACAAACAGATGCACATGCCCCAGTGATTCAAGATTATAATTACTGAGCCTCACCGATTTTGAGTGAATAGAAATGTTGATCCATTGACCTGATCAAGGGCAGCAGTTATCAATACCCAGCCGGCGCTACAATCATATGATAAAGCCAGTTTGAGACAGATGTAAAGAAATGGTGTATCCCACAAACCATTGAATTTATATTCTACAATGTTGGACAAATAGTTTGCTATCTGTCTTGGATGACAAAAGTATGCCAATACAGAAATCGGTACCTAATATAAAAAATTTACTAATTTGACTAGTAGGTGAGATGGGCTTATATTAATGCTTCTTCACGTTGGTATCGATACCCAAAGCTATTTCAGTATCGGAAGAGAAGTTAAATTGGTATCCTAAACTTACCACCGTATTATATAGTTTCACATGATCCTGACAAAATCAATAATTTCTACACCCAGCTTAGCAAGGGCTTCTTCACCGTTGAACATGGATTGTCATAATTTTATCAATCAAGATACTAGTACAATGAACAGCAGTGACGTGCACCTCATACATGCAAAGGATTCGCTTCTACCGGACTCATTTACCGTCGTCATAATCAGCCGGGCCTGCCTACTTATGGGACATGGAGCTGAATCCACCATGCTGCTACAGTGAGGTCTATTATTTAAATAAAAGTAATTAAAATTCATTTATCGCCAGAATGATGAATCTAATGATAATAAATTACATTTTGATGTGGCACAATCTGTCTGAGGGGTTGTGGTAAGTAGATTATTTATAGGTACATATCCTAGTTCCTGGGCGTGTCACTGTTGGCTAACATATTTGGACTCTAAAGTGCAGAGTATCATTAAGAAGCAATTCATATAGAGTTTTGAAATATAATCGGTAAAAAATCCAAGTATGGTTTATGGGTTTAAGCAACTGCTTTGTATTGCTGTAACTGAATGACAAAACATAACTAATTTAATAATACTAGGAGCTATGTTACGCATGCATCTTGAACAATAATAGGTTAAATAAAATTGTTTTACAAGATCTGTAAAGCAAATCTTTCATCAGATTCTATCCATTTCTAGAAATTCGGACGGATTTGGAAGTCAGATTTAATTACTAACATCTAGAATTCTAGAAAATCACTGATTATGAATTCCAAAATAGGTATACATAACTGGATTACCTAGCCCACTATCAAAATCCTTAACATACATATTAAGAGTATATTTGTTCTTCAAAATTGAGAATTTTCATTTATTCAAAAATACTTTTCAGTATAACTCACATTAAAGCGTCAACCTTGCGAGCACCAGGTGATAACAAACACTTCACTCAAGATGGATTCCGGACATTGATACGAAACAAATAATAGAGAGTTTTAACTACCAATAAAACTTACCTATTATTTTTTCATCAATGTCCGGAATCCAGGTAAGGCCTACCTGGTGCATCATGAGTATAATAATGGCGAACATTCACTCGGCTCGCTACGGTCACTTGTACATAGGTATTAGGTTGCGGCAAGGGGGCGCCACCATCGGAGAGGTGATTTTAGCTGACATCCGGCAAGGAAAGATGAGTGCTTCTCTCAAGATGGATTCCGGACATTGATGAAAAAATAATAGGTAAGTTTTATTGGTAGTTAAAACTCTCTATTTTTTATTTAACGAAATGTAACTTAAATGAATATAACAAACTCATAACATTTTAACTATGAACATGTACAGATAACTTTAATATTTATGTTATCCTGATTACTTCATAACCAATTAGATCTATCGTCAACTTGATATCAATTCAATAAGTACTTAATTTGTCTACTATCACTTACCTGGTATTATTCAAACACTTACCTGGTATAACCAGAAATGTCTAAGTTTATATTAATAGTCTTGTCCAAGTATGACATAATCAATTAATTTAAACTAATTTGCTCTATCCTGACCCTGGTCTTGTCCATAAAACATAAATTTGACATAATTTGCAAAATAAACACATGACATTTAGAGTAATACCTCCTATTTAATAAACTGACTGTGTATGATTTTTTGAAACTGTACAATATACTCAACTTTACAGACTCAAATGGAAATTTTTCACAAAACAAAAACAGTAAGTTAGTTGGTCGATGTCAGTTGTTGCGGTTGTGATGAAATTTCTGTTAATTCTCTTGATGTTTTGAATGTTAATGTCGTTAAAAGTCATTCCATATACTATGTCGTGACATTTAGTATCAATTCATCATTATCAGACTATTTAAATTGCCCAGGTCTATCCTGCCCCCTATGAAAAGGTGACTTTTAACTTAGATCCATTATACAGCTTAATAAATAGGTTTGATTCTGTAATGATTTTATTATCACTAGGTCTAAGATGCTCATGAAAAGAAAAATGCGACAAATAGTGGCAGTATTGAAAAAAAGGTCTGTTTCATCAAGGGTCATAATAGAGAGTTTTTTCGCGGCCACTATTGGTCGACAATATGACTTGCATCCTAAACTACTATACTACAGATGTCTATGGTAATAGCCGGGACCATTGATTTAACATGCTTATTAAGAGGGTGTGGTGACACCGCTAAATTGTTAAGTTCTCTCCTTCCTTGTTTTCGTTTTCTTTCTTCTAATAAATACTCAGTAATGCTCCCCCTTTCGTTGTGATAGAACAAATGGAGAGTCTCTCTCTCTCTCTCTCTCTCTCTCTCTCTCTCTCTCTCTCTCTCTCTCTCTCTCTCTCTCTCTCTCTCTCTCTCTCTCTCTCTCTCTCTCTCTCTCTCTCCCTTTCCCCCCCCCCCCCCCCCCCCCCGTCTTTGAAAATTGTCTCCCGGCGTAATTAGGCCTTAGGTTGACGACTTTAGGCAACTTTGTACACCGCGTTCCTTGCATGCCCTTCAAAGTGTGTCATTGTTTTTACCCGACTGCGTCTGGAGGAGGGTAATGTTTTTCGAGCGAATGTATGTGTGTATGTGTGTCCATTTCTTTGGCACGCCCTACAGCCCATATACTTGTAAAGTTCTGACTAAATTCTTTGTGGTGACAAATAAGACTTTCTTACGGGCAAATGAAATACCAATGTTTCTCACCGCATGCGGCAACATAAAGAATTTAGTCAGAACTTTACGAGTATATCGATATTGTGATTCTTGTTTTCCTCTTTTCAGTTCATTACGCAGTAGGCAGTCGGGTTTTTTGTTTTTATTAAATATTCTTTAAGTGATTGTTTTCTATTATACCACCAATTGGGCTATCTGCTTGGTACATCAATTGTAACTTTAAAAATTAAGTTAAGTGTGAAAAAAAAAATTGGCTATAAACGTTTTTCGTGATATGTTGCAGTACCTGTGTTTTTGCTTCATTTTGATTAAATAAATTTATTAAATAAAAATAAATTACGTTGCTATTGCAGGGTGTCGGACTCGGAAGTTTCGCCGGGACGTCGTAAACTGGTCCGCAATCAGTCGGAAGGTTCGCCGAAATCCGGCGAAACGTCCGCCGAATTACGACGGTTGGTCGACGCGCCCGCGAGACGACGGAGCGAGTACGGTGTTATAGGAGACGCGGCTTGTATGGGTGACCATAAGGTAAATACTACTTTCTACCAATTGCTACCATTTTCTACCAATAGGGTAGTTGACTCATATCAAATATAATATAAACAATATTAATTTCGTGTAGTACATGGAATAAGGGTCCGAAATATATCAATATCAATTAATAAAAGTTAAGGATTTCTTTTAAAAATTAAATTTTTAAAAATTACGTGATATTTTTATTAAATATCACGTATTATTTCAATTTTTCCAAACGTCAAAGACGCTGTCGTCCATTTTGCGACGTCACTAATACCCTTGATGTACTTAACGTCGAACTAATTGTTAACTAATATTTTGGCAAAAGCTCCATTTGTATGGGATTTATTGTAGTGACGTCATGAAACAGTTGAAATATAGACTGTCATGGCCGACAGGCGTTTTGGCTCGTATTGTCAAAATCATATTTAAAAACATTTTTCTTTATGTAATCACGGTTCAAAAAAAATTTTATAGCCTAGTAAAACGATAATGAACGATTTAAAAAAAAAGTGTCAACTAGCCTATTTCTACCATTTTCTACCAATTAGTAGAAAAAATAATTATACTTTTTAAACTTCAAGAATCAATTATTTCTCAAACACTGCATGAATTAGCCATTATTTATTAAGTACTTATGCATATTTCATAAACAAAATCTACTTCACTCTTTCTAACTATAAATTTTTGATAATTTCAATAAATTGATTATATCCTTTGAAATAATTGTATTGGTATGCTGCTGTCATTGCAAGCTTATTTACGTTATTATTACGTTCGTTTAAATAAGTAGATTTATTTTATTTAATATCTACAAATTACTTCTTCGTTTTCCTTTGCGGTACGGCTAAAATACATATTTATTTTTTATTGTCAAATAATATACAATCTGTCCAAATTTTTTTTTTTTAATAAGTGATGAATAATAATAAAATGTCCAAATATATAATAATTCATCACCATTATCAAGTTTTTTTTAACTGTAATCTATGACTCCACTCCATATAGGTAAGATGAAATGGATCCTAGGACTGTAGGAGTGGACACGACAATAGTCCAAGGGCACGGACCACCACACCTCGGTGATGTGTCCGACCGCTTTACTATTAAGCTTAGTAATAATAATTGGTTGCTCTATAATGACAGATTTTTATGAAAATTACAGTAAACGTGGTGTTGCCATACGCCGAGTTTATTATAAAAAAAAAACAACTATTATGTCGCACTATACCTATGTTCGGAACCCTGTACTGTAAGCGCGGGAAAACACTCACTTTGTCTATAGTTAAATTTTTGCTACTCATATACAGGATGTTCCGTAATTAATGGATAAAATGCAAATGGTAGATACACCACCTAATTATCTAAAACTAATTTGAATAGTTTTAAAATTATCCCTAGGGTGACCAAGTTATATTTTTCTTTCGGATTTTTAAAAATTTTCTATCTTGAATCAGTATTTTTAATGATCAGTTTCTTGAATCAGCTTCTTGTACAAAACAAATAAAACATTATTTACAAAAATAGTATTACCGTGCATTGCTAATGTTTAACTAAAATCAGATCGTCAAAATCTTAATTCCAGCAGCTACAGAATTAAAAAAAGTGATTCAAGGTAGATAATTATTAAAAATCTGAAAAAAAATTATAACTTGGTCACCCTAGCGATTTTTGGAAAACTGTTCAAATAAGTTTAAGATCATTAGGTGGTGTATCTACCATTTGCATTTTATCCATTAATTATAGGACAACCTGTATATCCTATTTTGAAATGAAACTTTAATATGCTGTATCGCAAAGAAAACCGACAAACTACTTTAGAACGATAAAAATATTAATTTATATATTTAAATATCCATGCGCATATTTCGTCTACCAACCGTAAAAACGTTGTCCACAGCCGATATATCTACGAGTGATGCTGCAAAGCGATAGAGGTAAACCCCTCCCGCGCCTTCGCCGCCTTCCCACAGACCCCGACTTGTACGCGAACAAACTCACGATTAACCACCTAGAACACACCACAGACCACCCATACAAACTGTTGCCCGATGTCACCAACAAACGTACTAGGACTGGTTCGCTCAACGAAAAGATGTTACGCATTCCGTACGTCGAAATCACTAGTGCTGCCACAAATGCCGACGTCATATTCGTGAACGATATCGATACATCGTTGTTGAGTCCGAAACGGTTCTCCGATCCGTATACACCAGAGAGTGTCGAGTCGCACACACCGAATGCCGATGCCTCGGGATCGGGTAACACTGAGGTTATCGACGATGCGAACGTCACTAGTTTGACGCGTGACAGGAGTGTATCTCCGTCTCAGTTGAAGACGCGGTTGGATATGTTGTTGAATAGGGACGGGAATAGCGATAGGGTTGTGCCGTTGCAGAGGTTGGACAGTAGGGAGTCGTGCAAGTCGGGCGGCAGCAGGAAGGGTGGTTTGTGTTGTTTGGCGTTGAAGTGCTACGGGTTCTGTAGGAGTCGTGCGCGCAAAGTGAACTGTGGCTGTACTGGCTTGAAGTGTTGCACCTCGTGATGTTTGAACGTTTGTCGTGTTTTACAGTGGAATTCATAGACGTTATAGGGGCACCCCTAGGGGATTGTTTGAGAATTTGACACTCAGCCGGTGAATGATCACCTAGGAATGAGTCTACAACGTCTATGAATGCCACTGTTGGACGTATACAGTGGCGTGCACTGGACTTGTAACTATAGTAAGCGCACGTACAAATTGTACAAAATGGAAAATCACGTTGACAATGAATCCGGGGATAGGCAGTGCATTTTGCATATATGTAGTGCACGCCACTGTTTACAAAACAAGGACAGCTAATATTGATGAGATAAAGACAAACTATTGTTTGTCTAATAATGACTAAAAATCGTTTTAAATTACGGGTTTAAATTTATTTACACTAGTGTGGAATGTAGGTCATTGTTTAACAGTGAAAACAGTAAGAAATGATGATCTTAGATAATTTATCGAAGTACACATATTTACTAAAAAAATTGCGGTGTCTTTTAACTTGAATACCTGTAATAAAGGGTTAAGTTGAACTTACTTTAATATGCATTTAATTATTACTTGGAATAATTATTAATATTGCTGTCCTTCTTTCACTGCTTAAAAATGCATTTTTTTTTATTTTTAATCGTAATTCGCACAATAAGTTTAGTCGACTTAATTATACAATGTATTTTTGTATAATAATTAATTATAATTATTTAACATAGACTAGTATGTTTTATTTTATTTTTGTTTTTATAATAATAGTTAGATTTAATTAAATATAATCAAATCTAATTATTATTTTATTTGTGTTTAGAATGACAACAAAAACAATAAATGAAGTGATTACACTTTACTCATCATTTTGTAGTTCACATCACATTTAATTGATTTATTTTGTTATTAGTTTATTTTGCTATTTCACCCAATGATGTGCAAAATACCCACAACTCAATATACAAAAATATGTTCAAATTTCACATAATAATGTATAACAACAATGCAAATTATATTCTACTATGAATCGCAATATTATAATTAAATAAGTCAAACAAATTGTATTTTTAACGAAATTTAACGACTTTGAACCTCATTAAACGAATATAAACATTTTCTTATTTTGATAATTGCGATAATTTTATGACTTTTTGAAAACTTTTGAATGACTTTGAATTTTTTTTTGACTGCGCGTATAATACGTACCTCTATAATTATTAAATGTAAGAGAAAGTTTTGTCGTCCCTCGTGATTATTCGGGCTTTCCTGATCAAAGTTCATATTAAAAAAAAAATCACCAGTACCAAATTTTTGGAAACCATTTTTGACATATTCGAGTCCTCTCAAAGGCTGGCAGCAAAGGCGTACCGCCAAGCGATTTAGCGTTCCGGTACGCTGTCATGAACAGAAACCAAAAATGGTGTGGAATTACAAGTTAGCACGCTTCCATATTAGATTGCGTCATCACTTACCATCAGATGAGATTGTAGTCAACTTGTAAAGAATGAAAAAAAAATTTATAGCCGTAAGGAATAATGACGGTGAAAACGACAAAGCTTTAACTTACCCAATAGTTTTTTGCTAATTATTATTCTAGACTTACCAATCACTTTTTGACGCTTACTTGATTTAGATAAATGATTTGTAGTTGTAGCATGTTTATTATTTACCATCGACCTCCTATTAAAAAGTGGATGCACAATCAGCGACCAAAAAACATCCCCACTCAATGAGTGCCAAACACAACTTCTTGGCACTCAATTGAAGTAGTCGCATTTGCAAATTCAACCTTAAACTCAATCCTTAAAGTTGAATTTGCTCTGAATTTGGAATTTTATTGAATATTGGACTATATTTAAAGGCCTTTAGGATTATTTTCTTTACAAATAATTCTACAAAAGCAAAATTGGCCAGTTTTTAAGTGAAATTTTTCACATGATTGTGCGTCCTTTTATTATAATAGGTCTATGTTTACCCGTAGTATTTTATTGAATATTGGACTATATTTAAAGGCCTTTAGGTTTAATTTTCTTTACCAATAATTGTAAAAAGCAAAATTGGCCAGTTTTTAAGTGAAATTTTTCACATGATTGTGCGTCCTTTTATTATATGAGGTCAATGTTTACCCATAGTATTACAATTATATTTAAATAATATTACTTAATGTTTAGTAGATGTAGTTCATAGAATATTAGTGTAAAGAAAAGGTAACAAAGTTCTATTACCATTGTTTTTACGATTTAACATTAATGTAACGCATGCATTTCATGTTGCAATATTAAAATTAATTAAAGTACGTGTGGGAAGTCTGGCAAATAACTTAAATTTATATTGTTACTAATGAAAATACCTATCTAAAAGAACCACCATTGATTTCTTGTCGGGTTTTTAATAATATCTATCTTAGAAACCGATAGTAGAGTTATTACAAATAGCTCAAAACTTAACGCTTTAAGTGCTTGTAAAGTAAGCTTAATTGATTTGGTTAATTGTATTATTAATGAAACTAAATTAATTTTATAACAGTTTAGTGGTGTAACTACAAAGAACTATTTTGGTTGTGATACACCAAAATAGTTCCTTGTAGGTACTTACTACAAAGTACAATCAAAAACATTAATTTTTATCATCGCTAAACAAAACTACAAAATTTAGTGCTTTTACAAAATCAATTACCTACACTGAAACTGATTTATAAACGTGACAATCATTATTCAAGGTATTTGCCTAGATTTATAATGACTTATTTAATTACTATTAAACTACTAGCCTTTTTAATTTTTATACTTTATAATGTAACCTATACACATGGATAGCTCTACTAGTCTATGGCACAGTTGTTTATTGTATAATTTATTTATTTAACATATTAAAATGAAAATGTTATGTTGCTTCTACACGATGGTCAATCGAGGTCCGAGTCTCAGAGGAGACGCCCTTAGAGAGTCGTTTTGACCTCGCTTACTGCTTCTAACTTCGGGCCCCATCAGGTAATGCTTCTAAACCCCTGGTGACGCCCAAAACGATCGAAAAACCGACAAGGATCTCAAAATCATCGACATTATGGTCCATCATAGTAGGCCTCAGATGGATTATATATAGACTTGCCTCACTAGTCAGTCACCACTCTGTCAATGATCAAGTATCAAGGAGCTAACGCATTTTTAAAAACTGTTGTATAGTATCGATGTTTCATTGTTATGATCGTTTTCGTTGTGCAAAAAGCTCCCTAAAAATTTTGGTATGTGTCTTCTAGTTTACTAAAAGATGAAGTTACGTTACATTTATTATCTGTATTACTAAGTTGATTATATCAAATTTGTAATACTACACCATAATAGTAATAATATGCAATATCTAATAATAATCGATTCTTCAGCCGGAACAGCAAAACATCTATCAAATAATCGAATATTCTGTGTGTCGAGTTTAAGCTATGAGTTTGTTAGTCTGTGTAAAAAATACACGTGTGTGAATCGCGAATCTTACGAGTATAGAAGTGTGTAGTGTAAGGACACAAAATATTCATTGATATTAAATATTTTCGATGTGTGTGAGTTTACCTCGTCCCCCTCAAAAAATTACAAACAATTTTGTCGGTGATATTGCTTGCGGTACAAGTCCATATGTAACTGGTCTGAGTAGTATGCTATTTCGATGGCCCATCGTGTAGAAGCAGCATTACACTCTGCTTGTAATGTCTAGGGAGATTACACCGAATCGTTGAATCGAGCTTACATTTACTTAATACACTTTTCATTCCCGATGATTGCCAATTCCATTACATGTATGTATCAGTGGCGTAACTACATCATTTTCAATTTTGTATGGGGAAGAAAAATCTGCGAAATTTCGATTAAATGTAGCTTACGCGACTGGTTAATAATTTAGCTTTCCAGCATGGAAAGAATTTTTAAAATCGGTCTAGTACTTTCGAAGCCTTTTGGCAACAAACAAACAAAAATCAAGTTAGGTACCTCGTTATACTAAAAGATTAATTATGGATTTACGACCTCACGGGCTGTGTACCCTTAAAGCCGTGGGCCCTTGGCAATTTTCCAGCCCTATCCACCCTAAACCGTAGTTACACCACTGACCATAGTTTGGCAAGTTCGTTGATGACACTCCCATGATATGCGGGCGACGGGGGGAAAGACTGCGCGGGCTTGAAATTGTGCGTGCAGGGAAGTGAGGTGCATCAGTCGTGGGTTTTTCATTCATCGCAACACGGGCCCGGTCCGCGTGGACCATCGGGAGTGTTACGAACGAATTAGCCAAGTTATAGTATAGTAGATATTAAGCAAATAGCGCGTATACATTCAACCTAAAAACTACGTACACCATAGATCTAAGAAATATCAACTGTGCCGAATTCTTTATGTATTTTTTATTATTTAAACTGAAGTGAAATTATACCAAAATATGGTCTATGATTCTAGTCTAACGGATGCTCAAATGGACCTTTTACTATTAAATATCTGTGTAATATAAAACGCATTTTTTATTTATTGACATAACAATATTAAGTGAGAAAAAATTGTAAAATGTTTTTTTCTTTTATAGCAACACCTACAAATAATAGGTGATCGCGGTCCTATTTATGACTAGTTTAGCTCCGCGATTTTACCCTGGGATACCTATTTCGTTTGAATATATCAGGATGAAAATTATTATGTACTATTTTAGACTACAATGGATGGATGTTTAATGCATTCATACATCTAAACAAAGTTACATTTAATTAGTTCTATTTTCGAATTTCTAATAAGTTTATCACACGGCATTACTGAGATTTTTTTATATTTATACTAATCTTAGAAACATAAATCTTACAAAATATTTACAAATGTTGCATTTAATTGCATGATTTTCCCTTACTTTTTGAAGCTATTTTGATTTGTTTTATAATATTCCAATTTCTTTGATATTTTGCTATGAACGTTGTATTGTGTTGTAAGATTTTAGATTACCAACCCTTAAATTTCCAACCAACGAAATGTAGTGACAGAAAGTAGTTTTGTGCTTTTTGTAGTGTTTTTTTAGTTTTCATGTGTATTAGTTATTACAGAACTCATTGTATTCAAGCATCTGTGAAGCTTTGCTTGTAAGTATTTTTTATTGTTTGTTTTATACTTAGTTACGAATGCTTTTGTTGCAAGCTTTTTAAATAACACGTTGATGTACCAAAGTTACACATTAAGGGTGTTACTTACGACATCGAGTGGCGTAAGCAACACCCACGTCATCCATGTAGCGATCTTGATCATAAAAAATATATAAAAAGAATTTAAAAAAATAATTTATAGTTATGATCAAAATAACTTTATAATTTCATTCCCAATATATATTTTTTTTTTAAGTTTTGAATGATTGCCCAGCCAGAGTTTAATTTTTTGTCGTTTTTTTTTTGATAAAGGTGACAATGTAGTTACATAACTGACAACATTGTAGTTCTTCTTCTTCGTCGTTACACTCTTGACAGAGTGATCGTGGTCGTCATTTGGGCGCGGTGGCAAGCCTCACTATCCGTCGCCATTCGTCCCGCAGTGTGGCTCTCCTAGAACATTCGTGGAGCGATCCATCCACATTGTAGTTACAGTGACGTAAATACAATGATTTAAAAAAAAATGTTCAGTTGTTTTTTAACGATCTTTATAACTACAAATAGCTCATAATATACTTTATTAGTATGAAATAATCTTCATCAACTAATATTATTTGATAGTAATAAAGTATGTTTTCCTTGAAAAGTTCCTGCTCGACAAATATCTCGTCATTATAATATAATAATCCTCGTACTGGCGGCAGATAGGCGATGTTTTGTTAGACGTACCTATTCCTTGCATGCCTTGTTTTGCTGACTGCAGTCGACTCTCGGCGGTGGTCGACGGCGGTCGCCGACTGCAGTCGACTGCCGTTGGCTGCCGCCGAAACGTCGCTGGCTGCAGTCGACTGCGGTCGTCGGTAGCAGTTGCCACTTGTGTAAATGAACCCTTATGGTTTCCCACATAACACCAAGTGTGCCATTTAGTTACATCGATTACTTTAAAAACAATATAACATCATGAACAAAAACTTCATGTAAGTGAAACTTTGTGTACATTTTTCAGGAAACTTCCGTCATGAGTTGCACTCAGAAAGTTCTCCAAAGCAAGACACCGACGACGTGGAGGATGTCGAGGCACCAAACACTCGCTATATACACTTCAATTCAAACCCACATGATATATTTAAAGAGACAGATATATAAGAATGTATATATGTTACAGAATTTTGATGCAATACATATGATTATACAATACACTGCCGTACCATGACAAAACACTGTATCTAAAACATGGGCGTAGTTACCGCCAATATCTATGATACGGGCCCCCCGGACTAGGGGGGTCTGTTTCGTGTGAAAGCAAAAATGTATAAAAAGTAATCTACAATAATTGTATTGCTTTGTGCCGTGAAAAAAACATAAAAAAATGCAGAAATGACAAAAGTAAAAAAATTAGTTCTTTGTGGTGAAAGAATTAGGTCATAGTAAATTAAAAACTAACGAGTTTTTTCGGGATTTTCCTCTCGTTTATTGGGCCAACTAATTTTAATATAAAGCCTCTCTAAGACAAACTACGCCTGACTGAAACTACACTGAAAAACGCATTTTTTTTTTGAGAAATCGCAGTTTATTTTTAGTCTGGATAAGTTGTTAGATACAGTGTAGAATATAGATGTTAGTGCATTTCTCATTAAGATTTGTAATCTTGAAAAAAAAAGCATTAAAATGCCAGTAAATAAATGCGAGAACTCATTTTGTGAGCTTACAAAACACTGTATCTCAAGTTACAGTCTAATGTCATAGCACGACATTATATTATGTAATATATCACATATTAGATACTTGTCATGTGATATTTGCACAGTTGCAATTATCTCTTTTGTAGAGCATAATATAGTCATTTACTTAATGTACCTTTTTAGGTATTTTACAGTTTGGTTCATACCAACAAATGCAATATACAGGGTGGTCGGGAGTATTTCCCATAACTTCAAGATGTGGATGAGTCCACATAAACCAGCCGAACTGCATAACAAATATTTTTCTAACTAAAAAATAATATATATGTTTTCATACAAAGTACCTAATTCAAATAATTCCGACTATCCATGTAACACACGTCTTTATCTATCCTTGCATTTTAAAATGCGTTAAACTTGGCTACGTCATAATTATAAGGATGCTTTTATGGGACACATTTTAATATCTATTTACAAAAGAAATATCCGAAAATATTATCTATAAAACACATGTTCCTTGAACATTTTTATTTCATTTTCGGTAATACTTAGGTACTTAGACTTATGGCAAATACTTCCCAGCACCCTGTATAGTATGCATCAATGTATAATAAATAAACATATCTCTTAATGAGAAATATATTAGGTAGAAATATGTAGGACGACAGAGAGACAGATAGATTTCGCCGCTAGAGTATTGTATCACCCACTGGTGAAACATGGCGATATTTAAAAAAAATGCCAATTATCTCGTAGAAAATCTTAGGTGTAAGATGTGCGTCACGAATTAAAGATGAAATGAATTTCAGAAAAAAATAATTTAACATTAATTTATTTCAAGTAGGCTTAGTTAACAAGCGCTTTTGGAACGTAAAGCTTGACTATTTGTAACGACTCTACCACTGGTTCAAAAGGCAGAGATCTTAACAAATACTCTTATCTACACAAAGCTCTTTATTTTGTCCCAACTCAAAGAAAGAGATCGATATTTATGCAATACTTTGTAGGTGTGATTTGTCCTGAGTGCAACGAGAACTGAGAACGTGCTGATTCCTTCCAAGTCTTTTATTGCGTCACTGATTCTATAACGCCAGCCACACACGATCAAGTTTACCGTCAAATCTGCAGGAAACTTAAGCTTCCCATCTCTAAGGATTTAGCCAGTAAAAAAATATCGAAACATGGTAATAGATATGGATTCGATATATTTTCACTGCCTAAATCCTTAGGGATTAGAGATCCTTAGGAATGGGAAGCTCAGGCTTCCTGCATACTTGACGGTTAACTTGATCGTTAGTGGCTGGCGTAACGCGATAATATGCCATTCTGAAATTATATTTAATATATAGTAATGTTCGTTGTTAGCCATTCCATAAAATTTATTCGAATCAATAATTTATGTAAATTTTAAATCTTGAAGTGAAAACTTCTATTTTTATTTTTTTTTTTATTTATTTTTTATTCTTTACAAGTTAGCCCTTGACTACAATCTCACCTGATGGTAAGTGATGATGCAGTCTAAGATGGAAGCGGGCTAACTTGTTAGGAGGAGGATGAAAATCCACACCCCTTTCGGTTTCTACACGGTATCGTACCGGAACGCTAAATCGCTTGGCGGTACGTCTTTACCGGTAGGGTGGTAACTAGCCACGGCCGAAGCCTCCCACCAGCCAGACCCGGACAAATTAAGAAAATCTCAATCTGCCCAGCCGAAGATCGAACCCAGGACCTCCGTCTTGTATATCCACCGCGCATACCACTGCGCCACGGAGGCCGTCAAAAGGTTCTATCGGCACTTTAAGCACATTTGGGATGAGAAAAAAGCATCATGCTTAATACTGTTCTGTATCAATGTTTTATAAATTTTAAGTTTCTAATTCCGATCCGAGACTTGGTCGCTAACTGTGGCGCTCATAAGATAGCTCAAATTGGTTTGGAGTTGAAGAAATGAGCGGAGATCCGCAGAAGAATCAATGTCACTCTCTGCGAGATCAAATCAGAAATGAGGAGATCCGTAGAAGTACCAATGTCACTCTCTGCGAGATCTAATTAGAAATGAGGAGAAGAACAGAAGAACCAATGTCACTGACATAACACAGCGAGTCGCGAAGCTGAAGTGGCAATGGGCCGACCACATAGTTTGAATAAAAAGTTTTTATGTTATTTAAAAAAGTTTAAATAATATAAAATGATTTTTAGAATCATTATATATTGAAACTAGATCATTATTTTATTTCTAGTCAATTTTCATAATAATAACTATAATTATAAAAAAAAATCTATACATATTAATAATACATAAGTTTTAGCTAATGCATGATATTTAACTAGAATAGGTTTAAGTAGCTTAAAAGACTTAATGTATAATATCGTGTCAATGTAATCAATACAATATGAACGTTCCTTTGAAATGCCTGAACAATAATAATTTAATATGCAGCAATAATACATTATGTATAAAATATTTATAAGACAATTCATTTTATAATACAAATGAAATAGCTATTTTGTATTGATTGTTACAATAATTCGTCAATTTGTGTATTACACGTTCTACAGACGTGCAGTTTTAACTGAACAGTCGAACTGTTCAGTTTTGTTTATGATTTTGATTGATATTTCTATTAGATAAAACTGAACGTCTGTATGTGATAAAATAAAAATGTGTAAACACACTAAATTGACAGAAAATACTTTGAAAGTCGCTCGTTTTTTTGGATTTGGCTTTTTCGTACTATTTTTGGTATAACAAGTAGTTACAATTTTCTGTCATTTAAGTGTCGTTTAGAGATTTGCTTGCAACAAAATCTACACCAGTTACTACGAATTAATTATGTAATTAACCTATTGTGTGAAAAATGCCAAATACAACACAGGGTAGCTTTACATGGGAGAATACTTCAAGTGGATAAGATGTCATCTTAAGATTTCTTTGATTAAAATTTGTCACAGCCTATTAAAATATGCAGCTTATTTTACTAATATTTAAAATTATATTATATACACATAACGACATTATTTGTCATAATATATTTAGTCCCATCCAATAGCTATCTAACAAGTCCCATCCAATGTGTTATATAAATAATATCGTTGAAGTATACCAAGTCTATGAATTATTTGTAATTAGCAAGTAATATTTAGCATAATATTTAAATTATTTTTTGTTAATTAAAATGAAAAGAAAAGGAGATAGCCCAAAACTGCCCCAGGTGAAATAATTATTATTTTGAAAGAAAGAATAGAAATCTATATTCTCTTATTTAAACCATCACTATTATCTTAATTCCCTTTTGATCGAATAGATTATAGATTGTGCCCATACAAGAAAAAAAAAATATTACCTTATATTTATTATATAAACAATATAGGAACTCGTTGATAAAATTACTATTATGTATTGTAAGAGTTAACCATGCAAAATGACACATATTCATTGACTAGAATGTAATTTGTAAACGCTTTTTTAAACTCAGGTGACAGCATTTTCTGATAAGAAAATTTTATTTTTTTTAATAAAGTCAAAGATTACTGATACTAGGCAATATTGGTAACTAATGTGGAAGTATTTTAACTATATTTATTGCTTAGGTATCTGCAAAAAAAAATACAACTAAAATCACACTTGTCAGTTTAGTTTAAACATTTTGTCTACAAATAAATTAACACTAGCACATGCGTACAATTAAACTGAAACACTTAACCATTGTTACTAGTGGATAATGTATTTTGCTAAATGAATTGAAATATAATGATATTATTAAATTATTAGATGTATTTTTAGATATTAGATAAATGTCTTTGTTGTTTTCGTGTTTGTCACTTATTTATTAAAGTTGATATTAGTACCTGTTCTTAAAGGTACTATAATATTCATTCCACTACTATATAATATTGTATCTGTATACATAAGTACTTGAATATTGTAGAATAGTGTTTTTGAGTTCATTGTTTAAAAAATCTGTGTTTTACAAACACTACATTTTATTAATTGCTAAAAACTGTTCACTAACACTTAAGTACGTATACTTTAGTTATATTTTAAGCTGAGCAATTCTTATAGGTATATATATTCTTATTAACTTTATGGTGTTAGAGTGTCACTTTTTGTTTATGTGCCGTAGGCTCTTTAATGGGACCTAGGCGGCGTCACCATGTGGTTTTAGGAGAGCGCAGAAGCCTTCGCCTGTTGGGGTCCGAATTCAGCAGCAGATCACATGGACGACTCTGACCTCGCCAATCTGGTTATGAGTATGGTTTCATTTGGTTTAAACGCGCTGCAGACTATACTTGATAGTGTGTGGATAGCTTAAGTCGTAACTACTCGAATGTTGTAAACATATCTATGAATATCTACTCTACTAGTTCCTATTCAAAATTATGGTGTAAAGCAAGGTCAGACATATTTTTTTTTATTGTGCAAATTTACTAGCAGACACCCGCGGCTCCGTTTGTGTTAAAAACTATTTTTTATTTATTCGACTTTACTTATAGAGAATACATTATCCTGCCATCTCAGATTGCATCATCACTTACCATCAAGTGAGATTGTAGTCAAGGGCTAACTTGTAAAGAATAAAAAAAATCAATTTATGAAATTATTTTAAAAACGCTACGTTCTTCTTTTTTGTTGAATTATAAATACTAACACGCAGTTTCACCAACGTTGTTCCCGTTTCTGTCTGAATATGGGCATAAGATATAGATTATGTTACTCAGTGAAGATGTAGCTTTCTAATAGGTAAATATTTGAGTTGAGTAGTTATTGAGTTAAATCGTATCAAACGTTCTAAAATCAAATCTTCCCTCTTTATAATATTACTTTAGATTATTATAATTCGTGTTTGAGGAAAACAATATCCTGTTTTAAACATACTCGTACCTACTCGTTAGTAGGCAAATAACAATAAAGTTATTTATTACTTAACTCTGGCCTTGCTTTAGGTATAATTTTAAAATTTTTCCTTCTTATTAGAATAGTAAATATGTATATAAATAATGTTCTAAAAGTATTTCTTCCACATTAGTCTATAAAAAAGAATTTAGGCGACGGATAACTTGTGTTTTCGATCTGTCACATGTTCTTCAAGCTCTAGGTCGTATGGCTCGGGCTGATCGAAACGATGAAGCTGTTTTCCTAGTATGCCAATAAAGCAAATACCTACACTATAGTCTGGCAAGTTCGTTGATAACACTCCCGTGATATGCGGGCTACAGGGGGAAAGACTGCGCGGGTGTGAAATCGTGCGTGAGGAGAAGTGATGTGCATCAGTCGTGGGTTTTTCATTCATCGCTACACGCCCGCACGCAACAACTTGGTGTTACGAACGAAGTTGTCAAGCTATAACGCCAGCCACATACGATCAACTCTATCGTCTACTCGTAGTTAGCGCGTTTAATACAAGCGAGTGAGGATAAGGGTTCTGTTAAATACCGAAATCGTGACAATTATACGATATATTTTTAACACGCTTTTATTAGCTTCACTTGTAACTATGTATGTAAGAAAATCTTAAAATCTTAATTTGACCCATTTCTCGGTCTTCGATTAGGATGAAATTTTGCACACGCTCTGAGTTCTGATGACAATACATGACTAGCTAAGAAACGTCATTACAAATCCAATATGGCGGTCTCCCTAAGATGGCGGACTTGCTGTTTGAAATCCACCCCATGTTATGGATATCAAATGAATAGTCTCGTGACTTAAATCCAATATGGCGGACGTCCAATTTTTAGTGTGTGCTAAAAGCGTGTTTTTTAGTTTTTTTAACTATTATATATTATTTTTTGCCCACATCCCTAAACGTGCTGCAAATTCGACATTAGATTTGATCGTGTGTAGCTGGCGTAACAAACCGTTTTTGTTGCATGTTGCTTTATACCGCTCGTTTAAAGCAACTTGCTTTAAAAATAATGCTATGTTGTTTTCGATTAAAATAACATAGCATTATTTTTGTATTTGATTAACCTATCTACATGATAAATTGATGAAGAATACCTACTCGTTAAAATGAATTTAACTTCAATTAGTTAATTATTATTCGTTAATTAAAAATTATTGTTATCTACATACCTATAATACTATTTGGTGTCTAGTCATTTTATTATTATCATAGTTGTGTCAATAAAATTGAATTATTGAAAATTACATTGCTTTTATTTGTTTTTATTACAATCAATTTCCTTTCGATTTTTTGGTAACAGGTTTTTGCTGATTGGATTCTTACCTTCGATTGACATAATACCTAATATGATCAATCAACGGCTTTTAAAGGTGCTGATTGAGCATTCGCCGTTTTTATATTTGTTGAACTGAACAACGAACCGAGTCATGGAGCCAAATATTGCTATTTGCTACGAACATCTTGACATAGGTACCTGCTCATAATTCTACCGAACGCCTCTATTATACTCATCTATTATATCGTACTCACATGTAGCGCTCAGAAATGACGGCATAGTGCTCAGAGTTATTTTCTGGTATAGTAACAGCCTTCTAAGCGTTATTCACGTTGGGTCACTTCACATGTAATTTTTGTTCAAGGGCTTGTAGTCTATTCGATGTTTCCATTTCAAGCAAATCTGCTCGAAAGAATGCTTGCTCGCTAAAATGTTCTCGTATCTTTCTGTGATGTAACATTTCAACAATGCTCAAGTCTATCAGTAGCTTAAGATTTTAATGGGGATGATGACTAGGTTTGAATGTAATAATTTTTATGATCATCATCATCTTCATTAGCCGATGGACGTCCACAGCTAGACTTAGGCCTCTTGCATGGACTTCAAAACCCGTGGCAGCGCCGCAAATCTGACCCTTTTTAAATCCCTGTAGCTCCGAAAGTAATGATCGTAGATATACTGTTACTTTTACAAAATTGCTTTACTATACTCACGAGGCACAATTATCCGTCCTCTTTAATATGACGCAAGTATGTTAAAGTGGGCGGATAATAGTGCCTCTGAGTATATTAGCATATTCCTAATTTAGATACAATTAAAAAAAAACTTCATTTACAAGATTGTATTGGACGACTTTTCGAAAATTCATGTTCAATACATGAATTTTGTCGCCCTCCGTGGCGCAATGGATTTACAAGACGTTCGATCTGGGTTCGATCCAGGCTGGGCCGATTGGGTTTCTTAATTTGTCCAGGTCTGGCTGGTGAGAGGCTTCGGCCGTGGCAAGTTACTACCCTACCGGCAAAGACGTACCGCCAAGCGATTTAGCGTTCCGGTACGATGTCGTGTAGAAACCGAAAGGGGTGTGGATTTTCATCCTACTAACAAGTTAACCCGCTTCCATATTAGATTGCATCATCGTCTTTATCAGGTGAGATTGTGGTCAAGGGATAACTTGTTGAGAATAATTGACCTCTCTGGCGCAGTTGGTAGTGGGTTTCAACACAGAGACCCTGGGTTCGATCTCAAGGACATGTCTGCTTAGATTTAATATTTATTATATTAGCTCAAGTCTAATCTGGTGACTTCGGCCTCGGTAATGACGCGTAGAAACCGTCAGAGGTGTGGGTAGAATAAACTTGTACCGCTTCCATCTTAGACGGCATAGTCACTTGACTTCAGGTGAGATAGCAGTCAAGAGTTAACTTTTCTTGGAATTAAAAAAAATTACCCTACCCTACTTAAAGAACTTCTGCACGCCACTGGTGTATATGCATGTACTTCGCAAGATAAGCCGGCAGATAGCTGGACCGATTTGCAAATTCGTGGAAATGGATGGATTTGGATACTTATAAAAGTAAAATAAATAAAACAAGGATATATTTATGTAATTTATAAATTTATTCGACAATATTTTTTTAATAAAATAAATAAATAATTGATCTGTTTTTACCGCCGTATTCGAATATAAATTCTTAAGATAGCCGTTTCAGTAAATAGTCTTATAGCGAAAGTCTACCAACATTTTAAGCGTTTGATTTAATAGCCAAATATTAAATCAAGAGACAGATACAGATAACAGTTACTAATACTTGAGACGACGCCTATAGTGAGAACAGAGGTTCCTCACTCTAGACCCCTGACCATGACCTTGTGCAATCAAGTCTCGCAAAAGGATTTTATTTTTTAAGTCAGTTTTCAGCGTCTGGGGTCTAGGGATGAGGACTAGGCTAAAGGCTAACCGTTTACTATTTGTGGTAGGAATAAACAAAATGCCGTTTAATACACTTAGTGTTTTTCAGATAGCATGGGTAGGTACATATGTCGGAATTAACTACTTCCTTACCTAGTAGTTAGTATCTACTTTTAATAAGACTTTTTCGCAAGTTATAAAATACCTATATATACTATGCACAAAAATTAAGGGAGCAGAAAAAAAATCCAAATTTATGGGGGATTTTCAACAGGCTGTAACTTATACAAAAATGGTCGTACAGCAAAAAAATAAAAAGCAAATTGTACAATTGTACAATTGTACGCTTTTGTGCTTGCGCACGTGTATGTGCGCAAGCACAAAAGCCATTGGTTTCCGCAATATTTTTGATTGGGCGCTTGATTTTCCAAAAAACGACAAAAAGCCCTTTTTTGGATGCTTTTTCAAATTCATGTAATGATTGAAAAAAAATTTTTTTTTCAAAATTCAATTGCCAATCCTTGTAGAAAGTTTATTCAAGTTTTTGAAACCAACCTCAAAATTTCTGTGCGATCATTGGTTGCTGAGATATTGGTAATCAAAGACAAAATGATCTTTTTCCATTCAAACATCGATATCTCAGCGAGAAATGCTCGTATCGAGATTTAAAAAAAACGAAATTAAATCTGAATAAACAAGCTATCCGGTTATTCCACGTCCGTAGATTAAAAAAAAAACCAAAAAAATTTCGAAAATTTTTTTTTCGGTGGTTTTCTTATGATTACTCGAAAAATATTTTCAAAAAAAAATTTTCAAACTCAGATCCAAAAACTAAACACTTAGAGCTACAATTTGCTTTTTATTTTTTTGCTGTACGACCATTTTTGTATAAGTTACAGCCTGTTGAAAATCCCCCAAAAATTTGGATTTTTTTTCTGCTCCCTTAATTTTTGTGCATAGTATATTATCTAACTTGTGATATAAGAATTTAGATTTTTAATACAGTAAGTACTTATACATATTATGACCTGATTACAAAAACTTGGGATGCAATGCAGGATACCTAAATATTGAGCATTGCTACTAAAAATCTTTGTGTCAAAAATTTTCAACATAACAGAAATTAGATACCTATACTAAAATAAGTATATTTATTGTAATTAACAGTTCATTCAATATTGGCAATTAAATAACATTTTGTAAAACACTTAAAATCTACCTTCATATTATATATTGGTAGGTATACTTATAGCTAATAAAATATTACTTATTCTACTTAGCTTACTTATATTTTTCAATAACAACAGCTTGTATATTGTAACAATGAATAAAATACTTGGCAGGAATACAATAAGTAGGCACATTATGCTAGATACTTATTTAAGTCTACAATTTATAGGTATATTAATATTAATTTTATTGTAATTGATATAAAATATAATTATTTCATTAAACATGAGGTTTCTCCATTTTAAAGTGTTTCTGTAATCTCTACTATAAAAATACCATTGTTTGTTATCCAGCAGTCATTACTCAAGGGTACTTAATGAGATATTTATCTATAAAATATAGCAGTATATGACAATATATTGTCATTGAGTATATATGTCTCATAAAATCACAAGAAAACAACAACTACAAAGATAAACATTTCCAGAAAACAGAATAAAAGTAGGTAAGTAGTAGGAAAATAGAAGCAGACATTACCTTGCGGAAGTTCTTTATGAACAGTGAGTGAATCATTGATTTATTTTGCTATTCTCTGTGAACTCACAAATGTGAGCAAAAATCCTCTAAAATATGTTTCACTCTGTTATTAGAGCATCCTCGGAAGATAGACTTTACATAATGATTATGCAATCTAAGATAGAAGAGGGCTAACTTGTTGGGTATAGAATGAAAATCCACAGCCATTTCGGTATCTACATGACTTTGTGCCGGAATGCTAAACCCCTTGGCGGTACATCTTTGTCGGTAGAGTGGTAACTAGCCACGGCCGAAAGTCACACCAACTAAAACTTTAAAGAATAACAAATGAAATCACTTCATCATTAGGAATTTTTATGATTACATTAATTTTTATTATTAAATCTTACTATGTAATTAAAGTAGTGTCTGTATTGTTTTTTTGTACTTTATCACAAGACTTAGTTACCCACTTCTTACTTACTAAGTTCTACTTAGTTTCACTACTTCTGCTATATGAGGCACACCTTTCATTACATTGCAGCATTAAAATTCACCTTATAGGTGTGTGATTTATCTATAGAAAAAAATGTTACCTAAAATAAAGTTAAGTCTACAAAAGTACACAAATATCAAAAAATTAAATATGGCGTTATTATACGATTTGAATACAAAAATGTTGTGGTTATATTAGAGGCTTAACTGTAGTAAATGCACTGCAGAACCTTTTACATTTTTTGCGCTTAAAAAATACATTTCAAAAAGATTTTATTCTACACATAACAAACATCATTACTGAGCAAAACCCTTATTTTAAGTAAACTAAGACTCCCTCACACCTACCAGCCAACTTTGTTTGTGTGTGTTTGCTGCCTTCGATTCACAGGGCGTAAGGGCCGGGGCAAGCACCTCCAACTTTTCAGTTACGTGAATTTTAAGAAATTATATATCACGTGTCTTAAACTACGAACGAAAAAAATTGTGCAGAAACTTGCATATTATCTCAAAATTTTCTTAATTCTCTATGTCTGTGAAGTCTGCCAATCCTGTTGGCCAGCATGGTGGACTAAGGCTTAACTCTTCTCATTCTCAACAGTGAGCCAAATATGGATTATTAATAATGATGATGATGACTTAAGTCTTAATCCTTCATTGTCTACACTTAGTCGTCACAGTCACAGTCACAGCCAGCCTCAATACAAGCAGAACAGAACTTGTCGAGACACTCACAGCATCCTGAACAGCATTCTCCAAGACAATCTACACACCCTGAACAGCATTCTCCAAAACACTCACAGAAACTTGAACATGTAGATCCTAAACACTCAATAAAATTGTTACATAACCCACCAAAAGTTTCACAGTTAAAAAACATATCAAATACAGTGTCCTCATCGGGACCAGTGCATACACAACAGGCAGTTTCGTTCCTCTTTTTTTTCTGTTCTTGCTCGATTACTTCATTTCCTATAGGTTTGACGATTGGCATCTCTTGCTCTGGTGGTTCTGGATTTTAAAATGGTTCATTTACTCCAGGTTGTGTGGTGATTGGTTCAGCCATAGTCAGTTTCGTACAAGCTTTCTTTCTAATCACACAAGTTGTACCAAACACAACAACTTGTGATTTAAATATTTTCGCACAAGTTTTTACCAAACAATGCAATAGGTACCCAGAATTTACTGCATTTTATTTATGCCTACCTAAAATTGGAGACCTATTTTAGGTCTTCACAGTATCATAACTACCTATGATGTGCAATATACAGTTTAACAATGTCCACTAGAAACTGCTTTACCACAAAAGTTGTTTGGCACTTTTTTAATTATTTAATTCAAATTGAGAACAATTAAGTAATAAACAAATTACCCACCCAATTTTATATAAATATAATTAAATAGCTACTTATTAAACAATCACAGCAGTGTAATGGCTAGAGTGTCTAATAGACATTATAAATTGTTTTAATGATATTATTGATTATAATAATATTATCTCTGAAGTGTGTGCAGTCCTGAACCCACAATTTGATTTGATTTGAGTTTGACAAATGACAATATTATTATTTTTGTGTTAAGGACTGTGTTCACAGATGACGTACATGTAACATATTAAACATCAATTTACAAAGATAAGTTTGTACTACACATTGAGTATTAGCTTTAGTATACATATAATTTGAGTACAAAAATATTGTGGTAATACTAGAGATATAAAAGGCTACATTGTAAATGCACTGCAAAGCTATTTACATCTTTTGGGCTTAGAAAATATCTTTCAAAAAGACTTTATTCAACTCATAAAGTATAACAGAGACTAGAATTGTCTATCATTACTCCAGTATGCCTAAGTTGAACAACACAACATATATCAAACATTGCGAGGAAACCTGCATACCTCAGAATTTTCTTAATTCTCTATGTGTGTGAAGACTGCCAATCCGCATTGCGCTAGCGTGATAAACTAAGGCCTAACCCCTAACCCCTCTCATTATAAGAGGAGACTCATGCTCAACAGTGAGCAGAATATGGTTTGTTAATGATGATGATGAAGACACAAGTATGAAGATATTCAACTTTTTATGTTCTGTTTAACCCTGCGACTTATGTCTTAGTCCTTCATTGTCTAAGCTTAGTCTGAACAGTCACAGTCACAGCCACCCTCACCACAAGCAGAACAGAACTCTCCAAGACACTCACAACATCCTGTACTGCATTCTCCAAGGCACTCACAGCATCCTGAACTGCATTCTCCAAGACAATCACCACACCCTGAACAGCATTCTCCAAAACACTCACAGCAGCTTGTACATGTATATCCAAGGCACTGTATAAAATGGTGACATAACCCAGCGAAACTTTCACAGATAAAAAACATATCAAGTACATCATCTTCATCGGGATCAGAGCATACACAACAGGCAGTTTCGTTTCTCTTTTTCTTCTTTTCTTCCTCAATTACTTCATTTCCAATAGGTTCGACGATTGGCATCTCTTGCTCTGGTGGTTCTGAATTTAAAAATGGTTCCTCCAAATGTATTTTTTCACTCGCTCTAATGACTTCATTTACTCCAGGTTGTGTGGTGATTGGTTCAGCCATAGTCAGTTGTGTACAAGTTTTTTTTTTAATCACACAAGTTGTACTAAACACAAAAACTTGCGATTTTCTTTTAAATAGTTTGGCACAAGTTTTTCCGAACAACGCGAACAACGAAAAAAAATTAGGTAACCGGAATTTATTGCATTTTATTTATTCCTTCCTAAAATTGGAGACGACGACGACGTGCAATATGAAGTTGAATAATTATATCAACTGTCCACTAGAAACTGGTTTACCACAAAAGTTGTTCGGCACTTTTTTTACTAATTTATTTCAAATTAAGAACAAATAGATAATAAACAAACTACCCACCTAATTTTAAGTATTTCTAAATAATTGTATAGACTTATTAAACAATCTCAGCAGTATATTGTCTAGTGTCTATTAGACATAACAAATTGTTGTATTGTTATCGAATATATGTTAAAAATAGGTTTAAAAAATATTAAAATAAATAACTCGGAAGTTTGTGCAGTCGTGAGCTTTACAATAACAGGGGCCTAATTGTCTAACGGAGTTCATTGATCGTAAAGTTCATACGATCGGCTACGATCAACGATCAATCGTAACTTTACATTGGTATTGTCTAATTTAGTTCATTATATGAAGACCGGATGGTGAACGATGAACTGAAATCATTCATGAAGATTGCGTATTGTTTATGCAAAACGATAGTGAAACTATCGTTAATAATATTATCAAATTTAAGTCAAACTCCATAATAATGCATATATTTTAACAAAGTTTTATGTCTTTTGTTTAAAACATTAAAGAAGCATTAAATTTCACGAAAAATATCTACTATTGAAGAAAATAGCGTGAGAAAATGGTACATGCAACTCGAGTAACAAAACGCATTTAACGAATTTAACCAAGGGCTATTTGGACTATTTGGTAATCTCCCTGTTGTCTGTGTAGGCTAGTGTCAAAATAACGGGGTATCCTATTAGTCTGTGGTGAAACATAGCATATTAATAACCTGTGGATTAGAAATTTTATTTTTTAATTTATCAAAACAAAACAAAATTTTTATTTTTTAGGTTTTAAAGAGAATTTAGAAATTGAGCAAAGTTTTACTAAATTATATTGATCTTAGGAGCAAAGTTTACTTCGTTTGTGTTATTGTTAATCTAAAATATAAAAGTAAACAAAAAAGAAAACTACCTCTATATAATTTTGTCGATGTCCATTTCTTAAGAAGTTTCTCATTAAAACAACCCTTAACTCAGGCAAGGCAGGGCTAAGGTGGTTAGCGTAACTACAAGTGGAGTTAGCCAACTGAAGAACAATCAACAATGCCCGATTAATAAGTGATCGCGCTGCTGTCTACTACATGTCCCTGCACTAGTTACAGCAGTAATTTCTTTGTTGGGAAGTATTTAGCACATCCGGGCTGCGCAAGAGGAGAGGGTGGGCAGCTGTCTCTTAGAAAAGTCCGCATGTTATTTTTTCCCAGTGTTAAGTCTCGTATGAGTCAGCACTAATATACATAGGTTTACCTAAGTGTGTGATGAGTGACTTCACAAACAGACTTATTATTAAAGGATTTGAACAGTTCTTTAGCTCTTTAGGGTGTTTTATTCCTTCACCAGCCAACAACAGTGTCATAATAACAACGGGTTCGCAGAGATAGTTTATCTAAGCATTTAGATATACCATTCAAAATCCTCTACTGAGAGCAAAATGTTACTGTTTTATTTTATTTTTTATTCTTTACAAGTTAGGCTACACGTCATCACACTGGAATGCTAAATCAGTTGGTCCAGCCGGGGATCAAACAAGTTACTTTCATTGTATGAACCTTCGGAACATAAATTATCATTAACATCTGATAGTGGTATATTATACATTAACACCATAACTACCAATCCACATTGGAGCAGGTTTTTTTTTTTTTATTCTTTACAAGTTAGCCCTTGACCACAATCTCACCTGATGGTTAGTGATGATGTAATCTAAGATGGTAACGGGTTAACTTGTTAGGAGTAGGAAGACAATCCACACCCCTTTCGGTTTCTACATGGCATCATACCCAAATGCTAAATCTCTTAGCGGTACGTGTTTGCCAGTAAGGTGGTAACTGGCCGAAGCCTCCCACCAGCCAGACCTAGACCAATTGAGAAAACCTCAATCGGTCAAGCCAGGGATCGAACCCAGGAAATCACTGCTAATGTTTTCCTCTCAAAGATTCTATCTAACTTTTAGTATGAAATATTATTTTTTTTTTTTTATTTCAGACTAAATTGATTATTATGAACAGACTATTACGATGAACCACTGATATTGAGAGAGACATGAAGATGAGTGCTTTGACAACAAGACTGACTAGCTGAGCCAGCTTAAGAATTATGTGCTGTGTGTGTGTGTAATTCCAGGAGCTCTCTATGTCAGCTATCCATCTAAAATATTCTTACTCATTTTTGTTAATTATAAAATAAATTTGATTATTCACTATGTAACTTCATTGTACCTATCCTGTGATTGACTGAAGCTGTTAGAAAGGTAGCATCTGTAATAATTTATTTACGGTAAAACATATTTAAAAATAAATATGCTTTAACATTTAAGTATGGCCAATATGTTGTCTAGTACAGTGAGCAGGGCTGAACCCATGATCCCTCAGTGTCTAGTCTGGCCCCTCTATGGAGTAGCTAGTTAGGCTTTAGCAGATTTATATCCTAATTTGGTAATACTCGTTTTTCTGATTTAAGAAAATATACTAATCATCAAAACAGTGTCTGCAAGTTACTGTACAGGCCGACTGGATGAGAAGTATAAATTTGATTATTTTTAAGCTTTGTGGTTTCCGGGTTTAAAAAATGTCTAACTGAAAGTCTATGTCTACTGTATTTATTATTATTATAATAAATAAACTTAAAAAATCTTTTTTTTTATGAACTTCCAACCCCTATTACACCCTCAGAGGTGTCATTTTCATAATTCTTAGAATACTAGTTGTCTAGATACTGTAATAAAAAGATACAGTTCGGGGGATTGTAGGGGTAAGCACTGGACCTACTGAACCAATTTTGAAGATTATTTTACCAATAAAAATCCACATTTGAGTATTATAGGCCATGTATTTCTTCCCACGGGAACAGGAATTATGTGGGTGAAACTGCAGGGGGGTGAACATACACAGGTATTATAAATGTATTTTTTACAACTACACTTTTTGAATATTTTATTTAATTATTGTAATGGTAAAAAAAATATTAATAGTAAAATGTTAAACTAAAAGCTTTAGGCTGGTTTTACAGTCACGCGTTTCGGCAGCGCCGTCGGAGCGCGCGCGCTCGGATATGTATTGGGGTATTAGTAGCGTTTCAAATTCGCGCGCTTGAGCAGCGCCGTTCGTTGAACGCGTCCTATTCGCGCGACGCGGTCGAAGCGCGCGCCGCTCGTGCGCTTCTACGGCCATTGTGCGTTTTAGTCTCACGCCGTTGAGACGTGCCGTTAGGTACTGTTGTGTACAAAATGAATCACATCGATACGGGTCGAGTAATTGACGAAGTGCGAATTAGAAGATGTTTATGGGACCCGGCCGATGATTTTTATAAGAATAAGGACGCAAAAAATAAAGCCTGGAAGAAATTGGAAAGGAATTGTGTTGTGAAAATTTCCAATTTTTCCACTGGAGCTATGGGGTTGCGACGTATGCTGGATCTTCGTAAAGAAAACTCTAACTTGCACAGTAATTCGTCGAAACTGCTGGTTGATAGGCGAAAATATTTATAAAATTTATAACTATTTTCTCGTAAATCAGAGAAAGATGTTACGTGTTCGCCTCTCAGTAACCTTGTAGCGTTATAAGGATCAACACCTACTGTTCTTCGACGTTTTTGTTGCCTTTTTTTCCATAAAAAGTAAATAGCCAGTACTCTAACCGCATTGCCGTTCATTTTGTATCTGTTTGTACACGACTGTCTCACAGCAGCGAAACGCGCCGTACTAATTGAGGAGCGCCGTACTAGTTGGTGCACCGCTGTTCAAACGCGCGCTGTCCAACAGCGCGCTGTCCAACGGCGCGTCTAGCGGCGTGACTGTAAAACCAGCCTTAGTTTTAGAAAAAACTACAACAAAACAAACTCAGCAAAGTAAGTATTCTTTTATTTTTAAATATCAAAGACCAAATCAAATATCATCAGCATTTCACAATCTATGCAAATATTTTGATAATACACACACATTTATGATTTGACCAGATAACAGGGTCATCAGTACAATGTCCTGTCAGCTAAAAGCCTTTGCCATCTTTTCTTCAGCACACCAATATGTTATTCCACTGTATTGCAGGTGCTATTTGCAATATTGGAGTCTGCAGTTATAGGGCATATTCCAAATCTCCTGTAAAGCAAAATTGTTAATATTGAGCATATTATAAAATATACACATCACTATTTAGTCTCAATGTAAGTGTAGTTTGTGTACTAAGATAATATAGCAGACAGACAAGCTTCGCTTTGACTCATTCCCTATTCCTATCCTATTCTACTCCCACCCATTGGCTTATCTATTATTATTTCCTATTCCTATTCGGTAGCTCAGAATCCTAGGATTCCTAGGGTGGGCATGCACTAATGGAAAATGTAAATGTACCTATGAGCGATGACGAAAGAGTTCGTTCGCCATAATCATACTTTTAAAAATGAAATTTGATTCCTTTTTGCTTAACTTTGCCAGCAAACTTAACTAAACCACACACTTATGCCATGGAACACAGATCCAAACATATTGGATACAACAACATGCAAGATGTCGCAGAAATCGAGTTTATGTCGCTCTATGGACTAAGTGTCTCTTTGTGTGGTACGTCCAAAGAAAGTGTGTGTAAGACATTGGATGCTGGAAGAAAGATGCAGTTTGATCCCCAGTTCTTGGAGGAGTGAGATGTTGTTTCGAAACTGTGTCCAGGATATGCAAGCATTCTTCTCCAACACCACATTTCTAGAGTGTGTATCTTCTTTTTCTCACTTTCTCTCAGAGTCCAAGTCTCAGCATCCTATATAAATCGATTAATGGCACTCAATTAACTTCATTGTTTTGACTTTAAAAGTTCATTGCAAAGAATATATTATTTATTACTCTTTCTAATAGAGTTCATTGTTTACAAACAAAGCACTAAACACTTCGCAAAGTTTCGTACTAAAAATGCTAACTGTGGACGGGGAGACTGAATTGAGAGATTTAGAATGGAAAAAAATATTAATTTTAGATATTTAATAAAATATAAATTATTATTTTGGAATTTTGGACATCCACAATTTGTCCTTTTTACGATCAAAGGTGACTCAAGACCCATCGTAAGTTTTTGACATAGGCCATGAAGATAAAACTTTAAACAATTCGAAGACAATCGCAAATAACTGTCAAATCATATAAAATCATTCACTCTTCGTATAAAAATAACGATCTAATCGTAATGAACTAACTATGCCCAACCGATGGCTTTCCATTGGCTTACACAATCCGAAATAGCTGTTTGACAAGTAAAAACGTACGATTTCAACTGTCAAATTCAATCGTTTGCGTTAGACAATTAGGCCCCAGATCATAAAGATTTATTTATGCAATTTTGATTTGAGTTTGACATTGACATTGACAAATGACTATAACAATTTTATTGACATTATTTTTGTGTTGTAGACTGTGGTCGATGACGTAGTCGTAACTGTGGACTTAACGTACTATCATTACATCAGTAGACAAAGAACAATTTGTAGTAATTTGTAGACAGGTCGCGCGACGAACTCCTGTAATGACAAAAGACCGACACACGACCGGCTACAAGTGACAACACTTTTACTTAAATAGTCTCGTAAACGCGTGGATCCGGATTTAGGACTAGGTGAAAAGTAAAAAGTG
Source organism: Bicyclus anynana (assembly GCF_947172395.1). Lineage (NCBI taxonomy): Eukaryota > Metazoa > Arthropoda > Insecta > Lepidoptera > Nymphalidae > Bicyclus > Bicyclus anynana. The sequence continues at coordinate 5,441,198 of NC_069106.1, read as the reverse complement.
GAAAGCGTTAATTATTATACAAACTGTCTCTTCAAAAATTCAATATAAAAATGGTTCAAAGATAACACCCATGAACAAATTGACTTTATTGTAAGAAAAATGCCGAAGGACGTGAAAAATATTCAATAGAATTGATATATTCAACCCTAGTTTCGTAAAGAAAAATAGATATTGATATATTTATTTCTTTTACAGTCACGCCCTTCCCTTAGCGGCTTCATAAGGTCTTCAACGTGCGTCTGCGTACGTGTCTAGAGTTATACGAGCTTACTGAGCTCACAAAATGTCACATAACCTGAACACATTTGAACGTGTACCTAATCACTGATGGCAAATATGGGCATTAATATTAACATAACATTTATTTAAAATTATTCTAAACTATAAACATATACCTATAAATCGAGACATAATTAAAGGAAGTAGTAGTGGAAGTAAATGCCCTTATTTGTTTCAATTTAATAATGAATAACGTACGTAAGTTTAAGTGACAAGGGAAATATAGATAGAGGGAAACTATATCTCATTAATTCTGACGAGCAACTTAGCAAGGATTTTTCCAAGGTACTATTGTCACAAATAAGGTACTAAGTTGCTCGTCAGAACAATAATTACGAAGATAACGTTTGAAATATTTGTCACTGACAAATTCAAAATTTTAATAAGCTTTAGCATTAATACCTTAGCTTCCCTGGATAATCCATTGGTTCTTTAAAAAGCAGGGCAATGTCTTATCATAATTTAGTAGGTACATAATAAAATCGCTTAGATTTTTCAAATAACACATCCAATTTTAAGGTGGTTTTCATTAAAAGATGAACAAGTGATTCAATAGGAAGGTCAATACGTCTAGTTCAATACAAAATGTCGCGGTCAATGCGGACGAAGTTGAGGGAAGTAGTTCACAACAAATCATTAATCATCTCCACCACCACCACCTCCCCCGCTATCACCACCTGTGTCTCCTCCGCCACTATCACCACCGCCCCCTCCACCACTATCACCGCCAGTGTCACCACCCCCACCCCCTCCACTATCGCCACCAGTGTCTCCGCCGCTGCACCCCCAGCCACTAGAATGATCTACGCTCCCATGATTTCCCCCAGAGTGATCACCACTACTCGAATGCGTGTTATCGGCAACAGAATGGCCTCCATGTCCAACAGTACCACCTGAGTGGCTTACGCCGTGATCTCCACTTCCAGTGTTACCAACTGTATAGCAAACATTTCCATATTTATTTTCGACGCCGCTATGATCAACTGAATGACTTTTACTGCTGTGATCTCCACTTGCGTTGTTACCAACTGTATAGCAAACATTTCCAAATTTATCTTCAACACTGCTATGATTAACTGAATGACTTTTACTGGCATGACCAACTGATTGGCCATATGGATAGCATACGGTCTCAGAGTCATTTGCACTATCACTATGAAGACCTGGTTGGTGTACTTTACCAGAGTTACCTGCATCGGGCTTACAAGTTGAGCGACTCATGTCTCCCGTGTGATGATCATTTCTACTGCGACCACTCAAGTGACCATCATAGTCGATTCCTGCCACAGCGAGATCTCCCCTGTTTACACCTCCGCTATGTTCATGAACTATATTATAGTCACTATATGTAGTGGGCCTATAGACGGTGTCGTCTTTTATAAAACTTGTAATATTATCGTCTTCAGATACATCATCGACTGTGTAATTATTCGCCGCAATCCTTAGTGGCCTACTTCTCTTTTTTTTTTCATCATCGCAGCAACCAGAGCAGCGGTATCGACCGCAGTATAACGAGTAGAAATACACGAAGCAGCATTGGTCGTTATCGTTTCGACATTCTTCACATTTAATTGTATCATAACGAACTTCGGATAAAGGCGGTTCTGTCGAATTATTCTTTGCCGTTGTCCTTGGCTGTGACGATACCACATACTTTGACATTGTTTAGAACGTGGGAAACAACTATTAATTTAGTTTGTATTTATAAATTTACTCTCTACTCACTTTATTTCGCACTTAACGATGAACACATCACAACCGAAGTTTTAATTAGTAGGAACTGCTCATTTTAGGCGTAATGAAAACATTATTTTGTTATTTTGAGTTGATGACTGACGTCAGTGCTATGGCGAAAACCACAGATAACAAATGCGAAAACGGAATCACAGACTTCATTTGTCGTCTGTGATCACAGATTCGTTATTAATTACTACGTAAAGTTGAATTCAGCCATAGATCAATAGATACTAATTCACCACAGACCCACAGGCCACACAGAATATAGATGAATGTGATTTGAATCATAGATATTTAATAGGTATAGGAGTTTAGGTTTGATTTAAATTGATTGATTTTAAATTTCTCCTGTTTTTTAATTTTTAACAATGTTATACATACAAAATATACAAAACACTAGTAAAAACTTAGGTGTAAAAAAAATTAACCCCCTCGCTGCGGGACATATAAGTGCCCAAGCAACCGGTGGTCAGGACTCCAGAGTGAGAAACCTCCTCACAATACGCGCCGTCTCAAGAATCACTGCCTTCTGTATCCGACCCTTGATCTAACTGTTTAGTGAAAGCTTCTTGAGATGTTGGTCGAAGCTTTTCGCTATAAGATCATTGACTGAAACAACTACCGGAACAATAATAGTTGACTCAACATTCTACATGGAGGTAATCTCGTGAGCAAGGTCCTCAAGTATTTTGATACTTTTTCCTTTTCAGCTTTAACCAGATTATCGTCATGTGGAACAGTGATATCAACAATTATTGCACGGCGCACCGACCGATCAACTAACACTATTTATCAGGTCTATTGGCTACAATATACCTGTCAGTGATAATCGTTCGGTCCTAGTAGAGCAATGCACTGCTATTTTCAAGAACTGACGCTGGGTCGTACCTATAGTAAGGCATCTCAGAATCAATACATAAGAGCAAGCTGGTAGTGGATTATCTTATCTTGGCTACTTGATTATGTCTGTGCAAGTATTCGCCGTTAGCAAGGTGAGAACACCCGGACACAATATGCCTGAGGAACTCCCCAGGACAATGACACGCTCGACAGAATTCTAGAGTGCCATCTTTCATAATATGTTTCCAGTAGTTTCTCGTCTTTATAACTTCGTCCATAATTGCACAGACAAAATCATCGGTTTCCCCAAAGAGGTCATTTATTATTATTATATTCTTTGATTCAAACTGACGAATCTATAACACGTATAATTTAGATATTGGCAGAGAAATTTCTCGCGAAGCATATTTTTGTGCACGAAGAGATCCTTTTATTTAGATATAGGTAGATACTAATCTAAATAACTCACATGATAAACTTATTTAAGCTAAGTCTGGTGTGTCTGTATTTGAACAACCACAACAACAGACGTCACACTCTTCATAATCGGGTTCGACAAAACACTCCGCAAAACAATCGCATATGTCTGAATGTAATTCTCCAAGAGATTCTTTTCTTTTGTTTATCTCTTCTTCCTCAGGAGTAACTTCGTTCGGAATAGGTTCAACAGTTTGTACTTGCCCTGTTGCAATGTCTCCGAAAGGGTTATCTTTATTCGCGTTAACTGCTTCATTTAATCCAGGTTGTGTGGTAATTGGTTCAACCATAGTAATTTTTTTTTTTTTTTGTTATTTCGTAGGTACGTTTTTCTGATTAATGCACTAGTAGGTAATGGGTACACTTTGCACGCTAATGTATATTATTACAAAAAGTCTACTTAAAAATTTAAATTAAACATTAATCTTTAATCACAATGTCATGATAGTAGATATCTTTATTTTATGACGCGCAATAAAAATATTAACGGTTACGTACTGGTTTGATATTTTGGCACTTTTTAATGAATTAATCATGAATCATCATTCAAATTAAGAACGAATAGGTAATAAAGTAGTGTCACCAAAAGATGAATGGACCATAATAGATGAACATCCACACGAAAAAAAAATATAAAATAATAAAAAAAAAATAAAAAAAATAGTTTTAGCAGACCCAGAAGTGGATTATAAAAATAAGGAACCTATGTCGAACAACAGTTGTGATTCACCATAACATAATTGTCAGGACAACTTGTACAACAATCAACAACAAATCAAACTGTAACCAAAATAAGACCCTATAGTCAGATCGGGTAGGTATTTTAAACAATGTAAATAAACAAAAACAGCTGACTCAGGGGTGCTCAACATTTTACTACAGCATTATTTACGAATATTGTCATGAAATAAAACTTCCTTTGATAACCAATATTTTTTTTATTCTATATTCCTATATCCTGTTATTTATCTAACAGATAATGTTTCACTTATATTCAGGGTTCCGTAGTCAATAAAGAACCCTTATAGTTTTGTTTTTTATTATGTATAAGCAAGCATAAGGTATCCTCGACATATTTAAACACATTAATCAAAACGGTTTTCTCGGAGGACGATAAGGGTGATAGCTTTGTACGTTTCTTTTTTGGTGACGGAAACGATAGCAATGCGGAATAACTGCTCCGGCTAGTACCAGGCTCCGCTTCACTCATTTTCGTACTAAACTAAATAAAATTAATAAATTAATTAATTAAACAAATAAAAAACCCGAATGCCTATATGATACAAAAACTGAAAAGAAAAAAAACAAGCTCAGTCCAGAAGTGTAGAAAAAAATTAGAAAACAGTCGGGACCTATTATATTGAATATAATGATTTACGTCTACATTTTTTAATAGGTCCCCACTTTAGTTTAATCAGTTTTTGTATCATTTATGCAGTCGGGTATTCGTTTATTTAATTATTTTATTTCATAATTTTTAGTTAGATAGATGGTGAATTTCGGATTTATTTGTTACGTTTGTTACAAAGTACGATAGTGTATACCTACGTCCAACCGAGGATAAGTAAATATTCAAAAAAATCTACGGAACCCTCGGTGGGCGAATCCGACTCGCACATGTCGAGTTTTATAATCAATATATTTAATTTAGTCTATTTAAGGTATTTTATAACTACACTTCATAAACCTTATAGTCGTCCGCCTCGCGTATTATGTATATACAATTAATAAATAACGTTTTTCTAATTGTAGTTTTTTGTTGGCCATTATATACCATTTTGAAATTCTCACAAAAAGCCCTTGAATTTGATTCCCTTGTTGCAATATTTAAAAAAAAATCACCCCGATTCTATAGCATCTCACAGTCGTCTTGTTGGTTTTTTTTTAATTTCACCTATCTAAGAACACTTGGGTTATTAAAACAAATCTAAGGATATCTGAATTACGTAAATCCGTTCAGCGGTTTCGAAGATATGAGGTAATAAATAATACATACAAGATACGCGCGAAAAACAAACAACAAATAAACAATAATTAACAACAACAACGAAACGAGAACAAAACGAAATAATAAAAATTACAAAGGAAGAAAATACGCACAACAGTCTGGATTTAGTTAACGAATACTGTGAGGTAGGAGTATTAGTCACAGACAACAAATAAAGTAGTGTTTTGTGCTGTGAAGTGTGTGTGTGTGAAATGTCAAATCTTCTTTCACTTAATAACACAAAATCAAAAAATTAATCATAGTATAGGGTATTTCTGCAATAAATGAAAGGTAAAATTCACATTAAAATAAAAGAAAACATCTTCTTTTGATATGAAAATACGACATTTATAAAAATTATTAAAGTTATTATTTAATTTTATAAATGCACATTTAATACCCATAAAACTCAATATCTTTATTTTTCATAATGGTTTGTGACTCATGTCTGCTTGGGTTCTTTTTATGTCGTTTGTATTGTTTTTGTGCAAACTCTATATATTTAGCATAGAGGAATTAGAAATGGAAATGCATCGCACCCAAATGCAGCAACAAAATTGTCTGTCGTTTTTTGAAAGGGACGAGGTAAACTCAGTCATCGAAAATATTTAAAAAGAATAAATAATAAAATATTTAACAAGAATAATATAATCTGTACACAGAACGTTAAATTAATGGATCGATGTTCTGTTCGTTCGTTCGTTAGAAGAATAGAATCGATTTTTCTTTTAGATATTGTTTTTATTACAAATTTATTATAAATTATAATTATGTTTTTGACGACCTCCGTGGCGCACTGGTACGCGCGGTGGATTTACAAGACGGAGGACCTAGGTTCGATCCCCGGCTGGGCCGATTGAGAATTTCTTAATTGTGCCAGGTCTGGCTGGTTACCACCCTACCTACAAAACGTACCGCTAAGCGATTTAGCGTTCCGGTATGATGTCGTGTAGAAATCATACCGTCCATCTTAGATTGCATCATCACTTACCATCAGGTGAGACTGAAATCAAGGGCTAACATGTAAAGAATAACAAAAATAAAATAGAAATATTTTCAAATTGAACGTCACGTCATCTTTTACTGAATTAGAAGTTGTTGGCCGTTTTTCATGCCATTGAACTACTTACTACACAAACCGGAATATTTAGGGAGTTTTTTAGACGACGAAAACGATTACAACAATGAAACATCGATACAATCGAACAATCTAACGCGTTTGTTAGTTTTTTTACACGCGATAGCCGCTCAACTATCCCAGTCGATTTTACAAACACTTCTAAATGCCCCGCTCTATATAGATAGATCGTTGATTCTTTGACAGAGAGGTAACGTCTTGCGAGGTAGGTCCTTCTATTATTGGTCCGAGATAATTAATTTATTGTTTGTGAATCCGGGCTCAAAAGGGCTAGAACCCAGAGCCGTAAAGCTTATTATTAAAAATACAATGTATGTGAATCGAAACGAAAAGTGTCGCCCTAAAAGAACCTTTTTGAGAAGTGATATTGTTGTGTAAAAAGCCTAAAGTTGTGGACTATAGAATGGCAGAGAATGGAGTATGTTTGAGAGAGAATGGCACCTTGAGTGGAGTCACTCCCTTTTCCACTCACTCAAGTCACTCTCCCCGCCTATCCCAAAATCAAACAAAAGGTGTGAACGGATCAAACGCCATGACAAGAATGAGCTAGACTGTACAGCGAGCGCCTTATATGGCCTGTCGTTCCCGCCAGATGGTTACCACTCTCTAACTCCCTACTCTTTACGGAAACAAGTCACGCCACCAAGCGTCGGCACAAGCCAACACGAGATTGAGCGACGTCATATCTATCTCAGACTACTAGATTTTTCCTACAATAGGTACCTATTCACAAAATAAAAGATCTATAGATAAAAAAACATCTACGCGGCAATTTATTGGTACAGACATAAAATAAAACTGTAACAAGTCAAATTGTGTACATTCGATTTTTTTTTGGAGGGCATTATATTATCAGGTTTAATCAACTTGTATTCATAGGTATTGTTTTACGCTTAGATGGTTTAAGACTGTCATTAGGAGTCTGATGACGAAGACAAGGGACAGTTAATGGAACTCCTCAACGGTTTACAGTATTTACCTTGTCATTGTTCTTGATTAATTTGTATTGATGAGAACTTTCCACATAAATGGGTTGTAACTGTCATTGGGGTCTGGTCACATCTTTAAGTTATTCTTCCAAGCTATACATATCCGAACGAAAGTTCCTTATCCTATACATACTCGTAATGATCCATGAAATCCATGCGACCTTTATATTTTTAGGAATATGTTTAAGAAAAAGTCCACAAGAGATTATATTCAGTTTAATACTTATTCGTATTAAATAAACATAGACAATCATAAAAAAACTAGTTCCTAATTACCTACCTATAATTAAGTTTTTCTGTCTACAAAATAGTCCATGTAATCGACCTAGGTAAGTTAAACCTACCTTTTTACAAAAAAATCAGTAATAAAAAACAAACACAAAATTGTACGTTATATCCAAACGTGACAAGTACTTTTTTTCAATTTCAAAAGTGCATATTAATTTAATTAATTTAATATACTCACTTAACTTATTAAAGTTTAGTTACTGAAAGTAGAGACTGAAATTGCGTGGCAAATTAAAAAACAATCTACTAATGTTTGTTAAAAACGCATATGTGTGAAAACATAAAGGTATGTTTAAAAATTACAAGTATCAAACTGAGTTATGCCAATATTTGCACTATACTTTGCGGAATGCGCTCCGTTTTCTCGAGTTTCATTAGGCAAACTCTACATTATACTTACTCTACTCTTTGCTACATTTCCTTTTTCCATTTGTGACTGAATACCTTTACATTACATTATATTTTACAGCAATTTTTGAAAGTTATGGCTTACGTTACACGAAAAAATAATTATTCTAACAGGGTTATAAATAATAGCTGCACAGTTCGGCGTGTTGACATAGAGTAGGTGCATCGGTAATAACAAGCACTTCTGCGAATGTGGTTAAATGTAGTCCATCGTCAATCAAAGTCCTCAGTCAAGTCCAATGGCGTACATAATAGAAAATTCCTTTTCTAATGCAGATTTTTAGTGAGTTCTCAGGATATGCAGAGCATTTTTGCATCGATGGCGTGCAAGCCACTGATCAAGTCATGCTTTAATATGGCGAAGGCAACCTTACGAAAACTAATAGTCTTGCGAGACAATTTATGCAATAACTTAAAACTTTCTTACTTATTCTCCACTTCACTTGTGCACCTTTTCTGAACTAAATTGAACAAAGTGCATTCTACTTTACGCAATAAAACTCTAAACTGCAGCAAATGAATGAAAATAAAAAGAGAGCTTTAAGTAATTCTTACGATTTCCCGCCAAAAACCAGGTAAACCAAAAAATGATACCAATTTATCTACTCCATTGCGTACACATACACAATTTTTTTACTTACATTATATATATTTATTTATATATACTCAGAAGCACAATTATCCGCGTTTTTTAATATGACGCGAATATATAGAAGTGGACGGATAATTGTACCTCTGAGTATATATATAGTGTCTATACTTTTGTAGACATTGTAGACAATATTTAGCCATTTAATAAAATAAAATATTAAGGCAATCAGCCACTTGTGTTCGCCTCAGTTTCGACGCGCTAGTGATAATTGACATATTTAATCTTAGAAAAAGTACACGTATCTATTAGTATAAAATCTTTGTACCTACTTATTAAAATATATAATGATTTTATAATAAGTTCAAATTAAAACAGTATTGATATTGTATAGGTACCTTGGGCCTAATTGTCTAACGCAAACGATTGAATTTGACAGTTGAAATCGTACGTTTTTACTTGTCAAACAGCTATTTCGGATTGTGTAAGCCAATGGAAAGCCATCGGTTGGGCATAGTTAGTTCATTACGATTAGATCGTTATTTTTATACGAAGAGTGAATGATTTTATATGATTTGACAGTTATTTGCGATTGTCTTCGAATTGTTTAAAGTTTTATCTTCATGGCCTATGTCAAAAACTTACGATGGGTCTTGAGTCACCTTTGATCGTAAAAAGGACAAATTGTGGATGTCCAAAATTCCAAAATAATAATTTATATTTTATTAAATATCTAAAATTAATATTTTTTTCCATTCTAAATCTCTCAATTCAGTCTCCCCGTCCACAGTTAGCATTTTTAGTACGAAACTTTGCGAAGTGTTTAGTGCTTTGTTTGTAAACAATGAACTCTATTAGAAAGAGTAATAAATAATATATTCTTTGCAATGAACTTTTAAAGTCAAAACAATGAAGTTAATTGAGTGCCATTAATCGATTTATATAGGATGCTGAGACTTGGACTCTGAGAGAAAGTGAGAAAAAGAAGATACACACTCTAGAAATGTGGTGTTGGAGAAGAATGCTTGCATATCCTGGACACAGTTTCGAAACAACATCTCACTCCTCCAAGAACTGGGGATCAAACTGCATCTTTCTTCCAGCATCCAATGTCTTACACACACTTTCTTTGGACGTACCACACAAAGAGACACTTAGTCCATAGAGCGACATAAACTCGATTTCTGCGACATCTTGCATGTTGTTGTATCCAATATGTTTGGATCTGTGTTCCATGGCATAAGTGTGTGGTTTAGTTAAGTTTGCTGGCAAAGTTAAGCAAAAAGGAATCAAATTTCATTTTTAAAAGTATGATTATGGCGAACGAACTCTTTCGTCATCGCTCATAGGTACATTTACATTTTCCATTAGTGCATGCCCACCCTAGGAATCCTAGGATTCTGAGCTACCGAATAGGAATAGGAAATAATAATAGATAAGCCAATGGGTGGGAGTAGAATAGGATAGGAATAGGGAATGAGTCAAAGCGAAGCTTGTCTGTCTGCTATATTATCTTAGTACACAAACTACACTTACATTGAGACTAAATAGTGATGTGTATATTTTATAATATGCTCAATATTAACAATTTTGCTTTACAGGAGATTTGGAATATGCCCTATAACTGCAGACTCCAATATTGCAAATAGCACCTGCAATACAGTGGAATAACATATTGGTGTGCTGAAGAAAAGATGGCAAAGGCTTTTAGCTGACAGGACATTGTACTGATGACCCTGTTATCTGGTCAAATCATAAATGTGTGTGTATTATCAAAATATTTGCATAGATTGTGAAATGCTGATGATATTTGATTTGGTCTTTGATATTTAAAAATAAAAGAATACTTACTTTGCTGAGTTTGTTTTGTTGTAGTTTTTTCTAAAACTAAAGCTTTTAGTTTAACATTTTACTATTAATATTTTTTTTACCATTACAATAATTAAATAAAATATTCAAAAAGTGTAGTTGTAAAAAATACATTTATAATACCTGTGTATGTTCACCCCCCTGCAGTTTCACCCACATAATTCCTGTTCCCGTGGGAAGAAATACATGGCCTATAATACTCAAATGTGGATTTTTATTGGTAAAATAATCTTCAAAATTGGTTCAGTAGGTCCAGTGCTTACCCCTACAATCCCCCGAACTGTATCTTTTTATTACAGTATCTAGACAACTAGTATTCTAAGAATTATGAAAATGACACCTCTGAGGGTGTAATAGGGGTTGGAAGTTCATAAAAAAAAAGATTTTTTAAGTTTATTTATTATAATAATAATAAATACAGTAGACATAGACTTTCAGTTAGACATTTTTTAAACCCGGAAACCACAAAGCTTAAAAATAATCAAATTTATACTTCTCATCCAGTCGGCCTGTACAGTAACTTGCAGACACTGTTTTGATGATTAGTATATTTTCTTAAATCAGAAAAACGAGTATTACCAAATTAGGATATAAATCTGCTAAAGCCTAACTAGCTACTCCATAGAGGGGCCAGACTAGACACTGAGGGATCATGGGTTCAGCCCTGCTCACTGTACTAGACAACATATTGGCCATACTTAAATGTTAAAGCATATTTATTTTTAAATATGTTTTACCGTAAATAAATTATTACAGATGCTACCTTTCTAACAGCTTCAGTCAATCACAGGATAGGTACAATGAAGTTACATAGTGAATAATCAAATTTATTTTATAATTAACAAAAATGAGTAAGAATATTTTAGATGGATAGCTGACATAGAGAGCTCCTGGAATTACACACACACACAGCACATAATTCTTAAGCTGGCTCAGCTAGTCAGTCTTGTTGTCAAAGCACTCATCTTCATGTCTCTCTCAATATCAGTGGTTCATCGTAATAGTCTGTTCATAATAATCAATTTAGTCTGAAATAAAAAAAAAAAAATAATATTTCATACTAAAAGTTAGATAGAATCTTTGAGAGGAAAACATTAGCAGTGATTTCCTGGGTTCGATCCCTGGCTTGACCGATTGAGGTTTTCTCAATTGGTCTAGGTCTGGCTGGTGGGAGGCTTCGGCCAGTTACCACCTTACTGGCAAACACGTACCGCTAAGAGATTTAGCATTTGGGTATGATGCCATGTAGAAACCGAAAGGGGTGTGGATTGTCTTCCTACTCCTAACAAGTTAACCCGTTACCATCTTAGATTACATCATCACTAACCATCAGGTGAGATTGTGGTCAAGGGCTAACTTGTAAAGAATAAAAAAAAAAAAACCTGCTCCAATGTGGATTGGTAGTTATGGTGTTAATGTATAATATACCACTATCAGATGTTAATGATAATTTATGTTCCGAAGGTTCATACAATGAAAGTAACTTGTTTGATCCCCGGCTGGACCAACTGATTTAGCATTCCAGTGTGATGACGTGTAGCCTAACTTGTAAAGAATAAAAAATAAAATAAAACAGTAACATTTTGCTCTCAGTAGAGGATTTTGAATGGTATATCTAAATGCTTAGATAAACTATCTCTGCGAACCCGTTGTTATTATGACACTGTTGTTGGCTGGTGAAGGAATAAAACACCCTAAAGAGCTAAAGAACTGTTCAAATCCTTTAATAATAAGTCTGTTTGTGAAGTCACTCATCACACACTTAGGTAAACCTATGTATATTAGTGCTGACTCATACGAGACTTAACACTGGGAAAAAATAACATGCGGACTTTTCTAAGAGACAGCTGCCCACCCTCTCCTCTTGCGCAGCCCGGATGTGCTAAATACTTCCCAACAAAGAAATTACTGCTGTAACTAGTGCAGGGACATGTAGTAGACAGCAGCGCGATCACTTATTAATCGGGCATTGTTGATTGTTCTTCAGTTGGCTAACTCCACTTGTAGTTACGCTAACCACCTTAGCCCTGCCTTGCCTGAGTTAAGGGTTGTTTTAATGAGAAACTTCTTAAGAAATGGACATCGACAAAATTATATAGAGGTAGTTTTCTTTTTTGTTTACTTTTATATTTTAGATTAACAATAACACAAACGAAGTAAACTTTGCTCCTAAGATCAATATAATTTAGTAAAACTTTGCTCAATTTCTAAATTCTCTTTAAAACCTAAAAAATAAAAATTTTGTTTTGTTTTGATAAATTAAAAAATAAAATTTCTAATCCACAGGTTATTAATATGCTATGTTTCACCACAGACTAATAGGATACCCCGTTATTTTGACACTAGCCTACACAGACAACAGGGAGATTACCAAATAGTCCAAATAGCCCTTGGTTAAATTCGTTAAATGCGTTTTGTTACTCGAGTTGCATGTACCATTTTCTCACGCTATTTTCTTCAATAGTAGATATTTTTCGTGAAATTTAATGCTTCTTTAATGTTTTAAACAAAAGACATAAAACTTTGTTAAAATATATGCATTATTATGGAGTTTGACTTAAATTTGATAATATTATTAACGATAGTTTCACTATCGTTTTGCATAAACAATACGCAATCTTCATGAATGATTTCAGTTCATCGTTCACCATCCGGTCTTCATATAATGAACTAAATTAGACAATACCAATGTAAAGTTACGATTGATCGTTGATCGTAGCCGATCGTATGAACTTTACGATCAATGAACTCCGTTAGACAATTAGGCCCAAGGTCAAGAGTTCCCGCCGAAAATTGAGCAGCATAAACAAATACACTCTAACATTTCAGCGCAAAACGCAAGTACTGGACATGCACAATCACAGATATCTCTGGTGGACCTCAAACATGGGTACATACATGAACAACAGTCACTCGAACAATCACTTGAACAACATTTTTTTCTCTCCCTTACATCTTCTCGAGGTATCTCTGTTTCAATATGCGGTTGAAAAGGAGTTGTTTCTTTCATCGCAAGTTCTTCTTTCTCTTTTTCACGTCTAGCTATGTCCTTATTCCAATTATCAAGCGCAATTTCTAATCCTCTCGATACTGGCTGCTTTGATATCGTTTCAGATTCGGACATTATTTTTAATTTACAAAAACAATTTAAACTTTTAAGTTTTACAAAATCTTGGTGCAACTTTTAATTATCTACCTATTTGAACATTTTGAGCTTTCAAGTTTCATATGAACACTGATACATATATGCAATATATATTATATAAACATTCGCGTGAATAACAGGAAAATCGAAAACTTGTTTCTTAAAAATCAGGTTGGGAATTCCACAACCCACTCAGTAATTATGATAAACGATGGGTTTGGTGTCGATTTTGCACACGTATAAACCAATGTATTTTTGAACTATTTACGTATATCTTATGTTAATTTAATAAACACGAATGTATTAAATGGCTAATGAAGCAAAACCAATCTATTCATTGTGTTTCAACGTTTAATGAGGAGTGAGGACCCAGCGGGAGCATCGTTCGTGGAACTGGAAATTGGAATGTGGCACAAGTCATCAAAGAATAAGGAATTTGCAAAGGGCACAACAGATTTATTGTCTCGATTGAACCGATTTCTGTAACTGCTTAGAGTAAGAAAGCTGCATTAAAAGACAAGTTGTTACTGTTACTTGTTTTTTGATACATATAACAATGTTTCAACTACAATCTACTAGGAATGTTAGACTGGAGGTGCGTTGAAAGACGTATTGCATTACGTCATTCGAAGAGATTGTCTATACCTACGAGTATGTATTCGTTGAAATTCTTGATAAAGAGGTACTTGATTGAAGGGTTTTCTAAAGCCTTTTAGTATAGCAATGATTTGTAATCACTTGCATTGAATTATTACAAATTAACGATTTAGATTTTTGTTTAACCTACCTAATTAACTACATACTGATTTTGTTTTGTATCATCATTGATTTGAATAATAATAATCCTTTAATCAACACCGCCACCACAATCTCCTCCCCCACAATCACCACCTGATGAGAAATCTCCACCTCCACAATCTCCCCCAGAAAAACCACCTCCTGAGTGGTCTGTAGACCCGCCAGTGTCGTGAGTTGAGCTATACACGTGGTCGTTGTGTATGTTTATATGATGATTGTGGTCACTGATGGCCATGTTTGTATCACTGAACATCATAGTATCACTAGTATAATTATTGAAGCTACTCCGATATCTTCTTCTTTCTTTGTTATCTTCATCTTGACTATCTCCACAGCAACAGAAGAAGCAACATCCTGCATCATCCTTTTCCTGAGGACGAGGAAGTTTTATTTCATATTCAATTTCAGGTGAAGGCCGGTCTGCGGAATTAATCTTTGCCTCTTGCCTTGGCTGTGTCGTCACTACGTCAGACATTTTTATTACAACCATATTAATCGGTAGAACTTTATAGTATAGTCTATTACTCACGGGATGTGATATTTGAAACGCCTACGTCCTATTAATATAATATACATATTATATTACTGTACCTACGTCACTCCGATATAATATTATGACAACTCCTTTTACTTTATTCTACGTGCGCTAACGCTTACGAATTGTACTAAACTGATATAAAACAACATACTTAGTTAGGTTTTATACACTTAGGTTAGTAATAGATACAGGTGATTCTCGCTCCTGGATTTCTCATCAACAGGTAAACTAAGCCAACTTGTAGTATACACTCACTTGACGAAGGAATCAAAATGTAGGTATGCATCCGTTCCCTACGTCATAATAATAATTTGTAGTGACTTGGATTACCAAGAAGAATGATGGTCATTCAAAGTATGCTTACTAATAGGTAACCTAATAATGCCTCGATACTAGGCATATGAAGACTAAAATATACGATGATAAAACACAATCAAGTTTTTTTTTAAATTTCGTCTGTCTATTAGTCCAGGCTAAATTTTTGAAACGGCTGGACCGATTTTAATGAGACTTTCACTGGAAGATAGATAATGTTATTGAGCAACATATAGGCTACTTTTTATCTTGGAAAAATCCATAGTTCTCGGGGGATTTGTGAAAAACTGAATTGCACGCGGACGAAATTGCGGGCGTCAGCTAGAATATAATGTAATAGATTAGTTAATTAGTATCTAAAAAATACACAAGATGGTGTTGCGAGTATAATATTTCTATACCTATAGAGTAGAAAATGAGGGCGCTCCAATCGTTTATGTAGCAACACAGGAAGTATACAGCTAACCAATTTTGATACTTGATATATATTTTTGTATTTATTAATTCTCCACTTGAATGTTCATCATCTCAAATTATTGGACCGAGTTTTTTTTATTAATTAAAAATGTACTTCCTCGTTTGTCTAGTGGTTAACATGTGGCTTTGTATACAGAGGGCTTGAGTTCGAATCCTGACTCCTAGTCGCACTATGAAATTTCTAAAATAGTGCAAATTCTGTGCAAACTCTCAGCTGATCAGGATTAGTCATTATCATTACCATCTCGTAATGATCATCGATGATTATTAGGTATTTATCTCCATAATGTTACGAATTCCTTGAGTACGTGAGGTATTTACATTCATTACTTACAAGTGCTTATGTTATTTTTATAAAGTTGTTATAACAGGTTAAATAAAAGAGTATTTGATGATTTGTGACTTGTGTTGATTCCCATTTACAAGGTGTTCTCTACCACAAAATGATAAATTTATTTCTGACGGTTCAGAAAAATATTGACTACTGTCAGACCTACTAAAACAACGCCCATCGTAATAAAATAAAATGAAATGCTAAAAGCCGAATAAAAGTATGAATTTATATATATCACTTCGCAAAACTAACTTTTGATAAGGCCCATATTACAAAAAAAATTGTAATACTATGTATATTTAACCAACTAAACACAACAATATCTAAATAACCAACAATAAGGAAGACCTACCAATGCATGGAGGGGCAAATAAAAGCAAGACAGATATATTAAAAGCTTTTATTAATTTGAAATTTACTTCGATAAGTACAACTATATTAATAGATATAATAATTATAATATTTATATCTAGTAAAGGCATTAATTATTTCGCTACATTAAATTATTACTTAAGTATTTATTACGGATGTACTTTGGATAACTTAGTTATTCTATGTAACCTAAAATTGGTTAAAATCATTAACTTTGTTAATCTCTTTTTCTTGAATAAACTAACATATTCAAGAAAAAGAAATTAATAAAGTTAATGATTTTAACCAATTTTAAACTTATTTTCATACTCACAAAATATACAAAAAAATCGTTAAAATCGGTCCTCCGTTTCCGAAGTGCTACCACAAAAACCGTGACATGAGATTTTTTACATGACATAGCAAACGCCCCGTGGTTTCCGCATTCGGGGATATAGTGAATTTCTATTGGGAAAAGAATTTTTTAAATAGATCTAGTAGTTTCAGAGCCTACTCGTATCTAACAAACAAACCAAAAGTCAAATCTCACCTCTCAAGTTAGTTAGTGTTAGTTTTAAAAGTGCTAACTTTTATTTTTTGTAGGTTTGGCAAATAATGATAAAATAGCTCTGCAGAAAAAGATCAAAAAAAATATTAATTTTTTTGTTGACACAGAATTTTTGTTACATAGAAAACCAAAGTTACCCTCATACCTCCCAAGTATTTATTAAATTGCTTCCTACATACACAACCTAGTATAAAAACAATTTTAAACGTACACAAAATAATAATTTAATATCGTCTACACAAATGAAAACTGCATACTTTTCGATACAGCATTGCACGAAGACAGTACTGTCAAAGGAATGTACGGATGTTTAAAACACCCGAACGTTTAATCTCTTTAGAGTATATATTTACAACTACGAAAAAAATATGATTCAAAGAAAATCGGTTTTTTATCCACCAGACAAAAAATATATTCTTTATCGCACTAGTTCGGAAAATCTTTCTTTGTAGCTCGAAATCGGCACGCAGATTTCAAACTAGACCGTAATTTATTATTTTTCACATTTACTTCACAATTTCGAGTTTGTATTTCCGTTTTACGGACTCTTCACACTAGTGTAAATCAATCGTACGCGTTAGTCGCGACGTCATGCGTTCGTCGAACGCAAGTGTGCAAGGACTCTTACATTAAACACATTATCGAACTAGTATACAAAAATAACTCCAACACTATTTTGTGAACACAAGTCTTATGTCTGCAGTCTTTTAAGCGCTAAGGCGTAAACTTTATTGCCACAACAATAGATCATATTTAAGAACTAACACGACGACACTTTATCGAAACGCGTCTCACGCAATGCAAATGCGACTGTCGCGTTTTTTTCTAAAATTTAGTTTAAAATAAATTTTAAATAAAATGAGACAAACAGAATTCCGAAAATAGAATAAATAAACAAAGTAAAATAAAAATAATTGTATGAACGAATGACAGCTTTAAAATATTAGGTTAATTTCTTTTTATTTGTAAATAAAAATGAACTTTTGCTACGCGTAAATGTCGTCGTATGTATAGGCTCTTAAGGTCTATTCACACAGGCCATGCGTTGCTAGCGGTGAAACCGGGTCTCGGACTTCGCTAACTAGATAGCTTTGAGAAAATGAAAACACATATGATATTTAATAGTTTTTCATAGGAAATATGCTACGAATTTTTATCACAAGTTTCAATGTAAAACATTAATGTTGAAACAGGTTTGGGTGCCTTTATCCATTAAAACACTTTTGAGTTAGCGAATAACCACGATCTGTCATTATATCACATTAGCATCGATCTCCTATTAAAAAGTGGATGCACAATCAGAGACCTAAAAACGTCCCCACTCAATGAGTTCCAAACACAACTTCTTGGCACTCATTTCAAGTAGTCGCATTTGCAAATTCAACCTTAAACTCAATCCTTAAGGTTGAATTTGCTCTGAATTTGGGATTTTATTGAATATTGGACTATATTTAAAGGCAATTTAGGTATATATTTTCATTACCAATCATTCTAAAACTGTCAATACTAAATTAGCCAGTTTTTAAGTGAAATTTTCTACATGATTGTGCGTCCTTTTATTATAAGATCAATGCACATTACTTAATTTTATTGCTCTAAAACTCACTGATCAATATTGATTTATTATCAATTTTGTTTGTTCTAATTAAATATTCATTTTCTTTGACAGATCACAACCCAGTACACTATACTGTGTAAATAGATATTTAGCAAGCATACAGTTCAGAAATGGTTTTTAAATGAGCGCTAGCGCCATATTGTTTTATAACTCTGATCTTCTACCCAAAGAAATTATAAATGTTACGCATTATTTTCATTCTTATTCCAGTATTTATGTACACTAAATGACTTACTTTGAGAAATTACATAATATTAAAAATTGCAAAAGCGACGAGATATCATTCCACATGTCTTTTGTACTCGCGTTTTAGTTAGCTGTGGTACTATATTATATTATATGCGTTAAAGTGTAGAGAAATGTACAAAATGACGTCAATGGCGGCGGAGTTGTTTGGCGCAATTATTACAATTCCGGTTGCTACGCCATTAGTCGAAATTTGTCTATTTCCCTTCACAAGATTATCTTGTTGGTCGCATGTTAACACCTCCGGGGTGCGATTCCGCTATTTTAAACTCGACGACGAACTTTTGAATACATGATGTCAAAATTAAAATACCATTAACATATAACATATAAATAGTGCTGTAACTTTACAGAATGCTGAATATCGTTTGGTTCAAATAAGGCCAATTTTTTAAAATTGAGAAAATGAATTGATAATTTTTGGGCGACCTATTGATTGGTCATTTATTTACCTCTGTGATGCAATTTCATCTAGTCGGTAACGCAATTTTTAACATTATACATTTTCTGACATTTAAAAATTATAAATGCACGAATAAATGCAAACATCTGAACTGTATGATCGCTAAGCTGTGACAATGAGATCAAAGCGTGTCTACCGTCATTCTTTGGGCTTCGACGGACTATCTTCTGCCTTCCTTTTGCTTCCAGCATGGTGGGACCTTTTGTCAGGCTTGTATTTCTCCCATTTTTTGTGATTTAAAGTGTCAAAATCGTCGCAATACATCGCAATGTCCTTTAAATAGGTCGCCAGGTGAAGTAGTTCCCTATCTTTGTCCCTGTTTAAATGTGCTTGTCTGAACGGTCGAATTTTGAGCCCACTTTTTGGGTTCATGATAAAGTTTCGTCGTATATCGTCGAACATTATAGTGTTCTTTGAGCTGTATTGCGGGTATTTGCCCCATATAACTCCGAGTGGTTTTACCTGTAATTAATAAATATGCATTTTAATACAAAGTATTAGCTCCAGAAAATTATATGCATTTTATTTTATATATTCAAATATACTACTAATATTTACGCGAAAGTTTGTATGGATGTATGTTTGTTTGGTTATTTGTTACTTACTATTTACCGCCTTAACTACTGAACCGATTTGAATGAAATTTGGAATGAAATAGATTTTACTCTATTTCATTCCAAATTTAATTACAGTTAACACATAGGCTACTTTTCATCCCGAAAAATCCATGGTTCCCGAGGGTTTTGTGAAAAACTAAATTCCACGTGGTCGAAGTTAAGAGCGTCAGACTCCGATAGTTACAAAAGATAAACAATGATAACTATAATCATCGTTTACAAGATAAAAAAAAAATGGAAATATATTTATAATTGGTAATAAATGACAAAAGATTTAAATAGGTCAAGTTAACTTAGTTTGTGAAAAAACAATTCATGATATTATACTAGCTTACATTTTGCTCTACTTTCGAGTTTAATAGTAGATTCTATCACTTCACTTTTGTCTTTCTACAATTTTACCTTCACGAAAAAAGGTGATTCTACGTGTATGTCTGGCTGTATTTATGTTTTTTTATGTCTTTTCATCAATATTTTTCAAGTTATATTCGCAGAAATATGCACTACTAGTACTAGCATTGGGTATGCTAGTAGTGCTAATTTCTGTGAATATAACTTGAAAAATATTGATGAAAAGACATAAAAAAACATAAATATATAACGAAACTAAAAAAGGGAAAAATAACATTATAATATTTTCTACCTATTGAAACCTAGGTGCCAAGCCTAATTAAAAATAAAGTTTAATATAAATAATATCAAAATCAGACCACTCAGTAAAAAATTACACATCTTCAATTCATATATAAAAAAATATACATGTTCAACGTCGTCTACTTTAGCTCTGTTTTTCTTTAGTTGAAAATATAATGACCTTAGTAAGGGGATGAAAGCTTTAACTTATTTAAATTAAATACTTACATCAATAGTCCCATATTTAGCTGTGTGTACCGTGATCATTGCCAAATAGTCCAGATAGAACATGATCTTATAGTCCTGATGCGTTGACACGCCCAACAACCGCATCTTCTCTTCAATCCACTTCATACCTGTCGCAGACCATATCACTATGTCGTAGTGTTCATACGCCCATGTGAGGAATTCGTGGAGAAAGGGACGCATTAGTTCGTAGCCTGGAATAATCATTTAATTATCATTGATTATCTGTTATATTTGCTTGATCCATAGGTTTTATTTGGTGATCGAATCATAAATGAGGAGTTCCACGATGTACCAAAGTCACTGACATAGCTCAGCGAGTCGCGATGCCGAAGTGGCAATGTGCAGGCCATATAGTTCGAAGAGCCGATGGACGTTGGGGTTCCAAGGTACTGGAATAGCGACCCCGCACCGGAAAACGCAGTGTTGGTCGACCCCCTCACTAGGTGGACCGAGGGCATCAAGCGGAACGCAGGAAACCGCTGGATGCTGGCGGCTCGAGACCGTTATGCTTGGAGGTCCATGCAAGAGGCCTATGTCCAGCAGTGGACGTTCATCAGCTGATAATGATGATGATCTCAGTTTTATTTAAAGGCCCACTAGACTACAGGGCTAGGCCAACCACTTTATAGACGCAGGGCTCAGACAAATTACCTTTGGACCTGTATTACACCCAAATTCACCAATAAAATTGTCTGTTATTTTTGAGAAGGTTTGCAAGTGTTAAAAAACATTTACTATGTTGAGGTTACTAAACAATTGATAAATTTCTGAATGACAAAGATATTTGGAGGTCATTGGCCTTTACACAGAACGTACAATTAAAAGAAATTTAATGATTTTAACTATTGTGTATTATGAAACTGTATGATTTTATTAAACAGCAATTGTTGAGTTTCTTTTTAACTCTTCTCAGCAGACCTGCCTTCTGAACGGAACTGAAATTGTAAAATCAGAAGTGCTGGGACCAGCACTTAATGGACCTATATACAAAAGCCAACCTTAGTGGCCAAGTGCAGAAAAGGTTCAGAAAAGACTAAAAAGAATATCAAAAGTGCTTGTAAAGCCTATTTCAAGTAATTTAATTTTGATCTCAAACACAGGTGGACAACAGTGCACATCCATCAGTTGTTGGTGTATTTTTTTTTTTATTCTTTACAAGTTAGCCATTGACTACAATATCACCTGATGGTAAGTGATGATGCAGTCTAAGATGGAAGCGGCCTAACTTGTTAGGAGGAGGATGAAAATCCACACCCCCTTCGGTTTGTACACGGCATCGTACCGGAACGCTAAATCGCTTGGCGGTACGTCTTTGCCGGTAGGGTGGTAACTAGCCACGGCCGAAGCCTCCCACCAGCCAGACCTGGACAAATTAAGAAAATCTCAATCTGCCCAGCCGGGGATCGAACCCAGGACTTCCGTCTAGTAAATCCACCGCGCATACCACTGCGCCACGGAGGCCGTCAAATTATAATTTTATCTTAGAGAGGTTCTACAATGTACTCGTAAGTATAGAAATAGAAATTGTCTTACCAGTTTCTGCAACAGATCTGTGATCAAACAGTGTATAATCTATATCAAGGACAAGTAGCTTTTTGCCCTCTCTGGGTTCATTCAATATGTTTATTTTGTAATCTCGCACCCTTTTATTTATTTTCGCTAGGTAGATCTGTAATTTAAAAAATAATTATAAGAGTATTTTTTATAATTTATGTTATTTAAAACATATATAATTAAAACAAATTTGTACTTGAGAAAAGACAGTTTTGAAATCACAGGTAAACTTCACTTTTATTTATATTTATTGATAAGAAGAGATTGAAGAAGATGGACAATCATCCATCCAATCCAATCCAATCAAACCATCAAAATGAGGCTCCATCAGCTCATTGTAAAGCAAAAGTCGATAGACCGAAGCAGCAATGGGAAGACAACATTGTTCAAGCGACTTTGTCCTCGTGGAATTCAGTTTTTCACAAATCACGCAGGCACCATGTACTTTTCCGGTATAAAAAGTAGCCTGTATGTCCAGAGTAAAATTTCAGCCAAATCGCTTCAGTAGCTGCAGTGGAGGAACAAATATACTTGCACATTTACACACACACAAACTTTCGCCTTTATAATATTAGTGTGATGTATTCATAAGAACAGATCTAGTGTTTTACCTCTTGATTCTCCACATCAACCTCTTCTTCTTCAATATCCAGATCATTAACAACCTCATCACCAACATCAGGTTTGGTTCTGGCACCTTCTATTGCCTCCTCCAGGGAGCCCATCATCATAATCTTGAGATTCGGCTTGAGATTCAGCTCTGACAATGCATAGTTGTCGGTTGCCACTTTGCCTACCAAAGTAATATAATTATGAGACGAATATCTTAGCATTCCATGGATTCACCGAGCAGGTGCCGGGTCCATCCCGTGGTAGAGAGAAAAACTCCGAGCAGAGTCCTGAACTTGTGACTACAGGATGTAGGGTTAAGGAATTCCTTGACAATCGATCAACACTCCCGGTTCTCTGCTCGTATTACTTTTTAATTTCTACCATATGGCTGGTACTTACTACCCTAAACAACTACCTCTCTTTTCCACCTTAGCTCTTTCTTTTGGACTAGCGGACTCCTACAACTCTGTCTGCGTGAATTTGTTTTTACAAATCCCACAAGAACCATGGATTTGGCAGGATAAAAAGTAAAAGACCCACTGTATCAAACTACATCAAAATCAATTGTAAGGAAAGAAATAGTATAATTGTTGCTTATTCTTTTGTTTTGATGGGATGAAAGGGCGAGGGATATGTAGATAATTATCCCATTATATTATGTGCAGGAAAGAATTCCAATTGTATAAAACTGATTGTCAGCGGTACATTAAATAGATTGTGTTGATTATTAATATATTGTTTGTTGTGTTGTATTGTTGTTTTTATATAAGAACGGGTTTCCAAAGCTACTCTAATAGGATCAAATTTGGATAGGCAGGGAGAACAACACGAGTGGACGAGGTGAGTGGTAATTGATTGTCAAGGACAAATCTTTCGTTAACTCTACATGTTTTGATCACAAGTCCAGGACTATGCACAGAGTTTTTCTCTTTACCACTCGATACACACTAAAATATACATCTCATTAACTTTATATTTACCAATTCTAATACACACCATCTTCATCATGTTAATGTAACTATCACAAATGAAATCAATCTATTTTTCATTTTGTATAGTACAAAATAAAGTAAAAAGCCTGTATTAAAAGAGATTACTTAACTCAGGAATATTTGCAGTGTTCAGTTCCTGTATAGACATTCCTCAATATTGAAGCTCAAGTTCAATATTGAGGAACGTCAACAGTATACAGCGTTAGAATCCTAAAAAGGATGATCAAAGAAGGTCATATAGGCCAGGTTTTAGCATTATACTTGGGTGATGACGTTGTAGGAGACAGCTGTTAGAGTCAAGTTTTGTTCAAATTCCCAGGTAAAGATGATAAAGAAACATGAGCCATATATGAGGTACAAGAGGCCATTGTCAGAGGTAAGGCTTTAGGTGTATTATTAAATAAACAAAGTTATATTTACCTTGGAATTTAACGTTAAGAAGTTTTTGTCGTTCCGGCCGGACTCCGGTTGCGTTTTCAATTGCGATTTTCAACATCGCAACAGAGTCTGACGGCGATAACTCCGGTATATCAAATTCCTTACCGTTCCATTTAACACTTAATTTAATTGGATTATCATTTAAATCGCACATTTTCCCATTAAAACTAATAAAGCAAATTAGAGAAATGTGATCGTAAGTGACAGGTGACACATAAACAAAACAATTTTGACATATTACAATTTTTTTTTTCTTTATTCTATCCCATGGGGAAAAGTGATCCAACTTTGCTTAAGGGATGCTCCCATGTTAACGGTTTTCAGATATTAGTGATGCCTCCAACTCCATGTAACTCCTTAAAGTAATTTTCCGAAAAAAAAATTATATCGCCTATTGCCATACATTTAGATACTTGAACCGACCCGTAAATCTATGTATTTAGAATAGGCTATAAAAATATATTATAAATCTATAGGTACTATATCCAGATTAAAAAAATAAAATACCTCAACGTGGACATTTAACACATATACATAATACTATCTGACGCCCGTGACTTCGTCCGCGCGGGAATCAATGTAAGCTTTCAACCTCTATTTCACTACTTTAGGGGTTGAATTAAAAATTCTTGAATTACAGTAAGTATATTTCGTATTTTTTTATGATTTATGAACTATTTTTTAAAACTGTGACTCTTAAAATGAAGGACTTTCCGTACAAACTTTCAACCCCTATTTCACTACCTTCTAATTTATCTTTCTATTCTTCTTTTTCTATTTTATATCTTTTATCATTTATCTCTTATTTTATAGTGAACAATAAGTTGTTGGCCGTTTTTACCATTCAACAACAGAAACTGGTTTTTAGGGAGCTCTTAACACAACGAAAATCCGTTTCTATAAAATCAATGTTTTCATTGTTGTAATCGACAACAAACCACTCATAAAATATAACACTTCAATTCAATCAGTTTATTTATCAAATGAATCAAAGAAATTACTCGTAATGATTAAAAATATATGTTCAATTTTTTACTCTTCCTTCTTCTTGACTCTCTTTTCTGTAAATTTCTTTCTCTTCATAATATTGTTCTGGTTCATAATTCGGATCTAGTTTTTTCGATCGTATGATCTCTTTATATATAAAAGCAGATTTCCGAGGAGTTGTAGTCTTATCTGGACTATGGAAATCTACTTCATACAAGCCAAACTTTTCTCTGAAAGTAGAAACAATCAACGGTCTTTTTTAAAATTGATAAGTTCTAAAATAGGCTTCTTGATTTTTCAGGTCTCTTTACGTACTGACACCTCAAAAACAGTTGACGGATAACTACGTGTAGCCATGATGTTAACATACCTAATCGTTTAAAAAAATCAAAGAACTATTTTTATCAGATAACTTACGTGTAACCCCTCAACCATTCAAAACTATCCATCAGGGTCCAAGCTGCATAAGCCTTGATATTGCACCCCAATTTGACAGCATCTAATAGGGCAATAAGGTAATTCCTCATGTATTGTATCCTGTCTTCATCTAATAATCCTCTTTTAGAAGACCAACCGTTTGCCAAGATGTACACCGGCGGATTGTCGTAGAGTTTGTTTATTTCGAGGAGTAACTTACGAAAGCCCCATGGAACTTCCTAGTAGGTAAACACAAAAAGAACGAATGAGTACAAAAATGTAAACTCCTGAACATTCCGAATGACTAGCAATTTTAAAGAAAGGAACAAAAGCATGATGTTATTTTTAAAAATAGCAAGCATTACCTGCAGCCAAGGTGAGTGACTACGCGGCCAAGAGGGGTCATTTGTCAAAACTGCTCCCATGTCATCTCTAAATGAAGGCACGGGAAACATTCCATCCAATGAAGCATCTCTGTATGTCAATACTGTTGTAAATGAATTAAGGCCAAAGAAATCTGATGTTCCCCGTATAATAGCTATTTCAGCAGCCGAAAGTTCTGGTAAACGCGATTGTGCATAGCCCTGTTCAACGCTCTTAGCATAAACATTGTTTTTCACCTGAGTAGGATAGTCGCCTTCTTTGGAAAATATTGGATGCGCATATAAACCCCACTGAAAAAGGCATCATTAGTAAGTAAGATCTACATCAACTAAGGTTACATTTCCATTTTACATACGAGAGGTTTCGAAGTACAAACTTACATCAAATTGTCTAGCGTCGATCGCTGCTTGATGGTCATCAATAGTGTCTGAAGCTGGTTCAAACCATTTAGCATTTAAAGCTATACCAATACTACCCTGTTGCTGTGTCCTATACTCTTCATCATACAAATGGTACACCTTAGCGTGGGCGAGCAAAACGTTTTTTGCACAAATATATTCAGCTATTCCACTCATATTGAGGAAAGGAGCTTTCATATCCGAACCGTAACCTTCGTGGCAAATTTCCTTCGGCTCGTTTATTGTTATCCAAAATTTAACTCGATCGCCGAGACTTTCAAACAAAATGTTCGCGTAATCAACAAACCAATCGACCGTAACAGGGTTCGTCCAACCTCCTAATTTGTGGAGTTCATACGGAAGGTCCCAATGGTACATGGTGACGAAAGGCGTTATACCATTTTTCAGCAGGTCATTGATAAGGTGGTTGTAGTACCTCAACCCAGCACTATTGACGTAATTGGAAAAGCCATTTGGTAATATTCTCGTCCAGGATATAGAAAAACGATAAAAGTCAACTCCCAAGTCTTTCAACATAGAGATATCCCGTTTGTAAAGATGGTACGAATCAACAGTAATGTCGCCTGTGCTTCCATCGTCGATTGGTGAAGGTTTTGTGTGACTGGCTATGTCCCAAATTGATAGACCTTTACCTACAAAAAATAAAAAGTAACAACGTAATTCGTCGTTCGTTATCAACCCATATTCGGCTCACTGCTGAGCTCGAGTCTCCTCTGAGAATGAGAGGGGTTATGCCAATAGTCCACCACGCTGGCCCAATGCGGATTGGCAGACTTCACACACGCAGAGAAACTTCTCTGGTATGCAGGTTTCCTCACGATGTTTGCCTTCGCCGTTTGAGACACGTTAATTTAATTTCTGCTCTTCTTGCTAAGGACGAAGCACTGTATTTAAAGAATCGATGACTTTTCTGTATTTGCCGATTTTTTGGCATCTCTTTATTTCGGACGTAATATTCGTCTAATATTTTAATCCTCAGTTTTTTTTAGTAATAAGTAATTACAAAGATTATTTTACCATCCTCATAACAACCTCCTTCAATTTGATATGCAGACGTTGAAACCCCGAACATGAAACCCTTGGGAAAACTCCTAATGTCACTTTTAGACCATGCTCCATTTTTACTCGCAACGAAAAGTAGGCTGAAACAGAAACCGTCTAATTGTTATTATCTAAATATGCAATTAAAATAATTTTAATAATTTGCTTGTTATGCCTACACGTTAATTAGTCTATATCTACATATTAATAGGTAATTAATATGTAGATAGAGGCACATCATCATCATCAACCCATATTCGGCTCACTGCTCGAGCTCGAGTCACCTCTCAGAATGAGAGGGTTAGGCCACCATGCTGGCTCAATGCGGATTGGCAGACTTCACACAGGCAGAGAATTAAGAAAATTTTTTGGTATGCAGGTTTCTTGACGATGTTTTTCCTTCAGCGTTTGAGACACTTGATATTTAATTTCAATGCACACAACTGAAAAGTTGGAGGTGCATGCTCCAGACCGGATTCAAACCCCCTCTCTCCAGAATAGGAGGTAGAGGTCATATGCACTGGGCTTATATAAATTTGGAAAATTAATCCAACTCTAAGGGTAGGAAAACGGGGGACAATTTGATTGTCACTGATTGTAAAATGTAATACTGATCGTATATACTTATTTCAATAAACCGTCATTAAAGGATATAAGAAAAATTCAATTTTAAGGGAGGGGTATGTCAGGGTGAATTTTACAATTCAACCGCTTGTGTTTTTGAAGTCACTCGAATTTATAATAAAATACCTATTTAAAAAAAACAAAAATAGGTAAGCTCACCACATTAACTGAAAACTTTTCATTGCATCACCAACTACAAATATATACTATAACACTTTAACTGAAGTTTAGTACAAGACGATTTTCATGAATAAAAATAATTAAAAAGCTAATATTTGTACCCCTTTCGACTACCTCTCGTATTAATTGATCCTCCCACTACAATTGCAGTACGTATAGTAAATGTTATTGTCTTATGAGATCATAGCATAAAATTGTCACTGTTTTGTAAACTTTTAAAATAATGTTATTAAAATACGCTCTCATAAAGAAAATATAACGGTCATACTGCGTACCTATGTACAATTTTTATTATTATTGTAGGTACATGTATTTGTTAAATGCCAAATCATACGGAATAGAAGTGTGAAACCTGCGAATATTCGTTACTTATAATGTAAGAAAAATTATAAGACTAACAACCGACGCTTTGCGGTTTCACCCGCGTAGTTCCCGTTCTCGTGGGAATACAAGCATAAAGTATAGCTTATGATACTCGCAAATAACGAGGCTTTCTATTGATAAGAGATCTTTAGAAATCGGTTCAGAAGATCCAGAGAATACCCCGTACAACCTCACAAAATCTCTTTATAACATTAGTACCTATGTAGCGTTATTCATAAAAATATTATTATATTATTATTTTAGCTCATCTACATTAATATTTAGTTAGTAGATTATCCATAAGTTTATAACGTACCAAAATGTATCCCGACATATGGCCTGCACAATGCACATGTGGCGTACACATGTGCAGACCACACTAAAATATGTTCCTTGTTACTAACCCAATGTATTTAGTTATAATAACCAGTTGAACAGTAAACGGCGATCGATAAACACGCTTTTCTTTGCCACCTTACCTTCTTTACCACACGCGGCAAACCTACAGGAGTAATAGATAGGTACGCCTAGTTCATTGGAAGCGGAATAAAATCTTGAGAAAGACAGAAGAATTCTTCTGCAAGCCAAAATTGCAGTTTTTATAACCATTGTTTTCGAAGGGTAGGTTTTTTACCCCCGACGCATAAAGAGGGGTGTTATAAGTTTGACGTGTCTGTCTGTTTGTGGCACCATAGCTCCCAAACGGATAATGCTAGCCACAAACGGTCAATTATTCTCACGTTTCTGTAGCACCCACGACTATAATTGATCGTGTGTTGGTCACTGCGTACATGACTTGTATAGTATGCCGCGTGGGTACTGCCGTTTGCTTAAAAGAAACGTGAGAAAAATTGACCGTCAATGGCGACCTTAACCTTTTTTTTTGTATTAAAGGTGGTTTATGCGTGAGTATTCTTAGACGTGTCTGATGAAAATTGGTTGAACCGTTTAAAAGTTGTGGTGGGTGAAAGTGGGGAAGAATAAGCGAATATCTGCAAATGTAAGAGTGTACGACACTTTTGAGTGTGACTCCCACTTTCGCCATCCTCCTTTTTAAATTTTAAGTTATTTTATTCAATGGCAAGTTAGTTAGTTGCATGCTCATGAAGAGGTCTAGCCACCGTTGGCTCTTTGTTCATAAGTGTGGACTAAACTTGGAAATTTTTTACCTTATTATTATCATGGTCAATTTCTTCATCACTGTAATCATCAGAGGAACCGCTAGAAATTTAAATTAATTAATTTAAACATAAATTAATTTACATAATTTAATAAGCAAAGAAAACATGTTCTTTTAGTGGTTTTTTAACTCATCATTGTCAATGTCAGCTAGTAGAACATCCGAATTAGAAATGACCTTCACCCATCTGTTGAATAAAAAGTATTCAAATTTAGTGCCGAATTATTATTAACCATTGTTAGCTATTGTTAATTATAGTCCGGCCAGGAATTTTTGAGGCAACCTACTCGCAATAGGCTTTTTAACTAACTTTGAAGTAAACACTTTTCATTCATTAAACAGATGGGTGAAGGTCGTTTCTAATACGGATCTTTCTGATAATGATCATGATCGGGAGGCATGGGGGCGTAAATACCACACCACTTACTTCCCAAGTCCGGGTTGAGAATTTGCACTGAATGCTTCTATAGTAAGATAGAAAATATTAGCTTATATTTTTTTTTATTCTTTAACAAGTTAGCCCTTGACTACAATCCCACCTGGTGGTAAGTGATGATGCAGTCTAAGATAGAAGCGGGCTAACTTGTTAGGAGGAGGATGACAATCCACACACACCATCGGTGAGTCGGTTGAATTATTTTGATAAAAAGATTTTTTTAATTTAAGTAATTTTCGACTCACGTTTCTAGGCTGACATCACTCAAGTCCCCATAGTCTGTGGGTGACATACAAATGGTGCACAAATGACCAATATCGCAATAGCACCTTGCACAATACACTCCGGGACAATTCCTTGTGTTACAACTACAAATAAATCAAATAGTTTAATTAATATAATAGAAGGGATTCCCGGGATGCTAATGCAGTTACTAAAGCGTCTTGGGGACCGATTACATCAATGATATTATCTATCATCATCATCATCATCATCATATCAGCCGATGGACGTCCACTGCAGGACATAGGCCTTTTGTAGGGACTTCCAAACATCACGATACTGAGCCACCTGCATCCAGCGAATCCCTGCGACTCGCTTGATGTCGTCAGTCCACCTGGTGGGGGGTCGGCCAACACTGCGCTTACTAGTGCGGGGTCGCCATTCCAGCACTTTGGGACCCCAACGTCCATCGGCTCTTCGAACTATGTGCCCCGTCCATTGCCACTTCAGCATTATCTATACTAGTATTATAAAGAGGAGAGATTTGATTGTTTGTTTGTTTGTTTGCACTCTTGTTGGCGAATGTTTTTTCATAAATTTATACGGCGGTAATAAAGACGACTCACTATGCTTGCGATACAAATGATTTGCTAAGACAGTGACTAAAAATTCATTTAATATATCATCGTTGCGTCCAACACAAGATGCTGCTCGTTTTCATAGTCTCCGAGTATATCACCAAGTCCAGTCATGGCTCGGTAGATATTAAAATCCTGAAAATTGGGGCTGGAAATAGCAGCAAACATTCGGATGCCAATAGAAGATACCCCCCGATATCATGAAATATATTTTCAAAGGATACTGTGGAAGCATGTGTGCAGAAAAGCAAGCCTGAAGTACTTTGCAGTATGCCTCCATTGCTCTGAAACTACTGAACCGATTTGAAAAATTCTTTCACGGTAGTAGTAGGTAGAAGTAGGTAAGGGTAGGGGTAAGGTAGGGAAGGGAAGTGTATATAAGTCAAAGCGAAGTGTGACGGGTCTGCTAGTAAATAAAACAAAATTACCTTATTAACGTTGTTTCAGAATCACTTCCTTCTTGTAAAGTGTTACATAATAAACAATGCAGTTCCTTGGGCAAAGTGCCAAACAAGTAACGGAGCCACCAACAACTACAAAACATTGGAACACACTTTATTATTACACTAGCTGACGCCGCGCGGTTTCACTTGCGTGGTTCCCGTAGGAATATGGGGATAATATATAGCCTATAGCCTTCCTCGATAAATGGGAATTTTTCAAATCGGACCAGTAGTTCCTGAGATTAGCGCGTTCAATCAAACAAACAAACAAACTCTTCAGCTTAATAATATTAGTATAGATATGTAATTTAAACTAATATTATAAAGAGATAAAGTTCGAGACGTCGTAGAGGGGTAATCTCTGGATCTACTGAACATATTTTGAACATTCTTTAATCACTAGAAAGCCACGTTATTTATGAGTGTCATTTTATGTTCAGTGTGTGTAAATTTTATCTCCGTATTCTGTCAGGACCGATAACTACACGGGTGAAACCGCGTGGCGTTTGCTAGTAATTAAAATTGTGGTGAAAAAGTGTCTCTTTACCCACATATCTTGCCCTTGGTGACAGTTCGTCTTGGGAAGCACGGAAACCAAATTCTACCTTTAAGCAACATTCGTTATCAACCCATATTCGGCTCACTGGTGAGCTCGAGTTTCCTCTCAGATTGAGAGGGTTTAGGCCAATAGTCCACCACGCTGGCCCAATGCGGATTGGTAGACTTCACACACGCAGAGAATTAAGGAAATTCTGGTACTGGTATACAGGTTTCCTCACGATGTTTTTCCTTCACCGTTTGAGACACGTGATATTTAATTTCTTAAAATGCACTCAAATGAAAAGTTGGAGGTGCCCCGGACTGGATTTGAACCCACACCCTCCGGAATCGGAGGCATATCCACTGGGCCATCACGGCTCATAAGCAGCATTGCTGTATGCCAAGCTGTAGGGCATTACCCCTGAAAGTACTTTCCTAATGGCAATGGGCTAGCGAGTAAATAGACCTTTACGTACGTACATACATGAACTGAGCGAACAATTGCAACTGCTTCGAGCAGTTATCAATAAACTGCCATTGTTAACTGCTCGAACCAGTTGCAGGCTGTTGACTTGGACTGCAACAGCGGTCCATGTATGTTGATCATTGGCTTACTGCCCGAGCAGGACTAGGTAATTGTGGAATTTGCAACACTCTCACAATGTAGATTGTACGTCGGTTTTTACTGGATATACTTTGATGAGTGTGCAAGAATTTCACCATCTTGTTCCTCTTTCTCCTATCTACCACAGAACATCAAGACGCCGCCAACGGTGGCATCCTTACGTTGTGGATGTCCAGACAACTCGCACGTAAATTAATGGAACCCACATTCCTAATTCGCATAGCAAAAGTTTGGAATGCCCTTCCAGCGTTTGTGTTTCCTGACACATAATTTTACACATTCAAAGCAAGAGTGAACAGGCATCTTCTAGGTAAGTGCGCTCCAAACTTAGACTGCATTTAATACTTTCCATCAGGCTTAATTTTAGTCAAGCGCAAGCCTACATTGTATAAAAAAGCTGTCTTTATATGGTCTAAGAGCTGAAGATTCAAATCATGGTAGTATACAAAACTTACGGTAAAAGTGAATTTATCCAATGTCGAAACGTGAGGTGTTCCTGATTTGAGTATTTGTATTCACGGTGCAGTTTTCTGCGCGCCAATTTCATAAAACTGCCTACAAAATGATTTGAAACCAGAATAAAAAGGTGTTGATAAATACATAAAAATTACTAAAACCTAAAACTTAACCTCAAAACACTCAGGCGATTCCTTAAGTCTCCTTAATTTTCAGTTGATATCCAGTCGACTCGCACAAAACGTTTCGCATCGACGTTTGTAATAAGAACATTACGAAGATACTAAGATATGGAATGCCCTTCCGGCTTCTGTGTTTCTTAACACTTAGGATTTGTACACCTTCAGGACAAGAGTGAATAAAAGTCGTCTAGGCAAGCACGCTCCAATCTAGACCTCATCATTGCTTTCCACCAGGCATGATTGCCTATTCAGAATAAAAATAATATCCCCGTATTCTCACGGTAACTAGAATTAAAACTGCGGGGCGTTTGTTAGCCAAAGATAAAAGTAAAAAAAGCATATAACTTACCTCTAGTACGCAATATATGATTGTAAAGCCACACAGCCCGTGCTTTTGCGCGCTCGGGTCGGTAGTGACCCATGATGACGTGTCGAAGACGCAGACCGTAGGGTTCGAATAGCGCAAAGAACCACAGGAGCATTATTAGTACAGCTAGAACATGACAATCTGGTTATCTGAACTGTATTTGTAAACTAGCAAAATTCTCGTCCTCAGTTCGGAGTTGGGAAGTTGGCGTGCTCTCCATAGAGAACTATAGTGACCATTAACATCTGATAAGAGTCAAACAATATTATCTTAAAAACCTGAGAACGCGCATTAGAGTAGCGTGGTCGTAATAACGGAGGTCTGTCGTGGTGTGTGGTCATGTAGTGGGCCATAAGCCTTAATGATGAATAGGAGGATAATGATGAACAAAATTTTTAAAGCGTAGTGTTTCTAGATAACCCACCCCTCAACGAGGTCCGATGACATCAAACGGGTTATATAATGCCGCTGGATGAAAAAGGCTTAAGAAGTTAAAACGATGGTGTTTGAAAGTCTACAGGAAGCGTAATGAACGATGATGATGAAGAATAAGCGGTTTTACCTTATTTGTAAAATATGTACTTACCAATTTGAGTGTATCGCTGCAAATCAGGTGGATAAGGATTAGGAAGACACGTGATAGGCGATGGTATTGTCTGCACCAGGGGAATGGTTAACGCATTGAATATAGATCGTATAAGATCTGCCACAGTCCCTTGCCCCGATATGTGGACACCAGCACTATATGGGCCGTCTGAAAATAAATTAAAGATTTGAGATAGATGTGGTTTTTGATTTGGCAGGTGATAGGCGATGTTACTTATTATCTGCGCCAAGGGAATGGTTAATGCATTGAGTATAGACAGTATTAGAACTGCCACAGTACCGATATGTGGACACTGGCATTAGATGGGCTGTCTGCAAAGAGATGATAGATTCAAGATCGTTACATAATAGGAGGATGTGGTTTTGGAAGACAGGTAATAGAAGATATTATTGAAAGTATAGTCTGCACCAAAGGAATGGTCAATGCGTTGAATATAGACCCGATAAGATCTTCCACAATAAACAGTCCCCTGTCCAGCCGAATAAAATCTGCCACAGGCATTGAATATAGACCCCTATAAGATCTGCCACAGTATACAGTCCCTTGTCCAGCCGAATAAAATCTGCCACAGTTCCCTGTCCTGAAATATGGACGCCGGCGTCTTAAAAGCCGTATGCAAAATGATTACTGCAAAATTAGGTGGACTTAGAATTTGGGATGAATGGTGGAAGGTGATTGTATTTTCAGTTCCAAGTTAACGGCTAATTCATTGAATATAGACTGTATTATAACTACAACAGTCCAGTGTCCCGATTTATGTGGATGCCTGTGTCAGATAGTTAAGTAAAAAAGATGATTGATTAATAGACACTGGTTTACGATCGAAATATTGGCAACGATCGTGCATAAACGTTTATGTACGTGTGGTTTTGAAGTTGATTTATGTCAGCGATGCCTAAAGTGGGTTCCGCAAAACCAAAGAAAGGATTATGTAGAAAAGTCACGGGTTTTGTGACTTTATTTAATGGATGCTATCCACATGTATTAGGAGGAGATAATGAGAGGTTGGTTAGACCAATAGTTAGATTAATCCTGGATTTTGAAATTGCTTAGACTTAGAGCATCCAGTCTAGGGGGGCACTACAGCCGAGAAAAAAACGAGTACATGAAAGTGTGCAAAATCCGCGCGTTTCAAAATATTAACATTATTTTTTTTTGTAGTTCATTTAAGGCTAGGGGGACTCACAGGGGAAGATTGCTTAGGGCATCAAGTTACCACTATCTGGCGCTGGGAGCAAATAAAGACCCCAACTAGATGGAACACGACAAAATATGTTGCTTCAGGACTATTAAAATGCACCTACATACTTTATTTGTCATGATCACTTCTTCCACAGAGTCATTTGCCATAATTCTGTTTACTATTGGATTTTGTTTAGAGAAGCGATCTGCAAGTATGTCTCATAAAGAGTCCTATATCCATTACAGTGGACGTCCATTCTCTGAAGATGATGATAAGGTGGTAGAAAATATACATACGTGGTAATACAGTTTGGAAACGCCCATGATAGCGTATGGTGGTCAGAACCCAGTACAAGCTGTAGTCAGCAACGATATGTATCAGAAGTTTAAACGTTGTTATGGTCATGAAAACCACAGCACGAGTTAGGTAACGCTTTTCCGTCGTTACCAAACGAAATGAAGTTACCTAAAAATATTTGAAAATTACTGCTCGTTGGTTTACTGTTTGCCCACAATATAATCTGTCCAGGTGATGGTTCGCGTGTTCTGTGGTTTTAAATTGGT
Source organism: Bicyclus anynana (assembly GCF_947172395.1). Taxonomy (NCBI): domain Eukaryota; kingdom Metazoa; phylum Arthropoda; class Insecta; order Lepidoptera; family Nymphalidae; genus Bicyclus; species Bicyclus anynana. Next base: position 5,404,792 of record NC_069106.1, on the reverse strand, counting down.
TTCCTGGGTCGGGCTATAAATACATTTGGTTTTCTTGTGTCTAAAAACTCTCAGAACTGGCTTATTGGTATAGTAGCTACCTGGTTCGGCTACTTTGAATGAGGTCCAGGGTTCCAGGGTCCAAGCCCCGCGGATAACATCAACATAAAATACGTCATTAGGAATTTTCTTACGATAAGTTTTAATATCAGCCTGGAGTTGGGAAATAGGTGGTGTTGTACCCCGTGCCTGCCCCATTAAACTATGAAAGTGAGGGAATAGAGTGCACCTGTGTATGAGCTCACACTTGTGCACTATAACATCTGCGACTGCGTACATGGTTAATGTCAACATGAAATTGGAAAAGAAGCAGGAAATTCGGTTGGGAGGATATTTTATATTTATTTTCATAATTATGATTCATGTAATGCAACTGAATCTACTCTACCATCTTCGACTTTATCATCACTATCCGATGAGATCGTAGTCTAGAAATAATTTGTCATTGATAAAAAATTAACCAACATTGATATATTTCGCTTGTTCCCTCTTATTCAACGGCAGTATGGTCACACGTCCCTCGAGGTACCTCTTTAGATCTAACTCGCACAACTCTTTAGTCACGTAGAGATTGTCGAATCTCGATCTTGTTTCGAACATGTGCTGATAATATTTGGCTCTGAAAACAACAACAATATAAAGGACTAGCCAAGGCCCTGCGGTTTCATCCGCGTAGTTCCCGTCCCCATGAGAATACGGGATTAAATATAGCCTATAAGGCTATGACGCTTAATAATAATTAAAGCCTTCTAGTAAAATAACTTTCAAAATCGGTTCAGTATATCCAGAGACGATACCAGATTACTACAAAGTTTACCTCTTTATAATATTAGATTAGGATTCCCACTTAATGCGCAACCATTTTGGACTGGACACGATCTAAATATTTATTCTGATATTGATTTATTGTAATTGTTGATTCTGAAGAAATACTTCAGGGATTGTATCGGCGCCTATTTGGCTAGTGTAAGTCTAATGACTAACGCTGGCGAAATTGTCGTAAATTGGAGTAATTGGCGCCGATACCTCTGGCATAACGCTAATGCGTTGTTGCAAGAAGCCAGAAATCAATCAGCTCAGTTCAGATTTCCACCTGAGACCTGGTATGTCGGGTCGTTGGTAAATGTAGCTTATGATGGATTAGTATGGCATACCTAAATATATTGAGCAATAGAAACAAGCTGGTGACACAAGAGCTCCATCAGCGTGAGTCCTAATGTCAGTGACTATACCAGCAGCTATTTGGCTAGCCGAGTCACAGGCGTATACTTAACATGAAAGATGTCAGAAGAGTTATTGGAGGTCTATTAGAGATAGAATAGCTCCTCAACAACCAAGTGAGCAGTGGATCAGATTGAGTCCTGATCTCAGTTACAAGCCAGCGGAAATTTGGTTAGCCAAGTCACGAATAGTCAGAAGAGTTATTACTTACCTGAATATGATGAGCAACAGAAACAAGCTGGTGACACAAGAACTCCAAGATAACCAGGTGAGCAGTGGATCAGCTCGAGTTCTGATCTCAGTGACTATACCAGCAGCTATTTGGCTAGCCGAGTCACTCGCGTTGTTGGTAAATGTATAAGTGTGTTTAATATTAACGTTAACGGAAAACACTTTGTTGATTCGATCGGTGAATAATCTTATCTCTGAAATATAATTAAATTATTTAAATCCTACTAATTTTATAATTTTTTTATAGAAACTTTTTCTTTGTAGACCCCTACTTTCTACACGAAATCTTGAACAGTAATTGGTCTTGCCCTGTGTGCGCAGAGGAATAGAGAGGTGTGGTTTAAGCAGTAATACGACTAAGAATGTTTTGTAGTCAATTATTTTTGTTTTAAATGGATATCCCTTAATACTGAGGTGTTTCTGACTGACCAAGTATTTATGGAGCTAAAAATACACGTGTCGAATTGAGTGCATCCTCTTTACACGCGTTTATTGGCTTGGCGTGACACGCGCCTCTTTAAGAATGTTATTGAATGAAATTGCATTAAATGTTAATTTTTCATCCGCTGTCCAAATATACGTCGTCTGGACGTGACTCCTAACCACGGGGATGTCTGGGCTGATCTATCTCTGTCACGAACACCATCGGTCTTAAATCTCTAAGCCGAGGAGCGAATACATATCATGGACATGAAAAGTCCCCTAAAAAGACGTCCAGTCACTCTATGTTCTTCAAACCCTAGGAGTTGACGCTGGCCCCTTTTTGTTTGGGACCCTAGTAACTCCCCGGTGAAGCTGCTGCAGTCGCGTTAAGGAGTCTATACAGAATCAGAAAAAAGTTCAACTTTGTAGGAACCGGCGTATTCTCTTGCACTGCTTTATAATCTGGAGGTCTTGGATTCCTAAGTAGAACACATTGGGATATTTTTCTGTAGAGTAATTCTAGTAGCACTAGCAGCCCGTAGTTTGGAGGATGGTGGTGTTACACTTACGTAACAACAAGGCAACGCTTTTGAGTTTTTTTTTACCCTTGTGGTTGTGTTTTGGCTCGGACAACAAGCTGTCGGTCCCGGTTATTATTATTATCATAATGTACTGAATGTTTATACAGACAAACCCTCATTCAAGTAGGTTAGTGGGTCTAACCTCCAAAACCTCACTCCTAAAAGAGAGACCTGTGCCTTATAGCGTTTAAAATAGGCTAAAGATGATATACTTAAAAACAATTACTTCTCTTCATTGTCGCAGCAAATGACATAGTAGAATAATCAGCTATAAAGCAAACAGAGCGATACGGTTTGACAGACAAACATGCAGCTTTCGCAGCGGAAGCATTGCAAAGCCTTCCGAAGTCGCCTTTGAAGGTGTTTTTGCAGTTCAATACACCACGGTTCACAGCTTTCATACAATAATCGTAGGGTAGTCCAAATTTGTTGTTGCAAATGTCACCAACTGAGTTCAACCAGGACAATGATGATTGGATTACGTCAGCTGGAATTGAAATTATGACTGTAAATTTGTTGTTATTATTATTTAATCTCTGTAGTTGTTTGTTTATTTGTTTTGCCACCACCACAGGGCCATAAATTAACAAAACATGTACGAGTAATATGTTGTATCATCATGAAATGCGGAGATCCGCAGAAGAACCGAAGTCATTGACGTAGCTCAGCGAATCGTGAAGCTAAAATGGACAGGGCACATCGTTCGAAGAGCCGATGGACTTTGCACTAGAAAGCGCAGTGTTGGTCGACCCCTCACTAACCAGGTGGACTGACGACATCAATGGTGTCGCGGGGATTCGTTGGATGCAGGTGGCTCAGGGTCGTGATGTTTGGAAGTCTCAAAGGCCTGTGAATGGCGATCCCGCACCGGAAAACGTAGTGTTGGTCAACCTCTCACTAAGTGGATTGAGGACATCGAGCGGGTTGCAGTGAGTCGCAGGATGCTCGAGGCTCGGGACCGTTTTGTTTGGAAGTCCATGCAAGAGGCCTATCTCCAGCAGAAGACGTCCATCTGCTGTCAATAATTTTTAGACATTAGCATTTATGTGTGGTCCAGAGATGACACCGCAGACCCCCATATACGAGTATGAGTATGAGGGTCCGCGGTGTCATCTCTGGACCCTTGGGTCACAGGTTGGGAAACAATGCTATAAACAGATCAACTTACAAATAGTAGTAGCCAATACATCTATCCTAGAGATAATCCCGTCCACAGCGCAGGCGAGGCGTTTGATAGTGCCGACCATTAGCGTTATAGTGTCCTTCATTGCGTTGAAAGGTTTTTTTATCGACTCGTTTATTTCTCTGACGCTACCTTTTATTTGTTCCTGGAACCAACACAAACACTTCATTACGTGCAATGATTATTTTATACTATCGGTTACCTACATCTCTACAAAATCACCGCAAAAAGTGATCCGAGTGACACGCTACAAAACTGAGCGCACACATGAACAATTTTGTCTTTAATTCCATTAATTATTTATGTAAATATAGTTTTTACACTTCCTGAACACACAACTCGATATTGTCGACGATATTTAGGTATTATTTGTTTAAATAACGTTCGTTGTTGACTAAACTAACATTGAGATGTGGAAATTTCCTCTTTTGAGCGCCTCATTTTTCATGACCAAGTACACACATCTATCAGCATTTAACATCATTGATTATCTGTACCTACCTATCAAGCCGTGATAGCCTAGTGAATATGACCTCAGTCTTCGATCGATGACGTGAACAAAAATTGTTAACGTTAGGATATTTCAGTGGAGACGTCAGACAATAATTTAGTCCCAACTTTCTGAGCTGTTGTAACAGATACTATTTTAAGAAAAAGTATGTTTGTGTCGTAATAGCCCAGTGGAAATGAACTCAGCCTTCGATTCAGACGGCGTAGTTTCGAATTTAGTCCGGGACATGCACCTCTAGCTTTTCAGTTGTGCATTTTAAGAAATTATATATAACGTGTCTCAAACGGTGAAGGAAAAATATTGTGAGGAAACCTACATGCCTGAGATTTTTTTTTTTCATTTCAGGTCAGCTTGGTGGACTATTAGTCTAACTCCTCTCATTTTAAGAGGAGACTCGTGAGGTTTTTGAATAATGGTATTAAGAGGACCTATGCTAGGAGTTTCTCTGCTTCATCTAATTAAAATAATATGCATATCCTCAGAAGAACCAAAGTTACCGATAGAGCGCAACAAGACGTGAGACATCAAAACCAGTTTACTGCGCACAGACAGACGATTAGGAACATGTTTTGCTATAGTGACTCCTTCAGTTTTATAATATGGCGTCGTCAAACGTTTAACTACTATTAGATTATCATAGTTATTATCATTGTAAATTAATGGAATGAAATAGACAATAACTATTCAAAGTCGCGCCATAAAATTTGCATGAATTAAAAATGCAATGTATTTTGCAATTTTTCTCGAAGTTTCTAAAGGTATTAAAAAAAATAGAAAATTCCAACTATTCCCCAGTTCTGTGTTGGGTAGCATAGGAGAGACAAGTAAAAGATAAGTTTTTAACTCACATACCTACTGAAAAATATCCACTAGCTCTCGGACCATATGTAAAGACGTAAGCAGTTACGCGCGGCGTCGCCATGGGTTTTGGGCGAATGCTGGAGCCTGCCTCTGTACGCCTTTACATAGCCTGAATATGATTACCTGACTACAGGCCATAGATTCTGAGAGCACTTCAGAATTCTTGAAGGTGTTGGTGGCAGGTCCTGTCAGTATCAGCACCAGGGCGTAGCAGGTGATTGTGTAACGACCCACTCGGGAGAACAGCTGCGGGATCAGTAGGAATACTAGACATCTAAAACAGAAGATGTCGAGGTATTTAAACATAGGTGCTGGAATGACGACCTCGCACTAGAAAGCGCAGTATTGGTCGATCTCCTACCAGGTGGACTGACGACATCAAGCGAGTCGCAGGAATTTGCTGGATGCAGGCGTCTGCGAAAGTCTTCGAACAGTGCGTGTTGCCTACTACGAATCCGAGACTTAGTCGCTGACTATGGGCCTTATTAGAAGACTCAAAGTCACTCAACGGGCGATGGAACGAGTGCTTGGAGTCTATTGCATGATCAAATCAGAAATGAGGAGATCCGCAGATAAACAAAAGTCACTGATATAGCTCAGCGAATCGAGAAACTGAAGTGGCAATGGGCAGGCCACATAGTTCGAAAAGCTGATGGACGATGAGGTCCCAAGGTGCTGGAATGGCGACCCTGCACCGGAAAGCACAGTGTTGGTCGACCCCCCACTAGGTGGATCGAGGATATCAAGCGGGCTGGCGGCTCAAGACCGCTGTGTTTGAAAGTACCTACAAAAGGCCAATGTCCTGCAGTAGAATTCCATCGGCTGATATGATGATGATATGTACATAGAGGTAGATAATATTATGTACCTGATTCTATAACTGAAGGCGAGTCCTAGTGTGAGTAGAACGCCAATAACGGAACTCATAATAGTGGCGTGGATGAGCGATATCGACAATTGGAACACAAAGAACATAAAGCAGAGATACGTAAGCACAATGCCACCGAGGAAGCCGACGACGCTTTTCAAAACGAAATTAGGGAACGTCTGGTCAGTTTTCAAGTACAAATACATATTGGATACGTAGGAACCATCCGGGAACCATTTCCTTAGTTTTCCAGTCACGCGGGTTTTTGTGTCGCGCCTGTAAATACGCCATTTCTGCAAAATACTTGTACGGGGAATCTCAGTGTTCGACGCGAGAATTGAGTTGAGTTTTTCGTTTTCGTATTCCGTTTTGCATTTCTCTATTATTCTCGCTTTCCAGAGGGAGGTGAAGTAAGCCATTATAGTATTGGTGCGTATGGATATTTTTTGGATAAACCTATAATAAACTCATAACTAATAATATCTGGCCATTTTTCATTTCGGTGTATTCTTGAAGCGTAAATAATTTCGTGTCAGTTGGTGTCAGCTTTCTTAATGCGGGCTACAGACCTTCAGTTTTAACTGTGCAGTTTTAACTATAGCACAAACAATGATAATTTTATAGGTACTATATATAGGTTACGTTCCTACAAAATCACCGCAAGGCTAAGGCACACTGAGCGCACACATACACAATTTTGTCTTTAATTCCATTATAAATTTATTTACACACAACTCGACATTGTAGACGATATTTAGGTATTATTTGTTTGAATAACGGCCATTGTTGACCACAACTAACATTGGGTTGTGTATAAATTTCCTCTTTTGAGCGCCAACCTTTCAGACCCGGTGGCCAAAACTGGAACTAACTCTAACTTGGGAGCACCTCCAATTTTTAGAGGCTCCAAGTGGCCTAACTTGAGTGGATGGCGGCGAATGGGATGACGCAACCACCGGATTTGACACCGCACTACTCACCGAAAGACATTTTTACATAGAATCTCAATTTTGAAAGAAAGAAAGAAAATTTCTTTGTTTTTTATTATTGAGAAACAATAAGGAACTTAAGCTAACTTATCCTAATAACTATACAAATCATGCCCACGTGGAATGGTGGCAAGAATACTGGCTGCATTTCCGCGCTGGACAGCCAGGCTGATCCTTTGCGCAAAAAATGAGCCAGCCCTTCTGTCACCAGTGGAGGCAACTAGCCGTGATGAAATGATTCGGTAAAATTTTTTGGCACTGCGACTCCATGGCCCAAGGGTCTCCACGGCAAAAGGTACAAATATGTAACTCTCTGTCAAAGAGGCTTACTTGAGCCACTTACCGATTTCAGCTTTTTCTGCTGCGGCTCCCGGTCTTGATTCTGTCTCCCTGATATAGCACGGTGCTAATGTGTCGACGCATGTAGCGTCCCACATTAGGGTCCGCCCCATTTCTCAGGGAACCAGCGTCAATCCAGCAGGTCTATTGCCATCATCCCGATTGATTCCTGACGGCTCGATTAGCGCAGAAATATTTATGGTGGCAAGAAAGAAAAAAAATATTTAAAAAAAAATTTGCCACCCATTAACACTATTTGTAGTGCCTGATATTTAATCTACTTAGTCTAAGCATCAGAACACCACTATGTTATATTTGGCACAACCTTGAAAAAGGATCCAGTTCAGCATTGTGCTGCATGTACCAAGGAAATATTCGACATACAGCGCTGAATTTCGTACGCATACGTCAAAGATAGTGAATAAGCCTGCTGATATCGCAACTGGACAAACTGAAACTCACCATATGTAGACATATGTAGGTAGGTACCTACGTCAGTTAAAACTGCAGGTCTGTAGCTCGCGTAACAGTTTTTTTTCTATAAATTTAATTTGACATTGTCAGTATTGGTGTGGCAGCAGGTTTTTATTAAAATTCAATAAAAATTATAAATCTAAAGAAGTTTTACTATCTTATAGCAGACTTAAAAAAAAAAGTTGCAAACTGAATACGAAATATCGAAAACTGCTTGATGTACAGAGTTCGTTTGTAGTTAGATGACATCTGCTAGGAACGGATTTTGTGGTTTATGAGCGGAATAAGGAGGAATACCCATTGACAGGTTCAGTTCAGTTCATAAGGATTTGCCTTCGAGCGCTAGTACGCAGTTATCACCTCCAGCTCTTCCGTCACCACAACCGACAGCAGTAGTAGAGAACCGTCCAAAAAGAGTGCGTAACCCAGTGGTACGTTTCAGAATAGAATAAGATTAGTTGATAAGTAATTAGGGATTATAGTACATTAAATTCATAAGTTCTTTTAGTTTGTAAATCAAATGGTTTAGTAGATTTGGCAGGGAGGTGTAATGTATGCTAGGTTAACATTTGTAGGTAGTCACATAAATTATGTCATCTTTCTGTGTGTGATTAAATGGCGTATGGTAAACCGTGATGTAACTATTATTTCTCTCTCAATATATTTCAGTCTAGGGCGGACAAAGTCACGAGCGTTCGCTAGTATTGTTATAAAACCTTTCATCAAAACTAATGTCTAGTTTTATTAATACTCGTAGTTTGTAAATAGGTTTGTATATTTATCGAAAAAATAAATATTTAATAATTACAATTTTAAGTATCATCTTTCGGAGCCCTCTAGGTATACCTATGCGAATTCAACGTGCACTGTTTTTTTTTAAATTATTACTTTAGAAATAGAAATAAAAAAAAGATCCATAGTTATTATACTTTTAAAATTTCATACAAACACATAATACATAATAGTACAACAAAGAAAAGAAAGAAAACTGTGTCTATAGTACACATTACAATATTGCTTCGATACAAGTCCTAACTCACGCTAACGAAATGTTTTCGCTCTCGAACTACATATACCTCGCGCATCGTATATACGCCGGGAGTCCGTTTCTACACAGTAAGGCAGTCGTTGCGGAGGGCTGCTCTAAACTCCGCACCCGTAGTCTAGTAGTTTGGTGTACTACCCATGACACGGCGATACCGTTCACCGGAACGCGAATGATGTCCACGTTATCTGAGTTCACTCAGAAACTGTCCTCCCGTCCCTTGTGAGACGCTAACTAGGATTCAATTCCTGACAACACTGATGTAGAAGATTTGACTCTCTTTTGATACTTATATCACTTATATATAAAAAATATCAACTTTTTAACCGACTTCCAAAACGGAGGAGGTTCTACGTTCGATATGTATGTTTTTGTACCATGAAGTAGGAATATTCTTTGACTAGGTACACCAAAATAGCCCGATGTGTTTCACATCTCTGCTTGCAAAGATGCAAAGATGTTTTGAAAGTTCTTCGAATGCTTAAATATACAAGTAAACGAGCACCGTGTAAGATTTGCAATGCAGATATTTAATAAGAGCCTGCAATTTTTCGAAATTGTAGGTACGTACAGTATTGCTTTCTTTTAGAATCAGGCGCTGCATTTTATTATATAATTATTATTTAATTTGCGTAAGCACAGGTATTCTTCGGAATGCGGCCTAAGGAATACATTGGAGATTGATTAAATTAAATCCGCGAAATAATATTATAAATTAGCGTTACGAAAAACATTATCTTTATATTGAACGCAGCTGTAAGCCTATTTAATAAATGGTGTCATTTGCTTTGCGTCGCAGTCAATTTGAGTCAATACGAACGAGAAATATAATTAAGGGCTATTGACCACAATACGAAAGTGATATGAAGGCAATAACTTAGGTCGGACATTGAAACAAACTGCCTTTTAGAGTTCATTGACTCGATGAAAATTGTCAATAGCAATATTAAAATGTGCTCGGCCAGCTTGCTTGCGGATCTGCGCAGGGGATTCATTCATAAAACATGCGCAGAACACTGCATTGCTACAAAATCAACTTCACTCTGTAATCGTTCGGGATAGGTATCGGCTATATTTTCATTAATATTTAAATTAGTATATTAGTGATGCCGTTGCGCTAATTCGTGACAAACGGGTTTCTTGTAGTGTGCAATTAAAGTGAAAATGCTTAGATGATCTTCATGATTCTCATAAACACTGGTTTTTATTGTGTAGCCAGACGGCTCGTTATTCAGTGAAGAATCCCGTAAGTGAATTATCCTTGAATTATCACTTTTTTTTTATTTTCACCTAAAACGTTTAATCAATATGTTTGATAATTCATTCTTAATAATGATTTTGTTTTCATTAATACGTAACTGTGTAGATACAAAACTGTGTAGTTTATTTGCTGATTTCTATTAAATTTAAATTAAATACACATAAATACGACCTAAAATATATATCTTTTTTATTTATTTATTCAAAACAAAAATATTTTCTTGAACGCATTATTGACAAATGTTTAACGAGCTTTAGCTTTAATTGTCAAAATTATCACTACCTTTTTAATTTATTGTCTGTGATTGAACAGCTGTTTCCTGTTTCGATGTTTCTTGTTTTGTTTTGGACTTTGAATTCGAGTTTCGATTTTGATTTTTGAATGAGAATTTGAAATTTTTTATAAAATTCACTTGCCTTTGCACGTAAGATTAAATTATTTATCAATTTAATAGGTTCAGTTACATCTAATTAAAATGTCTTGTTCGCAAAATATGTACAAGTGCTTGTTACTATTAGGTAAGTTTAATAATTTTGTATTTCACCGAAATATTATTATATCTATCCACCTTAAAGTTTTTTACCTAGGCTTTAAAGTGCCTTCCTTACTTATTATTTATTTAAAACGGTCAAAGCTATTCGCGGTTTCCGTGTTGACGGCTAAAATTCATTTCCTTTAATAATCCAATGATTTGAATTGTTCATATTCGCGGTTTTGTTTGCGCACAATCCCCGCTAATAAGGAGCTTCTACTGTAATATTATTTGAAAATAAAGCAGTTCTTTAAAATGGTATGGCCTGACTCTCGCTAAAATGGTCATTGAAGTTTTTTTTTTATTCTATTTTGTTTATGCTAAAATTACGCCTGATGGTAAGCGATGATGCAGCCTATGGTGGAACGCGCTTGCCTAGAAGATGCCAATAATTATCTGTTAATGATAACGACATGGACTGATTGCTTTGTATGGTCTCAGAGGATACACCACCAACTTCTCAGTTCTAGGCTGTAATTTTTTTTATCAAATATTTCCGAGCAGAAAGATAATTTCAGTATTACTCAACCCAGGATTTAAACCTAAGACCTCATGATCTGAAACCATATAGGCTAACCACTGGACTAATGACACATTTATGTTCTAGAATGTGTACCACTAAAATTGTTACTTTACCAGTCTTTGCTTTAAAGAAGATAAAATTTCCTATTTGTACGAGTAATTTGTTAGGCAATCCACATTCACAAGTCCAGGACTTTGCTCGGAGTGTTTCTCTTGGCCATGCATAGGACCCGGCACCCGCACGTTGAATCCATAAATTGCTAAGATATTTGTCTCTCTACATTAAACTGCAGAGGATACAAACGAATAATATTTTTGTTTGATATCAGAAATCAGTAATGCGTACAGATATCTTATAACCCTGGCAGCCCTTAGTCAATAAACAACAGAATGGACGTACAGATTTTTCAAAACGGCAGGAACTAATTTTATTTAAGTTGTTACATTAAATTTTAATACATTTTTAAAATTGCCTATATGTACTTATGTTTATTGTGAGGCAAATGCAATTCTGTATTAATCTTTTGTACTGCTGAAACTTAACCACACACAAACAGTGTTTGAAACCATATGGATATTATTTGTGACTATGTATCAAGAATAAGATTAAGCGTGGTTAAATTTATTCAACCATCTGTCACCAGCGTACACTCATGAATAGTGACGTTGCTGTTATGACAACATTCGTTCGGCTGTTCGTTCGTTCTTTATCAACCCATATTCGGCTCACGGCTGAGCTCGAGTCTCCTCTCAGAATGAGAGAATTGAGAAAATTCCCTGGTATGCAGGTTTCCTTATGATGTTTTCTTTCACCGTTTAAGACATGTGAAATTTAATTTTTTTTAAAATGCACACAACTGAAAAGTTGGAGGTGCATGCCCCGGACCGGATTCTAACACACACCCTCTGGAATCAGAGGCAGAGATCATATCTACTAGGCTATCACGGCCGTTATGACAACATATATTATAAACCAGAATGAAATAAATATTTAAGGGGCTCCTATACAATGAATGTTTTATTTTATTTTTATAAAAACAAATTAAATTTCTCTAATAAACCCTATTCAATCCTAGGTTCTGCACCTGATTGGACTTTGTTAATGGATATATATGAAAAACACTATAAAATCCCATAGGATGTCACTATTTTAAGATCTAGACCAGACATTTTCCTTTTTTCCAAAAACACTAAGCATAAAGTACTTGTTGAGTTTAATGTGTCGTGGGAGACTAACATTTAGCTACTCTGTATGCTTACTTTGGGGCTAGATAGTGATGTGTATTGTTTAAGTATATTTATATTTATTATTATTATTATTCCGAAGGACCATAGTATAAAAGTGAATAAATATTATGACCTAAGAAATGAATTAACTAAAAATGGCAATGTAGTTAGTCTGTACACCATAGAAGCTAGGTGCGAAAGGATTACCAGCAAAATTTCTCTATAACTTGCTTAAAGACCTTGGGTTCTCTAGAACTGCAGCAAGCTGCTCTAATGCTAGATTTTCAAGGAATTCCTTAACCCTACATCCTGTAGTCACAAGTCCAGGACTCTGCTCGGAGTTTTTCTCTCTACCACGCAATAGACTCTGCACCTGCACAGTGAATCCATGGAATGCTAAGATATACTCAATGATACCCTAAGTATGCAAGTCTGACTCGCACTGGGCCAGTTATTATTAAAGAAAATCGGTAATTTTTTTATTTAGTAATCAGTAGCTCAACTATTAAGGTGTTAGACTTACATGAGCACCAAGAGGTAATAGGTTTGACTATTGCCTTCTCATAACAGAGTCTTTACGACTAATAAAAATTCTGTCTTTTTTATTAGTCAAAGACTATGTTAAGAGTACAACCCGTCACGTCCCATGGCCCTTTCAACCTCTCGGTAATTTGGGCCGAATCGAGGGAGGGCGAAACCGATACTTGCTCTTTGCATGCTTTGCAAAATCGACGCAGTTCACTTCCCTTGGTCTCATTCGCCCATCGCTCCTGCCACTCGCGGTTTATGGCCGACCCGATTTCTAGCTTACGCCTGCTCCACTCCCCTTTGGCCGCGGTACTACGCGCCGCATCCAGCCTGGCAGCACAGAGAGTGAGACAGTTATGTTAAGAGTATAGTACTTACTTCGTTCTCTATTCCAGAGCATGGACAACGAACAGCCCCACCAGGAGCTGGTGAAGTGCGTGGTGGTAGGCGACACGGCGGTGGGCAAGACTCGGCTGATATGCGCGCGCGCATGCAACAAGCATGTCTCGCTGTCGCAGCTGATGACCACGCATGTGCCCACCGTGTGGGCGATCGACCAGTACCGCATCTATAAAGACGTGAGTGACAGTTCATCATCATCATCATATCAAGCACACCAGGAGCTGCTGAAGTGCATGGTGGTAGGCGATACGCCGTGGGTAAAGATTCGCGGGCCCCCTGAGCTTGAGGGCCTTGCACTGCCAAGCTCCTGGGTAGTTACGCCATTGCCAATGCCTACAAAAGGCCTCTATCTAGTAGACAGAGGCATTTTGTAGGCCTTGATAATTTCCAAACACAATAACTTGTGTGATTACACAAGTTGTTGTGTTTGGAACTTATCAAGCTATTGCTCCCAGCAACAGGTTTTAGTGTTTTTTTTACAAGTCTTTTTATTCTGTACAAATTAGCCCTTGACTACAATCTCACCTGATGGTTAGTGATGATGCAATCTAATATGAAAGCTAACTTGCTAGGAGGAGGATGAAACTCCACTTTCCTTTCGGTTTCTACAAGACATCATACCGGAACGCTTGGTCGGTAGGGTGGTAACCGCCCAGCCAGGGATCGAACCCAGGACCTTCGTCTTGTAAATCCATCGCGCATACCACTGCGCCACGGCCGTCAAAATGTTGTTTACCTATAGGGAGAGAATTATTAGTATAGGGTCGTCATTTCATGTGTTTTTTTTTATCTTTATGAGCATTAATATAAAATATACTTGTAAAAAAACATATGGATAATATTTTTTATACGGGTTTTCTTTGTGTTAAGTTTTTAATAAAAAAATTCTTGTCAGGTTTTGGAGCGTTCATGGGAAGTTGTGGATGGGGTCAATGTGTCCCTCAGACTATGGGACACATTCGGAGACCATGAAAAGGACAGAAGATTTGCTTATGGAAGGTAATTATTTGCCAAATGTATTTGACATAACAAGTTCTTGACTGTTATCTGAACTGATACTAATTGACGAATCGTGCAGTATCATACTGCAATAAATACCAGTAGCGAAGACTGAAATTTTCTAGTAGGTAACCCGTTCATTTGTTTTTGGCTGAGTACGTTTAATTATTATTATTACCGTCCGTAAAACTCGTGGATTTTTAAAAGGTAAGCCGATAGGAATCCGGTTGTTAGGAACCAACGCCCCTGATAAATACTAGTTTTTCTTGTCCTCCCAAGTAATTCTTGTGACAACTTACTCAGCCCATAGCCTCGAAGCTGTTGTTGCTACACCCCCTGACTCAGGTCCAGGAACCAGGTCTCCTTTCTTCTAAAAGAGGAATATATAGATCTAAAAACCACTTTGAGTCAGAGTGTCTGTCCTGGTCGTTTAAGTTAACATCTGATGGGGATTCTTACAGAGATGATGATGTATGGAGCTTGGTTATTTAGTGGGATGTTAAAATACGCTGATAATGATCATGCTGAAGATAAGGCATTCTATAGGCAACTTTTTTTTATGAAAGCTTGACTAAAAGTACGCCTGATGGAAAGCAGTAATGCAGTCTAAGTTTTAGCATGCTTGCCTATAAGATGCCTAATCACTCTTGCCTTAAAGGAGTTTTAATCGATGAGATGGGATGGGATAAATGACAGGAAACTTCAAATAGATATATTTGCGAGTTTGTTCAGTTCATGTTCCTCAAGGTCATTAATTATTATTATTATATAGCTCTTTATGTGGATATATAAAGAAAGTTTTCTATAGAAGCTATTAATTTTAGGTCGGACGTTGTCCTGCTGTGTTTTTCCATCACAAATCCAATATCTCTGAGGAACTGTGGCGCCATGTGGTATCCAGAGATTAGGTGAGTACAAGCCACATAATAAAATCATTTATACTATGTCTTTCTTATTTATTCGTGCTCCAGTTTATGGGTGTAAGAATAGGACCACTTCATATCTGCGTGTGGATGACGTAAGTGGCGACTAATAGACAAAACAATGCAAGCGGGTAACAATAATAAAAAGTGATATAGACACCCATATCAAAAAGAGCGGGCCCCATCAGAACGCGATGGATTTACAAGACGGAGGTCCTGAGTTTGATCCCAGGCTGGGCCGATTGAGGTTTTCTTAATAATTGGTCTAGGTGTGGCTGGTGGGAGGCTTCGGCTAGTTACCACCCTACCATCAAAGATTTAGTTTACCAAGCGATTTAGCTCTTCCTAACAAGTAAATCCGCTTCCATCTTAGATTGCATCATCACTTACCATCAGGTGAGATTGTAAAGAATAAAAAAAAATGGCTTCCGTACTTATCAATGATACGAACAAGGGCTCACAAAATATGATGAAGTGTATCTGGTAACGTCAATTTTCTCTTTCTACATCAATATAAAGATTCATCCAACGCAAAGAGTTTTATGAATGACCCGTACTGCTCCTTCAAGAGATTCGTGAATGAGTTGACGGTTACTTATCCATTCATTCATTCATTCAATCCCGAGTGAACGAACTGGTGTTTTCTTTTGTGAAAGGTGAATGTTGTATAACTGTGAACGACGCACACTCTTTGCATACGCAGTGACATTTAACCTTTTTGACGTCATTTATCTTGAAGATGTTTATTGGATAGAAGCTCGGATGTCAAGTGTCGTATTGTGGATTTTGTCAAAGCTATTTTTTTATTAAAAACCGGGTATTTTTTACCTCATAACAATAATGACAATGTTACTTTCTTTCTTTTATAATATGACCGATATTCCCATTCCCCTCCAACTAGTCAGGAAAGACTGTGCTAGAAGTGGGTACGACAATAGACCAACGGGGCGGGGATTGAACCACCACCCCTCCGTGATGAGTTCAACCGCACTTACTGTTGAGCTATTGAGGTTTCTTAAAGGTAGGGGACCGATAAAATGTGTATCTAACCCGTACATTATAACAAAATCAATAGATTACAATTTTGAAATATTTCTTAAAGGGGTACGAATATTCTTGTAGTTACGGTGACTTAATTATTGCACTAATCATCACCTTTGGTGATTGGTGAATTTCACTCTTCAAGTTTATTTCTTTACTATTGGACGCCCGCGACTTCGTCCGCCCTTAGACCTCTTAAATCTAGCCCTTACAGTAGTATCGCTGTAAAAATGGAGTAACTTTTCCCGTTTTCCCAACATTTCCCTTCACTGCTCTGCTCCTATTGATCGTAGCGTGTTGAAAAGTATACTATAACCTGCCTAGGAGTATGAAGAATAATTGTACCAGGTTACGTTAAAATCCGTCGAGTAGTTTATGTTTCTATTACGAACATACAAAAATTTTACTGATTGCATTTTTGGCATCAGTATCAGTCACTAATCGCCCCCTGATAGTTATTTTGGAAATATATTTCATGTACAGAATTGACCTCTCTACAGATTTATTATAAGTATAGATTTTCTTTTAACACTCTGTATGTAATCGGATTAAGTACGCCAAATCTGACACAGATCGGTAATCCTAAAAGAACTTAGGACTTATAAGACTCCTATTTCCCGAATTTGCGTGTCATTTCCTTATTTCTGTTAAGTCTATACTTTGTAGACAAGATATTGATTAAATATAGTGTTAAGTAGCTGTAATAGAAAAGACGAGAAAGTTTTATAGCCCCGCTACAAGCTTTCCGCAATGAATGTCCTACATGAAGGTGAAAACCGCAATTAGGTCTGTCTAGTGCATCTTATAGTCATAAGCGGCTAGACAGACGAAAATATTGCACGGCTACATTGTAAACAGGGTTTCCACATACTGGAAAATCAGGGAAAAGTCTGGAAAAACTCGAACGCTTTAGGGTGATCAGTGGAATCGAGGCATCACCTAGATTATTGTAACATGACGGATATTAATAACATAACAGATGTCACGCGGTTTCACCTACATAGTTTTTGTTCCCGTAGGGAATACGGGGATAAAATATAGAGTATGACACTCACAAATAATGTGGTTTTCTATTTTCTCAAAATCAGTTTGTAGTGTCAGAGATTATCTTCTACAATTTCTATTTATTATTAGTGTATAAGTATATAAGTAGCTAATATAATCTATCGTACATTTGGTTATAAGCTATATAAATTTGCTATCTTCAATGCTAAATAATTCATTTGAAAAACCTGTATATAATTGGATTATCAAATCATGTAATCAGCTTTTCAAATCAAGGCTTTAATAACCTTCCCTCCGTTTTTATGTCGGTTTAAAAGAAAAAAACATAAGGCAGACTAAGAGAATAAGGTTAATGAGATTTTCTTCATTTTAAACGATGTCTATGAATCAACGTGTAAACAATTTTTTTTTAATTTTCATTCGCAGACGCTTCTGTCCAAACACGCCGATATTACTCGTCGGATGTAAGAACGATCTCCGCTACATGTACCGAGACGAGACCTACTTGAACTACTGTAAAGATAGAAGCCCTTTTATCAGGTGAGACACCGCTATCTTTGTTTGTTTTAACACGTTCGCTGCACTGATATTTCTGTACTTTCCTCTGGTGCGGTACGAGGTTTTTTGACCTCATACTAACATACTTTATATGGTGTAGTACGAGGTCCCATCGACCTCGTAACTCCTGAAGACGTTAGACGCACGAGGTCAATTGACCTCGTAACCATTGAAGACGCTAGACGTACGAGGTCAATTGACCCCGTAACTCTTGAAGACGCTAGACATGCGAGGTCAATTGACCTCGTAACCCTCGAAGAAGTGAGACGCACGAGGTCAATTGACCTCGTACCGCAGCGAACCTGTTAAAACCATTTTTTAAGGTCTATAATCATGCATTTGACCGCGCATCAAATCACGCATTGTCTGGTGGAAAGCAATGATGAGTTCTAAGATGGGACGCGCAAAGCTATTCATTCCAACAGGTTGTTTGGTAATGTTTATTACCACACGGGTAATAAACATTAGCAAACCGTGCTACAATGTTATTTTTTATTTTCAAATAGCTCCATGGCATTGGTTGCAAAAATTCAGGCTTCCCTAGAAGAGATAAAATTTAGGAGGCCATGCCGATACAAAATCGAGTGGGCCATTGCTCAAAGCTATATAATATATTATTAACCAAGTTTTGTTAAATAATGAATGAATGTAATATACTTTATTGTACACCAAAAAGAATAATAACAGGCAAGAAATTAACTTAAAAAGTAATGTACAATTGGCGGCCTTATCGCTAATGAGCGATCTCTTCCAGACAACCAATCGAAAAAGAGAAAATATATACAAAGAATAATCAAAAATGACGGGTGTACACATAAAATGAAGAGTAGAAGATACAAATAAATATTTAATTTCTTTTATCATGGTTGTAGAAAAAGTATTGTATGCCACTGCACGTAAATAGCCATTGCAGCACATGCTGTTAATTGTGTAAAAAATCACTCGTACTACAATGGTCTTCATAACATGAAATTAGAATGAATAACCATTTCAAATATTTTTTTGTTATCGATAGGGCTCCAAGAAAAAGTGACCTAGTAATGCCGGACCAAGGGCGGGCCTTGGCCCACGAGTTGGGCATATACTATTACGAGACGTCCGTGTTCACTTACTACGGAGTGAACGAGGTGTTCGAGAATGCCATCCGAGCGGCGCTGATAGCGAGGCGGCAGCAGCGCTTCTGGATGACCAACCTGAAGAGAGTGCAGAGACCTCTTTTACAGGTCAGTTCGGAGTCCTAAACACTAACACAGAACTCAGTCTTGAGTTCTTTGCATGTTGTTGAGTACCTCCACCAAGTATGAGCCCTTAATATTGGTGGGTACGTTTAGGACAACCAAAAAATAAACTAACTTCAGAAATACTCAACCAGCACGTCAGATTAAGATAAGGTAGGTGAGTTGATAGCTAAAAGATGTGCATTTCGAAAATCTGACGATTTAAACGTAATGTAATGGAATGGGAGGGTCCCAAAGATACAAAATAAAATCCTTATATTTTAGTTCTCGAGTTACAGGCGCGATTAATTTTTTACTTATTTTGGAGGAAATAATCTCTTAATTAATCGCTAAAATTTTCTGACAATTTCAATAAGCCAAAGTAATAAAAATTGCTTTTAAGGTCTATAGTTTTTTCTCCACCGCTAAAAGCGAAAAGTAAAATAACCATTTATTCTTCCCCTATTATTACGTGTTATATTACATACCTTTTTGACGGCATATCTGGTGTTGGTATTGAACTTCTACCTCTTCCAAGTAAGCCCGCTTCCATTTTACACTTCATCGTCAATTAATATCAGATTAAATCACAGTCAAGGCGCAAATACATCCGGCTCGAAGGACCACTTTGTAAGGGGCCAGACTCAATAAAATACAGCTTTTCGCAAAAACGGCTTATTTCTTGGAGACGTATGTGATGACGGTTTTTCGGTTGGAAAAAAAGTCGTTGAAGTTCAAAAATGCTGTCAATGTATCTATGACGTTTACTGTTATCACATATGTTCCGTTTCGCCCTTTATTGATAGGCACAGATTACATAATTATGGATGTACTAGCTGACGCCGCGCAGTTTTACCCGCATGGTTCCCGTTCCCGTAGGAATACGGGATAATATATAGCCTGTAGCCTTCCTCGATAATCGGACCAGTAGTTCCTGAGATTAGCGCGTTCAATCAATCAAACAAACAAACAAACTCTTCAGCTTTATAATATTAGTATAGATTTGCGTCGCTAACGAACGCGAAGTTGTCATAGAATAAACAAGAAAAAAAAACAACGCATAAGAATGGAATTAGTAACGGAGAAAGGACAATAATATTATTCATACTAATTTCCATTTTGTTTCAGGCTCCATTCAGACCTCCCAGGCCTTTAGAGCCAGAAGTTGTTATCGTGAACAGCGTGTTTTTGGAAAATATGACAACTTTATTACGACAACAGGTATGTCACGCAACAATTTAAACATCTGTGTAGTGTATTGTTTATTTACTGTGTAGAAGGCAGATGAAAATGTATTGTGTATTCCACAAGGCACTCCTCCAGATGAAAATGTATTGTGTATTCCACAAGGCACTCCTCCAGATGAAAATGTATTGTGTGTCTATATTTTTTATTATATGTATATTAATTGCCTTAAATAAACACATTTTACTAGGATAAAAAGTAGCCCCAATGTATATTTAGCGTTAATCTATCGCCATTCCAAGTTTCAGTGAAATTGTGTGGAAACTACTGAATCCACGTTAAAGTGTAACAAACGTTCAAACATTTATATAAACTTTCGTGTTTGTAATGTTTGTAAGAATATTTGTCATATATTTTTTTTAAATTTGTCAAATACCGTTCCCTTATAAATTGTTTGAAAAGCCTGTGTGCGTAACCCATGATGTGTTTGCGTAAGTCCGGCCTCTGTTAGAGCATGGATTCCCAAAGTGAACCCCCAGGGGTCCTAAAATTCATCTGGGTTCATAGGGTTTCGTACCGGATTGGGAGGGAGGGCGTAGTAAAAATTTATTGGTTATTTTTCTGTGTTTAATAAAATAACTGTTTTTGATTGAAAAACTTAACTTTTTTGACATTTACCACAAATCGCAATCGATTAATGAGTCAATTCTCACTTTTTTTCGAAAAGTTTTTGTGGTTGGAATTCCGCCACAATATAGACATATCCAATGATGTTCCATAGTCAGATCTAATCTTCACAAGTTTGGGAACCTCAATCAATCAATCAATTTATTTCTTTGCAGATACATGCATTATTTATACAGGTGGTCGGTAGATGTAGATGGTAAATGTATCTTGCCAATTAGGCATGCAAATTATTTATTAAGTATTTAATGATTCAAATGACAATTTCACCATTTAAAATTTACATCTGCTTTAGGCTTTTGAGGCTTATATATAATATTTGTGGGATATAGTCAAATTTTTCAAATATTGTTCTTTTATTAGTACTTCTCGGACATGGTAATAATATGCGGCGCAAAGGGATTCCCGGTGCACCGATTTGTAATGGCGGCCGCGTGCGAGGCGTTCCACCGTTTGCTGACGACCGACTGTGTCAGCTTGTCCGCGGAACTTGCGAGAAGCTCCAGTGAAAGTAGTATGGTGAGGATATATATAATCTGTACTATAAGTAAAGGAATACCCGCTGCACCGATTTGTTCCACCGTTTGCTGACGACCGACTGTGTCAGCTTGTCCGCGGAACTTGCGAGAAGCTCCAGTGAAAGTAGTATGGTAAGGATATATATAATCTATTCTATACGTAAAGTAATACCCGCTGCACCGATTTGTTCCACCGTTTGCTGACGACCGACTGTGTCAGCTTGTCCACGGAACTTGCGAGAAGCTCCAGTGAAAGTAGTATGGTGAGGATATATATAATCTGTACTATAAGTAAAGAAATACCCGCTGCACCGATTTGTTCCACCGTTTGCTGACGACCGACTGTGTCAGCTTGTCCGCGGAACTTGCGAGAAGCTCCAGTGAAAGTAGTATGGTAAGGATATATATAATCTATTCTATACGTAAAGTAATACCCGCTGCACCGATTTGTTCCACCGTTTGCTGACGACCGACTGTGTCAGCTTGTCCGCGGAACTTGCGAGAAGCTCCAGTGAAAGTAGTATGGTGAGGATATATATAATCTGTACTATAAGTAAAGGAATACCCGCTGCACCGATTTGTTCCACCGTTTGCTGACGACCGACTGTGTCAGCTTGTCCGTGGAACTTGCTCGAAGCTCCAGTGAAAGTAGTATGGTAAGGATATCTGTGATTTAAAAACAATTGTGTCTTCTATGTGTATCTGCCGGTCTGTCTTTTGTTTGTTGTATGTATGTAAGTGCCTTGTATTTTTGTAAATAATAAACGCAGATACACTGTTACTTCAACAAAAATGCTATTAGGATACTGATATTATATATTAAATAAAAAATGTTGAAAAATACCCAATTGTTACTTATAAAATTTTAACTATAACAAAAATTGTTTATTTCATTGTAGGTCAGCAGTATGGGAGAGGCTACTGCAGGGGAATTTAACGAAGACACTGAATACTTAATTCGACAAGATCAAGCGAAACAAATGAGGTACACATTTACAATCTTAATATATAAATGGAAAAGTGTGACTGTACCATCATTTTGTGGTAGAGGAAACACCTCGAGGAGGTCCCAGGACTTGTGACATTGAGAGTAGGTTTAAGTGATCCCTTTAGAATGCAACACCCATCTTCCCTGCCCGTCATGTTGTCCATGCCAACACTAAACAATTTATGATCAATAGTTACAACACAAAACAATATCAATAAAACATTCATCACGATTTCTCGAAAACCGCTTGACGTACAAAGTAGAAATTTGGCAGGGAGGTAGACATCCATTAAAAACGGTTTTTGCGAGAGGGTCGGATTAAGGAGGTCTAAGGCCGGACGAAGTCGCGGGCGTTCGATAGTGTAATATAATGTTGAAAAAAGTCTAAAGTCTTTTCAAACGTCAGGTAATAATATTATAAGATAATGGTGATAATGCACACCATTGGTTATCTCGTGAAGACATATTGTTTACCAAAATATAGCTCACTCTTTCGTGCCATCGTAACAAAAGAGTGTTATATTTTCTATTCAGCCGCTATTGATCGACATATTTTGTTTTTTCTCTCGTCTTAAGATAGATATATGTTTTTATAATAAACTTACTGAGGTAGAGTTACTACTATTCAATACTAGTGGACAAGCGGAGGTGCCCCGGACCGGATTCGAACACCTGATCACTCTCCGAATCGAAGGCAGAGGTCATATCCACTATCACGTGAAATCGTCATACGTGAATATTAAAAATATATTTAGATAAATATAAGCCCTGATAGCCCAATAGATATGACCTCTGCCTCCGATTCCGCAGGGTGTGGGTCTGAATCCGGTCTGGGGTGTGCATTTTAAGAAATTAAACAACACGTGTATCAAACGGTAAAGAAAATCATCGTAAGGAAACCGGCATACCAGAGAAACCCCTCTCATTCAGAGAGGAGACTCGAGCTCAGCAGTGAGCCGAATAAGGGTGGATAATGATGATGATGATTTAGATAAATAAAATGTAACTTTTCTTATAATCAGAGTGTGGGATCAGATAAAACGCCGCTCGTCGTGTCAAATCCTACCTATCAGTGACAGTTGCAAACGACCGCCCGACTTGTACAGAGAAGTGAACCACCCAGCCATCATCTCTATCAGAGTTGTTAAGGTTTGTACATGTTACTCGCTGATAATATAGGTTTGTACAATCGGTTTAGTGGTTTAGGTGTGAATGCATAGAAAAAAGTCACATTAGTATTTTTTTTTATTTAGTACTATGCATAGGCGTATATAGAGGGCGGTCCGGGTGGGCTAAAATGGACCTGTGCACACCCTTGAATTCTGGACTGAGGATATGGAATTCTATTATGATACTAATAATAAACTTGATGTCGGGGGCCGGGCCCACCCCAGGAAGTAATCCTAGATACGCCAATGGTACTATGACCAAAATTATCAAAAATTTAAATAGAGGGACAGAAAGAACACAACTAAAAACAATTTTTGAAACGGATTTCTGTCTGTCTGTCATACAGGTTACAATATTACGATCGGAAAGTTATCTGCAAAAATTATGAAAAAACGTCTGTTTGATTTTGATAATAATAAATAATTAATAAGTGTCAGTTCTTTTTTGCGTTTTGTTAGAAAAGACAAATTTCTACCCGGGCGGAGTCTTGCTTGTTAATACTGCAAATACCTAATTAAGAGAATAATTTTCAACTAAACTTTGCATTTTGATCTCAGACTAATTACATAAAGGACCTGCCTCGCTAGACGTTACTTTTCTGTCAAAGTATATGATCAACGATCTAATGCGATTATAAAAATTGTCTCTATATTCTATAGTATCGATGTTTCATAGTTGTAGTCGTGTTCGCCGGTTAAAGAGCTCCGTAAAATACCTATTTGTGTAGTTAAGTGGTGTAAAAAACGATTCACAACATCTTGTTTCGTATAATATATAATGTCGTTTTCCTCACAAAATGACAGACAAATTTTTTCGTGAATTTGAGTGTGATAGCCCCGTGGAGATGACCTTTGCCTCCGATTCCAGAGGGTGTCGGTTCCAACTTTTCCGTTGTGTACATTTTCAGAAATTAAATATCACGTGTCTAAATCGATGGAGGAAAAACATCGTGAGGAAACCTGCATACCAGAGATTTTTTTTGCGCGTGTGAAGTCTGCCAATCCGCATTGGGCTAGCGTGTTGGACTATAGGCCTAACCCCTCTCATTCTGAGAGGAGACTTAAGCTCACCAGTGAGCCGAATATGGGTTGATGATGATGATTATACTACAGCATGTCTTGATGAGTACTGTTTACTAACAAATAAATTGGAAATGAAGGTAGAAAACGCATGTCATTTCATAACTTATTTATTTTGAATTATGTATGGTTTGTTTATAAAATATATTAACTATATCTAACTGTTCTAAGCTTAGTTAATCAAATTTATTTTTATTAATTTAAGACCAAGATAAAAATAATTATTATTAGGTGTGAAATGACTAGTGATGACCCTCATTTCTAATTTGTTTGTTGGTAAACAGTACTCACTAAGAAAGGCTGTAGTATAGTCCTTATGTAATTAGTCTGAGATTTTGATAGACGTAACAACCATAAAACTTTTTAGTGCGAAAAAATCCAGCACGCAACATCGCAAACTCAGACAATTGTTACTATGAGCAAGCTCATATCGCAAACTGTCATGCAAGAGATCATAAACTTCGTCTACACCGGCGTGATGGACAACACGGCCTTCAAACAACAGGTGAGTTGGAATTATTAACCTTGATATATTGTAATACGGCGTATTTTGGTTTGGCTTCTTGTTGCCTTGGATTTGGAGTGTACTGTGATGTTTATTTATTGTAGGTTCTGTGTTTTTTTTAACTTGTCTAATTCCAAATTTTCATATCTACACAGTTTTTGTTAGGTGTCGTATCTGTCTTAGTTCCTTTAGGTTGTCTATAAGATGTTGCTCGATTATATCTATAATGCCGCCTTGCATGCCTCTAAGTCTGTTCTGGTATGGTGTCTTCTTCTCCAATAAATATTAAGATCCACAAAATTGCTACTTATGTAACGCCCAATTTCAAATCACTTATTAAATTTTGATGTCTTCAAAGTTGCCATCTTGAAATTTATGTTAACAAAATTAAATAACAACGGTGATTGATAAACTCCTTGTTTACAACATACATGCTACTCAAGATTTATTTTAGTAAGTACGAAACTTTGTTGTTCTGACATCTCTGAATCAGTTGCTTAACGAGGACACTGTCATGTAACTGCCCATTGTAGCACGAGTGCTACAATCACTAAATACTTGCAGTGGCATACAATACTTTTTTTATGGTAAATAATACATAATTGGCGTAGAGCATGCCCTCTTCAATTTTTGTAGCCTCCAAGATTTAGTCTCGGCGTAGCCTCTTTAATATGTCTCTCTTAAGGAAGCATTTGTTTCTGATTTTATGCAGCCAATGACATGGAACTATTAAAAATTAAACAAAAAAAACATTGTAGCACGGTTTACCTACACAACCAAAGCCGTATAGACTTCCCAGAATAGATTGACTATTGGTAGGCTTCGACAGATCCGTATCGTAGTATTCTTTGTATTGTACTCACCATGAGACATTAATAAAAAGACGCACAATCATGTAGAAAATTTCACTTGAAAACTGGCCATTTTAGCTTTGACAGTTATAGAATTATTGGCAAAGAAAATTATACCTAGCTCTTTAAATATAGTCCAATATTCAATAAAATCCGAAATTCAGAGCAAATTCAACCTTAAGGATTGAGTTTAAGGTTGAATTTGCATATGCGACTACTTGAATTGAGTGCCAAGAAGTTGTGTGGGGACGTTTTTTTGGTCACTGATTGTGCATCCACTTTATAATAGGAGATCGATGCCGTCGGTATGTTTTTATTAGACGGTAATTTTATGTATTATTTTTAATATCGCAGTGGACTCCAGAACCTTCGCTTTGTTTTTATCAATATCTTATCAAACTTTGCCAATCTTTTTCGCCGCCTTTACAACTGCTTCTTGTAATTAGTCTCTATATTTCCTATTGCTGTTTTTTTTTTATAAATCAATATTGTTGTATTTGTATGGTGTAAAATAATTATAATATTAAATAAATAAAATGTAATAATAAATTAATAATGGTCTTCTTCAGTCCGCTGCTATCGGAATACTACTGGTAACGATTATTATAATATAAATAACTCATAAATCATGATTATTAATTTTGTCATTATTATTATTATTTATTATTATTATTATTAATAAGAAACGTTTAATATTGTATTTAGAATAGTTTTAATTTACATTTTACTTCTTTGTAAGATTTTTTTCCACTAAATGCTTCCTTTTCTTCATTGCACTTTAATATTATGAAATATATATTGTTGTACCGTTTATTTACTTCGTTGCACGCGCATTAGAATCTTAACAAGTCATGGTACATCACAAATTTTATATGAAGAGGAATACAACGTTATTAAAAAAACATATAAAATAGTTATGTTTATAATTTAGTGTAAGTAGTAAGTTAACAGGGCTATTGCCTTTGTGTGTGTAACATTAAGGAACGTAGACAGAGAAAGTAATAGATAAAAAGATAGCATTCCCTCAAACAAGACAACAGCCTATACGTGGTAAACTGTAAAGAAACGAGACAATGCGGCTAGATATTTGGTGTCAATATGCGTGGTGTTTTTCAGACCTAAAAACGGGTCAAAAAAGTTCGTAAGTTACTCGGTAAAAGATTTTTATGTTTTTATTAAAAATATAATATATAATATAAACATTAAACGTAATGTGTGCAAATCTCAACCTCTCAACCAAGTCTCAACCTGTTGCAATTTAAAAAAGTTTAAAAATGGTTCATTGTTGGTGTTGTAATGTGAAAATCAACTCAAAATCAAATATCTTTTGACTGAATGATTAATAGTCTATTTTTTTTCTATCTACGTAAAGAGGCGACAACATAGAAGAAACGCATTGTTTTCGCTTGTTTGTATACCTTACTTCTATATCCAAATAGTCTTCCGAAAGTAAAAGTACTATATGTTAAACCAGAATGTTTTTGGTGCCACAGACCATACTAGGAAACCTTAGGCTGCTATTAGGCATTTTGGCGGCCATAAACACTCACCAGAGTTTCTTTACAATCGGATCCTAAGCTTAAAGGCATACAGGTCAGGATATCTAACCTTAACATTCCCCCAACACCCTCTAGTAGTTAACAGTTGTGAATAATAATTCGTATTGATTTAGGCCATTTGAATTTACATATTTGAACTCGAAAAAACTGAATAGTTGAAAATAATGGAAGTTTTGAAATTACTAAAATATGAGCGACTTCAATAAGATTCATGTAACAGAATAAAATATAGGACAACGGTGGAAACTCAATTTTTTAAGACCTCAGCTAAACAAATGCATTATTATCCAGGTCAATACCAAGAATTGTATAAGAATACATTATGTGGGGAACACAATCGAAAATATGTCCAAAGACAAAAATATGTACATTTAGGTATAGATCCCGGCAAGTGAGTTGAACAAAAATGACAAATTCGTATGTCGCTAAAGCCTGAGAGTGTTATTGCGCATAGTTCAATTTAATATATATAAATTATATGGACATTTACATAGTGATTTAATTGATCGCAGGAAATACGCCAAGCTGCCGAGCTGTTGGGCTTCCACGAGCTGACGAAGTTGAGCCAGTTCATATTGGACCAACATTTGCTCTTCGATAAAGGGTTCATGCATCAATTTCATACGGTGAGCATTATATTCATTTTATAATTTAAAGTTTTCTTATGTGTGAATTAATATATAATATTGATGGCAACGATCCATTCTCAGTAGAGTAGTGAGAAGATTATGAGTTAGGTAAAACCACAGAGAGCTCAAATTATCGCCCTGGAAAATACCTCGCTTAATCCTTACGTTCGATCGGATTCGGTCAGTTTGAAATCTCACAAGTCCTTGAATTATAAAGGACTGTCATACATTA
This sequence comes from Bicyclus anynana, assembly GCF_947172395.1. NCBI lineage: Eukaryota > Metazoa > Arthropoda > Insecta > Lepidoptera > Nymphalidae > Bicyclus > Bicyclus anynana. The sequence goes on along the minus strand of NC_069106.1, from coordinate 5,376,412 downwards.
TCTTATGATTGACCTAAGAAAAAAGCATAGGGTTGCATTGACCTTGCTCAAAACCTCCATTAGCCACGAATGAGGCATCGAATCATAGGCCTTCTGAAGTCCATCCAAACAATCGTGAGGATTTTCCTGTTTCGCCAAACCTGCTGGCAATATAATAAAAAAAAAAATAGGAGAAGTTTCTGTGTACGAGTACACATAGACTGTGAGCCATGAATGAGGCGCCGAATTATAGGCCTTCTTGTAGTCAATCCAAACAGCCGTGAGGTATATAATATAACAGTATCAAATAGGATAAGTTCCTTTGTCTGAATCTGGGTTTTGCATTTATAGCTTACTAGCAGACACACCGCGGTTTCACTCGCATAGTTCCCGTTCCTGTGGGAATACGGAGATAAAATATAATCTAAGACACTCGCAATTAACGTGGCTTTCTACTTGTAAAGAACTTTCAAAATCAGTTTAGTAGATCCAGATATTACTCACTATACACTTTACCTCTTTATAATACATTGTTATTATTGTCTAATAGACAGTTGGTTTATTTATTAAGTTTGGCTGGATGCGAAAGGCTCTCGCATATTCGCATAAAACGCACGAGCGTTTTATGACTAATGATCTGGCCACGACTAAGAAATATACAAAATGAAAAAGATCTCGAAGAAACCTGCATACCTGAGAGTTTTCTGAATTCTCTACGTGTGTGAAGTTTACCAATCCGCATTGGGCTAGCGTGGTGGACTATTGGCCTAACCCCTCTCATTCTGAGAGCAGACTTGAGCTCAGCAGTGAGCCGAATATGGGTTGATAATGATGATAAAAATCTCAATTCTAGCCGCTGCCACAAAGGATGCGCGACATTTGCGTGGAACAGAATCTGTTTGCGGACGTGACGTTCGACCTCGACGACGGCATTCACCTGGCGCACCGCTCCATGCTGATGGCGCGCTGTGACCCCATGAAGGCGATGTTTCAAGGACATTTTAGGGAGAGCACTTCGAGAGTGGTGAGTATTGTGTTTCATTGAATTTCGAGCTTTAGGAAGATAGTCAAAACAATTGCACACATTATTCCCGATCTCTTCTGTACCTTATTTCACTTAGGTGGGTCGATATCAATCTCCTCCATTCTCCTCCTCCTCCATTCACCTCAACGCATCATCCACTCACTTTACACACATCCTCTTCCTTCTCCGTCCTCTTTGACACACTCCAACCATCTTTTCTTTGGTCTTCCTTTCCTCTTGTGTCCTTCCACTTGCAATTCCAACATTCTGGTAATATGACTTTCATCCCTCCACATTACTTGGATATGTACATACCAAGCTAACCTTTTACTCCTCAATTTTTCTGTCACTGGCGCCACTTTTGGATTTTCAATATTTATAATCTCTTCTTCTTCTTCTTCTTTCCTGGGCCTTTTCCGCACTTGGCCACAAGGGTTGGCCGTTGTACGTCGGTACCTTTGGTGCTGGTCCCCGCTAGAGTCACTCCAGCCAACCAAGCTCGCTCCAGAAACAGGTCGCCCAGGTCGCCGATCGCCTCATGGAGTGTTGCTGGAGATTCAATGTGTGCTGCGCGTTGTTCAGATACACCTCTGCAAGCTTATGTATCGGTGTTTCTTTCTCCATGCATGCTCTGCACAGAGAGCTGTCGGTTATACCTACCTAGAACCGAAAGGTGTTAGTGCCTTGTCATTAATTCTGTTGATGTATTAAGTTTGCTACGATTAAGTTTAATTAGCTTTGTTATTAAAAGTGGGTTGAGGCTTGGGAAAGCCTCTAATAGCCCTCTCTAATAGTAAAATATTAATGATATTAATTTTTACATTTTTGATTTTCAGATCGCATTCCCGGGCGTGAAAATGTACGCTTTTCACATCCTCCTGTGCTATATTTACTCGGACAAGGTGCCCACTGTGGAACCCACTCGTTGTTTGGAGCTGCTGGAGTTGGCCAATAGACTATGCATGAACAGACTGGTCAACCTGGTGGAAGCCAGGGTCATAGATACACTGCAGCATCAGGACAGGTTAGTTTGTCTCTGGGAAATAAATTTAAGCCATAGCTTTAACCGCAACTAGCATGACCTTAACATGTGGGCTTAAGGTTATACTTGGGGAGTCGAAGTAAAGATTTTTTGGATTTAATCGAGCGTGGCAAACAAACATAAAGAAGTACGTTCTTGATTACCTCCGCCAAGTATGAGCCCTTAATATTGGTGGGTACGTTTAGGGCAACCAAAAAAAATTCTGTTCTTGTAACATGAGCACCAGTTATTTTTTTTCAATATTTTGAAGGAAATATCCCAAAATTTGGTTGATTATAACAGTTAGTACTGCTATTATAAGTCATTCAGTAGAGAAATCTAAAATCTTGACTCAATTCGGAAATGTATATTTTCTTAAAGCTACAAATGAACAACGCCAAACGTCATTTGTCAGATTGACATCTATAGTAATATAATAAAGGGAAAAGATTTTATTGTTTGTTTGCATTGAATTCACGTATTGTTACCTGAAAGGTATCTACGCGAGTAAAACCGCGTGGCGTCAGCCAGTGTTTCTCTAGAATGAAAAGCAAATGTTGCTTTTTAACCGACTTAAAAAAAAAGAGCAGGTTTCTCAATGCGACCGTATATTTTTTTTTTATGTATGTTCGCGAATAACTTCGTCGTTTATCAACCATTTCTGACAATTTTTTTTTGTTAGAATGAGATATTCCGAGGATGGTACCATGATCAGGATCTGATGGGATCCTGGAGAAATCGAGGGAAACTATTGAATATATAAAAAACGGAAAATAAACATTGTATGTGCTTCCTTCTGATTACTTTGATGGCGGTGCCAGGACAGTGATGCATTAACTTAAGCCGTTTTAATCGTTTTAGTATTTTCTGACCTTTCTTTCCCGTCGTTCTATCAGAAACGGCTTTAATTAATACGTCAGCTTGGCATCGCCTTCAAAGTGATCAAAAGGTAGCACATACAATGTTATTTTTCGCGTAACATTTATGTGATTATGAAGTCGGTTGTTTTTTTCTTTAAAAAATGGTTTGCTAGCCCCTTTTTTAGGTTTAGTAGTAATGGATAAATGTGTGTGTTGTTGCAGAGTTGGCGAGGACGACCAGGTTGTAGAAATAGCCCTGTCATTGTTGGAGCCTGTGAAGGTATATATTTATTTTCAAAATCTACATCATCATCATCATTATCAGCCGATGGACGTCCACTGCTGGACATAGGCCTTTTGCATAGACTTTTAAACAACACGGTTTGAGCCGCCAGCATCCAGCGGCTTCCTAAAATCCGCTTGATATTGATATGAAATTATGTTGTGACATAATCCTGACATTTCAAAAATGCTTGTAAACTAAGCCTAATTGAAATAAATGAATTTTGAATTAATTTGAACTATCCTTAGTCCAACCAAGTCGAATGAGTCGAGGGAGTCGACCAACACTGCGCTCAAGACAACATTAATACACTAATCTATGTCATTTTAAAATTATATTGACTGATATCTTAATCAATCAACTTAATTTTGTGTATTTGAAACGATTCTAATAACTATTCAGAGAAAGTTGCCAGTAACCAGTAATTGGTGCTCGCGGCGACCTCTTCGTATGCTGATGAAAGTGATGAGTAGTCTTTACGACGGTGATGATGAAGTTGCCACTGATTTAATACCTTGAAACATAGAAGACTTGGAACAGTTAAGAATATACATTCAATCTCTGCACAGCTTTTTGCTGACCAAAACGACAATTTCTTAAGTTGTAATTTTAGTCATGTTCGTGGGTACTTGGGGACTAATTCTACTCAGTCAATAAAGCATCTGTTATCTATACTAATATTATAAAGCTGAAGAGTTTGTTTGTTTGATTGAACGCGCTAAACTCAGGAACTACTGGTCCGATTTGAAAAATTCTTTCAGTGTTAGATAGCTCATTTATCGAGGAAGGTTATAGGCTATATATTATCCCTGTATTCCTACGGGAACGGGAACCACGCGGGTAAAACCTCGCGGCGTCAGCTAGTGTTAAATAAAAATAAGAACTAATAATTGATGTATTTGCACGTTACAGTTACACAATGCGCACAACCTGTCAGAGTGGTGCACGTGGCGTCTATGCGGCGCGTACGACCGCGTGTGTCGCGCCAAGCACCTCAGCGCTGCCTCCAGGGAGTACCTCGCCGACAACCGCTGGCCGCCCGTGTGGTAAGAAGAAGCTCGGATGATCAGATCATATGACATACTCGAATGATCAGATCAGATGAGATACAAGGATGATCAGATCAGTTGACATAATTATATAATGATTTATTTATTTTGCTATCATCCGCGAAAAGTCGACGAACCCATGCGACGACGTCACCCAGGTCCGACAAAATACTCTCTATGTACGTTTCACCCCGAAACCGGAGCATCCTAAGGAGATGTTGACTCTACAACGTGCAATTGTAAAGTTGTCAGTTGACATACGCGGATAATAATCAGATTAGATGAGATACTCGGGTGATCAGTTCAGATGACATACGAGTACTTGGATGATCAGATCTGATGACAAACTCGGATGGTCAAATCAAATTAGATACTCGGATTATCTGATCAGATGAGATACTCTGATGATCAGATCAGAGGAGATACTAGAATGACCAGGTGTTTACTTAGATTGTTTTGATCCGTTCGTCGCGTCTTTAGGTATCTTAAATTTCCACCCTGTGACCGCATTTGAACCTGTTTCTGATGTATAAATGTAAAGGCTTTTGTCCTTTTTTTAGGTACGTGAAAGAGTTCGACTATTACCAGAAGTGTGTAACGGAGCAGTCGAAGGATCAAAAGGAGATCCGGCCGACGACGTCTCTCCAGGCCAACCAACAGACTGGTTGTCTATGTTTTACTAGTAAGTATAGTCTATTTCGCTTTGCATATGGGGCATTTCACGTCAAACCGACAACGAAAAAAAAGTGAGGTCTTGAAATTTGTTTATATTCTGGTGGTTTGTAGTTCTAGTAGACATATATACGTGTGCCTATTTTTTTTTTCGTACGAGGCATAATTGCCGAGTTATGAGCTTCTAAAGAATTGAAAAAATTTGAGAAGGGACATTTTCAACTGTTGTTTTTCGAATCATTGAGTTTGTAATTAAATTCAAATGAAATGGTTTCAAATAGTCAAAAACACGTTATTTTTGAATTTGAAGTCGAATTTGAGTTTTAATTTTTTTTTAGCATAAAAAACCGGAAGTGAAAATTTCAAATTAAATTTTCAAAAAGTTCGACATAATTTTTTTTCAAAATTTCAAGTTCTAATAAATAGAGTACCAACAGATCGCACGGAGCGCCCCATTTCAGCGCTGCCTTAGATGGGTTGGTATACACAATACTGCAATATAGGTGTTTATTGTTATTCCTAGCTGGTTACAATAGTTTAATATATGAAAATATAATATATACATGCATTTAATTGATCTGCACCAGGAGCAACGGCGTCCCAAATTTGACCCATTTCGACATTTTTTACATGTGCTAGTATTTTTTTGTGACTTATACTTAATGCAAAAAGTTGATTGTTATAATAAGATTTGAAACCTTAAGTGGAATAGATTACTATATTTATCTCTAACCACCTCTAAGCGCGGCTGGGTCTTTTTTGACCCAGTCATGGATGACGAAGTTTAACTTTATATAATTTCTAAGTTAGTCGCAATTTTGCGTTATCATGCACCTTATGCGAATGTTCACATTCGCGGGGAAGCAATGAAGATGTTGCTTGTGGGGGACGCGGTATGACTTAATATTCAAAAAATGCTTCAAGTGCTTATGGTTACTAACACCATAGATTGTAGTAAAAAGACTAAAACACAAACAAGCTTTTTTTAACTTGCTTAAAAGTGAATGAGTTTACACACATGCACATCATCACACACACTTATCTCCCTCAAAAAAAATTATTTTTTTTACCAATTTTCACCAATTTTATTGGTGAATTTAGGCGCGGTTCAAAGGTAGGCATGAGGAACAAACTTACCCATTGTCAGGTAAAGTATTTTTGAGCAGTTAACAAATTGAATGAAAATAAGATAACATTCAATTTGTTAACTGCTAACCGTGTAAAAGATCTAGCATTAAATAACATCAACAGAGTTTTCGTTTGTTGATAATTTACTTAAAGAGTCTTATTTAAATCTATTTTTGTCATGCAAAATTTAGAAATCGGTATATTTTTTAAATTTTTGCTTAGATATTTAGATATTTATGACCTCGATTATTAGTTTTTTTTTAGTTATTTTTTCGATTCCAGGGTGGAGATATATATAAGAAAGCAACCATAAAAAAACGGTTTAGCGGATCTTGAGATATAAATGTTTCTACTTGATCTGTTTTCTTAAATTTAAAATAGTTACAATTTTAAATCTTCCAAACAAAGATTGGACAAATCGTGAAGTAATTAAAAAGATTCATGAAAATAATGATTTATGGGTAAAATTGAAATAAAACTAAAGACGGTGATGAGTTAAAAGTACAATTTAATACAAAGTGTGCTTTTGTATCTATTTAATATAATCAAACTATTAAAATATCTACTATTATAAAGAATTTATGCCTGTGCAAATGCCTTACCTTACACTTCCCTTTAACCTGGCGCTGAGCTATCTATGTTTAAATCTTGTACAATCAATGATTTATTTTAATAATATCTTACCTTGCTTACAATTATTTCAGTATTGGAGTAGATGGTATAAGTACCAACGAAGTATTTTAACCGGCACAAGGCCGTCTTTATCTGATATAATGTTTTATTAAGCCATAGAATAGCTTTTATCGCTGGATTTGAACGCAGCGACCGAATCTAGAAATACCGTATCGAAAATAAACCTAACACCTAAGCCTCAAGTTAACACATTTCGACATTATCATATCGACTCAACTGGACAAGTGGTATGAGACTAAGGGCAAAATTTATTAAACCATAGTTGGATTCCAGCTGAATGTAAAGACATTTTTTATTTTTGTTTAATTTATTAATTATTCTTTTATTTTTCATTCTCTTCTAAAGAAAAAATACTGCATGAATAAAATAAATAAATAATTATAATTGCATGATTTGATAAAGACGGAAAATTGCATAAGTTTGTAGACGAATTCATATACAGCTAGAACATATTCAGGTAGATCTGATTTCGAGAAGGACGTGAACCACTAAACCCAACTCGGCTGGGCCGCATTCGGGAAACTTCGCGATATCTTTTCGTCCAAAACTCCTCAGTGCCTGAAGACAAGTCTTCGAACAGACAAAGTCTTCGAACAGTGATGACCTATGGTTCCGAGACTTGGTCACTAACTATGGGCCTCATAAGTAGGCTCAGAATCAAACAGCGGGCGATGGAATGAGCTATGCTAGTAGTATATCTGCGTGATCGAATCAGAAATGAGGAGATCCGCAAAAGAACCGAAATCACCGAATTTCTTACAAAAGGCCTATGTACTGCAGTGGACGTCCATCGGCTGACATGATGATAATGAAGTTGAAAAAAAAGCTATAATTATATAATGATTTATTTATTTTGCTATCATCCGCGAAAAGTCGACGAACCCATGCGACAACGTCACCCAGGTCCGGCAAAATACTCTCTACGTACGTTTCACCCCGAAACCGGAGCATCCTCAGGAGATGTTGACTCTACAACGTGCAATTGCAAAGTCAACGTTGTAGAGTCAACATCTCCTGAGGATGCTCCGGTTTCGGGGTGAAACGTACGTAGAGAGTATTTTGCCGGACCTGGGTGACGTTGTCGCATGGGTTCGTCGACTTTTCGCGGATGATAGCAAAATAAATAAATCATTATATAATCATGATGAACTTCCGCAAAGTAACGCCTGCTTCTATCCAATATTTAAAAAAAGCTATACTTTTCACCGAGTGCCACACCTATTTTTTCTCTTCAAAAGTTCTTGAAAGAATATTGTACAATAGGATACAACCAAATCTTGATTCAATCAATTTTACTTTTCACCGCGGCTTATAACTGAAATTAAGTACTCTCTCTGATTGACCTTGTAACTAAAATAAAGTATTTTTATGACAAAAACATATAACGTTTGGCATTTTTATTGATTTAAAAAAGACCTTTGTTACTGTGAACCTTCTATTGTTGTTTAAAATCTTGAAACAAATTTAAAAAATTGTAATGTTTGCCATGATAATGTTTCAATCGAATAACCAATTGGACACTAATTGTTAAATTAAACAAATTTCGGAGCTAAGATTTTTTTTATTATTCATTACAAGTTAGCCCTTAACTACAATCTCACCTGATGGTAAGTAATGATGTAGTCTAAGATGGAGGCGGGCTAACTTATTTGGAGGAGGATGAAAGTCCACATCCCTTTTGGTTTCTACACGACTCCTGATCACTTTGAAGACAGTGCCAACTCTCACTGTGTTGGCACACTTACGATGTTATTTTTCGCTTTTTAGTTTATTTTTGTGATTGTGAAATCGGTTAATTTTTTTTTGTTAACACAGTTTTTTTAACACAGTGAGTGTTGGCACCGCCTTCAAAGTGATCAGAGGGTAGCTCATACGATGTTATTTTTCGCTTTTTAGATATTTTTGTGATTTTGAAATCGGTTAAATTTTATTGTTAAAAAGATTTTATTTTCCTATTTTTAGTATGTCTAATAGTGAACGAAAGCGCCGCTGTACGGGCAATTGTTGTTTTCATTTTAACACAAAATTACTTAATTTTTCACGAATTTACGAGGTAACAAACATTAAAAAAAAGCATACGCATCTAATTGAGAACTTGTTCCTTTTTTGAAGTCGGTTAAAAATACATTACCTCAATAATAAGAGCATTAATTTCATACTATTGATGATATTCCGTTTAAACAATAATACAGTGAAAATTGCTTAGGCCTAAGATCTGGAATACTAAATAGATTGAATATCCAAGGAGTTAAATTAGCTTATTCTTTTCAAATAAAATAAAGCTCTACCGCGTCCCCCACCACCCATTCATTGCCGCAAATTTTCAATATGGCGCATAATTACGCAAAATTGCGACTAACTTAGAAATTATATAAAGTTAAACTTCGTCATCCATGACTGGGTCAAAAAAGACCCAGCCGCGCTTAGAGGTGGTTAGAGATAAATATAGTAATCTATTCCACTTAAGGTTTCAAATCTTATTATAACAATCAACTTTTTGCATTAAGTATAAGTCACAAAAAAATACTAGCACATGTAAAAAATGTCGAAATGGGTCAAATTTGGGACGCCGTTGCTCCTGGTGCAGATCAATTAAATGCATGTATATATTATATTTTCATATATTAAACTATTGTAACCAGCTAGGAATAACAATAAACACCTATATTGCAGTATTGTGTATACCAACCCATCTAAGGCAGCGCTGAAATGGGGCGCTCCGTGCGATCTGTTGGTACTCTATTTATTAGAACTTGAAATTTTGAAAAAAAATTATGTCGAACTTTTTGAAAATTTAATTTGAAATTTTCACTTCCGGTTTTTTATGCTAAAAAAAAATAAAAACTCAAATTCGACTTCAAATTCAAAAATAACGTGTTTTTGACTATTTGAAACCATTTCATTTGAATTTAATTACAAACTCAATGATTCGAAAAACAACAGTTGAAAATGTCCCTTCTCAAATTTTTTCAATTCTTTAGAAGCTCATAACTCGGCAATTATGCCTCGTACGAAAAAAAAAATAGGCACACGTATATATGTCTACTAGAACTACAAACCACCAGAATATAAACAAATTTCAAGACCTCACTTTTTTTTCGTTGTCGGTTTGGCGTGAAATGCCCCATATGCATATATACATTTATATATGCATATGCAACATATATATTTTACATATATACTCGTAGTATTAGTAGAGTAGAGATATATCATCATCATAATAGTAGGGGAGCCGAAAAGAGGATTTTTGCAGTTACTCGAGCGCGGCAGATAAACATAAGGGTCTATATCTTGCACGTTATTGAGTACCTCCACCAAGTATGAGCCCTTAATATTGGTGGGTAAGTTTAGGGCAACCAAAAAAAAAACTAACTTTAGAAATACTCAACCAGCACGGATTTTCTCTGCATGATCTTTTTTTATACTTTACAAGTTCGCCCTTGACCACAATCTCACCTAATGGTAAGTGATGATGCAATCCAAGATGGAAGCGGGCTAACTTGTTAGGAGGAGGATGAAAATCCACACTCCTTTCAGTTCCTACACGGCATCGTACCGGCACGCTAAATCGCTTGGCGGTACGTCTTTGCCAGTAGGGTAACTAGCCAGGGCTGAAGCCTCCCACCAGCCAGGCCTGGACCAATTAAGAAAACCTTAATCGGCCCAGCCGGGGACCGAATCCAAGACCTCCGTCTTGTAGATATGAGATTCGCAGAAGAACCAAAGTCACCGACATAGCTTAACGACTTGCGAAGGTGAAGTTGCAATGGGCGGGGCACATAGTATTATTTATTTTTTAACTGTGAACAGGCAAAGGTCGCAGGGAAAGCGGCGCTGTGCCCGACGCTACGACCGCACTGTGCCGCACCGAGCCGCAGCAGGCGCCGCTCTGACATCTGCCTTACTGGAGGTGCGGTTTCATTTGTTAATTAAACTGTGAACATTTAAAAGGAGGGAACTAGCTACGCTTTACTAATTCGGAAGAAGTTTCGAAGTAAAAACTTCTTTGTGACACGCTTGGCTTGGGGAGAAAGCTAGTGAATCATCATTATCAACCCATATTCGGCTCACTGCTGAGCTCCAGTCTTCTCTCAGAATGACAGGGGTTAGGCCAATAGTCCATCAATGAAAAAAAAAAAAAATCCCAATGAGGATTGGCAGTCTTCACACACGCAGATAATTAAGAAAACTCTCTGGTATGCAGGTTTCATCACGAGGTTTTTCCTTCACCGTTTGAGACACGTGATATTAGTAATTTCTTAAAATGCAGACAACTGAAAAGTTCGAGGTGCATGTAAAATCCGGAATCGGAGGCAGTGGTTATTTTGTCCACTGGGCTATTTTGGCTAGTGAATGCCTTACCAACATTGTTATCGGGATACGCTTTAGGCTACAGTGAAATAGTGATTGTTATTTTAAAATATCAGTACATGGAGTTCTCAGAGAACTTTGAAACAATCCATTTTTGTATACTTCAAGAATCTGGTGCTCTACAGTTATGACCGAGGCTCATTGGATGGCGCTTTTTATTTATGTAATAAGTTTTACTTCGGTCGTGTGGTCTAAAACACACGGCAAGCGTCTCCACAGCAAAAGGGCGAATATGCAATTCGGTCAGAGAGGCATACTTGTGCCACATATCGTTTTCAGCTTTTTTTGCTGCGGCGCCCGGTCTTGATTCTGTCTCTCTGATATGAGACGGAGTCAATGTTTTAACGCAAGTACTGTCCCTTATTAGGACCTGACCGATTTCCCAGGGAACCAGCGTCAATACATCAGGTCTCTTATCTATCTATCATCCCCAATAATTAGTGACAACTCGATTAGCGCAGAAATATTTTATGATGGCAATGTGTCCTTCAGAAAATCACGAAGAAAAGGTCTACTGGCATTCCTTTGGGAGGAGAGGTCGTGAATACCTTACTGACATATTTTCCACATGGAATTTTTAATATAATTTTATTGTGTTTTCAGATCGCTCCGTTTCGCGGTTCTCCTGCCAGTGTCTCTGTGCTTCATGAGCACTTTGCTCACCATTCTCATACTGTTTCAGGTGTACACATAAACTTTGTACTACAATTAACATCGCGGTAATGCACAAAATGGTATAAAGTCGATTGGATTGCGTTTTTGAGATCTGTAAACCCTTTTTGAGGCGTTGAGGTTATGGCCTGTATCAATTGACGTTCCTCAAAAATTATTGAGATCATATTTGTGATGTATATTTGTATGGCGAATAACGTCTATTGATACGGAGCCACGTTATGGATGTCTGGGCATTGAAATGTTTGGAACGGTCTACGTTGGACCGTTGATTTGATAACGGAGTCTTGAAATGTTTGGAATTACTTTTAACTTTTACTTAACTTTTATTTATCCCCTTTTAATATTTACCCTGGAAATTTGCCCTATACCCTATTACCCTATAATTATAATTTTTAGATGATACACCATACTTTTCCATACACTATTATTCTCAATCAATTAATTATTTTATTTTTTTGAAATTACCTAATTTTATGTATGTCAAGTTTGTTGTAGTCCAAACGTAATGGCATTAGGTCGATATGTCCTGTAAATGGTCGATTATGATGGTATTGGTAGTTGCCAAAAACTTGTAAAATCGGTTCCTGGTAATTGGATTGCTATTAATTAACTTAGCATATAGGTGCGTAATATTGTATTTCTAATTTATAGGTAATTGTATGAATATTAAGCGTATATGTGAGGGTGGATAAAGATTTCAATTGTAGATTAGCTGATCCCTTTTCTAAGAATACAAGTCAGCAATACAAGAGATGTTTGTCTTATGTTAAACAAATCTACTTCCCAGATATCGCAGTTGGGGCCGAATATTTAGTAGTTTATACCAGGGAGTTAAAATTGGTGTTTATTTAGCTTTTGGGTCCTTTTAAGATGATTTATTTCATAAATTGGCTCATTTCTAGCGACTCGGAATATCAGTAATTGAAATCTTTGTCTAATATTTTTCATGATTTGTAACAACTTTTAAAACAGCTTTTACGAGACGATGAAAACATATTTTGGCGTTATTGCGTTAGTTACTTTTCTCTCTGGAGAAAAGAGAGGAAAGTAACCAATAACTATCGTATTGACTTCACGCAACGAACATCAAAGTATGTTGGCATTATAATAGTATAAGCCTTAAGATATTTTTGTAAAGCTTGATTAAAAAATTGCGGCCATATAACTAAAAATGCATATTGTTTAAAAAGTTTCTTGATTATGTACCTATTTGGATTTTGGTCCTTCCTGGGCACAGTTAGTTGATTCAATAATGCCTCCATTTATGAAGTTACAGTCCACTTATGTTGCGTTTAAATACACGGTATAGTACTTGTTGTGAATTGACTGCTGCACAGTAGAACACAATGTCTGTGTGAGTGAAAACACAGTACAAGTCAGGGATCCGTAGAACATTTTTTACAACTGATTACTATCAATTATTGGTGAGTAGTTTCATCTCAATTAGACGTTGATTTTTTTTTATTTTCGAAAATTCTTGATTCTGGTAGTTACCAGGAAATCAATTTCTAAGCGTCGTTCTACGGATCCCTGATTATACTGTCTTGGTGTCATACTGTTTATGCGTTTCCCTTGCATACCTCTAGGCATGGCACGAGTTGCCGTATTTTTCTGCTATAAGTTACAAGCTTTTTGGACCTTGAGATAACGAGAAAATTTTGTCTGCATAAAGCTCTTTCTTTTACACCATCGAAATATGTGTGCTTCGATGGTAAGAAAAGGAGAGTGATATGTGGGTACACAAAATTTGTTGTTATCTCTTGGCGTGCCTAACCGTGGCACGGCGATTCTTTTTCTACGATCGCAAACGCTTGGAAAATTAAAAAAGTTATAGAAATGACATTTGCTAGCGACAGGTCACGTGATCAAGTTGTTGATCGCATCTGTCACCGTTTATTGAACGATGGATTGAATCGACTAAATGCGTCCTGAAGTTTGTATTACCGGTTGATTTTATTGGTTAATTTCAATTGAGTGATTGATTGAGCGGCTCATTGAATTTTGAATGGCTCATTGAAAATTGAACCTTATCGAATGCTCGTACAGTGTAAATTAGCTTGTGCTGTATTTTGTAGGTATAATTGCATACAACGTGCAAGTATCGTTTGGCGAGTCAAATGTATACTAATCTACACTATGTTTATTTATATAATATTTATCTTGAAATTGTAATTAACTGTATGATAATTTGAAAATATACAATAAATTCACATATTTTTCTACGGCACTTACCTATTTGTAAAATAAGTTCAGAGTTCGAGTTAAAGTTCACAAACGTGACGGTTAGGTACGTTAATTTGTCAATATTTTTACTGTTTCTTTCATTTTGACGGCCTTCGTGGCGCAGTGGATTTCCAAGACGGAGGTTCTGGGTTCGAACCCCGGCTGGGCCGATTGAGGTTTTCATAATTTGTGGGAGGCTTCCGATTTAGCATTTAGATTTAGAGCGATTTAGCATTTCGGTGCGATGTCATGTAAAACGAAAGGGGTGGATTTTCATCACAGAACAGACACTATTGCTTTTAGCAATAGAAGTAGCAAGGGGGCGTGGCCCGCGTACACCCGGGTGTGCGGAACATCGCAAGCCTGTCCGCGCATGTACTGGCAGTCTTGTTTTGTTCTGTGACAAAAGGAATAAATAATATTCAACTCTAAAGTAAGGGTGACATATTTCATTTTTTACTGAATATTAAACAGTCATTTAGGCCACGCCCCCGGGTACGCTGGGTTCAATACAAAGAATTGGCACTTTATAAATCTAGTTACCTCTTATATCTGTGATTTTCATCCTACTCCTAACAAGTTAGCCCGCTTCCATATTAGATTGCATCATCAGGTGAGATTGTAGTCAAGGGCTAACTAAGGAATAAGGAGTAAGGAATAAAAAAAATCGGTTGTCTATAAAGTCGGTTTACTGACGATAGTTGAACGTGATAACGTCATAAGAAAATACTGATGGAATGGTTGCATTTTTCAAAAGAAAAAGTTTCTTTTTTCTAAAATACTGTTTAATAATCATCATAGACCAGTATATACTTTATATCATGTAAAAAAAGTTTGCAACACTAGAGCGAGGGATCGACGCATGACGTCATCTTTTTTCGAGTGTGCAGCCGGCTCCATCGAATTATAAGACATCACGTCAAAAAATATTTATTGTCAGTTATACAGGTCCTCAGCTGTGCAGCTCTCAGAATGAGAGGGGTTAGGCCTTAATCCACCACGCTGGCCCAATGCAGATTGGTAGACTTCACACACGCAGAGAATTACGAAAATTCTCTGGTATGCAGGTTTCCTTCACCCTGAGACTAGTGATATTTAATTTCTTAAAATGCACACAACTGAAAAGTTCGAGGTGTATGCCCCGGATTCGAACCCACACCCTCCGAAATTGGCGGCGCTATCACGGCTCTATCAACAAAAAAGTTTTGAATCATAGTTTTCATATCTTGAAGAACCGCGATATTGTAAAAAAAACTGAATTCAATCCTTTTTCAGGATAGTGGAATTCACATGGGAAATCTTGGTCGAGAATTTGAAGTTAAGCTTTTCTAAGTCATATTCAAAATTCAGTTGTAGTTAAAGCAACACTGGATAACTAAAATTTACTTGTCCAAAAGTCGTCGTTTCAAATGGCAACTTAACATACCTAACTGACTTGTCACGTTTGTCTATTATCATTTGAAAATTACTGGAAACTCTTTACATTTAATATAAAACTAAAGTAAGCTCTTAAAAGATTGCTTGAAAATAATCTCGCGCTTTATTCAAAATGTCACAAATACTGTGGAATTCTAAAGGAATTTGCCATAAGGCCAGCATTTTTAAACACAAATTATAAACTATTACCCATTTTTCTATGAAATGTAATGAATAAAATATAATAATACTTAGATCTAGTTTTTTTATAAAACAAGGCATGCTTGTATTACGTAGGTATATATTGTTTTGTAAATATTGAAAATTTATTTTCGTAGTTTGCTATAAGCCGAATTAAGTATGTAGATGTAATATGCTGTCCATTTACAATACTCCTATTGGGGAATGTCAATATCACATAAAGGACAAAAAAATATGGTGATACTGAGGGTAAAATCACATTTTGCCCTTTGGAAACAAATCTTCTCTTGATTTTATGTAAGCGCATTAAATCTTTACTATTTAAAACTAGCGGACCCGGTCAAGCTTCGCTTTGACTTATGTACGCTTTTTCCCTACCCTTCCCTACCCCTACCTCTATCCTACCCCCTTCCCTACCTCTATCCTACCTTTGTGTAGCAATTTTTAGCTTCCTACCTTGAAAACTGCGAAAAGTCCCATATAAAATTTTACTCCCTCTTTTAAAGGTTTGGGGGCAGATTAAAAAAAATGATGCAGTTTTTTTGTTAGTCACAAACAGTCTGCATACTACTGCATACATGCATATTATTAGCTCTCTGCCTTGGAAATTGCGGAATGCTCCATACAAACTTCCACCAACCATTTTAGGAAAGTGGGGTGACAGAAATAGACAAAAAGTAGTCTATGTCACTCTCCATCCTTTCAACAATCTACACCTAAAAAATCATGTCAATTCGTCGCTTCGTTTTGCCGTGAAAGACGGACAAACAAAAAGACACACACACACTTTCACATTTGTTATTATGGAATTATGGATTATGGACTGGGCCAAAATTGAGGGCAAATTTTATTATAAAATCGACACTGTCCAAAGCTTGGGTTGTATTTTCTCATTAGGAACTTTGTAAATGGACAATGTCTAAGTAGTTTGTGCTGTGATAGGTTAATATCAGATCTGTGATTAGATATGGTCAAACCATGCAATGGGTGTACCAAAGAATTATATTTTTAGTCGGTTTAAACTTAAAGTTTATCCTTATTCAGGGATACATTTTTGCATTTTATTCATCAGAGTGTGAGTAGACATGGGTTGAGGCTTGGTATTGCCTTTTTATTGTGTTTGCAGTTTTTTGTGTAAGCCCATGACTCTGCATGTGACATCAGTGACTTTAATACGAAGGTGAAGGGGTGGTATTCCCAGTATCACCTCTAAAGCGGTTGTAGATGTTGTGCCCATGCTGCCTGTTATGGCTAGACATGCTTGCCTTTGGAACTTTTGTAGTTCTTACTGGATTGTTGTTAAGAGTGTCCTAGGCCACTAGATTATTGAGGCTTAGGCCCCTGGACCTAACGTGTGAAACGAAAGAATTGTACAAGTGAGATTGAGTTTCTTTTGTGAGAAATCTTTACCCCTCTTTAAGACTGGCGGTTAGCAAACTTAATGTAAACCTTGCCCCTAACTCTTTCACCACAATGTAAAATTGGTAACTAAAGAAGTTTTTCGAGATTTGTCGCTTGTTTGTGGGGCCCCCTAATTCTGATACAGGCCCCCTCCAAGGCACTGCCTCTCACTTTATAAGACAGTAGATTTGAGGTAAAGACACTTCAGTAATGCATGATAGTGGGCTTTGGATGATAATAGAGATTATGTAATGATTGCTTTCATATGTTAATGCTTTCTGAAGCTTCGGTCTTATATTAAGAATTACTTAGATGAAAGAAAGAAAGTCAATTGGTATTTTATAGAACGAGGACTTCATGATTTTAAGTCCCATAGTTAGTAGATGAACGAGGCAGATGTAAGAGGGTTTTGCTCAAAGTTTTTAATTAGGGTAGAGCATTGGCGAAGGATGGAATTTAGATGGAGTGTAAGCCATCCCAAAGAAAAGGAAATTCATACAGCGTGATACAGACTCAGATTTATGATATATCTAGATACAGTACAACAATGAATATGCATGGATTTTTAAAGTTAACCGACGGAAATCGGCTTGTATGAACTCTTCCCGCTGGGGTAGACACTGTATGGAGAAGCTGTACAAAATGGAAATTTTCTTCTAATACATTAATTTATTTTAAATTGTTTTTTTTCAATCCAGGTATATTTTTTCTGGTTTACTTTTAGCTGAAACCGACTAAAAATATTTATAATGCTTGAGATTTGAATGTTGAATTTTTATAGTTAGAAATTTAGCTTACAAGCATATCTGTGTCTAAGTGGTATTGTTTGTTTTTTAATAATAATATATTTATTATATTTGGCACATAAATAAAGATTTTTAGTTTAACTTTCTATTATAAATACCTGTATTTTTCATCAATCAAAGTTAAAAATGATGATTTTGCCTAGGCGACGTAGATTTTGTATAATATGAAAATGTAAAAAAATCAAATTGATAATGAAATCCCACTATAAGTTTTGCTCACGCACAATAGCGAACATAGATAAAAAATCGTAGTGGATAATTAATTTATCGATTTTTAGTACTTTATATTTGGGCAAAAATTTTTATATTCAGGTGCCCGAAATGGACTTCTCATCAAAAAAAATCGAAGCAGTCCGCATTGCATATTCAGGCAAAATGTTTCGATTTTTTTGATGACACGTATATATTGCAGTGTATTTGTTTAATGAGTAAGCAACGTTATATATAAATTATATTATTATTTAACTATAGTCAATATTTTTTGATTTAAGAATGGTATTACTGTATTTAATTAGGATATTACGGTATTATTAGTCTTAAGATTCGAAATTAAATATAAAAAATCACTAAAATAATCAGCAGGCGATTCAAATGGGTTTTGAAATTTGTTTAACATCACAATAATAAAATAAAAAATAGATAATTATATACCTGATTATGGATTTATTTATATAATTTCAAGATGAGGTTGAAAATTTTACATACCTCAGAAAAGGTTTGAAAGAAAATCTTCTAAATGTTTTGAATTGTTATTTTTGTCGTTAGATGGCGCTGATCGTTTTAACATCACGTTATATGCCACAATAACTGAGTCCTCTTTTGTGCGGTACAGGAGTGAAGGTCATGAGGATAAAGAGGAGGGGGTGACAAGCTTTTGGCCTCCGTGGCACAGTGGATTTACACGATGGAAGTCCTGGGTTCGATCCCCAGCTGGGCCGATTGAGGTTTTCTTAATTGGTCCAGATCTGGCTGAGTAAAGAGGACCAGACAAAAATCGGTACGATGTCTTGTAGAAACCGAAAGTGGTGTGGATTTTCATCTTCCTCCTAACAAGTTAGTCTGCTTCCATCTTAGATTGCATCATCACTTATCATCAGGTGAGATTGTAGTCAATTTGTAAAGAATAAAAAAAAATCTCTCACTCCCTCACTTTATAGTCATACCAAGCATTCGTGTACCAGACAAGCGAAGACTGAGTCCAAGTTACTTATTGATTTATCTAAGCACGTTTCAATCGCCATTTTGAATCGCTGAGATAGAAAAAAATAGTATTGATAAATTTATTTTTGTATTATTTAGTAATAGCACACCGAGCTGTATGAAATTTTCGCTGACAACATTTAAAATAGACGCGTGTTTAGGACTACTTAGTGAATCTCTTCGACATTTCAAATTGTGTACAAAAATGTTCCCCCTTCATATAATATATTCAGAGGCACAATTATCCGCCCACTTTAATATGACAGAATACATTAAGGTGGGCGGATAATTGTGCCTCTGAGTATACAATAAATAGCGTTGCACATTATTGCAGCACGCGACTTAAACCTTTGGTGCACTTAAAATCGAGCTATATTTGCTGATTTTTTTTTAAATTATTCGGACTATAAACAAACCTCATGACTGAGTCGTCTTCGTGGTACAGGGGTTCAGCTAGAGTGAGACCCTCACAAAGAATAGCAACCCTCTGTCATCATTACATACATACACACACTTAAACTAGACTGGGCACACAAGATATTGGGGCCCTTTTATAAAAATTAAATACCTCTTATCAAGACCTTTCATTTGACGTATCTCACGATGAAGTTTGTAAAAGTTTTTTTTTCAACTTTCCATCTTCCCCCCCTCGCAGTGCAGTAGTATGCGCGGTTGATTTACGAGATTGGGTTTTCTTAATTGATCCAGGTCTGGTTGGTGGGAGGGAGGCTTCGGCCGTGGCTACTTACCACCCTACCGACAAAGACGTACCGCCAAGCGATTTAGCGGATTTCATCCTACTCCTAACAAGTTAGCCCGCTTCCATCTTAGATTGCATCATCACTTACCATTAAGTGAGATTGTAGTCAAGGGCTAACTTGTAGAAAAAAAAGAAAAGATGACTTAGTTTTCTGGTTTGCTTAGAGTCACTTGGGAAGAATAAATAAATTAATAACGTGCACATTACATTTCATTGAACTTTAAGGCAACCTATCTGCGTATATAAATGAAAATCTGTACTATTTTCTTACACTTTATTGAATAAAGACAGTACTGTTATCTCATTGACAGTGCACTGAAATGCAGGGTTATTATTTATACGATATTATTTAGGACCTCTTAGACGAAACTATCTCTATTATAATCTTGGAATACTGTAACTATTACAACTGTTAGGTTATATAAACATAATGTCCCTAATATGTTAGTCATTTTAAAAATTATATACTAAGGTGCTTTAAAGTAATTACAAAAATGGAGAAATTAAAAAAGTATTTTTGCACATTTGACTACCTCTACCTAGGCAGCACAATAGTTTCCTGCTTATTTCACTGAAAAAAAATCCAGATGACAGAAAAATTATTACACATTTGCAATGGAATTTTCATAATTGCCCTATGGCACTTTCAACGTAAATGACACAAAAATAAAATTTTAGTGCTCATATTTTGTTAGTTTGTATTTGTTTATAAGTTTCGTTTGGGGGACAAAAAATATTGCTTCAATTACTAGTAAATAGAATTCATTGGACAGATTTCAGACAGATATTTCTTAGGTTTTTAAATATTTATAACTGTAAATTGTGCTGTCACACCAATGATGAAAAAAAGAGGTAGATAGGTTATATGCGGACTGCAAGTGGCACTTTAAAACTATGCTAATTAGCAAACCTCAGCTCAGTCGCCACACTGTCATCGCGCCGTTGACAATGTCGCTTATGCTATTTTCGTGTGCCAGTGGTAAACATCAAATGTGGTTAATGTAACCTTTTTATCTACCTCTTTTTTTTTTAATCATAAGTGTATGTAGGTTCCATTGATCTGATTAGATAACATAGTCTAGATGTGTATGAAATATCTGCTGAAATCTGTTGTATTTTAAGATAGTTTCACATTTACAGCCAAAACAATGTTCATAGTTAGTTATGCATAAATATTTTTTTATCATAAAATTATGTCACGACATTGCTTGGAGTCATGTTTGTTAGAGTTATTTAATGGTATTAAAACAAATCACATTTTTTTTAATAACTGGTTTTTATATTGTAAATCTAAATAAAGTCTATCTCTCAAAGATAAATGTGAATACTTCTGTATATAACCTTGATACAAAATAACAAAAAAAAATAGTGGCTTTAAATACACTTGACTCTTTCCGGCACGCTTAGATGAGACAGCTTGGTGGAAGTTAAATAAAACATTAAGTAACAAAATCAAATACTACAATTTTAAGCAAATTTATGCTTAGATTTTCCAATGTTATGAATGCATTGCTTAGTCCAGAGGCTCCACAATGCTCTGTAAGTGTGAAACCACCTTTAGATCTAGTATTCTAGTGCGTAATTAAAGTACCTAATGTATTTTGCCAATCATCACTGTCTGGTTAGACAATCTGCCATTTTTTACGTACCCTTAGATTTTAATAAGTGTAATAAATCTATGTGTAATGGGGAACTGCTTTTGTTATTTCACCATTTAAACAAGACCAAACCTGAGATAAATCATGTTACATTTTGCAATGAGCTTAAGTTAAGTTTTTTTACTCTCTTATATTTAATTGCATTGCTTCTAAGATACAAAATAAAAAAACCTTTTTAAAAATCATCCCTGTCTTCAGGGTCATTTGAGGAACCTCCTCACAATAAACCTCAAGGATTACTGCCTTCTGTATCTGATTGATCCGTAAGTCAAGTGAAAGCTTTTTATGCCAAGCATGCGACCGCGCACTGCGCCTTCGCTGCTAGCCTCAGTCAATTCACTCTCTTCGCAGCGAGCAGTCGTATGCATGAATCGGTATGCACATATGTATAGGTAAGTACTATCTAGCCAGCAAAGGTGATATGTACATTACACGCGGCCTCAGTTTGCTGCAGCTTGGCGCAGTGTGTGGTCGCATGCTTGGCATATATGCTCGTATGTAGGTAGCTACAACTACAATCATAGACAGAAAAGATTAAAGAATAGTATCAGTTTACTCAACTTTGCACACAACTGTACTCTTATGTGCAGGTTCCAATTACTTTGTTTATAATTATTATACCACAAAAATGTAGACTTAGATAACTATTTTAATATACATTACACAGTTTTACTGAACTAAAGTAACATTATAAAGGATGTCCGAGGTGCTTAATTTCATCTCTAACTTCATCATACAACTCCTTATAGTCCTCATGTTCCTTTATAAGCACCATTATACACCCTCTCATGGTGCCCATGGCAGCTCCTATGTCTTTTCGACTGGGAGTGTAACAGTATGGGACATCTTTCTCTTCACATACTGCTGGCAGGTGGCACATGATTTCTATCGGTGAAATGTCGCCAGCGAAGAAGACAATCCTGCAAACATACAAGTAAGTTAATAAAAAATCAATTTTAATTCATTGTATTATTTTTTGGTCAGTGAGAAGTTAGCCCTTGACTGCAATTCCATTTGATATTAAGTGCAGTTTAAGATGGAAGTGGGCTTTTTTTTTATTTACAAGTTAGCCCTTGACTACAATCTCACCTGATGGTAAGTGATGATGCAGTCTAAGATGGAAGCGGGCTAACTTGTTAGGAGGAGGATGAAAATCCACACTCCTTTCGGTTTCTACATGGCATTATACCAGAACACTAAATCGCTTGGCTGTACGTCTTTGCCGGCAGGGTGGTAACTAGCCACGGCCGAAGCCTCGCACCAGCCAGACCTGGACAAATTAAGAAAATCTCAATCTGCCCAGCCGGGGATTGAACCCAGGACCTCCGTCTTGTAAATACACCGCGCATACCACTGCGCCACGGAGGTCATCAAAACGGGCTAACTTAGAAGATATAGTATAAGTTATTCTAACTATACCATCACCATTCACCATCACTTTCACCATATGTCATCTTACAAGAAAAATTGAATACAATAACCATTTTAGTGGCTATTGAAGCATATCAGTTAAATAAGTAGCTCTATTTTCCATGATATGTTCAAAACTTAAACTTCAGATAATAGTATCGGTTATGTGTGTAACTTTACAGGAGTCAACTATGCATGACCACTTGTTATCCATGCTATGCTCAGACAAAATACATAAGGACTAGTATAACACCCAAATTCAAGAACAAAATTTTTCTGCCATTTTCTAAGGAAAACGAGCTTAGATTTCATACATATCTTATACTAAACTAGCAGTTTTTGTTCGTTTTTTACAACATTTAACTACAGAAAAAGTATTTTTATGGAGGTTTTTACCGACAGACACGATTGTAAACTATGAAACATCGATTCTATAGAGACAGTGTTTATAATCGCATAAGATCTTTGATCATATACTTTGACAGAAAAATAATGTCTTGTGAGGCAGGTCTATATCTAATTAGTCTGTAATGCTATGGCATAGAGTTATAAATGTTGCACATAATGCAGAATTTAGATAACCCAAGTGTCTTTTTTATTTTTGACAGCTCTTAGTATAGGTTAAACTTGGTATAGGTTGTTTCAATACTATTGCTAATAATAACTTCATAATAATCATTGTTGAGATTGTCTGGGAGTCTGAAATTCTGAAATTGAAGCCTCAAGTCTGACAATGTTTAAAATTAATTTTAAGAATATGTTTTGGACTTACTTAACTTAGCGTACAAGGCCTTGAATATCCAAAGCACTGCTTAAGATACAAATTCCAATGTTCTAAATCTAATCAGGGTCAGTATACAAACATAACCTAAAAACTATCCAATAACTTACCCCTTTTCGCCTAATCTCAGTTGTTTTTGAACAATTTTTAATCCGTTCCGTATATAATTTTTATGACCACTGGACTTCTTGATGAGTTTATATATTTTTTTGCTTAATTTCTTCGGCGCCATCGGTTTCGCTATAATACTGCAATGCTCAACTTTGTCGTCGTAACTTTGTGGTTCATTCTTGATGCTAACATCGCCTTGCTCATCTTGCTCCATTGCTTCCTGTTTTACTTTGCCCATTATATCAAAATATAGTTTAGTTTTTATTTAATTATTTTAAGAAAACTTAACCAACACGTGTAAATGAAACAAAACAAACGCGAACGCCGAATCAAACGTGCGAGTCGGCGTGACAAGTGACAACTGACACTGACAAACGCTTTGGTGGAATAGTTGCGTCAAAATGTCAAACAGACGTTGACAGTTATTTTTTTTAATAAAAAGTTCAACAGCAGCATCGGCAGGGCCTTTTTGTGTTGTAAACATAAACATTTTATTGTTTAAAGTTAATTTTAAAAGAATTTAAACAACAAATTAAGCTAAATAATCATCTGACTTTTAGGCCTCAAAATGGAGCCGGAAAGTGGCTCTAGCTCTAGCGTATAGATTAATAAATAATAATCAGATGCTGGCAGCACCAATGATAGTAATAAAAGGTCGTTGGGCAGCACTATTCTCGGATAAAACCGTAGACCGCCGTAGACAGACGATTTTTGATTGTGCCGCCTTGTAGAGCTTTCCTATATCATAAGTTCCTAACTAACGGAGCGGTCAAGCTTTGCTTTGACTTATGTGCACTTCTTTCCTATCCCTACTCCTACACTACTCTACCCCTGCCCTACCCCTAACCTTTCCCTGCCCTACCCCTAACCTACCCCTAACCTACCCCTATCCTACCCCTACCCCTACCCTAGGTCTACCCTACTCCTACCCTAACCCTACCCTACACCTACCCTACCCCTACCCTACCCTTCCCAACCCTGCCAAGAAGTTGTGTTTGGCGCTCATTGACAGGGGACGTTTTTTGGTCGCTGATTGTGCATCCACTTTTTAATAGGAGATCGATGTCATTTGTCAATTTTAGTTCAGGTTTTAGCCGCGGGAATTCTGTCGTGGCGCGTAGTCTAAATAAAATTGATTTTACGGGCATTCAACACTGATTTGACGTTTTCTATTGTTACAGAGGTAACCATGGTGAATTTGTTGTGTCAACAAATCAAAATCACACCAAACATTTATATTGTGCAATAGTTATTTAGCGTATAATTATAATCTTCAGTAGGACTGTGTTTAAATCATTTCTTAGTTTCCATGATGGTACGTAACAATATAATAATAAATCAGACTTACCTATGCGATTAAGGTAAATGTAGATATGTATATAGTATAGACCTTTCAGCAGGGTCATAATTAGGTTTAGCGTCTGATCATCATCATCATTATCAACCCATATTCGGCTCATTAATAAGCACAAGTCTCTTCTTAGAATGAGAAGGAATATGCCTTAGTCCACCACGCTGGGCTAATGCGGATTGGCAGACTTCACACACGCAGAGAATTAAGAAAATTCTCAGGTATGCAGGTTTTCTCACAATGTGTTTCCTTCATCGTTTGAGACGCTAAAGATTATGAATTGCTGAAGTCGGTCTTTCTTCATACAATGCGTTCATATTCTAGTTCACACTTAAAGTTGCAACATGCCACACTGCGGAGGTTTTATAACCCCTCGGTAAGTATAATATTTTTGTACGATGCACCTCGTGTTCAAACCGGACTAGAAGCTTGACATCGCATCAAAGAAATACCAAAGTCACGATTTCCCTGGTTCCCCATCCATTTAATTTGCCACAAGCATTAGACGCTAGGAGACGTGGTAGCCCAGTGGATATGACCTCTGCGTTCGGGGCACGCACCTCCAACTTTTCAGTTTTAAACATTTTAGGAAATTAGATATCACGTGTATCAAACGGTGAAGGAAAAACATCGCGAGGAAACCTGCATACCTGAGAATTTTTTCAATTCTTTACGTGAGTGAAATCTGCCAATCCGCATCCAGCGTGGTGGACTATTAGCCTAACCCCTATTATTTTGAGAGGAGACTAGTGCTCAACAGTAAGCGAACATGGGTTGTTAATGTGACGTTTTTCCAAACATTACAGGGTCTACTGAACATTTTAAAGAAACTACGGTCTAATCCTGATAAAGAGCTTCGTCTACTGCTACTTGGTTTGGACAATGCTGGCAAGACCACGATACTGAAGCAATTGGCTTCAGAAGATGTCGCTCATGTCACCCCCACAGCGGGGTTCAATATTAAATCAGTGCTTTCCAACGGTTTCAAATTAAACGTGTGGGATATTGGTGGGCAGAGGAAGATCAGACCGTATTGGAGAAATTATTTTGAAAATACAGACATTCTTGTAAGTATTTTAGAATATCGTGAGTGTTATTCAATGAAACACGGCTAAACGCGATTTGAATCGTGCCGCGTTGCAAGAACCAGCTCATGATTAAGGGCCCCGTATTCGATTGGTAGGATCTTATTACTCAGGGTAGGAAATTAGTTGCTAATTGGTTACTACTAGTTAATTGGTTAAGCAGTAGCAGCAGATGACTATAGTCCGGCCGCTCAGAAATTGCGTTACTGGAGATTAACAGGACAGGTCGTGATCTAATAGGCGATGTGACATGAGAGAAAGTGACAAAAAAAAACGAAAAAAAAATGTATTTGTCCCATTAGCACGATCTGTCAGAAGCGCAATTTCTGAGCGGTCGCTCTTTAACCATGATAGGCATTAAATTAACATGTTAGGTACCTACTTCTTTTATGATATACGATCGCAATCGAATTGTTAATATAATTAAAATCTATTTCAGATCTATGTAGTGGATTGCTCTGACCACCAAAGACTTGAAGAAACTAGCCTAGAACTGGCAGAGCTCTTGCAAGATGACAAGCTACGCGGCGTGCCTCTATTGGTGTATGCTAACAAGCAAGACTTAGCTACAGGTGATCATCGTCATCAGCCGATTTTTTTATCATCATCATCATATTCAACCGATGAACGTCCACTGCTGGACATAGGCATCTTGCATGGACTTCCAAGCACGGTCTCGAGCTGCCATAATCCAGCAGCTCCATTCGCCTGCAGAGCAGTCAGTTAAGGTGCCGAATAACTGATATTTGGCACCTGAACTAACTGCTCTGCAGGCTAATTTACTATCTTCGACGTATGTTAGGTGACATATATTATACGAGATGGTCCATTTCAGGTTCACTCTTGTACACGGGGTACAACAATCATTAAAATTTAAAAAGTACAAAGATTTTATTAAAATTTATTAAAATGAATAAATCTAACTAAATAAAAAGAAATAAATAAATAAAATAAAAACTCAAGTTTTTGAGTTATACCAAGATGGCGCCCATAGAACAACTATGACATAACAATTGACAGCAAACGTCAAATCGATTAATGCATTGAAAACGTCTTAAATCCGCCAATATTACCCTTATTAATGTTTAATTTTTTGGGAGATAATGAATATTATTTCGAAAGAATTAAAGTAAAATCGTAGATTTGTATAATCAAAAATAGTTTAAAAAAAATATCTTCTTTTATTTCCGTTAGGGTACAATGACTGATCCTGGGCTCCATACAATTTTGGACCATCTCCTTTAGATTATATGTAACAAATGTCATCCGGTGCCTTATATTTACCCTTTTTTATATCACACAGTAGGTAGATTAGATGTTTATTTTATTAGGTTGTATAGGGACGAAATTAGTGAATATTGCTTTTATAATAATTAGTATTTTTTTTAATTTGTTTAGTACATTTATATAGATAGTTAATTGGATTTTACAGCTTTGCCGGCGAGCGAGGTAGCGACTTTGCTTGGCTTGCATCTGATCAGGGACCGGACTTGGCAGATTCAAGCGTGTGTGGCTACTGACGGCACTGGCGTGAAGGTAGTTTTATTTTTTTCTAAAAAAAAATTCTGAAAGGAGACTCGTGCTCAACAGTACGCCAAATATGGGTTGTTAATGATGATGAGGTAAAGTATCTACGCAATTTCGCGTGTTGCAAACTTCAGAGCGGACTCGAAGTTTTGCGCATCATCATCAACCCATATTCGGTTCACTGCTGAGCTCGAGTCTCCTCTCAGAATGAGAGGGGTAAATCCACCACGCTGGCCCATTGCGGATTAACAGACTATAGAGTCTATAGAGTAAGTTGCGCATACTATAGAGTAAAGTTCTGTTGTATTATCAGGTAGTGTGGAGATGATGATTTTGTTTGAATGTATTGATTTTTATGATACATTTGGTTAAATAAGGTCAATATGTTAACTAATTTATACATAAAAAGCAAAGATTGTCTGGATATTTGCAAAATAAATAAGATTATAAAATTTCATAATCTATTAAAAATCTTTCATCGTAATTAGATGAAAATTCATACAGTTTTAGCTTCCTTACATTAAATGTGACATTTTTCAATATGTGAACTATAAACATAAATGCACAAATAACAAAGATATTAGTAATTTTGTTTGACCGCGCATACAAATCTAACGATCATTATGACCTACGACGTCATTAAATCGTACCATTTTGTATGGGGCGTTTTTCAAGGATCCGCGGCAGCGCCGCAAATTTGACCCTTTAAATCCCTGTAGCTCCGAAAGTAATGATCGCAGATACCCTGTTACTTTTACAAAATTGCTTTACTATTAGTGTACTCCTAATTTATATACAATTCATAAAACTGTCATCATCCCTAATCAACATAATATTTGTATGACCCGTCTTGAAAATATATTTTTTTTTCATTTTCAGGAAGGCATGGAGTGGGTTTGCAAAAATATTCCGATTAAAAAGTAACTTCTGCAGATAATATAGTTTTAAGAAATCAATCAAAGATGATATTATATTGTTACTTCTTACCTTACCAATTAATTAATTAATTATTTATTTAATTAACAAACCACAAATGAAACTTAATGTGTTTATTATATTTTATATTAAGTTATTATTGTTTACAAAAATCGACCGATATTTTTAAAGTTTAATTACGATATTTTTTTAGATTAAAAAGTCACATGATACCTAATTTGTAAAAAATATTTTTACTGTGGTAAATGTATTTTTAACGTGATTCATATTAATATGACCGCGTGAGTTAATTATTACACTTAAAAATTAATCAATCCTTCATCTCGTTTAGAACTTCCAATGTAATTAATTAATTAAAGGAATAAAAGTCACTTTCATAAGAGAAAATATTTTATTTATTTAAACAATACAGTCTTCCAACAAAATTGCGTATGTAGTATTTAATTATTGAATACATATTTACATATTTTTTACGATAATAGGAATTAAATTATTATCTATAAGTTAATCAATTATTTATATCTACGAAATTTTACAACATCTACTTATTTGTCTTTATTATTTTTTAAATATACTTTTTTATATAAGAGGAAGACGTAATATTTTTCTTTGCGATAATTGCAAAAATTTTTTTAGCACCATGTCCAGCAAAATACCTATACTTTTAAGTGACAATCAGTCAAGCTTAACATACATTTCTATAAAAATAATAAATTCAAAATTAAACGATCACATTATATTATTTTAATTAGATAATGTCAATAACTTATTAAGAAATTGCTACTTTATAAAAAATACGTATTTAAATTATACAACATTTACTTTGTGGTACCTATATAATGAATCTATATATCTAAATTTTATATTAAAAATATATTTTTTTATTTATTTTCCATATTTATATTGAGTCAACATTAACTAAAAGAATTTGCGCGTAAGTTTATATTTAAATATGCCCATTTTGATTAATCGTTTAAACTTTATGAAGCTATCATTTATCACTACGAATTTATTAAAAAGACGAACGCTGAAAGCTCGGAAAATTCGATTTTATTCTTAAAACTAATTAACTACTGTGCCTACCGATATCGATATTTTTTCTTCTTCATCGCACTTGAGGTACGTCTTTGCTAGTTGGGTGGTAATTAGCCACGACCGAAGCCTATAAACGAAACGAGTCCGGAGCCAATTTAGAAAATAATAAGTTATTTTTTACCCGAACCTATTAAATTATAAACTAAATTTAATACAACAGCTAAAGAAAAGTTCAATTTAATACGTAATTCTACAAAAAAAACAATATCTTACACATATTAATTCCGCTTTTTCTTACAAGTATAAAGTAGATGTAAAATGTTTACGTCAATATCTTATTCTTAGAAGTCTAAATAAATGCAAGATTACCTAAACATATTATATTATAAGTGAAATGCAATTTGTGTTATAATAAATTAAATTTAATACAACATTAATATTAACATTACATCTGTATTTATAACTCGCTGTGGTATACTTCTGTAGTAACTTTCATTTCATGCTCGTGGAAGGCAGCACAGTCCGCGGGATATTTGGTCTGAAATAAGAGAAAAGATAAAGATAAATAAAATTTTCGACGGCCTCCGTGGCGCAGTAATATGCGCGGTGGATTTACAAAACGGAGGTCCTGGGTTCGATCCCCGGCTGGGCAGATTGAGATTTTCTTAATTTGTCCAGGTCTGGCTATCTGGCTAGCTTTATAAGTTGGCCCTTGACTACAATCTCATGGTAAGTGATGATGCAGTCTAAGATGGAAGCGGGCTAACTTGTTAGGAGGAGGATGAAAATCCGCACCCCTTTCGGTTTCTACACGGCGTCGTACCGGAACGCTAAATCGCTTGGCGGTACGTCTTTGTCGGTAGGGTGGTAAATAGCCACGGCCGAAGCCTCCTACCAGCCAGAGTTGGACAAATTAAGAAAATCTCAATCTGCCCAGCCGGGGATCGAACCCAGGACCTCCGTTTTGTAAATCCACCGCGTATACCACTGCGCTACGGAGGCCGTCAAAAATCGATACCTACTGTCAATCTGTCTGTATGTTCGATATAGAAACAAAAACTACTCGACGTATTTTAACAAAATTTGATACAATTATTCTTCATACTCCTGGACAGGTTATATGACAGTATACCTACTTTTCATCATGCTACGATCAATAAGAGCAGAGCAGTTAAGGGAAATGTTGGGAAATCGGAAAAGTTACTCCATTTCTTAAGCTTCCGTCGCCATCCGCTAGTACGTAATATAATAACAATTGGAAGTTGGGGTCTCAAGGTGTTGGAATGGCGACCACGCACCGGGAAGTGTGGCTCCCTACCAGATGGTTTGACAATATCAAGAGTCGCATGGTCATGCTGTGTGCAGGCAGCATAAGTCCGTGGTGTTAGGAAGTCCCTACAAAAGTCCTATTCCAGCTGCAAAGGACGTACATATGCTGATGTGATGATGATGATGAGCCATAAAATAATAACGTGTCCTTTGTACTTCATATAAGCGGAAAGCTTATTTTTGAAGTGAGTACGACATTAATAAACATACACATAACATAAGTGTTTTACTGTATTCTGAGGTCTAAAGTTCGACTTTTCATATTTCAAGTAACAGCAGACATTATTCAGCCGATTAACCTTCACTTCTAGTAATTGTCAACAGTCATTGAAACGGCGTGTTCCTTACTATGCAGGTTTCAGTATCGGTTACTTGAGCTCTCAAACTTCGCATCGGAAAAAAACGAAATATTCAAAATTTTTAAACAACTAATTGACACAAAGAAATCTTTTTCGTACCTCACAGTTAACGTCATTCTGGATAGCGTTGTACAAATCCCAGAAACCATTGCCGTTCTGGAAGCTGAGTGCAGCCGACGCGATCAGGCTGCTTAGCTTGGTTAAACCAGCTTTGAAGCCTGGGAGACCTGTAAATACATTTTAATTCATGTAATCTTATAATTTCAATTTGATTTCATTGAATCATTGGAATTGAAACACGTCTTTCAATTATGTGCCTTCAGTGCGTCTTTAGTTAATGTAGTCACATCACACACTGAAGAAAAGAAGCAGAAAAGTGTTGATTGAGTCCAAACCGATGATCAGATCAACTAAAAGACACAGGCGATCTGTTGTTCAAATGGCTGGAAACGGTACATGAAGAAACCATGGTGTCTCATTTATTCTGGTCACGGTCCCAGTTGATAACGCACATGCGTTGGTCCTGGCAGTGCAGCGTGCTTAGGAATTTCTTATAAGCTAGGAATAATCATAGCACGAGTTTAATAACTTTGGGACTTTGTAGAGGGCCTTTACTAGCTGATTCTAGTCACGGTCTCAGTTGACAACGCACATGAGATAACCCTGGCAGTGCGGCGTGCTTAGGAATTGCTTGTGAGCTAGGAACAATCATAGCATGAGTTTAATAACTTTAGGACCCTGCAGATGGCCTTTACTAGCTGATCCTGTTCACGGTCCCAATTGACAATGCACATGAGATGGTCCTGGCAGTGCAGCATAGGGATTGCTTGTAAGCTTTTTTTTTTTGCAAGGCCCATTTACAGCATGAATTTGATGACCATGAAACACAGCATGCCTATAATGGATGATCATGATGATGATGATTACTTTCCTAATGATAAAAGATTCCCATTACTCACCATGTTTATCCTGGTCATGATGCCTGTTAACGACGCACATAAGATGCTCTTGGCAGTGCGGCGCTTTGAGCGAGTGCTTGTAAGCGCGGTACACTCGCAGTACGGGTTCAATGACCTCGAGGTTGAGCGTGTCAGTCAGTCGGTCCGCAACGGCGTGGTAATCGGCACGGTTGGCGAACTTTTGCGACGCTGACTGCGCCATTTTGAGGATTTGCTGTAGGATGAAAATTACAAGTATTAGTCATAACCAAAGATCTACATATCTGTAATAAGTAATATCCAAAGGTAAGTATGAGACATCTATATTAATAAAAAGATAAAGAGTTTGTTTGCTAACACGTTAATCTCAGGAACTTCTGATTTAAATTGTAAAATTACTTTTGCGTTGGATAGTAGGTACTTTAATGCCGATAGGAGTATTATAGAAAAATTAGACAAAATAGGAAGAAATCATTGCTTTTGGTAGCTTTTGTTGCATGCTCTGGTGTACGAACGGTTAAAGTTTCACTAAAATACAAGAAATTGTTCTGCTTTAAAAATTCTACTAAAATGCAACATCAACATGTCATCAACAATAACGAAAAGTCAACCTTAAATAAATCTCAAGTTCTTTCAAAGGATTCCTGTAAAGTTACAGGGTTGTGACATCGTTTGTTTCCATGGCAACTTCGTTGATAGTGACATAGGTTCAAATTCGAATAAGACGTGTTGAAGGCGAAAAGTTCATCGACGAGTGTAATAGCAGAATCGCACTCCTGATCTGACCTAGATGATCCGCATCCTTCGCTTTTTAGCATAGTATTTTTCATACCTTTATATAGTCGATGGCTGGTTTGACATAATCCGAGACATCCGTGTCCATGTCCAGATACTTTTTCAGCGCGTAGTTGGTCAGCGAAGTGATGGACTTCTCTGGGTTGTTGATATTGAAATGAGCGGTCTTGGGCAGATCTTGCGAGTCCAGGAAACTGTTTATGATGTACTGAGCCGAGACTAGGTACCTGTAATTGATAATGGTTTTGTTTCAGTCCTAGAATCTATATACAGGCTGTCTCGTAAATATTACGACATACTTTATAGGGTGATAGATGACATCTAGGCCTACTAAAAAAACGCAATATATGTTAACCGAATTTTTAAGGTTTTGAAGTTAGTGTACAAAATACAAAAATCAATACCTTCAATGAAGTTTAGTCGTACCATGTGGTGAAAAATTACTTAATCATTGATTTTTGAATGACAGATCTTGATCACGTGACCTGTCGATAGCAAATGTCATTCTCATACATCTTTCTAGTTTTCGAAGCGTTAGCGATCTTAGAAAGAGAATCGACGTGCTACTTGGCTAGGGGGGCTGGATCCTTTTTCGAAGTTGTGGCAAATATGATATTATTGGTGTTCTAAAGCTTAGACTACTTTTGATTTTTGACTTGCCTATGTCATCTGGGTATCAGGCACTAAAGTAGTGTTAAGTAGTTAAGTGTGGTACAATTTTTGAAATAAATGTACTTTTACTTTTATCCCGGAATTCCTCTGGAATCGGGAATGGTTTCCGATTCAACGATTCCGATTGTGCGATTTGTGAATTCCACGCGGACGAAGTCGCGGGCGTCTAACATGGCTATAGCTTGGCAACTTCATTCGTAACACACCCGATGGTTCGCGCGGGCCGGGGGGCGTGTAGCGATGAATGAAAAACCCACGACTGATGCACCTCACTTCCCCGCACGCACCATTTCACACCCGCGCCGTCTTTCTCCCCGTCGCCCGCATATCATGGGAGTGTCATCAACGATCTTGCCAGACTGTATAGCCATAATATTAACTTAGGCATAATAAATAACTCATCAGCTTAGACTGGCTTAGATGAATTAGTATACCTAAGCGTTAATTTGTAAATCTATAAAAAAAGTTGTGATCTCTATGGTTAAGAATCCGCCCCATACCATAAACAACCCCATATCGACGTCCGTACGTGAGAAAAAAATAGATCTGTCAATCTTTCCCGAGAAAGGAAAAAACTACAATTTATGTTGATGACTATCCCCCAGACGAGACGTGGGTACGTAAAAACACGAGAAAATTCAACTTTTTTCCATTGAAATATGTCCCATTTATTGACGGAATCCTTTGCAAATACGACCTTGTTAGCGATACTGGATTGACAATATTATTGTTGGATTTGTAGGGAGAATTTTATTTTTAGGCAGCCACACGTATATACACGCATTGCGTATGTTTTTTTTATTATTATTATTTTTTACAATTTCACCTGATGGTGAGATTGTAATCAAGTGATGATGCAATCTAAGATGGAAGCGGGCTAACTTGTTAGAAGGAGGATGAAAATCCACACCCCTGTCGGTTTCTACACGACATCGTACCGGAACGCTAAATCGCTTGGCCGTACGTCTTTGTCGGTAGGGTGGTACTACTAGCCACGGCCGAAGCCTCCCACCATTCAGACTTGGACCAATTAAGAAAACCTCAATCGGCCCAGCCGGGGATCGAACTCAGGACCTCCGTCTTGTAAATCCACCGCGCATACCACTGCGCCATGGGGGCCGTCAAAATACTATATCAAACAAAACGTTGGTGATTTTATTAAAATCTTGGATCGGGATTCAATAAAATTTGCATCAACGCGCTTATTACTTATTATTTTCAGAGGGTAAAATGAGAAGTAAAGGTCGGATAGTTAGTTTTGGTACAAAATAACTCGTAAATACTCAGAAGGTCCTTAGAAGTTAATCCAAGATGATATTCGTATCAAATAGGTCTTGACGGCCTCCGTGGCGCAGTGTTATCCGCAGTGGATTTACAAGACGGAGGTCTTGAGTTTAATCCTTGGACCAATTAAGAAACCCATTGAGGTTTTCTTAATTGGTCCAAGTCTGGCTGGTGGCTTCCGCCGTGGCTAGTTACCACCCTACCGGCAAAGTCGTATCGCCAAGCAATTCAGCGTTCCGGTACCGTGCAGAAACCGAAAGGAGTGTGGATTTTCATCCTTATAGTTATCCAGCTTCCATCTTAGATTGTATCTCACTTACCATCAGTAGAGATCGTAGTCAAGGGCTAACTTGTAAGGAATAAAATAAAAAACCTTGCAATCAACGCCATACCTCGTGAAGAGAAATAGACTAAATATGTCAACTAATAACTAAGCTGCTCAACCGGAAATATCGCTAGCTCTATCATTCCGTAGGGATGAAAGAGATGGGGCTGGGACAACTCCACCGCCATTAAATACGATGGTAAAGATAAAAACTTACCTCTGATATACCTCTGGCTTAGCAACATGTACCACCATGTCTGTCAGATACTGTGCAACTGCCTTGATCCAGTGTCTTCTAAACGAGTGGTTCTCAAAATTCTTGAACATCAATTCGAAACTGAGCTTTCCATCAGGTCCCATGAAAGCTTTCGTTGCCTTTTTAAAGCCAGACTTTTCCCATATCGTTCTTCCTAGTTCAGAATTGATAAACACGTCCCAGTACAAATGTGCCTTTTCCAAAAACGGTGGAAGGAAGGACGCGTGGTCTTTATGTTCGTCGGCCATTTTGTTAGTTTCCTCATCGGAGAACGAGCTTATAGTGTTCATGATCATTGGCATCATTCCTGCTACGTTCTTGTTTCCTAAGAGTCCTGACGCCATGGTGAGTAGACTGTCCATGTTGACGTCGTTGGATTCAGTTTTAGTGTTGGATTCTCGTTTCTGACGCTGGTTTTGTTGGCCGTTTGACGTCATCTGTTGTGCGAACATAGACGCAACTGTTCCAATGAGGGAAGGATCGATTTTGCCGTCTTGTCCACCCAATAAGCCTCCTAAACCTGAAATAATATGAAATATTTTGTCTGCTGTATTAGTGAAATGTCACCGAAGGAAGGAAAGAAAGTTAATCAAACATTTTTTAAATAAAATTTAAGATCCAGAAAATCATATTACTAGTTTTTTAGAGGGCAAAAGATATTTATTAATAAAAGTATATTAACCATGTGTGTTTGAAGATAGTTAATATTTCCATTTTTCCTCCAAGTACCCAAAATACTATAGAAGTGGCTACGACAATAGTTCAATATCCTTTTCGAACTTTTCGTTTATGAGTCCATAACCACAGAGCCGCTAAGAAGCTTCAAATAACTTACTCATAAAATTTCTTCATGTGTATGTTTTGAGCATATTTACCTGATACCATGCTAAGTATATTCTCCATGCCGTTTTCTTTGGTTTGTCGTTTCTCACGCTGGGGTTTATCGCCGTTTGAAGCCATCTGATTTGCGAACATTGATACCATTGATCCAACAAGTGATGGATTGATTTTCCCATCTTGACCGCCTAATAGACTTCCCAGACCTATAAGGAAATTCAGAAATTGACTAATTTGTCATAGTCTAAGAGCCCGTGAACAGACTTTTGTCATTTTATAAAAGCTGAAAGTTTGTCAGCTCATGCTCCTACCACAAGTAAGTATGGTAGCCAATTATGGAGTATGGACCATGGTGGCTTTGGAAGGTAGCAGGTTTGACGATACCTGACCCTCTAAGTATAAAGTGTTTAATTTTTTCATGTTTTCTTTTTCTACGAAAAACATTATTTAATTTGAAGCTTTAAGGGAATCTAGCGAAGGGTTAGATGGTTGAGGGTCTGGATCCTTGAAACCTGCTATCTCCCAAAGCCACCACGGACCAAATTACATAGTTGGTTACCGTACCTATCTATTGTAGGAGAATGAGCTAACAAACTTTTTTTAGCTTTTATAAAATGACGAAGGTCTGGTCTGTCGCTGGTTCTTCATCTATATTTTAATGTAACATTATGAGCATTTTAACAAGCAAATCGTTCAATTTGTTTAACTTGCTCCTAATATTTGGACAAGGTAAGTGTACCATTTGCTTTGTTATTTCGGGTTGCTACTGAGAATATTTGATATATTTGCTTTATCTTGCTCCTTGGGCTTATCTTCAATCTTGTTGTACCCTTGAGTCAAAGTTTTCTTATCTACTTTATTTGCACAGAGCTAAATTATTCTATTGGCTCTTGAGTTAACATTAGATAATAAAGTTCTTTTATACCAGATTTCGTATAGTTTTATATTATTTAGGATTAGAGTTTAGCAGCAATCAGGCGATAGCGTTCGAAGATATTAACCAAGATAGTGTCTTGAATGTGGTAATTCAGTCTTAACTTGATATTACCAAAGTGGTGGAAGGGACAACGGAAGCTGGTTAGGCATTCCAGATCTTCGCAGTCCGTCACAGAAACGATGATCTAAATCAGTAGATCTTAACAAAAATTGACAGATGATTAGTTGTACCTACTAATCGCCCGTCAATTTTCGCTATTATCCTGCCTAAAGCACCCAAGGCTGTGAGTTCGACTACCATGACTGGAAAACATTAACTACATGAACTATTTTCCATTGCTTGCTTGGGCGATTTATTTGAAGGTATCTGTGTATATTTATTACTTATTACTGTCCATAACACAAGCTTAAACACTTACTTTGCAGCTAGATACATGATATATTCAGTCTAATATATTTATTTTAATTTATTTACCTGATAAAACATCACCAGCGTTACCACCATCTTGTCCCAGCATTGATCCTAGCTTCTTAGCATTATCCCCTTGCATGAGAGTGCCAACCATGTTCCCTATAGCAGCTAGACCTTCCATCTTGTCATTCCCACCTTCACCCATATTCTGTAGGAACGATGATGCCAGATCCAATAAAGGGCTATCTTCATCTCCATGGGTCAGGATCGGGAGACTTATGATTTGGCAAATAAGCAGAGCTAATGTTATTCTCGCCATTCTTGGACCTGGAATAAATAAACTGCGATAAGTGTTTATGGTTATTGCTTAGATATTGGATAAGGAGACAGTGGCGGATTTAACAAAGCTAAGTAGGCTTTGGCTTTTTAATGACTACCTCCCTGGCGCAGTGGTATGCGCGGTGGATTTACAAGACTGGGGAGACAGTGGCGGATTAGGATGGAGGCTAGGACGGCAGATTTTAAAGGGCGGCAAATTTGGGCCAAAAATTTGTATCCAGAAATAACATAATTGTAACAGAGTCCTAAAAATTTAAATACTATAGTCATACCGTATGTTATCAAATATTAAAATTGCATTGTAATTGGCAGAATAAATGTAGCTATCTAATTATGTGAATACGTAGTTTATATGATAGGTTTAGGTATTAAATTTAAGTAGGTAGTTTTAATATTATGTTAAAATAAAATTGTGTATTTTCGATTTTTTTTTTAAATAAATTTTACAGTACGTATGTTAATGTGCTTGCAAAATAGTGTATCGATTTACAGAAGCCAGTAGAGGTGGCAAAAATTTAACAGCCTTCTGAAGGATTTATAAATCCGCCGCTGTTAAGAACGCGTTGGAGTATTATTTATACAATAAAAATATCACTATTTGCTTATACCTACATGTGTATTCTGTGCATAAATTTACTTATAGCTCAACAGCTCGCATTTGACATGGTCTGTGGGATTGTTTTTAGTAAATAATATAATATATTACTTAACATAAATAAAACGACTGCGCAAAACTACTGTAAGTATAGTCTTTTGAAAGTCAGTGGCGTAGCGTGCCTTGGGCCCTATATCAAAATTAGTTGGGGGTGCCCAGAGTAAAGATTTCTCACAAATGAAACAAAAATGCTTGCTTAAAATTACAGTGACTTAACGTAAGTAGGAAAATCCCATTTTTCGAGTGCACGCTTAACCCGAGAAAATATTGCTTATTTGAATTTTGTCATTTCTGAAGTGAAACTCTACCAGTAGGTATAAGTATTTTTTTATATGATTTTTTTCGGGAAGCACCAAGTGACATTGTGGATTACATTTTACCAAATTTTGCTTTCACACGTAGGCCCCCGGACTACAGGGTTCTTCCCAGAGAAAAAAAAAACATAAAAAACTGCTAATTTTAATACAGGGCCCCTCCAAGGCAAGCTGATGCGGCGGTAGCTACGCCCCTGTTGAAAATACATTATCAACAAAACTCAATGTATTTTGAACACAACTATGCCTATGAAAATTTATATATTTTCAATGGAAAACTATTAGAAAGGCGTCCGTTTAAGTTTCCAAGATAAGAACTTATTGTGCCTACTCGTACTTAATTGAACGTTAATTGAAAACATTTTTCACTTTGATATGCGATTTCGCTTTTAATTATGACCAACGGATTCTTGCAGACGGTTCAAGTGAAGCGTGAAGTAATTTTTCTGATCTTTTATTCATCTACGAGTATGTAAAAAACCGGCCAAGTGCGTGTCGGGCCACGTGCAGTGTAGGGTTCCGTAGATTCAATTAGCACTTTAAACTCTTATTTACAAAATACCGATAACGATACTTTAAAAACACCAACACTAAATAAATCATCGTCACTTTGCATCTGCAGAAGGAACACCATTTCTTTTTTCATTTTATTTTTTACCGCTTTAATTAAAGACGTAATACTTGTACATAAGCTGAAGTGACAATGGGCGGGGCACATAGTACGAAGAGCCGATGGACGTTGGGGTCCCAAAGTGCTGGAATGGCAACCCTGCACTAGTAAGCGCAGTGTTGGCCGACCCCCCACCAGGTGGACTGACGACATCAAGTGAGTCGCAGGGATTCGCTGGATGCAGGTGGCTCAGTATCGTGATGTTTGGAAGTCCCTAAAAAAAGCCTATGTCCTGCAGTGGACGTCCATCGGCTGATATGATGATGACTTGTACATATTATGTTTTCTGTGGTAATAGCCAGGGATCCCTAGAATATTGTGTACACCTGAGGCGAGGTTGCCTTTTTTTCTCATATTAGCTGACACCGCGGGGTTTCTCCCGCGTGGTTCCCGTTCCCGTAAGAATACGGGGATAATATATAGCCTATAGCTTTCCTCGATAAATGGGCTATCTAACACTGAAAGAATTTTTCAAATCGGACCGGTAGTTCCTGAGATAAGCGCGTTCAATAAATCAAACAAACAAACTCTTCAGCTTTATAATATTAGTATAGATATTAATTTACTCTTTGGTTACCAGCCTTAAGAAGTACCGCCTAGCGATTAGGGCTTCAAAATTTCTCATAGCAAAATTATGATTCACGGATAGTTTTTTTTAACAGAGTCGATAACATAACGAGGTATAAAATGGAATTTCCTTGACTGCTATGAAATGCTTTTGTGTTAAAAATTACTTAGCGATAATAAGTAAAGGTACTTTCGTCACAGACAAATGGTTTTCTTTGAATATTCATGAGCGGTAATGTACCATAACATTTTATTAATATGCAAATGTAGTAATGCAATACCAATATGGTATCAAACACCTGTTTCATTATTATATCGATTTAAGAGTGTGCAATATGTAATTTGGTGGTTACAAATTGTTCTGGCTCTCAGATTATGGAAAAGTTAAAGGCTGATATTTGGGTAAATGATTTTTCAAAGGGTTAACTTCGTTATGACTATACAAAATAGACAATTTGTAAAACTTTTCTCGATAATTTATTTTTTTGAAAAATACATGTTTTGCTCACATTTTGCTTTCAATCTCAGGAAAAGCAAACTTATTTTCTTAATTTTTTGTTTTGTATAGAAAATTAGGTATATATCTTGAACATGGCTATTTTGTTTTTTATTATGTTGTTTAATTTATTTGCAATTAGGTAAAAATGGTTTTGGCGCCCACGTCATAAAATTTGCGTCGCGCGTCAATCGCTCCGTGCTTTTCACTCACGTGAAAGTCATAATTGGCGTCTCGTTTGCGCTTCGAATTTTATCCATATCGTACCGACGCGCTGCGCGCTCTTAAACAGAACTACTGCATATCTATAAGTAGGTATGCCAATAATTTTTATTCAGCTACAGGCATAAAATCAAATTATCATTAAAACTAGCTGACGCCGCGCGGTTTCACCCGCGTGGTTTCTGTTCCCGTAGGAGTACGGGGATAATATATAGCCTATAGCCTTCCACGATAAATGGGCTATCTAACACTGAAAGAATTTTTCAATTCGGACCAGTAGTTCCTGAGATTAGCGCGTTCAAACAAACTTTTCAGCTCATTATACACTCAAGAACATATATATCTTTATTCTGACTCAAGGGGTCGAATCTTCAGTACAAAGACTTTGGACATGAGATTAAGAGATACTTTACGAGCAAATGTGTTAAAAAAGAATTTAAAAAATTGGTTCCGTAGATCTAGTGATTACCCCCTAGTAACAGTAACTTTACCTCAATATGATATTAGTACTTACCTATTTAAGAATTTAAATATTACGTGTCTCAAACGGTTAAGGAAAATCATCGTGAGGAAACCTCCATACCTGAGAATTGTCTTAATTCTCCACGTGTGTGAAGTCTGCCAATTCGAATTGGGCCAGCGTGGTGGACTAATTACCTAAACCCCTCTCATTTAGAAAGGACAATAAACTGCTAAACAGTGAGCCGAAGAGTCAATGATTATTGCTGGACTAAGGGCAGCTAATAGCCAGACATACTTCAATTTATGAATGTTGAAAGTTCATCAGCCTATTGCTCATACAAAAATTCGTTTATTTGACACACACACAATACAGCGAAGACACCAAAAAATAGTAACTAAAATAAAAAAAAGCACTTTTTATACTTGATCTTGGAAGTATGTCTGGCATTTGCAACTCTCGGTCTATTCCAAAGATTTTATACTATTAGATTAGATATGTCACTAACGCGTCGACACTGAGGCGACCAAAGGTGGCTAGTTGTCTTAATTTCATTTAGAAGCATAGTAAAACAACAAAAGTTACTTAAACAAATCCTAAATAATGTCTTAGATGTGTCTGGATGTGTTTAGAATGTGTAAAAACTATATAAATGTGTGTAAACACAAAATTTTGCATTTCTTTGCAGTCATACTTATCTATACTACAAAATATTGTTGTTATATTCATACTTTGGTCAAATGACTAAACAATCGACTTCACGAGAGTACGGCAAGGCTAACTTTATAGCGGTATCCGTGACGTCACTATACGCCGCCAGGTCATTACCCTTTCCACCTGACCGCTAGGCGTTATTCCATGTGATGCCTCAATAACATTTACTGTAACTCTTTTTTTTTGTGTAAACAAACTAGAGACTAAGAAATAGTCCATAAGAACTAGAAATGTAGTTCTTATGGACTATGTTGCATTTATTTATTACATTTGTATTTTTGTGATCTGTATTTTGTCAGGCTTGAATAAATTGTGTACATAATACATTTTATCTCACAAAGTAGAAGAATATTAAGAGGTTATTTACAATTACTTTTACAAAGATTAAAAAGAATAATCCTACTAATATTATAAACGCGAAAGTTTGTAAGGATGTTTGGATGTTTGTTACTCTTTAACACCGCTACTACTGAAGCGATTTGGCTAAAATTTGGAATGGAAATGGATTTTACTCTGGATTAACACACAGGCTATTTTTTATTCCGATAAAATCCATAGTTTCCCGAGATTTGCGAAAACTGATGATTTTAATGATATGAATGTTTGTTACTCTTTCACGCCTCGACTACAATACCGAATTAGCTGAAATTTGGTATTGAGGTATATTATAGCATGGATTACTTTAACACATAGGTTACTTTTTATCCCGGAAAAAACCATGGTTCCCGAGGGATTTGTGAAAAACTAAACTCCACGCCGATGAAGTCGCGGGCGTCCGCTAGTAAAATCTAAATTTAAATAAATTAAATAATTATAACAAATACACACCATTTAAAAATGTTCACCCATAGGCAAGGTAATGCTTATCCTTTTGGCCAAATAAGCGCCAGCTCTTGGGTCATCTGACGCATGGATAAATTCGTCGGATATACAATTAAAAAAATTTTTGGTGTCTGATGACCAAGGGCCTAAAGTCTCAAAGGCAAGCGCCGCAAATACATAGTCATTAGATATGATTGATATGTACATAATAATTTAATGTATATTTTTTTTCATTTAGTTAGATGCTCCGCTATGAATATTTTTCTCTAGTTTTCTAATATTCGTGTAATGTATACTCTAAGCCCGTCAACCCACTATGGAGAAGTATGGTTGGTCTCAAACTCTTATCTCTTAAATAAATAAATATTATATACGTGGAATAATAAATATTATATATATAGGTGACCCCGCAC
Source organism: Bicyclus anynana (assembly GCF_947172395.1). Classification (NCBI taxonomy): domain Eukaryota; kingdom Metazoa; phylum Arthropoda; class Insecta; order Lepidoptera; family Nymphalidae; genus Bicyclus; species Bicyclus anynana. The sequence goes on along the minus strand of NC_069106.1, from coordinate 5,332,941 downwards.
CGGAAAGCGCAGTGTTGGTCGACCCCCCACTAGGTGGACCGAAGACATCAAGCGGGTTGCGCTGGATGCTAGCGGCTCAAGACCATTTTGTTTGGAAGTCCATGCAAGAGGCCTATGTCCAGCAGTGGACGTCCATTGGCTGATAATGATGATGATGATGATGATGATGAAATAAATGTTACCTCTTCTTTATGGAGGGTGGGCCATGTAATAGGCTATTAGTGATGATGACTCGTGTATTTGACACACAAGGTCATAATAAATATTTAATTACGTAAGTATCCAAAAGATGATTACATAAAAAGCTAATTTTATTATTAAATGGTCACGATCTAGGTAAGTAGGTCTTGCACTAAGATGCAGAGCTGTTAAATTATTTATGTAATACGTCCCGAGCGATTTGTCTCGAGTTTTTGCATGATTTTACATTGCCTGGATTAGCTTCTTTATGTAGGTATAGTAATAGAAAAAAAACGGCCACGCGCATTGTAGTGTTCCGTAGATTAAATCACTTTAATTCCATATGTAATGCACAAGAATACTGATAACGATATTCCACACCATGGGATAGACGTTTTCGAATTCATCCTCACTTTGCATGTAGCCAAAATTTTTTTTTTCAAATTTTCTTTTTATCGATTTATAGACGTAATTAATATACATACCTATAATAAATATTAGTTTTCTAGTTTTAACAGACTCTGAGTTATCTTTTTAATTTAATTAGTTACGATCTTTTTAATTACGAATAACAACGGAATTACTCGTAGAATGCAATTTTCGATATCCAATTATGCTTATAAGTTTGTCGACTACTTATTGCTCTTTAAATGGTTATTCTTTCTTAGTTATTGTAGTTTTCATTGTAATTTCATCATATATCCTACTCTCGTGAATTTTTTCACGTATCCATAGACAACCGTTTTGTCAGTAGAAGGTGGGTACACTTGATTCTAACAAAAATTAGCTCTTTAAAACTCAATATTTTAAAAACTAATCTCTTAATCGAAAAATGTTAGGAAAAGACCACTTATATCTTTCTAAGACCAATCCAACGATACCCAAAACTATGAAATAAACCAGTAAAAAATCATCCCCACCTTACATATAGGGGAGGTTTTCTAAAAAAGTATTTTTCAAAATTTTATTTAACGACTTTGTTTACATTTTTAATGTACATGATCAGGTTAATTTACAGCTTACTAGTAGTAATAGTCTCTGCGCTAAACCACGGACGGACGGACAGACAGTCGGACATTACGAAACTATATGGGTTCCTTGTTGACTATGGAACCCTAAAAAACGGAATTGACGGTTGAGTTTCTTGCCATGCAGTGTTTTAGAGGTACGAGTATAGACAGTGAATTTTTGAAATTTAGGTTTTTGTCATTTCTCTCTAGTCTCCAATAACAAATTTCAACGCCGACTCGAAAAAATCCTATATCCGGGGCGGCAGAGATATTCGTTATTGGATTTCCTGAAAACGAGGTTTCCAATTTTTACGTTATTCGGACGTGATCTCAATATCTTGTCCTTGGAGACGTGGGAATTAATCAAACTTCGACTCCTTGGCAGCCGAGGCTAGGCCACTGTTCCACTCAAAAGACTTCGGTCGATGACTTAGTTTCTTTGAGTAACTTCCTAACCGATTCAATTACGATGTCATCATCTTTATCAGCCGAAGGACGTGACCCTATGAACTTTAGAACACTACGTTCTTGAATCACCAGCAATCAGCATCCATTGGCTCCTTGTTATACTCCGCTAGTATAGACTAAACCAACACTGTGTATTACGTCATCATCATCATCATCATTATCAGCCGATGGACGTCCCCTGCTGGACATAGGGCTCTTGCATGGATCTCCAAGTTCAATCAAACAAACAAACAAACAAAGCACATGTACTTCTTCTCTTCGTGTGGGCAATCTGCCAATGCGCATTGGGCCAGCGTGGTGGACTATTGGCCTAACCTCTCTCATTCTGAGAGGAGACTCGTGCTTAGCAGTAAGCTGAATATAGGTTCATAATGATGATGATTATATTTATGAAAATCTGTTTTAGAGTAGTAGAAACCGCAAGCAATAATTTTACTAATAATTGTTGATATAACTGTTTCACATGCCGATAATCTGGTTAACGCCGAAAAGGAAAAAGTATCAAAATACTTGGACCTTGCTCACGAGATTGGAATGTTGAATCAACTATTATTGTTCCGATAGTTGCTTCAGTCAAAGGTCTTATAGCGAAAAGCTTCGACCAACATCTCAAGAAGCTTTCGCTAAACTGTTGGATCAAGGGTCGGATACAGAAGGCAGTGATTCTTGAGACGGCGCGTATTGTGAGGAGGTTCCTCACTCTGGAGCCCTGACCACTGGTTGCTTGGGCACTCGAATGTCTCGCAGCGGGAGGGTGGAATTTTTTTATAAATTTTTTATAGTGTTTTGTATTATATTTTTAAATAAATAAGAGTAAAAAAAGTATTTTACTAATAAGACTAATAAGATATTTTAAGGCTTTTATTATTATATTCTACCAAAGGACCAAAGATAAAATGGTCACGTTTTAGTACGAGCTAACAGCAGGGGACTACACGTCTTCGGTAACAGCGTTTACGTCCCCGCGGATTTTTTCATGTGTCATAACTTTTATAAAGGGCAGTGGGCTGATGGAATTTGTTATATACTTGTTCTTTCTATTATACTAGCAGACAACCCACGGTTTTGCCCGCATTGTTCTCATTTTTGTAGGAATACGGGAATAAATATACCCCATGTTACTCAGTGAAGATGTGCCTTTCTATTGGTAAAATAATCTTCCAAGTCGGTTCTGTACATTTACCCCTTCAACCTTACAAACTTTACCTTTTTAAAATATTAGTATAGACTAGCAGACGCCTTGCGGTTTCACCCGCGTAGTTCCCGTTCCCGTGGGAATTCGGGGCAAAAGTATAGTTTGTGACACTTACAAATATTACAAATATGTCACAAACGCTATATGTTGTCTGTGCTAACGCGTCAAAATTGAGGTGTACTTATGTGGCTAGTTGTTTAATTTCAATAATGTAGTCGCATAGTACATAACGAAAGTTATTTAAACAAATAATACCTAAATATTGTCTACAATGTAGAATTATGTGTTCAGGAATTGTAAAAACTATATATATGTTACTGTTAAATTGTAAAATACATTAGTTTATAATTTCACTCAATAACACATTAAACTGTAATCAGTATTTTCAGTTCACATTATAACGGCAGATTATAATATTACGAGTGAGATTATAAACTAACGTATTTTACAACCTAACGGTGACATATACATAAATATATAATGTAGGTAGATATGTAGTAAACACAAAATTGTACATGTGTGCGCTCAGTGGTTTAGCTAAATTCTAATTGCGGCGATTTTGTAGCCACAAATCATCATCATCATTATCAACCCATAGGTATTCGGCTCACTACTGAGCTCGAGTCTCCTCTCAGAATGAGAGGGGTTAGGCCAATAGTCCACCACGCTGGCCCAATGCAGATTGGCAGACTTCACACACGCAGAGAATTAAGATAATTCTCTGGTGTACAGGTTTCCTCTCACGATGTTTTCCTTCACCGTTTGAGACACGTGATATTTAATCTCTTAAAACGTAACATTACCTATCTATAGTGTAAAAAAATATCGTAGATGCTAAGAGAAATGTGTTGACAATATATCATCCTTCATAAAATTGAGTATGTCTGGCTGCCGCAGGCTTTCAGTCTTACGGCCGCGTATCTGTGACATACTGTAACTGCGCATAGTGATTCAACGTTCCGGTACGCCGCGTAGAAAGCGACTATGGTGTCCATGGGTTCAATAAACTATACGCAGGTTCGTACGCTAAAAACATGGTCACCTAACTACATGAAACACAATTTGTAAACGAATAAAAATAAGTATAGATTAATGAGAAGAAATAATTAGATTGGTACCGAACTAATTACATCTTTATGTGAAACATTTTGGTACTATACGTATACCTACTAAAAAGTTGCTAAAATTTTATGAAAATACCGTAAACATACTAGAAGCATACAAGATAATGTAATAATTGCGATATTTTTATTAAAAAATAATTTGTTAAACTCACCCACTATTTAAAAAATCCAAATTTGTAAGTCACGCGTAGTTTTTCCGCAGTCCAAAAAAAAACAAATAATCTTAACTTATCAACTGAAATTGTTCTTAATTACCAACTGATTTAATTCTTGCGATAATTTTCCAGATAATATTCGTGACAGTAGCGAAGCACCGTTATCGAAGACACGTCATCTTTCCTTTAAATAGTTTTTATTCAAACAATCACAACAATAAGCTGTTTAAAGAAATACCTTAGTCAGGAAATTATAAAAAAAAAGTTAATTTGAATTTAAAAATCGAACACGTAACTTTCGCGGCGTAAACGCAACGTTGCGCTCGCATCGACACGTCTGTATTCTATTTTCTTTTGAACTGAGTCACTATTTTCGTCTCTATCGTTAGTGTGGCGCTCTCTCTATCTTGCACAGGTATGGGGAATCTCAGTACTTTTGTCCTTGACTCTGACGCAATGACATTTTATACTGTAGACACGTTATGCCTACAAAATCACCACAAAAAGTGAGCCGAATTTAGCTACTCCACTGATTTATACTACACACATTCATAGTTTTGTGTATTATTAATTTTATGTAATACTAGCTGACACCGCGCGGTTTCACCCGCGTGGTTTCCGTTCCTATAAGAATACAGGGATAATATATAGCCTATAGCCTTCCTCGATAAATGGGCTATCTAACACTGAAAGAATTTTTCAAATCGGACCAGTAGTTCCAGAAATTAGAGCGTTCAATCAAACAAACAAGCAAACTCTTCAGCTTTTTAATATTAGTATTGATTTGTGTGTATACAGTTTTAAAGTTCCTAAACAAACAATTCGATATTGTAAATCTATATTTAGGTATTACTTGTTTAAATAACTTTCGTTGTATATTGTGCGGCTCAATGAAATGCGATCAATTAGCCGCTTATGTTCGCCTCAGTTTTGATGCGCTAGTGACATATCTCTAATATAAAATCTTTGCCCTGAAGGCGCTTCGAGAAATTAAAAGTACCGTTGGTATCTTACTTCTCGTTTCTTCACACTCTATTAAGGTTTATGTGAAAAAGAGAGGTTTATATAATTGTCGGTTAGGTGTAAAAGTAACTGTCATTGACCGAATGCAAGGATCAAAATAAATAATCGATTTACTGTTACAACCAGGTTATGCCATCGGGTCCTTTGACCTCGTTTTCCAAAACTAATATTATAAAGTGGAAAGATTTGATTGTTTGTTTCTTTGCATTGAATGGGCTCTGAAACTATCGTACCGATTTAAAAAAATCTTTCACAGTTGGGAAGCTACACTATCGCCGACTGCTATAGGTTATTTTATTTCATGTATACCTACGGGAACGGGAACCACGTGGGTAAATCTTAAATAAAAATGTACAAAGGTATTCTTATTTCTCAGATAACCTACCACTTTTGCATAAGTTAATGGTTATTATAATTAGGTATTGAGCCGTGATAGTCCAGTGGATATGACCTCAGCCTCCATTTCCGGAGGGTGTGGGTTCGAATCCGGTTGTGTGCATTTTAAGAAATTAAATATCACGTGTCTCTATCGGTGAAGGAAAACATCGTGAGGAAACCTGCATACCAGAGAATTATCTTAATTCTCTGCGTGTGTGAAGTCTGCCAATCCGCATTGGGCCAGCGTGGTAGACTATTGGCCTAACCCCTCTCATTCTGAGAGGAGACTCGAGCTCAGCAGTGAGCCGAATATATGTTGATGACGACGAAGCAATGTGACGTATTATCTTAGGTAAATATACACAAAAAGTTTAAAAACATTAAAATAGGACAGATAACTTTTAGCTTTGAGCCATGATAGCCCAGTGGATATGACTGCTTACCTTCGATTCGGAGGGCGTAGGTTCAAATCCGGTCCGGTTATCCAGGAAACCTGCCTTGTATATGTTTAAATTCTCTACGTGTGTGAAATCTGTCAATCCAATGTATTAGCTATTAGCCTAACCCCTCTCATTCTGAGAGGAGACTCGTGTTCTACGTTTGTTTGAGGAATTCCGCTTAGGTGTAGCTTAAGTGCTATAGGTTAAATGGGAATTGTTTTGTGTACAAAATTTGATTTGAAAAAATGGTATAAATCGGTTCAGGCGTCTTCGATTAATCGGTACATACATATAAAATAAAATATAAAATAAATAGCCGTGATAGCCCAGTGGATATGAACTCTGCCTCCGATTTTGGAGGGTGTGGGTTCGAATCCGGTCCAGGGCATGCATCTCCAACTTTTCAGTTGTGTGCATTTTAGGAAATTAAATATCACGTGTCTCAAACGGTGAAGGAAAACATCGTAAGGAAACCTGCATACCAGAGAATTTTCTTAATTAGGTATCTGCGTGTGTGAAGTCTGCTGATCCGCATTGGGCCAGCGTGGTGGACTGTTGGCCTAGCCCCTCTCATTTTGAGAGGAGACTCGAGCTCAGCAGTGAGCCGAATATGGGTTGATAACGACATATAAAATAAATATACCAATCAACTTGAGAACCTCCTTGTTTTTAAAGCGGGTTAAAAATATGGTTACAGAATGAAATACAAGAAGATTCCTTTCTTTTATTCGGACGTTCAGAAGTCTAAGAAATAGTTGTTATAATGAGGAAAAGATAAAGAAAGGAAACGGCATCAACCGTTAGTGACTCAGCATTCAGCAGTAAGAACGAACGGTATTTTGTTTATGATTACCCCGCACGTTTGAAAATACATACTAATCACTATGGAATGCTGACTACGAACAATTTACTCACATCATGACTTTGCCATTCCTTTTTAGAGAGCATTTGTGTTATCGCCGCGTTGCAAGAACTTGCGGTATGGACGGGTTCAGTGTACTCGTGGCGTTCGAGCCGTCCACATCTCTTGTTGTATAATTCTTTACGGGTTACTTGGGATAGGCGGGGAGAGGGACTTTAGTGGAAAAGGGGAGTGTTAGATATCTGTCAAAGGCGCCTTTAACCCTACACACGTTCACAAGTGCGTGACTTCAGTTAAGGTCTCTCTGCCATTCTAGGGTCTTATTTTGGTTACAGTTTGATTTGTTAATTAAGCTGTCTTGACAAATGTTATGAATCATTTCATCTTTGTTCAATATTAGTTTTCTTATTTTTGTAATCTTTTCTGAGTCTGAGAATTAATGTAAAATAGCAAATTTTATTGCTATTTTTCATTAATTGACGGACTAAACAGATGGCCCACGGAATCATTGAAAATCTTAACTTATGGAGTTAATTAAATAATGCTTCTAGTTTTCTGTCTGTCTGTCTGTCTGTCTGTCTGTCTGTCCGTATTTTTTTGTTATTCGGTTATTCGCTGAAATAACCGAAATAAATTCAAATGAAACTTGGCACTGTGTAAGACCTTATTACGGAGAAGGTTACATTTTGAAATAGGGATTGAAGAGTGTATGGAAAGTCCTTCATTTTTAGTATTCAAAAATTTTTTAAATTTAAACTGATGAAGTGAAGATAGAAGATAGAAGAGTGGTGAAATATGGCTTGAAATTTTACATTGATTTCCACGCGGACGAAGTCGGGGGCGTCCGCTAGTCAATAATAAACGTTTAATTGAAGCTCTAAAGGAGACGAAGCGAGAGAAATAAACGATTTAAATCTAAAATGTTATTTTATTTTATAAAGTTTAAGGGCAAATGGGCTTTAAAGCTGGATTCTAAAGCTTTATTAGTGGTCGAGGGAGTTTTAATTGTACAAATTGAATTAATTTGCATAATCGTTTGGACCTCCCCGAGATAATTAAGGTCATAGTGTATAGAAGTATTTGTATAGCGAAACGTCTTAACGGTTAGACACCTTGTGACGTCACAGGTAGCAGAAAATAGCAGCGACAGTGATTGTACCATTATTTTGTGGTAGAGGAAACACCTCGAAAAGGTCCCCGGACTTGTGACTTTGGGAGTAGGTTTAAGGGATCCCTTTAAATGCATCAACACCCACCTTCCCTATCCGAAATGTTCTCCATGCCCACACTAAACAATAATTACAACACAAAACATTAATGCTCAAAATCACTAACGCGACTGGCAGCGTGACGGTGTCTACGCTGCCTAACAAACAACTGAGCTCAAGTCATCAAATACCCTCTTATTTACACCAACACTGATACCTACCCTCTGCAATAACATAAATAATGAATGCCAATACCACTTGTAATCGAGAAACTTCTAACAATCTACTTAATACACTTTCAACTATTTTTCTCAGTGTACGATCATCATCTTCATCATAATATCAGCCGATGGACGTCTACTGCAGGATATAGTCCTTTTGTAGGGACTTCCAAACCTCACGATACTGAGCCGCCTGCATCCAGCGAATCCCTGCGACTCGATTGATGTCGTCAGTTCACCTGGTGTGGGTTCGCCATTCTAGCACCTTGGGACTCCAACGTCCATCGGTGAGTTTTACCGGACGTTATGCC